>NC_071395.1:21867180-22596031 GCF_022682495.2 Desmodus rotundus
ACTAGTTTGACAAAAATGTCTAAAGTTTTGTTATAGACTGAATGTTTGTGTCCCCCTCAAAATTCCTATGTTACCACTCTATTTCCCAAAGTGATGGTGTTTGGAAAGGAGGACTTTGGGAAGGGTTATAATTAGGGTCACATAAGGTCCTAAAGGCAGGGCCCTGATCTGATGGGATTAGCGCTCCTATAAAGAAGGACCTCAGAGAACTTGTTTTCTCTCTCCACCTACAGGCACCAAGGAAAGGCCACAGGAGGACACAGTAAGACAGCCTCTTGCAAGCCAAGGACAGAACTCTCACCAGACACCAACCCTGCTGGCAGTCTGATCTTGTCTCCAGTCTCCTGACCTTCGAGAAATAAATTCCTGTTTTTCAAGCCACTCACCTATGGTATTTTGTTACAGCAGCCTAACTGACTAAGTTTGAAATACATGTATCAGATTATCAGTATCCAATGGTGACATTTTTCATATCTCTACTGTCACATCGTGGCGTGGACAAATTTAATATTAATCACATCTCTTCACCACTGGAAATACAGTCATTTTTGCCTTTAAATCTAACAAGATCAGAGAACCAGTTCCAGAAACCTGAGAAGCAATTCAGAAAACTCCTCCTCAAGATTCTGCTTCACTAGATCTTCTCTCAGTACCACAGATAGGGGCAGAGAGAGATTTATTGTAAGGAATTGTCCTATGCAACTGTGGAAGCTGACAAGTCGGAAATCTGCATGGCATTCCGGAAATTTAGGCAGGATGAATTTCTTCTTCAGTTGATGTTGCAGTCTTGAGTCTGAATTCTACAGGGCACGAGGCTGGAAACTCAGGTAGGTGTTCCATGCTGCAGTCTTGAGGAGAATCCCCTCTTCTACTAGAGACCTAAGTCTTTGCTTTTAAGGCCTTCAACTGATTAGATGCAGCCCACTAAGGAGAGTGAAATGTAATCTACCTTAGTTAAAAATCTACTGATTCAATCACAGCTAAAAAATACCTTTACAGCAACACCTTGACTGGGGTTTGGCCAAACAATCGTCCACCATCGTCTAGTAAGTTGACACATAAAAGTAAGTGCCACTTGTACACAAATGTTCTTAGCAGCTTTAGTCATAATAGTTCCAACCTGGAAACAACTCAAAGTGTGTCATCAGCAGGTTAATGAATAAACAAATTGTGGTATATCCATACAATAAAATATTGCTTAGTAATAACAAGGACAAAATATAATACAAGCAACATAGATGAATTTCAAAATCATTATGCTGAGTGAAAAGCCAAACCAAAAAAAGAATGCATGCTATACGACTTCATTTACACAAAATTCTAGAAAATTCAAACTAATCTGTGGTGACAGAAAAAAAAACACAACCAATTAGAACAATGCTTGCCAGGGAAAAGAGGGGGAGGAAGGAATAAATTACAAAGGGGCAAGACAAAAGTTTCTCTGTGGGGGAAAGGTGATGGAAATGGCAGTTATTTTGATTGCGGTGATGATTTCGTGGTGTACAGACGTGTGCTAATTCATTGTAGTAGGCAGCCTCTAAGACCTCTAACAATCATAGCCTCCTGGCATGCCCTTATAGAATCACTTTTAGTGAACAAATATGGGAGACATGATAAGTCGTCCCTTCCAAGATCAGTCTACAAAAGCGACTATGGCTTCAAGCTGAGCGCGCGCTGCCTCTCTGTCTCGCTCTCAAACTTTGCTCTGGGGAAACCAAACTGTCACAGAGAGGTTCACATGGCAAAGCATGGGTATCTGCAGCCAACGGCACACATGAGTGAACTTGGAAGTGGCTCTCTGAGGCCTGCCAACAGTCACGTGAGTGAGTTTCAAAGTGGAACCACCTTCTGTTGCACATTGAGATGCCTGTAACTCTGTCCAACGCTTTGATTTCAGCCTGGTGAGAGGCCATGAGCCAGAGTACTCAGCTAAGCCACTTCCAGCTTTCTGATCCCCAAAACTTTTGGCATGAGAAATGTTCGTTGTTTTAAATCACTGAGTTTTGGGGGGTAATTTGTTATGAAGCAATAGATAACTCATACACTTATCAGATTGTACCATTTAAATATGTATGCAGTTTATTGCCTATCAATTAAGTCTCAATAAGCTGAAAAGAACAAAAAGAAAATAAAAAAGAATGGGGAGAGAGGGAAAAAAGAGAGAGGAAAGAGGGAAATGAGAGAGATGAAGGGAATGAGAGATAAATAGAGAGAGGAAGGCATGCAGGGAGGGAGGGAGAGAGAAGAAGGAAGGAAGGAAGGGAGGGAGGAAGAAGGAAGGGAGAAAGGAAGGAAGGAAGGGAGGGAGGAAGGAAGGGAGGGAGGGGGGGAGGGAGGGGGGAGTGGGGAGCGGGGAGGGGGGAGGAAGGGAGGGAGGGAGGGAGGAAGGAAGGAAGGAAGGAGGAAGGAAGGAAGGGAGGAAGGAAGGGAGGAAGGGAGGGAGGGGGGAGGGGGGAGGGGGGAGGGAGGGAGGGAGGGAGGGAGGGGCTTTGAGGCTAGTTGTAGGAACAATCATTTTTGATGATAAAGTCCCCAGGACCATGGCAAGAATAAGGCTAGAAAGGAAGCATATGATGTGGATGTTAATGTTCTGGATAAATGCCATTGTCCAGTTTATTGGAAAGTAGACGTTTATCTAGTTGGAATACTCGAGTCTTAAAAAGGAGTAGTTTGGAACAAGAGTCAAGTGTAATGGCCTAGGAATAGCACAAGGCAACTGAGAAATTGCTTACCCCCACTTCCTAACTTATAACATATTGGAAGTATGGACACAAGAACCCTCTATTAAAGGGGGCTTCATGAGGTCACCAGAGTTAGACATGACTTACAACAAGGACCTAGATAAGAGTGTTGTGCAAATCACTGAAGATGCCAAGGAGCATGGATTCCAGCAGATACAGAGGAAGTTTTTTCTTGGGAGAATAGCAGTAGAAAAATGCACTTAGGGGAAGAGTTGCACAGCAATATTTGAATATAATTAAAGGGAGGACTGATACGTAGAGAGACTTGAATTTGGAATAGAGATAAGAAGTGAGAGGATGAAATATCCTAATAGCACATAGGCAAAAACCATTACAATTAAAGGTAAAGTGCAGGATTTAAAATTAGGAATGAAGAGAGACACATTTTCCTCTAAAACAAGAATAGACTGTATATACAAAATGGACTTCTTTACAAAAACATCTGAATCGAGGGAAAGGAACTGAAGACAAGTGGAAATTCAGAAGCTGGAAAGTGGGTAACTTAATCTTCTATATGAGTTTCATGTCTATTCCATAATACAGTAGACCCTTTTGATTGCCCACTCAACACCTGTTCTCCCTCCTTCCTTGCAAACAGAACAGCAATTTTATTCAGGTATCTAACCCTCAGGGAAGGTAATCTTATCCCCAAAACATAGGTAAATCCTGGTTAGTCCAAATCAACTTGGGTTATCCAGTCATTTTGTGAATAGCTGGCTTAGGAATAGGCAGGGAACCCAATCTTGGGCAATGAGACAGGCATGAATGGAATCTCATGAGGGGAAGGAAACCTGAGAAAGGTTTTCTCATCTTAAACTATGACACAAGAAAGTAACATAACCTCTTCTTCTGTTCTACCTTGTTCAGTCAGGATGCAATGTCCAGAACAAGGACATCTTATGACCTTGAGAGGAGCTAACCTAAGGACCCAACTAACTGGGGACAGCAGAATGGAAAACTAGGGAACACGTGGATTCTTGATGAGACTATTGAACTAATGAATTAACCAAACCTGGAAACAGCTACTTCCCAACATTTTATTATTGAGTTTATCTTTTAATTTTCTGATAAAGAAAATTATCTGAATTAATTTTCAAGGAATACTAATGGCATGGTATGTTAAAGTCTGTGGAATGAAAAAGAGGTTCACCACAAGCTACCACAACAAAATACCACAGACTCTGTGTTTTTAAAAACAGAAATTTACTTTCACGCAGTTGTAGAGGCTGTAAATCCAAGATTAAGCTGTTGGCAGGGTTGCTTTCTTTTAAGACCTCTCTCCTTGGCTTGTAGATGGCCGTCTTCCTCCAGCATCTCCACATGTTCATTCTTCTGAACATGCACATCTGTGTCCACTTTTCTCTTCTTACAAGGACACCAGTTGTATTGGATGAGCACCCACCCACATGACCACCTTTTACCATAACTGCCTTTTTAAGGGCCCTGTTTCCAAATACAGTCACATTCTCAGATACTAGGGGGTTAGGACTTCAACGTACACATTTTGAGGGGGCCCAATTCAGCTTATAACACTGAGGCACACAGTGGTTAAGTAGCTTGCCCAGCTTCACACACTAGGTCATACGGATTGGCTCCAAAGTCCACACTCAACCTTAGTGCTATAACTCCTTTCTCCCTGTTATAGCACTTACCGTACTAAAAAGGATTTATATTTTACATGTTTTCTTTCATAATAGCCCATGCACAATACTTAACACTTAGTGCACCGTGGATATTTATTGAGTTGAATTCTCTGCATAGTTAAAACCATGAAACAAAAGAAAGCCTCTCATAAAAGAACAAAGACAACCACTACTGAACCCATACATAGATATTTCTGACCAGAAAAGTTCTAGCAGAAAATAAAAAAGGAAAGGAAAAGAAAGGATAAGGGAAGAGGAAACCATAGGTGGGGACGGGAGGGAAGGGGAAGGTAAGAAGAGAAGGGAAGGGAAGGGAAGGGAGGGAAAGTGATATTTCAAAGCAAGTAACTTTAATAAATACACATTTTTTTCAGTTTTTAGCCATAGCTGCTTAGGCTCTGAGATTTTTTTGGATTCTGCCTTTAATTCATTTTGGAATATTACAAAAGCTATCTTTTTTCTCAGTGCCCCTCTTTATGTTGTACACCAAATAGGGGCTCAAATGCTGATCCATCACTAAATACTTAGAGATCCTTGCTATAAAAACATTATCTAACCACAAAGGCAAATTTGGTTGACACACTTGTAGGTTACCAAAGAAACATTCAAAACATTTAAAGCTGTAAATGTGCTATGTGGGAATGGAACACTGTGCTTGTGAAAAACTTCTCAGTCAGTAAGTAATTCTAGAGAAGCTAAGGATTCTTCCGTTTCCATGTGAAATAGTGTCCGTTAGTCTTCAATCCTAAATAAAAACTCAAAATTTCCTTACTATCTTAACAGCACTATTTACAGATTAGTTACTTCTTTTGAGGATCTAAAACTTTGACCTTTCTCTTCATGGTTCTACATAGTTGGCCTGAATATTTAACACATCAGTATGAGAAGAAATATCAATTCACTCATCAAATACCAGGATATATTGGGAGCATTCAGTAACTGCTGTATTACCATAACTACGGGGGTGGGGGGTAGGTTCCTTAGAGAGAGTGGTAATGGTCTGACCTGGTTGAGGCAGGTGTTTCCCAGAGGATTCGAGAAGCTCGTGGAGGTGTGGAAGGTAGTTTTTTCCAGCTGCCTAACATCTAAAAAGGTGGTTTGTTTTCTCTTCCTAGAGGAATTAAAGAAGAGATCATCTGTCATCCTGGAAAGTCAAACTAACTGCTTATTAACCTTGCTTTTTATCTGTCTAAAAGATTTTCACGCTTTTTTGTGTGTTCACCCCCGTGCTCACTGGTGAACATTTTTTCTGTTTCAAGTCCCACTTCCTGACGAGCTCACGGAGACCCACTAATTTACACACCATTCTCTTGCTCACCTTCCATCTGCGGTTCTGACCTCCCCCCTGAGCTCTAGATTTGTATGCACACTACTTGAATCTCTTCCCGTGTACTTAACGAGCATCTCAAGCTGGATACCCTCAAAGGAGAGCACTCACTTCCTTCCTAGCGGAGGTCCTCTTCAGTCCCAGCATCACAGCACCAGCTGTCAACCAGTGGCTCAGCCAAAAACTTCATGAAGAATATTTGGTTCTCTCTTTGTGCTCACCTCCACATCCAGTCTACTAGCAAGTTTTATAAACTATGTTCTAAAATGTGTCCCAAATCTCTCCGGTTCCCATCACCTTCTACTGTTGCTCACGCTCCCCCAGCTCCACCTATGACGCATCCTCCACAGAGCAGCTAGGGTACTTTTTTAAAGAAGAAATCAGATCTTGTCTTATTACTACTCTTCTTTTCAATTAATAATAAAATCTAAAATCCTTATTCTGACCTCTACAGCAAGCATTTAAGTCACCAACCACCACTCCCTATTTCCTGCTCACTTCCTCTAGTTCCCAGCTCTGCAAATCATTGACCCACCATGGTCTGCAGGAGATGCAGCTACCGTCTTCACAATCCTCCATGTCCGTCATCTCCTCGTTCACTTCTTCATACAGTTTGAAATCTATGGTCAATAATTATAATCAGTCTTTTGCACATATACTTTCAAATCCCTTCTTCCTTTCTTACTACTTTATATTGATTTGGCAAACTTCTACTCTTAGTTACATTCATCTTAACTGTATACCATGCCTACATCCACACAAATGAATGGGGCCAGAGAAAAGCAAATGCCCGAGCTGATGGCGCCTCTGGCCTGAAGGAGCCGAGACCATCAGAGCTACCTGACAACACTTGCATGTTCCTCTGGCCCACCCCCTTTCTCACTCCTCCAATCTCTCAGATAAGAACCAAGCTTCTTGTTTCTCTGGGAAAATAGAAGCAATCAAAAAGAGAATCTTCACAAGCTTCCACTGTTATATATGCACGCCCAGCTACCTGATCTATGCCCATATGCTCTGCCTTCTCCTGTAGCCATGGATAAGCTGCTCATTACCCAGCAAAGCCCAAACACTCCATCTGTGCATTGGATTCCATGGCCCCTCATCCGCCTGAAAGCTCTGCTTCAGGGCTCTTCCGTTTCTTTCCAGCACCATTGAATTTCCCTTCTATATTCTTTAACTACATGGGATTTCTTTCTTTTTTTCAATGAATTCTTCCAACCTGGAAAAATTGGAATTCAAAACTGTATCTACAATGTGTTCAAGATATAATTATTAGAGATAAGATTTGAAAAGGATGAAAACAATGGATGATAGATTATCTATTCATTAATTTATGTTTGTTGTCTTTAACTATACAGGGTTGGCAAAAGGTAGTTTATAGTTTTGTATGGAAAGTAATACATTAATTAATAAATTATAAAAAACTAAACTGTGTTTCGTGTACTCACAACTGTAAACCTGCTTTTGCCATACCTCGTATAATGAAATAAACTCTTTGTTACATAAAAAAATTTTTCTTCCGCACTGGATCTTCCAATAACACATAAATGTGCTACTATTTCTCCCATCTTAAGAAATGTGTACTGATTTTATATGCCCCCCTAGTTACTGCTCTGTTTCTCTCCTCCCTTTTACAACAAAATGTCTCACTAGAGTATTTTTGTCTTCAATATTCATCTTTTTGTTCTTGGAGCCCACTCCAACCATCCTTTTTCAACTACTGAGTAAGAAAAACTGTCTCCTTCACTCTCACACTACTACACTTCTTCACAACACTTATTCTGGTCACCAAACGTCTGAGGTTTTCCCTCCACCAAATAAATAATACTCTGATGCCAGCTGCATGTCCTATGCTTTAGCTCAATTCTGACACTACCTACTAGAGATAGCATCAGATTCCAAGGTTCAAGACGCAGTCCCACCAGAGTGCCCCCTCCCTTCTGATGCTAATTGCAAGTCCAAGTCCTATACTTCTGATGACCAGCTATAAATTGGGGTTCCCATAACCTCCTCCTTGGCTTTGACTCTTTGCTAGAACAGCTCACAAAACTCAAGGAAACACTTACGTTTCCCAGCTATTAAAGGATAAAATGAACAGCCAGGTGAAGACACTCGGGGCGAGGTCTGGAACAGTCCCAAGTGCAGAAGTTTCTGTCCCACGTGGAGTTGGGATGCACCAGCCTCCTGACACATGGATGATTTCACCAACCCAGAAGCTGTCTGAACCAGTGCCATACAGAAGCCCACTCAGAGTGAGCTCATTAGAACAGAGCTCCTATCACCCAAGAAATCCCAAGGGATTTACAGCTCTGTGTCAGGAACTGGGGTCAAAGCCCAAATATTAGAACAAAAGAGGCTCCTAGTATTCTTTTTTCAAATATGTTTGTTGATTTGAGAGAGAGACCAAGGGGGAAGGGGAGAATATGGGAGTGGGGAGAGAGAGAGAGAGAGAAGAAAGAGAGAGAAACATCAATCGGTCACCTCCTGTACACGTCCGGACCAAGAATCGAACCCACAAAGTTTTTTTGACATACAGTGAATTCTCCAACCAACTGAGCCACTCAGCCAGGGTGGTGCTCCTGGTATTCTCATCACTTGGGAAATTACAAGGATTTTAGGAGTTCTGTGCCAGGAATCAGGCAGAAACCAATACATATTTTTTCCATTATTTTTACAGCTATCATTTCCACAAAATTCTTCTCTAGTTCACAGATTAGCTCCAAGTTGTTAAGACTCAATGCTCAATTCCCAGCTATTTTTTCTTTGACTTTCAGCAGTATTTGAGACAGTTCTCTACTCTCTACTCCATCCCCCACATTAACATTTTACTCACCAGATGTCTGGCAAACTACACGCACCTGCCTTTCCTCTTACCTCACTGGCCATTTTTTCTCTGTCTCCATTACTGGTCCCTCCGCTTCCCCGTAATGTATTGATATTGATGTACTTTGGGGTTGAGTCCTCAGACCATTTCTCTTCTCTTTCTACACTTGTTCTTGGATGATCTCATCCAGGTTTATGGGTTTATATATCATCTATATGCTGATAATTCCCAGATTTATGACCCTAGCCTGGACTTCTCCCCTGAACTTCAGATTCACATACCCAAACACCTATTCAATAACTTCACTTAGATGCCTAAGAGGCATTTCATACTTCACATGTCCAGACCTGAGCTCTTGATCTTCCCTCTCAAACATTGTCCTCCTAAAGTCTTCCCCATTTCAGCGCATGTCAACTCCATTCTTCCAGGGGCCTCAGCTGAAGTCTTTCATTCTCTGATACCACGCATGCAACCTGTCAGCAAGCTGTACTGCTACCATCTGAGGGTGAACTCCCAGGCTTCCTGTTTTGCTACAAACTACTATCATCTCTCTTATGGATTACTGCAATAACCTAACAGATCTTCTTGCCCTTCCTTATCTTTGCCTCTTTACCATCTTTTCTCAGTGCAGCATCCCCCTGTTAAAAAATAATAATAATAATAAGTGATCCCATCAATACCCTATAATAGCAAACATTTCAGTGACAGGAAAACCAAAATCCTTAGCACGGCCTGCAAGGCCTCTGATGATCTGGTCCCCTCGACTGCTCTGGTCTCATATCCTACTATGTCCAAAATCTGCCTTGTTCACGCCATCCTGACACATGGGTCTCTTTATTGCTCCTGGCACATGCCAGCCAGCACGCTCCCACCCCAGGACCTTTGTACTCATAATTCTTCCTGCATCACTCTTTCCCCAGTGATTCGAATGGCTCAATCCTTTATCTCCTTCAGGAGTTTTCTTAAATGCCACTAATTAAAATTACAACCTCTTTCCCCACCAATACTTTCTTTTCCTCTTTTCTGCTCTATTTGTCTCCATAGCACTTATCAACTCAGTTCGGTCATTTCTCAGGTGAGTTCTCTGGGATTTCCTCCACTCCTTCACAGCTCCATACGTGTGTGTACGCATATGTGTGATAAGGAAACAGAACACACCAGACCTGATCCTTTAACATGGATGCAAGCAGAATGGAGCAAAAGATTTTGTCCTGGGTCTCTTATCATCCCCAGTCAATGGTATAAATTAAAATCTGAGAGCCCAAGCAAAACTGTATAATAATAAGCATTAGCACTATTTTTACAAGTGGAATGTCTCGCGGAGACGTTAAGTGACTTGCCTAAAGTCATTCGGTCAGTAAAGAAGCTGGGCCAGAATTTCACCCAGGTCTTTCTGACCCCACTTCACACACAAAATTATTTTTCTAGGCCAACTGGCCTAAATCTGCATTAATTATGTAATATATAACTTACATCAACAATCACTTTTTTTGCGATATGCTAATTACTTAAAAGTCATTTTGCTTAAGACTGCTTTTAAAACCTGCTGTGACCTCTTGGTCCTTTTTCCATAATATGGAATTCTTTGTAATTATAACTTAGAAATTTCATCCGTTCTAGACAGAACACCTGTTTACGCCTTCAGTATAACAAATACTTAACAACCCGCTCTACTCTTCCGATCCTGCTTATTACATTCACAATTGCCATTCTGTTCACTGAGGCTCAGAGTCATTTCTCACACTCAGCCAAGGCCCAACAGCAGATGCAGACTTGCACCTGTGAAGACGAGCCATGATTCACAGCATCACAAATCTCCCCAGCCTTTATGTGGGAACCAGCTAAAGATATCTGAAGATGTCTCCAAAATTTTCCAGCCCCCTCATGGTCCCTCGCCCATTCTCAGATTGATGACATAGATTTTCGACTCTCAGCAGGGAGGCAGCAGCAGCCAATCTCACTTTCCCCTCATCTGAGATGCGCTGCACCCCCCTGCGGTGAAGACCAGGGCCAGTCCTGTCTCTTCTGATCACATCCTTCCCTCCCCTGCTTCGCACTTGGCACCTGTTCCCTGACAGTTGGCTAACACCAACCTACTCCTAGTACAATTGCCCAGACAAATACCTTGCATTTTATGGAAAAAGAAAACTTTAGAAATAATGGGGATTCCTGTGGTCTGGAATGGATAAGTCACTGTATAAGCTGTTTCAACCCCCGTCTCAACACACGCATATGTGTTGAGCTCTGAGAGAAAAACCACTGCCTACAATGTTTGGCCAATTGACCCAAGGAGCCTGAACATTTCCTATTGCCTCTCTTTCTTTGATTTAAGCATTGGACCTTTCCTGGACTTATTTTAAATGTGAATATTTCTGAAAGAAGTAAAATGTTATTAGTATCAGTTTACTGCTGACTAGTTTGTCAGATGTTTTCATGGGACGGAAGGCACAAAGGTGGCATTAGGACACCCAAAGAAAGACAGATTTGTAACTGAAAAGGGATGGACATTCTGGTCCAGAACAGGGAAATAGGGAACACGGAAGTTAAATCTGGTTTTCCTCCGAAGCCCACTAGGTAACTGGAGGGAGGGAGGGAGGGAGGGAGGGAGGGAGGGAGGGAGGGAGGGAGGAAGGAAGGAAGGAAGGAAGGAAGGAGGGGAGGGAGGGAGGGAGGAAGGGAGGAAGGGAGGGAGGGAGGAAGGAAGGAGGGAGGAAGGGAGGAAGGGAGGGAGGAAGGAAGGAGGGGAGGGAGGGAGGGAGGGAGGATAAAAAGAGGGAGGCGATTCAATATGGTTTAAACCTAGTCCAACCTAATAATTTTAATAGACCCTTTGGTATTGCTCATTGTCTCTTAAGAAAGCATGCACACACACACACACACACCCCACGACCTTCAAATAGCCAGTGTCTGAGTGTGTGGACAGGAGGGGTATTCATATGACTTCACGGTGGGGGGAAGTCCTGGAGTCTGGGCACAAGCATCCTCTTGCTCCTGTGGTCTGTGCTGCAATGTTCTACACGGTGTGCTGGAGTCCAGTCGCCGTGATCAGCAGACACGCTTTTTTTGCTCATGGAATGCTCTGTGGAGCTCCTGCTTTCAGACACGCCCTGGCTCCCACTGACTCACTGGGCTCTCTGAAGGCAGACTGGGACTGGCATTCGGACCAGGCTCAGGCGGCATTCTTGGCAGACCTAATCTACAGCTACCTCACCCACAAAGAACCACACCCTTGGAAAGCTCCCCATCCACACTCTCGGCTCCTACTAAAACCCAAGATGATCTCAAGAACTAAGCTGTAGGTGGGTATCCCACAAGAAACAGCCTCTTGTCCTAAGTCCTAATGTAATATGACCGCAACTCGCTTTTTAACCTCAGCATTTCTCAAAACATGCTGAACACTGGTAGGAAAACCAGGACGCAGCGACCTAAAAGCTGTGCATTCTTCATGGCCAACTCTCTCCCACGGCACCACACCCAGGCCTGGAAGGGATCGATTTTCCCCTCTATTATGTTCTTTCTCTTGAATCCTACCTACTGGCCCACATGGGGTATTTTTCTCCACACAGTTGGAGAAATTTGTGAGACAATTTTTCAAGGATTGGGGTTGATATTCTAAAAGGAAAAAACACAGTTTAGAAAACCTCAAGGAAACGATCTGACAGAAAGGGAACTGTCGTAGTACAGAATGCTATTTTGCATGTCAAAAACTTAATGATTTCACATTCATTCTACTTACATTCCTACCATAATAAATCTTAATCTCCCCGTAGGTGACTAGAGACCTAAAGACAATTAGGACAAAAATCATGTACTCAGAGCAGAAAAAAAGTCAAGCATGTTAATAATGTTTAAAGCTATTTTAAATATAAATATAATTTCAGAGAGAAGGCAAAAAACTTACCTAATAAATATACCTTATAAACATATCCTCTTGACTAATCTAAAAGTTTCAGGGAACAAAAGAAAATGATATAACATTTTCATGGAAATACAATGAATTCAAAAATTTTTTTCTCTCTTGAGTCTTCTAAGAGTTACTTAAGTTTCAACAAGACAATGTTACTTTTATATCAACATTTTTTTCTAATAATATCTTGAATCCAAAGTTTCTTTTCAGTTTTTCCCTGGTCCTTTCTTTACCCATCAGGCCCACTCAGAGATTATTGTGCCATCTCCAAGAACTGCCCCACCCTCCCATTTCCGACACCTGGGACCTGAAAAGTCAGTATCAGTTGTCAGTTTCCAGCCCTACCTCAACTCTTCCCCAGACTAAGTTCTGCAGGACTGTTGACTCCCTGCCAATAGCTGCCCAAAAACCTAGGTGGTAATCTTCATGCTCTGTACTTCTCCACTGTACAAAGGGCACAGTAATGCCTTGAATTCTTGAAACTTATTCGGGTTTCCTGACATAGGGGAATTAACTCAAAAGGCTTTGTGGAGGTCACGCAAGCCTGATCACTCCCTCTGGAACATTAGAACAGACTTCAAACATCTTAACCTCTGTTTGCCCAGCACCATCAGCAGTTTTCTGTGCTTTCACTGAAACTGTCTAAGGATTCACGAGCAGTTGGCTGTAAGAAGAAAAGATCCTATGTAAATACCCACGTTGTTTTTGCTATTTCCTTCTTCCAAGTACATTGGAAAGGACAGGGTTTCACACAGGAAACACTTAATGATAATATTTGGAGGAAACCTGCTGACTTTGTAAGACACAGTTGGCCAAAATTCAGGTCAGAAGTACCCAGGGAAGTAAAAGGCTCCTAGAATTACAGGAATGAGGTTTCTGCAGGCAATGAAGCTCTCTGTAAAGGACAAGGGATAATTATGCTTACAAAGGAAAAAATGGAAACATTAGCTAGGCTGCAAGCAGCCCACGAGTGTGGTGCACAGGTGTGCCAATACGTAACTAAAGTGTGACATTGCAATTAATGAAGGGACTAGGGCCCTCCGATTGAATAATAACAGGAAAGGAGAAAGAGAAGGAAAAGGGAAGGGGGAAGGGAGATGAGAGGAGATAAAGATGAAGGCAGGAAGGGATAATAACTACCCAGGAAGAAATCCAGCAAAATAAGATTCAGTCTTTGTGATCTGAGATAATTCTCTAATATGGCAACTGAGAGAATTCTAGAAGAAAATCCTCTACTTTTGAAGGTGTTCTTGCTGTAATCATTAAAATTATTGATCATTGTAAAGTGCTGAGCCCATGGAGTAAAACTGTCTCTTCCTGTGTTTGTTTCGTAAGGGCATAAGTTATTACAGGGGATGTTCATTTATTTCCTCCTAAAGGAATATGAATAAAAATGTGGTTTTGACCTACTGAACTCACTGGAGAACAAGTTCCAATTGGCTAATATTGAAAAATATGGAAAGACATATTAGATATTCAGACTATGATGTTTTTAAAGCCGGGAGGTACCTTAAATGTTCTCATGGGTTCAGAGACAAAAGCTATATGACAACCCAAAGTCATAGCTGGTTTGGGAGAGATGAAATTTTACTATCCAATTATTGTGACTTGCAATAAGGGGCCATTTCTAAGAGTGTCACAGAGGGTAAAGGGAGGAAAAGCTCCTTATCTCCTCAACCCTGTATGTGCAGGGTGCCAGGCACTGAGGATATTATGGACTGGGGATATTATGTTGACTCCTCACAGAGTTCATGAGCTGAACAAGAGGACAAGCATGAGACACACTCATAAATAACCAAAAGCTATGAAGATACATAAGTGACAATGTGAGAACCTACTGTGAAGCTCTGGGCTGGTTATAAAGGAACCCAAAGGCAAGTAGGGTCATCGCCGTATTACTGTTCTGCCTTTTCTTCTTCAGCCCTGCTCGTAACTGTAGGTTATTGGAGGGGCACCCATCCAGGCCTCCTTCCACATAAAGGAATTTCACCTAGAGCAACACTTCCAGTTTCTCCCCAGCTCCTCTTCATTCTTCTCCAGAAAAAATGGGGCTTATTTTATTGCTGAACTTAAGAGAAAGACAAAGATCTGTGACCTCTGGCCTTTTTCTCCAGAAAGTCTTGCTTCTGGGCCAACTGAGAGGACAGTGGTGGTGGGAGGGGAGGGACATATATGGGCGTGTGAATATTCCCTGAGACGGGAGCCAGAATCAAGCCCATCACTGGCATGATGATAATGAGCATTTTTCTTACATTAAGTCATTTAAAGCCTGACATTGTTCTTTTTTAAGGGGTCTTCATATTCCAAAACAACCTGTTTCTGTAAGCATACATGTGTGGTTTGGTCATGAGGACTATTGCCTTTGGGTTGTATTGTCTAGTGAATGCTTAAGGATACTGTGTGATTAATGACAAGGCAAGTGGTGTCCTAATAAAACCTGAGTGCTCTGTTGTATTTACTTGGGAGCACAGAGTGGTAGAAACCACATAAAACAGGTGAGTAAGCAGCTTTTCACTCTGATTTTATTACCACAGCCATCAGCACCTTTTCTAGCACATTCTCAAAAGCCTAGACTGTATACTCTTGCTACATTTCTATACAGTCAGGAGCACCTACTGTCTGTGAATTAAAATCTGGCAGGTAAGAGAAAATATGGAAATTACAAAATGTACAGATATTTGTATCAAAGATCTTCAAAGACACAGGATGCTGTAAATTACAAATGCCTACAAGGCTGTCTTCTGCTTGAGGTGACCAGAGCCTGCTGTGGTATTCCTGTCTGTCAAGAAACAATTAAGGAGGTATATACCATCTTGGAATTTCCAAGTGAGAAGGGCAGAAGAAACTGCAGACAGATGGCCCAGGTGCACCATCCTAAAGGGCAGCACATGCTGCATCACAACGAAGGAAACTATTACCTCACTGAGTATAATTTGGAGCTATGTTTTCAGTAAGTCAAAAGCTTTCAACATGTTGGCCCTAACGCACAGTTCAGTGTAAAGATGTCTGGATCTTGCAGTGAAGCCCTGTAATTTAAATGGCAGGGTTCTTCCAAACAGATATTTCACGTAAGTAATAGGGATGTCTGACTGAGTTCCCAACTTTTCACTGCAGAAAGATCCAAGGATGTAGTTCACAAGACAGTGTTTTTATTGGCCTCCCCACCTGACAATGGCAGTAATAATGAGACGCGGACAGTCTTCCACCCCAGTTCAAAGGTTTATGATTCATAGCATCCTTCTGATATCACTGCCGGATATCTCGGACAATGTATACATCATCACCCTCATTACAGAAGGCCTAGGGTTGAACCTGTCACTTAATTCCATAAGTCAAAGCAAGACCCAAATCCTGACCTCTTTATAGCTAAGGCTCAACTCACGTTCTCACATTGCTTATACAAAGTGCAAAGAAAATAGCAGGATTATATAATTGACTTCGTATTTGAAGTCAACCAAATTAGATTGTTTGAATTTGTTCAGTCTATTTACCACCATCCAGGCCAAATTGAGTGTATAATGCTATGTCTACACAGAAGAAACCACCATACTTAGACCCTAGTTAAAAATTTTTAAAAATGTTAAAACCCCCTAAAACACAGGACATTGATTCAAGATCTTAAGGGTATTTACATTAAAGTTCCCATTACCTTGTTTTCCATGTTGAAATCAGGATAAACAACTCTTTTGGTTTGGTTTTTCTTTAACATCACGGGTTTGAACCACATGGGTCCACTTAGTAGATTTTTTTCAAAACCGGCTCACTTTGCATGGGTTTCGCATCTGCTGATTCAACCAACTGCAGATGGCAAACAGTATTTTTGCATTCCCAGTCACAGATTCCTCACTGCAAGCTCCCAGTCCTTACAGAAAACACTGTTTCCGATTGGTTGAATCTGGGCATGCAGAGGGCTGACTGTAGAGTCAAAGCTTGTACATGAATTTTCACTGCTGAGAGGTAGGGAGGAGGTCAGTGCCCCTAACTCCATGCTGCTCAAGGACCAACTGAGTTGGCCCTTTGAACATGGGGCTTCAACCAACCACAGATTGGAAACAGCATTTTCCAACTGGTTGGGAATCCACACTTTGGAACCCTCAGTTGGTAATGTGAAAATACTGTTTTCAATCAGCGGTCCATTGAAGCCACAAATGGGAAACCTGAGGACAGGAACAGCAGGTTGAATGTCTAATTACTGGGTGAAATTCTATCAATGCCTTTTAGCTCAGAACTCAGAAATGTCCTCCAATCAGCTTTATCAGTAATCAAGGTAATGTTTCCATCTTGAACTGTCTGATTTCTGTGTCTAGCTCCACATTGGTTTCAAACCCTGCAGCAGAAGAGGAAAGTTATATATTGATCATCTATGACCTCAGCATTTACATGCACCCAAAGTCCATCCTTTCCTCTGCACATGCATTCCACTCCTTCAGACACCGTCTGTCTTCCAGTGACACAGCAGCCTGTCCACGTCTGGGACAGATCAGCCCTAGCACATCAGCACACTGTTCAAAATCAAATTCATATTTTTGCTCTGGCCATGATCCTCCTTAATCCCAACTTTAATGTCTTTGTCATTCACCTTGTCTCCCAAACCAAAAAGCCCAGAGTTTCCATTGGCTCCTCTCCTTTGCTCACTTCCCATGTTCAATTCTATCTCCCTTATATGTCCCATATTCTTCCTTTCCTCCCCATTTACCCTTCCATGCCCTTATTTTGGACTCTCCTCATATCTCATATGTAACAATCTCCTACACTTTCACCCTGCCACAAATCTTTTCCACTCCTCTCCATTTGCCAACTACTGTTGAAGTGATCTTTCTAACACAGCAAACAAACAAACAAAAATCAATGTCACGTCTTTCCTGGATAAAGTTTGAACAGCCCAGGTTAATGGCTCCTGTTATCTTGCCCTTGCTGAACTCTAGCCCAATATCTTGCAACTAATCTCTGTTGACATGTCCTATGTCTTAGTCATACTGCACCCTTTCAAGAAGAGTGAGATTTATTGACATGACTGATTAGGAGGTTTAAGCTAGAAAAATAATATATGTGATCAAGATAAAATTAATTTTACCATCACCATCGATCCTACCTAATATGAATTCCATCCTATCTAATATGAAGAAATATCTTTGCATACTTCAAACACCTATTCAAATTATGATATTTTAAATGTAACAGTAGTTAAATCAAATGATGTTTTCCTTTATGTCATGTCAATGTCAATTTCCTGTTGTCAGTGAAAAGAAATATAGCAAATGACCTCTCAAGTTTCATGTCCCACTGTTCTCAACACAGCATTCACCCCAAACAGTCCTTCAGTCCTCTAGGCATTGCATGGCGAACCCCTTTCCCTGAAATCTACTTCACTTTCATTGTCCTCTTAACCTTCTGACATCAGGTTAGATCACTTCCTTCACGGAGCCTTTTCTACTCTCTTCCATCCCCCAACCACAATTCCCACAATGCCCCTTGTTTGGCTCTATCAGGACCTGTAATACCTGCCATTATAATTGCCTCTTTACCTGGACTATACATCCCCTCCAGAAGGGGATGTATTTAAGTCAGGTACCATATCTTGTTAAGTCAGGTACCACCACTTCTCATCATGTTTGCACATAGTAGGTATTCAAAAACTTAAATAAACTAATGGATAAAGTGTTTACACCACACGTTAGTTTAAATACAGAAGATAGAAGAATGAGGTAGAGGGACACAGAACAAAGTAAAAGCTACTGTGCTGACTTTAAAAAGCTTACAGTATACTTTGGGGAACAAAATTAAGTGGGACAGACCAGTCATTTTAATGGTTTTTCCTTATTCTTCAAGTAATAAGTATCAATAATTTTTCAAATGCATTTTAATGAGCAAAAAAATCTGAAGAATTACATTTGTTGGTAACATGGAGTTCAAAGAAAGTCAATAATTGTGTATTTCACAGTTTATTTCAGAATTATGTATTGCCTTTCGTGACTGCTAATCAGGAAAAATGGGCCATCCCCTTCAGCAGCCATAGCTGCCATTGCTTGGACTCCATGTGAGTGGCGCACACTTGCCGAACCGAGTTAGTGTATGTGTGATGGTCTTACATTTCATTAACTTACATTTCATAGTCCTGCATTTCATTAACTTGGAGAATAGCCGATGATATTTTTTTCTGTGCTCTTAAAATCTCACCATTACAAGTGCCCATAAAGAATGTCACCCTGCCTTGGAGCATGGGTTTGTGAAACACGTCATCTTGAAGCTATTCATAGATCATGTTGCTGTTACTGATTCCAGGCTTCAGTTCTTAACAACTTGATAAAGCCATGGGTGAGTCTACCACTGGTTTGGTACATTTCTAGGGCAATGTCACTAATTTTACTCACACTAAAAAGTCAGCTTTGAGTCATTTCACTTTTTGAACAGAACATCCTGAGCATTTTCCACCAAAACTTAATTAATCATATTTTTAATCGGTGTCTTGTTACAACATGTATGCCAGACTGTTCTAGGAGAAACGGCAGGTCAGTCAGCCGTCTAACAAAGCTCAGCTGCTAAATTGCTGAGTTTACTTCATGCTGCATACTACAGCAAGAAGTCAGACATTTCTGGGTCCTTAGACATGACTCAGAGGCTGCAAATGTCCTGCAGGCACATTCGCAGACAGCTTACCAAGGACCACGGAGACGTTGTGTTGTTGTTTTCTCTTCTTAATAGGGCTCTAAACAAGCTCTGGGAAGTGGGGTCAAATCAGTTGCAAGGCTGTTTTACCTGATGACGGCATGCGTGAATCGTGCTGGTTGTAAGCCGGGAAAGAGGAGACCAACTCCGGCCTACCGGGCGCATAGAAACCCTGAGATGTGTGCCTGGACTCACAGCCAACCCATTAAGCTAGTGCAGCATGTTCAACATAACTGTTTAGGTTTTAAGAGTACAAAACATAGCCAACTCAGAGGATAAGAGTCCAAATAACATCTAAATGTTGCTCACAGATAATTTTTTCTTTTTAAGCATGTCTCCAACGTATGAGGACTGCTAATGGACTTTCTATCTTCTCAGCGCTTTAAGTCAAGGGAACATATCTTTTACACAGACTTGACTAACAAGCCACAAACTCAAGGTCCCCACTGTGTTATGTGTAATGAGATCGTAAAGAAAGAAGAAAATGGGAAGACTCTGAGTATTCATCTGACTAACACAATCTATAAATGTAAAATGCATATAGAAGGTTTATTATAATAATTTCCTAAAGTGAGGGAATTACTACAGAACCTACAAAGTGAACCACTGTATGATGGCAGATGGGTCCTTTGTTATTTAGATAATTTTCTCAAGTGTATCAAAATGACTCAACAGGACATAGTACCTGACTAGATAAGTCTGAAGGGAACATTCAGGCTCAGTAAAGAGGCAACTGAAAAAAAGCAAAGAAGTGCTCTGATAGAGCCAAGTAATGGTCGCTGTGAGAATTATGGTTGGGGAATGGAAAACGTTCGCAAAAGCTCTCTAAAGGAAGGGATGTCTAGCTGGAGATCGAAAGATGAAGAGGACAATGAAGGTGAAAATTTCAGGGAGACGAAGTGGCCCACACAAGGCCTAGAGGCCTTTCAGAGGCCTTTTGGGCTGGTGCACTCCAAGTTCCTCACACAGAGTCCACATGAGTCCCCTAAGTATACTGACCAAGTACATTGGAAAGAGGGTACGGAATGCATAATTATTAGAATTTTGATGCAGTGTGAATACTCTGCTAAAATCACTGCCACATACACTGGAGCCTTGTTCTGGCACTGTCCTGATGCCCACTCACTTGGGCTCGTTGAAGAAATGCGTCTCTCAATTCTTTGTTGTCACACCCATTGGACAACAAAGAAGGTAACCTTGGTCAAAGTGAAACCCAGTCTCCGAAGCAATGCATCAGCAGGAGGCTTCAGTAATATTGCTTTGCCTTGCCCAAACCGCCTCCCGCCCGACTCACACACATAAGATGTCCAGATCTTTAGAAAATGTTTAACCTAGAACCAAAATATAGCCACTCTAAAGTTAAGCAAAACTAGCAAATTTTTTAATCCTTCATCTCAAGATATGAGCTTATACACTGAGTGTTTGTCCTTTGACATAATTATAAGCTGGCATTACAAAATAAAATGACCATTTCCCTGCAACTAGAAATGGAAGCATATTCTTTTTAGTGGCAGGTCTGTAATTCCTTCTAGTTTGACACATTGTCTTTCTTCTGTTTCACTATCAGCCCAGCAGGGGTTAAGAACTTGTCCAAAATAAGTTAAAAAAAAAAAAAAAGAACTTGTCTTAAACTTCTTCATAGTCCCCATATACATAATAAAATTGCTTCAAAATAACCAATAACAAATAAATATTGTTGATTAAAAAGGCATATGATATCATGATAATAGGTTTTATTCAGAGCCCAGTGTTGGAAACAAGTTTTCCAGCTAGAAAGGATGGGAAAGCTTTGAAAATGATATCACCTTCATTTTGTATCTCAGCAGAAAATTGAATTGTTTTTAAACTAAAATGATAACCAGAATAATTTCACATATTCTAACACTCGATCTCAAAGCAAACTAAGAGGATTTGTCATGGAACATGCCGAGTACTTTTCTCGAACTTTACATATATTAACCCAATGTACTACCACAACCCAATAAATTAGGTGCCATTCAAACCTTCACTTCGCCGATGACGAAGCAGAATTAAAAAGATCAGGTCACAAGCTCACGTGTGGCAGGTGAGCATCGAGCCTCGCCAGTCTTACTCCAGCATTCCCACTGCACTAAAATAGTTTTAGAAAGAAAGACATGATTTTTGAGGAGAAACTAACCTCCTCATCCAATTATTATGTAATAATTTCACAGTGTTCTAATAAATGGTCAGATGGATGATATAGTGTTTAATAAATGAGGGGAGATAAGGAAGAAAATATTTTGGAAGAGTCCAAAAGTTGCAATTTAATGAAAGGAACGAATTTGGGCAAGAATTTCTCACATTGTGCTTTTTTTATCTTTTAATGTTTATCACAGGAACACATATCTACCATCTGAGCAATGTCATAACCGAACAAGACCGTTCTCGGGGCTGTGTTCTCTTTTCTATCTCCAAGTCCACTCTCTTGGGCAACTACTTGCAAACCATTTAGTTGTTTTAATTTTACATTGCTTATTTCTGTGTTTCTTGCGCTCTTTTTTTTTTTTCTGTTCTTGACATTATCAACTGACTTTCTATGTGTAATATGTCTTTGTGGTTTGTGAGCGTCCAGTGTTGATGCTGGGTGTTCCAAGCTCATTCTGATTCCTGGTGCTTCATATTCGACCTTCCTCTCTCTGTGTGTCTTTCTTTTTCTTTCTCCAAAAGCTTTCAGGCTGTTCTCTTTTCCCCCCCGGGATTCTAAAATGTGATAATGATGTCACTTTGTGGGGTTTTTTTTTAATGGAACTCCATGGGCCATTTCAAAATGGATAGAACTTGTTCTTCAGTTCTAGGAAATGTTATTTCTTTGATAATTTCCTCCTTTTCGTTTCCTCCCTTATGTTATTCTGGAGCTTCCCTGTTTGAAATGTTCAGCCTCATGGACTGATTCTCCAATATTCTGATCTTTCCCCTCCTGCTTTTCAACTCTTTGCTGTTTTACACTAGATTATGGAAGGTCTCCTCAAGTTTGGCTTCCAAACTTTCCATTTATTGTCCTGTTCTCATTTATGGATGCAATATTCTTTCATCTCTTGGAAAAGAGCTTTTTTGTTTTGTTTTAGTTTTAGTTCCATTCTGCTACTTGCATTATCTCTCTCTCTTCTTTAAGGCTTTTTTTTTTAATTGTATTGATTCCTATCTTCCTATAAGAGCCTTTACTCAGATTCCTGGTATCATTCAGAATTTACATTTAACAGTGAGATGCTAAAACTCAATTTGAAGCCCTTTGGCTTGTCAGTAGATAGGTTCACTAAGGGGTTACCAGGCTAAAATCCCACCCTTAGCAGAGGGCTCCCAGATGTAGGTATTACCCAGCCTTCTCTCTTAGGTCAACCTAATTCTTAAGGAAAACTTATCCAATCTAATATCTGAGGGGTTGGGGTGCAGATCTGAGGTTGAAGAGTGGAGACAAAGGGTTAACTGGTGTCTCTGTGTACTGTTTCTCTCATTCTTTTTTTTTTTTTTTGAAAGGCCCATTTCATACACTTGTTATCAGCTGTGTTGTTCCCTAATCCTAATTCTGGACCCTTCGTGACTAGTTTTCTTCTGGAGAATAAATCTCGCTCCTGCCAGGAAAACATATGCATGCGGAGGGGTCATGGGGGCAACAGAGTGTTGTTGGGAGCAGTGGTTCCTGGCTGCACCAGGTGTGGGGAAGATCTAAGGGTCATAAAGTTCCTTATAAAGGCTCTCAGTCAACATTCTTATTTTTATTTCTACCTAGCAAACCTGCATTTCGTAGAAACCTGGCGCCTCAAATTCCAGAGCTTTTTTCTGGGATCCCGATACACAAATCATCCTGCTCCATGTCCCTTACTACATGTCTTTCTGTTCATTTCTGTGTGAGAGAGAGAGAGAGAGAGAGAAATCACATACAGAAAAGTATACATATATAATTCTTTTTTTATCCTCACTTGAGAACATATTTTCATTGTTTTTAGAGAGAGAGGAAGGGAGAGAGGGAGGGGGCAGGAAGAGACAGAGAGAGAGAGAGAGAGAGGGAAAGAGAGAGTGAGAGACATTGATTCATTGCCTTCTTGAATACACCCTGACCAGGGATCGAACCCATAACCTGGATATGTGCATGACCAGGAATTGAACCTGTGACCTTTGGATCTACCAGACAATGCTCCAACCAACTGAGCCACATCAGCCAGGGCCATATAACTATTATTTTTTTACATGTCACTCAGCTTAATAAACAAATATTACTAGTGCTTTCTGAAGTTCCCCTTGGAAAATTTCCTTCCCACTTACATCCACCCTCTGCTCTGAAGGTGACCAGCGTTTTGATTGTTGTGTGTTTATCATTACCTTGCTCTTTCATGGAGCTTTACTACTATACTATCTACAAGGGGGAGCAAAACTAGGCTTACCATTGTTTGTATGGAAAATAATACAATAATTAATAAATAATAATGTAAGAATAAACTTTCACATACTCAGAACTGCCAACCTACTTTTGCCCCCCTGAATGTGTGCACCCCTTAATAACACACTAGTTAATTGTGCTTGGCTTTTAGCGCTATATAAACAGAACTATACTTTGTGTATCTTCTCTAATAGGCTTTCTTCATTCAATAGCAATTTTTTTGCAATTTACCTACATCCTTGCTTTTAGATTAGGCTATTCATTTTTTTTACTGCTATATAATTTTGCTTGTATAAATATTCCACAATTTTATTTATTCTTTCTACTGTTAATAGGCAATTGAATTTATCCAGTTTTTATCGCTATGGGCATCCTCGGCATGCCTTCTGCAGCACGCATGTGTGCAAAAGTGCTCTGAGCAATGAGACAAGAGGTAGAATTACTGGGTTGTGTAAATGTGCATCTTCAGCTTTTGAAGTGGTTTCCCCAACTTATGATACATGTTACATATATGTCACTTCCCAGGGCTCCTCATCCTCTCCAGTTTGGGGTATTGTTCCACATGCTTTGTGACTTCTTAAGTTTGGTAGGCATTTCTCGTATGTTGTCTGTGTGTTTTTTCACCCTTGGTGAATCTCTACTTTACTTCTCTGTTGCTCTACTATCATTTTAATTGGCTTTTAGGAGGGAGCAGAGAGAAATGAGTATTACGTGCCGTCCACCACATTTAACTGGATTCACATGTGAGGTTTTATTCTTTCTTTCAGGACAGTAAGACAACTTCTAAGGGAAGAAAACTGCTTTTTATTTACCCTGTTTTTCCTCAGCAGTGATTGTTTCTGACATTGAGTCAACATGTAAACTATTCAAACCATTAGTCGTTAAGATACAAACTTAAACCCTCTTAGGAACAAATGTAAGGCTTGGCAGCTCAAAGAACAGAAGAATTACAATAACTTATCAGTAGCCCCCTTTTTAATTGCTGCCATCATAAAATATTGGAGACAAAATTTTGTTGTTTAAAAATCAATCAATCAATAACAGTTTGCTTTCCTCAGGTTTGTGCTGCTTTCTCTTCTATTTAGAGTAAAATGTCACTACAGTTTTTGCATATTCCTTACAAAAATTTTAACAGCAGTGTTCTATCTTCTCTTTAATAATCAACCAAACTTTTCTTCTTTAACATCAATATTATATTTCCCTTTGGTCCCGCAGTTGTCCTTCCTGTGAAACAGAGGAATAAACCCCAGTTTTGATCAATCCACTGAGCCACACCAGCCAGGGCTAAACGCCAGTAGTAGAGCCACAATGCTCACGTAACAAGGAAAACATACCGGTTCCAGTAACCAAGTTCTACAGAAATAGCTCTGTCTTTGGGCAAGTTCTGACTCAGTGGCTTGGATGAGTGTGTCCACTCTTGTCCTGCCACATTCGCAGGCTCTCCTCTAAGCCCACACTTGAGCCAGCTCTCACAGCAGCACGGTTGCTTCCCATTCCGGAACTCACGTTCTGAAATCAGACCGTCCAAGACAATATTGGTCTTTTCAACAAACATCTCCATGCATCTCTTTAGCACTGATTGGGTTACAGACCCATTCCTAAACCAATAAAACATCATGATCAAGGACTATGAGAAATGCTGACTGACTGAGGTTCTGACTGACTCAGAACCTGTCTGAGCTGTGAATGGTAGGTTAGTTTCACACAAACCACATAGTTGAGAATGGGGAAGGTGGTTTTCTCAAAGGATATTCAAAATACTACTAGGAGGAGGGATACTGAACAGCCAAAATGCAACAGATGTCTTATTGAGGTCTGAGTTTAAATGTATCTTTTCACTTGGATGCTTTTTCCTTTTTTATTGAATTTATTGTGGTGCTGTATCAAAATGAAAGGCCTTCCCAGGGTGTTTTCTTAATATTATTTTCCATAAATCTCAATGGAATCCTTGAAAGCAAGGGCAATGGGAAACCTGAACTCACATAGCTAATGTCGGTGTGACCTGACTGTTCTTTGAGTATCAGGAGTCAGTGCTATAGAACCATTAAAAATGAGCATGTACCTAGTGAGTGTGTCTTTTTCTGAATCAAATGGAAAAGATCAATTACAATACACTTTTCTTTTCTTTTTTTAATTTTTATTGTTATTCAATTACAGTTGTATGCCTTTTCTCCCCATCCTTCCAATACACTTTTCGTTATACATAGTCCTCCTCTTGAATCTCTCTTGCCCATCTTTCCAAACAGAATTCATCAACTTCTCTCACACGTGTCCAAGATGTATGTCAGTGGTAAAGATTTTAATAAGTGGTCACCTAAATTCTGAGTATCTTTCCATAGCACGTCAGTTCTCCCTTCCATTTAAGGAGTTTACCACAAAAAGAGTTTCAGTTAAAGAGAGATTATTTATCATTCAACCTGAGGAAGAAAGCGAATCCTGTCACATGTTACAACATGGATGAACCTGGAGGACATTATGTTAAGTGAAATAAGCCAAAAGACAAATACTATATGGTTCCACTTACATGAGAGACCTATAATGGTCAAACTCATAGAAATGGAAAGTAAAATTATGGTCGCCAGGGGCTAGGGGAATGGAAAATTAAGAGTTCTTTAATGGGTAGAATCTCGATTTTGCACGATGAACAATTTCTGGAGTAATGGTTGCACAACAGTGGGAATATACTTAAACCTACTGACCTGTACACTTAAAAATGGTTAAGATAGTAAATTTTACGTCATGTATATTTTGCCACAATTTTAATAAGGGAGATTGTTCCCTGCAAAAGGAGTGTGAAACACTGAGAGATTAAGTGTGCAAGATTGGAAAATAACTCAAATACATTCTCGGGAAAGTAAAACAATAATCATTCCTTTCTTGGAGTTCCTAGAGCCATGGATAGACAGAAAATAAATGAATAAGACAGCAGAAGAACTTAATTTAAAAGATCTGTCAAGATTGCAAATGTTGATTTTAAAGCTCCGAAGCTACTGTTAGGTTAGGTTCAGACTAGAATCATCTATATTTCGTTCATCATTTGACCAGACTGCAGGCTGGTCCAGAGAGAACACTGAAGGCAGGAGTGCGGACTGAGTAGCTGGCAGTCCCCAACCCAGCGCCACACTCATATTACCAACAGAGTGAGGGCCGTTTGAAAAGGTGAAGAGAAAGAAGTTGGAGAAGCCAGGATCCAGCCACTTCTCACCACCTCCCTTGCACCATCACGGTCCAAGCCTCCATCACTTCTCATCAAGTTACTGCAATATCGACTGGTCTCCCTGCTTATCACCTTTGACCCCTGAAGTACACTCTTAACAGGAAATTCATAAAGATCACGATAAAAGTGAATCATCACGTCACTCCTCTGTTCCCAATTCTCCATGGCCTCCCATCTCACCCAGAGTAAATGTCAGTGTCTTATCAGGACCCACAAATTCCTGTCGAGTTTAGCCCTCATCACCTGATGCTGTCTCCTACTACTCTCCTCCTTACTCATTCCATCTAACCATTCCGGCCTCCTCATTATTTCCTGAAAATAAAGTATGAGCTCATTCCACAGCTTTTACCATACAAATTAGGGTGCCTCACTTTGTATAGTTGATTCTAAGATTGGTGTACAATCGTGTGGAAATAACTTGTGTGAGACAAAATATAACCATTGATTTATGAATATGTAATGCTTTATTTGAAAATTATATCAATGATTTCTTAAGTTTTCCCTTTGTTTCACAAACTAAAAAAATGACATAGAATGAGATTTAAAGATGTAAAAATATGCATAGATTTTTCTCTTTTAACAATTCTGTTTTTGTTTTAAACTCCACATTTTTTAAAAAATCATCACTCAAGGACATTTTTTTCATTGCTTTTTAGAGAGAGAGGGAGGGAGAGAGAGAAGCATCAACCAGTTGCCTCCCGTATGTGCCCAGAGCAGGGCTCATACTCACAACCCAGGTTTATGCCCTGACAGGGAATCGAACCCACAGCCTTTCAGTTACAGGATGATACTCCAACTGAGCCACACCGGCCAGGGAAATTCCACACATATTGAAAAGAACTAGAGTGGAAAGAGGCTTTAACATTTTAGTTGTGAAATACCTCTATACTGTGTAAGGTTAAAATAATAAAGGAAACCCCCAGTCCTATTGTTCTTAATTTGATAGGCTGTACCTACACACACACACACACACACACACACACATTAAAGTACTCCGGAGTAAACAAAGCAAACTAAAACCACACATCCGTTTGAAAGAAACAAAGGACAGGTATTTTCAAACACTCTGCATAGTTATCAAATCCATGGGAAATGATTTTTTGGTAAAGGCAAAATTAGAAAAGCAATAATTATTTTAATTTCCAGAGATTTGCAATGTCCCACCCTAAGCCATAACTACCATCAATCACTGCTTAGTTTTCCTCTGGATTTCATTCTCCAGTCTGGGAACAGTACCCTGTCTTTCTTCTTTTCTGAAGGTCAGAAAGGACTGTGATCCCTCTGGTCTCAGGGCAGCTGCATTTTAGCTGGGTGATGACAATTTACTGCCTCAGCAGCTTTTCTGCTTCAGCTTGTTAGAGACCCAAGCAGAAGCTACTCTACTTATCAGAAGCTAGTCTACTTATCTGACCAAACTAAAAATAAATATTTGCTCTTGGCTCTAATTTCTAATTCAGCTTTTACCCTGGGGATTAAGCCATTTGCTCTGTATGGTTTGAATCATCAATAGAGAGCCTAACATGCCCTTCTTTGCAGAAACTTCCACCAGTCAAAGTCAGTGCTGTGCTTTTGGTCCCACATCATGGGCATTAGTTCCATGAGGAACTGTGCCATCCACTTATCTTATTCCTCCCATGTGTAACTAGATGTTAAACTTTTTTTTACAAAGGGTGTTTGTGTTAGCCAAGGAGGTCCTCTGCTCTAACCGCCCTTCAGGAAGTTGCTTGGGTGCCCTGGCCTGCTGGCTTAGTTGGTTGGGGCATCCATCGTCCAGTACAACAAAAGCTCTCAGGTTTGACTCCTGGTCAGGGCACATACCTGGGTTGCCGGGTTTGATGCCCCGTAGGATTCCCAGTCAGATCCCTGGTGGGATCCCCTGTCAGGGCATGGGTGGGAGGCAACCAATCAATGTTTCTCTCTCTTTCTCTGTGTCTCTCTCCCTTCCTCTCTATCTAAAATCAGTGGACATATCCTTGCATGAGGATTTTTTAAAAAAGAAGTTGCTGGGGTGAAGGTAGCTGGGCAGACAACTGCCACATCTCCCAATCAGCTGGAAATTTCACCTGAGGCCATCTCTCCCTAGGCTACCAGCCAGTGACTGAGTTGGGGCAGTAGAGTTGGGTCTTCACTACTGAACTAGGGACTCCACTGACAGAGAGTCTTCATCTGGAGCTCCCCATCAGCCTCGCCAAGAATGCCTCGGAGCCACACTGAAGTCTGAAGCTTCACGTACCCAAACCCCGTTCCCTCCTTATCTCCTGTAAGGTCAGCATCATGGTCTGAAGGCTTTCTTTCTTACTCCTCCTGCTTCTCCTCTTCATTCCATAACACCCATTAGCTCACACTCATTTGGTAAATTCAGTGATGGTGTCAGTATAATTTGGACATTGCACTGACTTATATGCAATTTTTTTGTGGTAGACTGGATAACCTTCAATAGAAAAGAAAGAGAGCCCACAGCTCTTCTAGTGCCCCAAGTCCTTCCCTGCTCTACTTTCGGCAAACTGAAAATGAATGATTATACTCAGAGCTGCCTCCCCAGAGAGGCTCACTCCATCTTTGCATCCTACACTCAGAGCAGACTTACCCTTCCTCCTGGGTCTCGTTTGGAACGCCACTTCCATCTCTAAGGTCTCGGCAGCATGGCTAGAGCTTACACTCCATTGGCCTTTATAGCAGCCTCCAACAACACTGGACTGGCCTGCTCTATTCCAGTTATTATCTGAAATACCAGTTGTTGTTTTTGTTTTTTTAGTTCTATGGTTAAAAATTAAATAGATATGCAGGTTATTATGCTATTGTCTCTCAGCTTCAAACCCACCTGTATCCATATCCTCATGCTGAGTAGCACGTTACCCAAATGCAGTGCCTTCAAATGTCACCCACAGATTACATCCCATTTTCCCAGGGTCAGGAGTCTGAGCAGAGCTAGGTAGATCCTCTACTCAGGGTCTCACAAGACTGTAATCAGGTGTCAGCAGCACTGTGGTTCTCATTGGGAGCTTGGAGTTCTCTTCCAAGTTACCGTATTGTGGTGACTTGGAAGAGGTTGTGGTTGCAGGTTGCAGGTTGCAGGTTGTGGTTGCAGGGCTGAGGCTCCTGTTTTCTTGATGGCTGTTTGCCAGGGACTGCTATTAGCTCCTGCAGGCCACCTGCAGTTCCTCGCTATGTGACCCCTTTAGGCAGCTCACCACATGGATGCTTGCTTTCTTCCAGGCCAGCAGGAGAGTGCCCTCTGCCTTCCAGTCCCTCTCCAGTCAGCTATGACTGAGTCTTATATAGTAATGAACTCTCAGCAATGACTGTCCCATCACTATTTGCCATATACTGTAACCTAATCTAGGGACCCACTGCCCCATCACATCCTCAAGTTCTGCCCACAGTCAAGTGCAGGAGTTATACACAAGGCATGTACACCGGGGAGGGGGACTTGTGGAGACCGTCTTAGCATTCTGCCCACCACACCGCCCTCCTGCACCTGGCTTTGTGATGTTGGAGCTGAACTCTGCAAACCACGTTTCTGCCCTTCTATCTGCCTCCATTACGTTCTGCCAATGATGGACATAAAGCAAAAGGGGAAGGCTGGGAAAAGAAGGAGCTGATTCCTCTTTGTTTGCCCTCCAGTCCTGCCTCAGCAACAGCCTTCCACTCTGGCGGCAGCAGTTGGTTTCACTCCTCAGTTTTTCAGGGGAAACAGCCTCAGTGTGGCTCCGCAGAGTGAGGCATGCCTCCTCCGAGCTCCCGAGCCACCATTGCAGCTGAGGTAGCACACAAACTTAGGGGTATTCATTCCGGCTCCATTTGGTCTCTTCTAGTGTTTGGTGACCCCACTTTCTTCCCTAGGATGTGAGCAGTGAGCTTCTGTTACTGTATTTAGATTAACTCAGTGTCCCTTTTTAACTTTTTTATGTATAAAACTTGAACAGAGCCTCACAAAGCTGTGGAAGATTATCAAAAGGTCTAGAATACATGTAATTGGAATCCCAAAAGGAGACAAGAGAAAGAAGGGAGTAGAAAAGATTTCTGGAAAAAAAATAGCTGAAACTTTCCCCAATTTAGTAAAATACATAAATTTATATAACCAAAAAGATCAGAAAACCTCCAACTGGAGTAATTGTGAAGAATAACACACTAGGTATTTAATAGTCAAACTTTTGAAAAGCAACTAACAAGAGGAATCTTAAACATATGCAGAGAAAAACAACATATGAAATACAGTATTCTCCAGAGAAATAGCAGCAACAAGATATGCATATATACAAAGAGAAAGAGATTTATTATAAGGAATTGGATCACCCAATTAAGGAGGCCAACACGTTCCAGTGTGAATGTTAGTAGATTTGAGAACCAGAAAGAGCCAATGTTTCAGTTCAAGTTCACAGCCAGGAAAGAGCCAATGTGCTAGCTCAAGGCAATCAGGCAGGAGGAGTCCCTCTTACTTGTGGGAGAGTCAACATTTTTGTTTTATTCAGGCCTTCAACAAATTGGATGAGGCCTACTCATATTAGGGAGGGCAAGCTACTTTACTCGGTCTAATGATTCAAATGTTCGTCTCCTCCAGAAATATCCCACAGACACACCATAATCATGCTTGCACTAAATGTCTAGGCACCCTGCTGACAGCCAAACTAACAAATAAAATTAACCATGACAAGGCCCCCCTCTTGTCAATTTGACACCCATACACATCTCAAACCATACTTAATCTTCAGATAAAGGCAATAACAAGGTCATGATTCAATTTAACATAACACGTTTACTCTACTTACAACCAAAACTACGCTAGCCCCTTCCCCAGAAGAAGTAAAGTCCTTGAATGGAGTTTGCTCTTCTCCTTGATGTCCTATGAAAACAGGTGTAAAACATGGTTGGCAAAGAAGAGTGAAAACCTAATCAGTTGCCTAAGTTCAAAACTGGCTGAATGGCTCAAAATAAAGCCTATGTTCTTTGTGTAAAATGAAAGATAGGCCAATTCCTATAAAGTGCATACTGCTGAGGGGGAAATGATTAAGAATACTTAAGTGACCTTGGGTTATTAATAATGGAAATGAACAAATTTAACCAGAAAGCAGTTTGCATCCTGTCCCATTAAGACTTTCTGAGCATGGTTGATGTAAAGGAACTAAAATGATCAGGGGTGTTGAATCCCATGGGGAAAGTAAACTGCTGAACTGGCCACAACTCCGTAATCACAGATGGCCATTCATGAGAATGCCACTAGCCAGTCTCCAAAATTGAGACAATAGCCCTGGGGACTTATGTAGAACTTTGCAAGGATAATTCTAAATATTTATGTATTTGTTCGAGGGAAAGAAAGCTTTTTCTCACCTACTGCCTAGTGACAATTCACACATTTGTTTCCATAGAAAACAAGGTTGGGAGGGAAAGCGAATGGTACCCAGGACTGTCAAGCCCTCTCACACTTGTGTAAAGAGAACATTATGATGAACTAAGAAGGCAAAGATTTTTACATCTGCAGGGCAGAGTGGTTGAAGAGGCGTGTGTGTTAAAGAAGACATTGAAGTCACGAAGAGCATGCCTTTGTTGACCATAAACACAAACCACCAAATCCCCAAATACTAAAAATGAGCCATAAAGGAGGTAGTTCTGGAACAACTTTACTGAACATATGGAATTCATTTCCCCCAATAAAGTGTATGAGACAAAATTGGAACGTTCCAAGAAGGGATTGGTTAGAGCTCTTCTGTTCATGGATTTAATGTATTACAAAGAGAGAATAGTAACATTAGTCCGTGCATCAGAGCAGGAAACAGCCAAGTTCCTCCAAACATGAGTTATTTGTCCCTGTCAGTCACCAAGCAGACTCTAGGCAATGCCATCTCTTGTGCTTTTTACCTACACTGGCACCGTGCCCAGTACGTGGTGGATGCTCAATGCAGATTCACTCCATGACAGTCGGCTACAGTCGGTACAGCCTAGCTCCTCTGAACCGTCATTACTCTTCAACATGCCTTGCTCTTGGGTGGGGGTGGGGAGGGACTGAAAGCCAAAACCCTGATCAGAATTGTAACCCCCAAAATACTTCTTAAGCTCAGTATAAATATGAAAGTTAAACATTCTCTCTTTGCAGAAACATTTAAAAGGTTAAGAAAGAGTCATTAAAGTACTCTTGAGTTTCTGCAGGAAAAGTAGCAAAATATTGCCAAATTATTGTATTAAGAGTAACTGCATAGCAGGTATTCAGTTAAAGTCACCCATTATTTATATCCGTCATTTAGTACAAAAACTCCATTTAGCAAAAAATCCCATGATGCCACATCTTCTCCTTCTTCATCCATAACTGTTTAAGGAAATTTTGTTACTTACCAACCAGTCAGTATTTCAAAAGATCTATGACAACCACGAAGCTGTGACTTGAGTTCTATCTTATCTTTGGAGAAATAAAACTTATGAGAAAATAAACCCCCCTTTTTATCCTCTCTACCATCTTTTCTTGTATGGAAGGCACCCAAGAACACCCATTGCAAGTAGTTCAAAACTCATGACTACCTTATCAAGGCTGTCAAAATCTGTTACCGAAAGGAGGCAGACAAAATGCTATAAAATGCACTGACGTGATGGATTTAAAAGATGTGCGTGTAAAAAGGTCTCCGGGTACTTCTCTCCTACCCATTCCAAGGGTCTTTTAAGCCTTCCCCTGGACCACAGGAGCATGCCACGTACTCTATCGGATATCCTCACTGGCCTTCGGGAACCCGCTCTCACAGCTGCAGAGAATAACAAGAACCAAGATCTTCTCAAGGTCCCCTGCTGTCACTTCGCATGTTAGTCAAAGAAGAGTCCTAAAAGAAAGTGTATCCTAAAAACCTAAACTTCCTGTATCTGCAGCATCCCCATCACTGCTGGGAAATGGGGTGTCTCCTCAGAGCTAAACTCCACACAGGAGACAAAACTAACGAGCCAAAGAATTTAAACTTCCTGGACTGATAACTAAGAGTAGGAGGACGGGGGGGGTGGGGGGAATCCAATGATTCCCATAGATAGTATCTTTTATCTTTTTATTTTGAAAAAGTTCAAGTCCACACAAAAATTAAAGAATGATATGATGAATATTGATATACCCCTTACCTATATTCACCAACTATTACTAATCTCATTGCGCCTGCTTCATTTCTCTAAGTGGTACCTACAAACACTTCCTTCTGCCAAGCCATCCAGAAGCAGGTTGCAAACAAGAAGACACTTCATCCCTAAATACTTCGGGACATATCTCCCACAAACAAGGCCATTCTCCTACACAACCCAACACCACTACCCAGACTTTGAAAAAACTGATTGAATAACAACCCTTAACATCTAAGCCATATTCAAGTGTCCCACTTGTCCATAAAATGTCTTCCATAGCTTCTTAAAAATGCAGCATCTAACCAAACTCCCATTACATTTGCAGGTCACCCCCTGCAGTCTCCTCTCATCTCCCTCTTACCTTCCTTACCCTGAATCCTTTGATGAGTCCAGGCCAATTGTTCTTTAAAATGTTCCACCTTCTGAATGTGTTCCTTTCTCCTGAGGAATCTGATAGGTTCCTCAGGAGTGAATTTTGACAAAACATTTCTGGCAAGGGCCCCACCTAGGGGATGCTGGGCACTTCCCACGACATCATACCAGAAGGCACCAATGTCGGCCCAGGCCATGGCTGCAATGCCGAGCTTGACCATGTGCACAATAGTCCCTGCAGGACCTCTCCCCTCACAAAGGCACATTTCATCCCACTGTGATTAACAAGTACAGTGTGCTGTGAAACTTTGAAACTGTGTCCATACCCTGTCCCTCCGCAACCTGCTACCCAGTGGCTTCTCATTCAGAGATGTTCCTCACATAAATCAAATACTTTCTCTCTGCATTTATTAGCCATTCTGCTTTTTAAAAAGAGCTTTTATTTTCTCCCTTTATCCCTCTGTTTCTCTCTTTCTTTCTAATATCATTATGCAATCAAAATTGTTATATTTACTATGCCTTCTTATCATTATTGTTTTAGAAGCTCATTGTGCCAATTTTCATTAATAGATCTTTTCCAGTCAGCTCATGAGCTTTCTGACATGTCTCCATCTTTCTTTGAACATTTGCTGTTCTCTGGCCAATAAAAGATTCAGGTTAAACCTGGACTTTTCCTGCCACAGACCTGGAATGAGCCGTTTCTTCAAGTAACCCAAATTCATTTTAATGGGTAACGGGCAATATATGTGCTCACACTGAAGTCATATGTAGTTTGAACTAAAAGCAGAGAGATAAACCTTGGCTGGGAGCTTAGTTGGTCAGAGCTTTGTCCTGACACAGCAAGGCTGCGGGTTCAATCCCCAGTCAGGGCACTTACCGGGAGCAACCCATGAACATGTAAAGGAGTGGAAAACAAATCCATGTTTCTCTCTCTTTCTCTCTCTCTCTCATCAAGGAAAAAAGATAAAAGCACATGAAATAGAATCCCACTAAGATGTCTAACAATGTCAAAAAGTGATAATCTGGCCCAAATTTCTCAAGAAATAAGTTCCCTTTATTTCTGCCCTATTGTGTCTAATGTGACCACAGCAATGCTTAGGATGTTGTGTGTGCCCGATAATCTACAACTACAGGGTTTTATTGTTCATAAGAAGAAGCATTAATAATATCAACCAGCTGAGAAAATAGATCTTAAAAGTTCTCATCATAAGAAAAAAATTTCTGCAGCCATGTTTGGTGATGTTGTTGGATCGCTTCACAATATACCCAGGTGTCAAATCACTGTGCTGTGCACCTGCAACCAATGGAGGGTTGCACGTCAATCAGACCTCAATACAATAACAATAATAATAATAATAGGAATCCGTGAAGCTCTATCAGATATTGACTCAATTACATAGATTACATGTCTATATAAACACTATTTATCATCCAAGTTTTATTTTACTTAAGCCCATTATAAAATTAACTTACCTTCTTGGAGTTCACACTGACCACATAAAGCAAAATGTATAAGGACCTTCTCAAGATATACGGAAAACTACCTGAAGGGAAATACTTTCTGAAGGAAATTTCAAGGGAGCAGCCCACACCTCTCTTACTCCATCCCTACCCCGTGTTGCTCCTTCGCTCCCTCAGGCACTCATGGCCTCTCACTTGGACACATGACCTCCTAGAACATCTTTATCTTTACGATGCACAGGTTGGAGTATTTGGCAATGAAGAGTCGTAACACCTGAAACTTACCTTCAAATGGTTCAAGAGAAAAAAAATACATAGTGTTAACAGTTGAATCTAGAGGCTGGGTACGCAGATTTTCGGATTGTCCTGATCTTTTGACTTTTCTGTGGGTTTAAAATTTTTTCACAGTAAAATAAGGAAAAATAACTTCCAAATGAATTTAACCTATTCATCCTCGGAGGCTTTGTAAGGCAATCAGCCTTGTCTTCTTTAAATCTAGTGATGAGCAGGCCTCTCTCCTCCTCAAATACCTGTAAGAGCTCCTCACTCACCTCACAGCATTGGAGGTGCTGTGTATCACACTGATTAAAGACATGGACCCTGCAGCCAGACTCCCTGGGCTCAAGTCCCAGAGTTAGTACTTAGTAGCTTGCAACCCTGGTGTGTTTCTTAATCTCCCTGCACCTCAACTTCCACACTGGTAAGGATAATAATAAGAGCACCTCCCCAAGTGTCAAGGATTAACTGGGCAAATAAATGTAACACAGAAAACAGTGCCTAGCACATATTTCTGCTAAGTGTTAACTCTGTGTAGATAGAAGGTACTTCCTTCCATATGATTATTTAAAGGAGTCTGTGGCTAGAAGCCTTTAGGAAATGCAGGGTCTAACCTCAGTAAAACAAGAATCTTTACTGCAGGACTTCTCCTTAGATTGTAAGTATTCTAATGCCCATAATGAATCTTCAGATCTGTGGCTCTCACACTCAGCACGTCTCATGGGCCCAGCACTTTGCAGATCTGGCTAGGAATCTGCTGACCTAGAGAATAAATCTAAACTCTTTTGCTTGATTTTTCTTTCAGTTATAGTTGACATTCAATATTATATTAGTTTCAGGTACACAGCAGAGCAGTTAGACATCTACATAAGTTACGGAATGATTTCTACCCGCCCCCCCACCCCCTTCAAATCCAGCACCCAGGAAGCCTCATACATATTCATTATGATATTATTGACTTCGAAGAGCTTACCCTGACACAGTGCCACCCACCTGTCAACCTCTCGGTCTCCTGCTTTCACTCATTCTGCTCTTCAGCCAAACGTCAAACCCCAGTACTGCCCAACATACCTTCAATTTTCCCATGAGCGCTTTGCTCTCGGCTGCCAGGATTTCCCTCCCACCTCCTCCCCAAACCCAGCTCAGGTGGCGCTGCCTCTACACGCACCACCAGCTGCTCCTAGGTAGATTGATTTTTCCACCCCTGCTCCCCATGAGCATTTCGTTTAAAATACTCTAACGTTCTATGAAGACACGAGACATTCTGTCGTGTTATGGGTTTTTACAGTTTCTTTAGATTACTTATAACAATGTAAGAAGAAAGGCACATTGCAGGTAAAGAGGGAATCTTTTGTCCGCTACTGATCTTTAATTTCCACGCTAAAGACATTGACCCTTGTGACACAAATCGATAGTTTTATAGCATGTTTTGAACATATTTGCTTCTGTAAAAAAAACACTATAAATTCTTAGAGGGTAGAATTAAAACATGTTCATATTTATATCCCTCGTAATAGCTAACAGGGTTCGGTAAACATAGTACAGGCCGCACAAATGTGTGGGGAGTTAGTAACTGTACACAGTCTATGCTCACAACACCTTTTTCAGAACAGGAAGAAAAAGAAGAGCAGGAAGAGCAACTATGCAAATAATAGATATCTCAAGACCTAGCTGTGTTCTCTATTTAAAGACCCCTTCGTTTTGAACAATTTAAATTTGAAGAACCTTTTCTGCTTCTCTCATTGAATGTTACAAAGTAAATGAACACAAGAATTCTGTAAACAAACTGAACACTTTTATTTCATTTCAGTAACTGGCAAGAGGTAAGACGCAGTCATCAGAACTTACTAAGGAGAAAGTCGATGTCACTTGGGCAGAAGCTCAGCGCTTCGTTGGCATGGATTCCAGTGGGAAATGGTAATTAGATATGTTCCGAATCTGACCATCTGGAACTATAGGAAGCTTCTAAATTTGATTTCTGTTGGAGGAATTGTGGTCAAGAAAGGAACACGCACACGGTGACTTGGATATACTCCAAAATGTGGCCTTTGGGGACCCAGAAACATGTAACTCTAGAAGAAAAATGTGAACAGAGTAATGTTCTTCTTGGCCCTGAGCTGTTTCTTGGAAACCTGTCTGAAGAGCACAGGGAGTTAACCAATAAGTATCTACCCAGAATTTCTACTGTCACAGGCAATAAGCAACTTCATATTTTGCCTTTACATTAGAATCAAGATGCCCTACAAAAAAAAAAAAATAGCACCTCTGTAAGTCCTGTAAGCTTTAAGCACTGGGAGTGCCCATGAGACAGGGAAAAACAGCAAAACAGTGTACAGACAACATCTCACTCCCATGTGATAGTGACATCAGCAGAGCCTCCTTTAAGCCCTTTTCCAGCAACGCCTGGGAGGGGTCAGAGATGTGGCTTTGGGCCAGGTTCTGAAGGGAGCTAACGGCATTTGTAGGAGGCAATAACCTGGAAATCCAGTGGAGATGTGGAGACTGGATCCCAAGCCATCTTCATGGAACACAAAGGCTTTGAAAAGGGCCCATTACTCACTGCCAGCCTGGTATGCGAACGACTGGGCTGACACAGGGAAGGACCTGGCTCAGCTTCTCCGGTCATCGCTGAGCCAGTCAATGACTTCAGCCAAATGGGGTGTTGTCAGCCAAGTTCACATGTCCTAGAGGTTTGGCTGTGTTTAGCAATCTAGGTGGATGTGAGAGAATTGCCCAGATTTCAAACTCTTTGTGGAAGCAAATAGGAGAATAGAATTACCTTGTTTTCTGCAAAAGAGAAAGAAGTATACGTCTGTATTAACATTTGAAATAACAGATACGTTCTCACGTGGTTGTCTTCCTCCTCCTCAAAGATGAATTACTATGTGAAGCCTGCAATCATGAGCAGCATGCGTTGGATGTGATCCACCGAAGTGACAAGGGCTCTGCAGTAGGAGGTGGCGAGGAGGGTGCTTTGAAAACTTCAAAGACTGACACCTTCTTTCAGATCCTGTATCTGCCCCTCACTAGCTTTGCTCCTTTAGTGAAGACTCCAGACCCCAGTTTACTGATCTATAAGTTAAGGTGCATTCCACCTGCCGCACAGGACAGTGAAGATAAGTAAGATAATGCACGTCCAGTGCTTCGCTTGCGGGAAGTGCTCGATAACTGTCTGCTATTATTTTCAGTCTTAACTGTTTGAGAGTCTAGGTAAAAGCTAGTAGAACTCAGTGCTAAAGGGCAAATAGATATTTTATTATCCAATATGCTGTTTTTCTTAACAAGAAATATACCTGATGCTTTTCTATTCCTCATCTTAAAAACGAATCCCATGGTGATTCACAGCCATAAAAGGCGTAATTACCTACTATTACTGAAGCCTTACTACGTTCCAAGCATTTGGAGTAACTTATATTCTCATTTGATCCTCACAGCAAAACTCACTGTCTGTTTGTTATACTATGGCAGAAAGGAAAGCACAAAACAGCTTGAACAACCTGCTTGCATTACACGGCCTGTAAATGGCAGCGTGGAACCCGGCCCCAAGCAGTGGGCCCCAACGGCCTGCGCTCCCAGCTGCCATCGCCTCCCTGATGACCTACAGACAAGCACACTAAGCTCCCAGAACGCCTTCTCCCAGTGAGGGAGGAATGTACGCTGTCGCCGGTCGTGACGACTACCCTCGTTACTTCTGCTGCATCAACACATATATATCACAAAGTCACTTTTGATGATAAAGATCACCCCTCATTTTTATGTAAGATACTTTAAGAACTATCAGGAACTGTTCTAGGCTTCCACCTACTTTAATGTCACATTTGAAAGTTCACAGACCTATTAAAGGGAAGCTACCTTCTCACCCTAAGAAACTATGATTAGACTGTTCTTCCATTTCCCACTGTGTTACTGGACCAGTGTATTAGTGGTGCCACGGAGGGGAGAGAACTCTGCCTCCCAGCTCCACCCAGCCAACTTACTCATCCTTCAGACCTCTGCGGGAACGTCACTTCTTCAAAAAAGACTTCCTTTTCCCTCTTACACGTCCCAGACTAAGCCATTCAATTATCCAGCTTTGTGGCTTTTAACATCATCTAAATGATGTCAGTTCCCCAATTTACACCTCCAACCCATACCAAGTGAAACAACGTATTTATCTTTGGATAACTAACAGACAGGTGATCTTTGCCACACCCTAAATTGAACTCCTGACCTTTGCCCCCAAACCCTGCTCCCACCTCAGCCCTCCCCGGGTCAGTTCATGGCTCCGCTACCCTTCAGTGGGCCCGGCCAAGTGCCTGGCCGTCATTGTGACTCCTCTTGTGACCATGTAAGCCCCACCAATTCCATCAGGAAATCCTGTTGGTTCTACAGAATCCAGCCTGAGTTCTACCACTTCTCAATACCTCTCCTATTTACCACAGCCTGGGTCCAAGGTCCTATTATCTCCTTCTGGACTGTTGGTCTCCTGACTTCTCTCTTTGACCCCTTAAAAGATTTTTTTTAACATAACCACAAAAGTGATGTTCTCATAAATGAGGTGATGTCTCGCCTCTGCTCAGAACCCTCATGGCTCCCTGACTCAGTCCGAGTTTGGGTTACAAAGGCCTGCGAGGCCCTACGTGATCTGCTGCTCATTACCTCTCTGAACAGGTGCCCTAAACCTCTGTCCACTCCTGTCTGGCCACGTTAGCCTCCATGCAGTTCCTTCAGCTCTCCAGATGTCTTTCTGCTCCAGGGCTTTGCACTTGCCACTGTCTGCCTAGACCTTTTCTTTTATCTCTTTCAGGCTTGCAGGCCTATGTCACCCTCTCAGGCAGGCCCTCTGCGATGGAACTAGGTAAAGTCACAGACGACTCCTCAATCCTGCTTCCCCTTCCCTGCTTTATATTTCTTTACGGCGCCTTCCAATGTACCATAAAATTAATTATTTTGGTTTTTTGTCTGCATCCCTCAACAAAAAATTGTATTTTATATGTATATACATGTACATATAGAGAGAGAGGGAGGGGAATCTTTTCCTGTTTATTCCACTAATGAATCCTCAGCACCTAGAACAGTACCCAGGCGGTCAATATACAGCTGTGTGGAATTAATCCAGTCAGCCCTCCCGTGATTATGTAATCATGTGGTATTGTATCTTTCTGCAGGCTTTGTTATAACAATAATTGATTGCTTTTGTTGATTGTGAGGTTGTTTACTTAATCGCTCTCTCCTCTGCTGGATTACAAGTAACGTGAAGACTGAGGCTGTGTCTTCACCGCAAACAACTAGCAGAATGCCCATTACTTAGTAGATGCTCACTTATGTTGTTGATGGGAGGACTAGACAAAGAAGCATCTCGACAGAGGTTCTAGTTCAGACTCCACATGCCTGACTCTTACAAACAGATCGCCTGCTCCAAGAAGCACCCTAATGAGACAACAGAGGGGTCTGTGTACGTTGGGAAGAAACTCAGAACTTAGATGGGAACCGAGTAGGCAGTGAGGACCTGAGGCAAGTACACACGCAGTCACACCACAGTACAGCCGGGTGGGGTTGTTTGCGTGGGGGGGGGGGTTCTTTTTTTCCTGTGGCAAAAACAGAGTCATCTTCCTTCAAAGGCCTGTTTGCATCTGAGAGGTAGTAAAACTTCTGAGAGTTAGAAAGAAGAACGTTACAAGATTATTTCAGTGTATTCAATATAGAAAAACCAAGTTACAAACCTCAATTTTCTGAGGGCTAAAAAATTTTTTCACTCCTGAGAAAAATTTTGGTTTGCACTTTTATTATTTTAATATTAAATGTGTGTGTACATATATGTGTGTGTATATATACACAAAAAAATATATATATACATATATATATTTACTCTTAGTACACAATTACCTTCTCTAGAGAGTTTTCTTTAGACTGTCATAGCATAAAAATACATTAACTTGCTTTGAAGTGGGGAAATAGGTTTTCCTAGTTATTTCATTGGTTTATGCTGCCACCTAGTGGCAATAGTGTATATGACTCACCTGCACAACTGAAAATAAGTGACAGCTGCCAAGGCTAATGCAAAGCAGCTGACCTAGCCTGCTAAGGTGTCTTTCCATTAGACACCCATTCCTGGACAACCTGCAGTATTGAAGTGCTCCTCTGGACTCACGCTTGCTACTGACATGTTGCAGCATGGAAAAGGAATTTTTATTTTTATCTTCCCTGTACCAAATAGGCAATTTGTATGTGCTTCATAAGTCACTTTAATTGGACTCATAAAGTAAATGCCCTATTTGGGGAGGTGTAACTCATTAATAGCTCTTCTACTCTGACCTAGTAGCAATCAGAGGATGTTTCGGATCAGGTGGACTTCAAACACTTTCCCAGCCATTTAAATACATACCAGCTGGTTAAGACCATTGTGGGGAAAGACAGGCATAAGGTAATCATTCAAATGTATGTGAGCACGAACACTTCTGCAGATTTTCTGAGATCAACTATAATCATAAAATGCCTGAGTAATATAAAATTATTTATCTTCCAATAAATGTATATCATCACCTTCAACTCACCTTTAAACCCCTGGAAATGCCTAGCTTTTGTAGATAATTTAAAAAAGTCTTCAAGATTACAATATACTGTGGCACACTCACAAGATTACAAAATCTATGGAGAACTATTTTTCTGGCAAAGAAGCCCAAACTGCTAGTTTATTTGCCTTTCATTTCTCATCACACTAACTTTGTACAATATAATAAAGGTGACTTGTCTGTTGGATTTGCTTCATTTTTTTCTCAACAATTTCTACATTCATTTCTAAAGATAACACAGAAAAATATATATACAATACAGAAACTGGAGCACATTCACTTATTTGCTTTTCATCTAAATAATAAGGAATTAGTGTGCCCCTGTTGGATTAGCTTGTCTGGCTAACATACAGCACGGACCCATCTAGATGATAAGGAAGTCTCCACCTTCACACCTCCCAGGGAAACCTCTCTCGAAGAGTGGAAGCAAATTTACAATATGAAACAGGGCAGAGCGGTGCAGGCCTTATAATCCAGTAATCCATTGCCATTGAAAAAGCAAGGAGTTTTTAAATTTTAAATCAAGGGGATGAAATGTATGTTTCGCATGTGGAAGATCATTAGAATTGAGGATGCCGCATGCTGTTTCAATCAGTTCAGGCTGAGACAAGAATACTGTAAACGGGCCGGCTTATAAACAGCAAGCAGTTCCTCACAGTTCCACAGATGGGGAAAGCCAAGATCAAGACCCACTAGGGCCTCCACTCCTCTCAGGCCCAGATCATGGCCACCCCCCATGCTTCCGCAGCACTTTCCACACATAGGCAGAACCGCCACCCTGTGCTGTTATTGGTTTGCCTCTCGATCTCCAGAAGCCATGGCAGCCTCTTGCCTAGCACCAAACCTAGCACATGGTGACTACCTAATAAATGTTTCATGGATGAAAGAAAGAGAGAGACATTAAAATCTGCTGAATGACTTAGTTTTCACATCAAGAAGACCTTTCCAAGAAAGAAGGCTATATATAAATATTTTTAATCCTCACCCAAGGATATGTTCATTGATTTTAAAGAGAAGAGGGAGGGAGAGATACATATATATAGAAAGAAATATCAATGTGAGAGACAAATGTTGATCGATTGCCTCCCGCATACACCCCGACCTCAGATCGAACCCACGACCTGGGTATGTGCCTTGACCGGGAATCGAACCGGCAACCTCTTGGTGAATGAGGACAATGCTCTAACCAGCTTAGCCACCCAGTCAGAGCATAAAGAAAACTATTAAAACAGAAATAGAAGCTGTCCTAGTAAAATGGTAAGATCGTGATACACACATCTTAAGTAATTTTAACCTTGGATCCCCCAGAAATCTGTGGGTGTGAGTTTGTCTGCATCGTATGCAGTTGAGCAGGTGGTGAGTCGTTCCCATATGTCATCCCTAGTGAAGAGCAACTGCCGTCTGTCTGAGAAAAACGCAAGAATGCTTCACCTTCCTCAGAAAAATTCCCTTCTTCCCTACTTTTCCTAGCCCGCAAATCTAATTTAAAAATTGAAAAACATAAAGTGGATTATTTTTCCTTTTAAGTAACCTAAATGTATACAACATATAATCCAGACATTTACAAATGAAGAATAATGTAGTCAACTCTTTCATCTTTGAGTAGTTTTTACCCTTTTAATTAAAATGTTGGTTAAGACTCTACTTGTCTACAAGGCATCATGGGCAAAATGAGGATAAACCAGACCTGGGAGAACTAAAGATAAAATAAACTGTAACTATTCTACAAAGAGAAAGACGCAGTCAAGAAGAATATGAAGATTTGGATGAACTCGCTGCTTTCTCAAAAGTTAAAGTCAGCCATTGACCCTTAATATTTTCCTCAGGGGCTTCTGGGATGCGATACCCAAGTTTCAGGAAAAGGTAACCACTTGAAACCACAAAGGACCCTTATTGTCACCAGCAGAAGCTGTCTGCCACTGAAGGAAGAACAGGAACCCACCCTCCCAGACACTTCACTGACCTCCGGCAGAAGCCATGTGCAATAAATCGAGCTGCCAGAGACCCTGCCCTGGTTTGGGAGTGAGCGCTGCTCCGCCCCTAAGGAGACACAGCAAACTCACCTCTAGTGCTCACGGGGTACTCCAGACCCATTCCAAGTGGGGACACAGAGGATTTTGCCAGTTCAGAGGATAAGGAATTTCAGAAGTTTTTATCCCTCAGATGCAAGCACATAGAGCATTCCTAACAGGCTAGAGCAGAAAAGCCGAGAAACCTTCCTCTCCCACTACAAGTCTTACCCCAAACATTAAAGAATGGTCATCTGTCTACTATTGGCAGAGGACGTGGGGAAACAGAACCTCCCTTCATGGTGCAGCCGTGCAAAGCTGCTGAAATTAAAGATACTGAAAGGTACTGCCCTGGGTCTCACCCAAGCACAAGGCAGCAGCAGTTCCCCGCTAAAGGAACTGAATGACTTTGATGCACAGAAGCACCTATAAAGCCCAAACCCAGCTCAACTCCAGCCAGATGGACTTTCCTTCTCCCCACACATATGCACTAATGGCTTCATAGAAGAAGAGGCTTCCCCATTTCTGGACGTAAAACTATGTACCTCCATCCCTACTGTTGTTTCATACATAACTTCCAGCATTCAATAACAAAATTATAGGACATCGAAAAATATATGACCAATTGTCAAGATACAAAACAGTGACATTGTCAAGAGATGAAGATCCAGCAGAATCACACCCATAAGTGGGCTAAGCTGTTGGCATTATCTGGCTGAGACGTCAGAATACCTGTGACTTTTAAATGATCTAGTGGAAAAGTGGACAATATGTGTAGGCAAATGAGGGATTTCAGCAGAGAGACGGAAACGCCTTAAAAATGCATTAAGTAGAAAATACTATTCCAAAGATGAAGAATTCCTTCAAAAGGCTCAGCGTAACAGAGGGGGGAAAAAACCTTGAAGATAGGTCAGTAAAAATGATCCAAACTGAAACAAAATGAAGAAAAAGAGCAAGTTGAAAGGAAAAGAACATCTAAGGGTTTTGATACAATATTAAATGGTCTAAAAAAATAGGTAATTGGAATACTAGAAGAGGAACCAAAAAATTAGGGCAGAAGAATTATTTGAAAATATAATGGTCAGCAGTTTTTCAAAATTAATCAAAGCCAACAGGCTACAAAAGAAGCTCAGAGATCTTCAAGCAAGATAACACGAAGAAGTCTCTTTAAAAGATAGTAAACACTGCTCTTGTTCTCTCTCTGGTGGGTCTCTTTTAAAACATACTGTACCTGGCAAAACTTTTGCATGATTCATAGACATTGTCGGGATTACAACCAAAGCTGACTTTTCCCGTGCGGTTGAAGGCTGATTCAGAATCGCTGTAAACATCAGACTGAGGAAACGAGTAACTCCGGAGCCCCTACCGCTTGTCAGACATTCTGTTATATTCTTCAGATATCTTACCTCTTTCAGCCACAACGAATCATTCATTCATTCTATAAATATTTATGAAATGCCTACATGTTGTGCCAGGCATGGCATCTCTGAGAAAGTTAACAGAAAGATGGAAGTTGAAGGGTGCAGAGAAACCTTGCCACAAAGGCCACCGTGGCTGGTGAGGAAAGGGAGGGCCAGCTCCAGCCACAGGAAACAACGCCAGATGTCCTCGGATGGGAAGGAGTCTGACGTGTTCTAGAATTGAACTGACAGCAACAAAGAATGGCTTCACTGCAGCCACTCTCTGAAGATGAGGCCTGACCACGCAAGGGCCCCCCGGGGGCCTTGTGCGACTCAGCAAGGTATTAAGCAGAACAGGAACTTAAGTACAGCGCTTCCCGAGTCCTTAGATGCTCTCCACTCCCCTGGGATGCACTAACTTCTGCAGAGCTCTGTGATCTCCAGAACACTTCCATCTTCCTTATGGGTCCAAGAGCCCTGAATTAGATGGCTGAGTGGCAGATGCTTGCCTCTTTCCTCCACTGTCGAATACCACTGCTCCACTGCTGAAACCTCAGTACCAGCGAGAGGAGAAAGCTAAGAAGCCTTCCGACTTTGACGGAAAGCTTCATTTTCTGAAGGTCATGAGTGGTGGCTGCCTTTGCACGATGTCTTCTGTTTTCTGTGCAACCGAAGGACTCTGCATCATGCTTCCCACAGAGGATGCAATTACAGGCCGTCTTTATCTCGCCTTTTCCTGTATTTACCAATAAGACGGCAATGCAGACTACAGGGCAGTGGTTTCCAGCCTTTTCATCTCATGGCGCCCATAAACTAATTACTAAAATTCTGCACCACACTAAAAAATACATTTTTTGCCAATCTGACAAAAAAAAGAGGTACAATTTTGATTTATTCACATCAGACAGCTATTGTGTTGGCTGTTGTCATTTTTTTTTTGACGATCTGTATCTGACAATATGAAGTTCAGAATATCTGTCTTTTTATGTGTCAATTGTGTTTTTTTTAAAGATTTTATTTCTTTATTTAGAGAGAGGGGAAGGAAAGGAGAAAGAGAGGGAGAGAAACATTAATGTGTGGTTGCCTCTTACGCACCCCATACTGGGGACCTGGCCCACAACCCAGGTGTGTGCCCTGACTGGGAATCGAACTGGCAACCCTTTGGTTTGCAGCCCGTGCTCAATCTGCTGAGCTGCACCAGCCAGGGCATCAGTTGTATTTTGATGATGATGAGCATTATGATTAAGATAATGATGCTAAAACATTACATATGTTAGACCAAATAGGACATATGAGACTAATTATTAAAACAGCAAATCTTAAAAAAAAAAAAAGAGTAGAAAAGTAAGAATGGAGTTTCTTACTTAGTAAATTAACACAAATTTTATCATTTATGGAAACTGGTTACTACTTATGCTTAATTATTACACAGCTTAGTTACATATCAAGCACATAATATTTTATCATAAATTTTACTTGACCAGAATATTAAACTATACAAGTATAGTTCACACGTCAAAGTCTGGCTTTATGCAATTAGTCCATTCGCTTAGAATGCTAGCAAAAGGTAGAGGAGCATGTTGTCGATCCGCGTGTCAGTGCATGGGAAAACACTACCACAGGGTGCCAATCCCAGGCTACAGCTGAAAGTCTGCTGTTTCTCCCGTGGCTGTCAAGGTAATTCCCACCTGAGAAAAGGGGGATGTGTCGCCCCAATTCCTTTTTCAGTGCAATCCTGCAGACAAGTCAGCACAGAGTTCTTCAATGAGACCGTTTAGAAACAGCTCCTAGGATGAAGCTGATAATCTGCTAACAGTCCCAACACAACAAAGGACAAAAAGAGATTCCAGTACCACTGCAGGAAGGGAAGAAATACCTCTGCTCACTTAATCCCTTCCACTGGTTATTTTCAAATTTGCCCACAGCAGTTTTAAGGAGGTCATTTCATTTCTTAACAAGATTAGAAGAGCACAGATACATACAAAAAATGATAGCAATTTATTAAGTTGTCCAAAAGGCTTTAGCTTTCTTCTTTGAAATCTTACAGGTTTGCAGCTGACCTCACAGGATCTGCCTGCCAAACTACCTCTGGATATCTAGTTCAGTAAAGAGTTAAAGCAGCAGAGTCGGTGGGCAGCGGGGGAGGGGGTTGTTCGTTCGTTTTGCCAAATGCTAACACAACCAGAGAAGTTAGCAGGTTATCTGGAGCTCTCTGCTCTAAGCAAAGGCCCCAGTCCTCTCTGACTTGCTGTTTGACTTGTATGCTCTTGATATCTAGCTAACAACAAGCATAAAGGATCTTAATATGTAGCCCCTGGCTAGTGTGGCCCAGTTGGTTGGAGTGTCGTCCTGTAAACTGAAGGGTCACAGGTTCAATTCCCAGTCAGGGCACATGCCTAGGTTGTGGGTTCAGTTCCCAATCAGGGCACATATGAAAGGCAACCACTTGATGTTTCTCTCACACATTGATGTTTCTCTCCCTTTCTCTCCCCTTCATTCCCCTTTCTCTACAAACCAATAAGCATGTCCTCAGGTGAGAATTTTAAAAAATTAAAAAGGTCTTAATGCGACCACAGAGATGTATTTTAACTGGCTATAAACCCCTATCAGGTTGTTCCATTTTAGAAGGACACTGAGATTGAAATCTCTTTTGTATTTTTCTTTCTTGTCATTGCAAGTTTGAAAACAAGATAGCACTAAGTTTCGGGGTTTTAAATCAATAGTGTGTGAAAACTATGCATAGCTGTGTGGGAAGGTAGCTAGTGTTTAGAGAATTAAACACGGTCTTAGAATCAACTCAGGTTGAGTTGGAGATTCTGCTTGCTCACGTGCTGGCTGTGTGAACGTGAGCAACTATATCCCAGTGATGTCCACATGAAACATATAATGTACATGTAAAGAAGGAAAACAAAAAAAAAACCACTTTTGACTAGAATTTGTAATGTGACAGTTTAATTTTAAATATCCCTGTAAAACTTATTGTTTCCCTAATAATAAGTGAAAAGAACCCCTCTCATGGGGGATGCAAAGGAGAAAGAGTAGACACATATTTCTTACATGTTATTCATTAGTCAAAGGAATATTTACATTAATGGTTGTTTTTGTAAAGCCAAGACTTTCTGTAAATCACTCACATCTTACCTGGGCATTCTGCAATCTGATCATTGAACCGCCTCACACCCAGCTCAGACACAAGATACGCAGCAAGAGAGGCTTGATGGGGCAGGACCCCGCTAGAACAGAAGCTCCGCGAGGCCAGGATTTGGGTCTGTTGGTTCAGTGTCGTCTTCTCAGCACCTGGGACAGACAATGAATAGTTGTGTGACTGAAGTTTCAGTCTTTCAAGGGAAGGACATCCTTTTGTAGTCCAGAGAGAGTATGAGGTACATTAGGTCCCTATAAGGTCAGGGAAAGGTTTAGGTGAGGTTGAGAAATGGGGCTGGAGGGGTGAACCCGCAGAATGATGTGGTACCAGATCTAGTATGCCACTCTAGGCTGCCAGTTAGCAAAACATAACACAGTATCACAGAGCAGAAACCACTTCAGACAAAACACTGAGCACATTATAACGGATATTGATACAGAGTTGAGAGATGATGCAGCACAGCTCTGGGTGTAAACTCTATAACATACAAAGGAGATGTGAGTGAACTAATTCTTCATTGCAACTTATAAATTGGAATCAATCTCTCTTACAAAAAAGGAGAAGAAATTACCGGACAAGTTATGTTTAGTGAACATATCAATATGTTAAACTTACTTGAATTCTACAAATTTGGACAGGAGGGAAATATATATATGTATACACACACACATATTATATATATACATATGCACACACATACATATACATATATACATTTTATTCATTTTATATATTTATGTAATTATGGGATATTTATATCCCACAAATATACATATTTATAGATTCCATAAATCAGAGATGGAATTTAGATCACACTTTAGAATTTCTCACTTAGATTCCTAAGTTAATAGGCCCCTGAGACGCCCCAATGGTGTGATATATTTCTGAATTACATTTCTAACAAGTAGGCAGTGTGGAATTATGGGAATATCAAGACTTAGTGGAAAGGTCTGCGTTTTGGTGCTGTCTCTGCCTTTTTTTAATACCTCTGGCAAGTTGTTTCATCTCCCCGAGCCTCAGTGAGTCATCTCTACAGTGGGCACATTTATAGGACTGGCACAGGCAGTGGCGTGGATACCAATGTCGGAAAGCGGACGGTACACAGGGGCCCACGGAGACCATTCTCCCCATCACTTCCCTAAGCGCCGTGACTGCATACCCAGCCTCCCTGACTGCCTTAAGGTGCTCTTTACCCAATAACGCAGTCAAGGAACTCGTTCAATGTTTGCTTTGAACTGAGCCACGCTGTTGGACTAAATTGGCTGTTCAAGGGAATCAAGGCGGGTCCACTGGCGCCTTTTGAAATAAACCTGGAATTTCAGCGGAACAGTGGAGCAGACTTTCTGGAGGATCGTGTGCGTCGCTCTCTTTGAAGAGAAGAGGTGGCGTGACTGAACACAATCCTCCCAGGGCTGCCAGGCCCTTGGCAGTATGAAACTTGTCCCAGGTGATTGCATCACTGTGCTATAAAACTTCTCACATTAGCTTCAAGGGGAACACTCTGCTGCTATGGCAGCTGCACATTTTTCTTCTGGGGTTTTGAAATCTCAGGAGGAAAACACCAACAATTTAGAATCTCTAGAGAAAAGGTCGGTGTAATACTTGAATCTCTTAACTCATCCCACTGCTTTACTGTAGGCCAGAAGCCTGTGGAAATGTGACTTAAAATCTAAAGCCAGTGGCTCTGGCCGGTGTGGCTTAGTTGGTTGGAGCATTGTCTCATACACCAAAAGAAAGGTTGTGGGTTCAATTCCCAGTCAGGGAACATACGGGAAGCAACCAATCAATGTTTCTCTCACAAGCATATTTCTCTCTCTTCCCTCCCCCAAAATGTCCTCAGGTGAGGAATTTAAAAAAAACCTAAAGCTGGAGTCTTTGACCTGCCAGAGGTGGGTGGGCTCAAAAGCTCTTGGATGAAGTGCTAGAGAGAGTTTAGCCCCCTCTGTCTGCTCTTGATGAGTGGAAACACTATCTCAGCACAGCTAACAGTTTGCCTGAAGACAAATAAGGTTAACACCTGTCAGTCACCACCCCCCTAGCCCCTGCCCCATGCCACCTGCCTCAATCCCAAGATCTCTCAGGTATTCCTTTCGGTTCTCAGGCCAGCGCTCAATCCACTGAGCCACACCAGCCAGGGCTCTCAGTTATTCCCGCTCAATCCCACTGCTTCCTTCCCTGGTGGACTGACTTCTCCCAATTGCCTCTCACTTCCTAGATACTATGATTACCGCTGTTTTTACTGCAAGATGCTCTGGCAATTCCTGCCCTAGTCAGTATATTCCTGTTAGGATATATTATAGGACATGATTCACAGCATTTGGTGTTACGTATGTAGTTATACGTAGTTGCCTTCTAGCATGTAGGTTCCACTTGTGTCTCTGTCTCTGGTTACTTCGAACAGGTTACTTACATGGAGGTAGGCTACTGTGAAGTTCGAGGGCACAGTCCTGCTGGCTGCCAAGTCTGCTCAAGACTTCTGACCCTGAGTGCAAAGCCCTCGAGTCCAATGGCAAAGTGATAGGGGAAAGTTCACACAAGACATCCCCCCTCACTTCTGACACCAACTCAAATTTGAGGGGTTCCCCAAACTACCCCCAAGTATAACAATTTGCAAGAAGGACTCACAGACCTTGCTGAAGGCTATTATACTCATGGTTATAGTTTATTACAGGAAAAAGACACAAATTAAAATCAGCAAGAAAATTGATGCGTAGGGCAGAGTCCGGAAGGATTTCCAATGTGAAACCTCTGTTGTCCTTAGAACATGTTACCTTCTTGACGCTGATGTGTTACAATACACACAGAGCGTTGTCCACCAGGGAAGCTCACTCAAGCTTGTTGCTCAGAGAGTTCATGGAGACTTTGTAACATAGACAGGGTTGATTGATTTATTGAATTCAGCCTCTGAATTCAGGGTGACTGATACGGCTGGCTCCCAACTTATGAGAGTTTGACTTACAGTTTTTCAGCTTTCAATGATATGAAAGTTATACGTGTTCAGTAGGAACTGTTCTTCCGATTTTGAATATTGATATTTCCTGAGCTAGGGATGTGCGGTCCAATGCCGTCCGGCGACACTGCGCAGTGGCAGCGAGCCCGACTCCCAGCAAGCCGCGGCCGCAGAGGTAAACAACTGGGTCTCTCCAGCGCACTGTGCTGCCAGCACTTTTCTGCACATTGTGTTTTCACATCCTGTCATATCTACAAAACATTCATCTGTGTCTCCTGCTTCTGGCGAGAAGAAAAAGGCAATTAATCTTGAGATGAAACTCAAGATAATGGCCCAACGGTACGTCGGTGTAAGTGTCCTGAGCCCATTGAAAGGCAGGCGAGGCGACGCATGATGTCTGATAGGTTCGGTGCATTTAAGTGCATTTTTAACTTACGATGTGTTTATCAGGATTCAATGAGGGCTTCAAAGATTTTTTTTAGAACAGACAATACTCTGATGTGATCGAGGGAGATTCCCTCTCCCCTAATCCCTTTTCTACTTCCAGGTGCCCAGAGGCCCGTGTTTATGAAACATGTTGTTGGCCTCGGTCACCCTTCTTACTCCCTGCAGCCCTGAGGGAAGCAGCCCAGCAGCAGCCAGTGGGCCATGCCGTCAGGCTCTGCGCCCTCTGCAGCCCTCCTGAGCTGGCTGAACGACCAGGAAGGAAGGGCTTCCCTTGCGTCTTCAGAGCCAGCGCCTGCTTCTCTTCCCCGAGGCCCCGTGCAAGCAGCACAGATATCCACAGAGCCAAACAGACACGAAAAGCAGGGGGAGGGAGGGTACACTCAAAGTGCCCAGGAACTTGGACACTGCCTTCAAGCCAGATGTCTGCAATTAAATCTTCCACAAGCCAACAAAGCTGCAAACACACCAAACCCCACGACTCTGCCCTCCATTCTCTGACACCTAGTGTTTTCTCTCCTTTTCCAAAGGCCCCCTCTCCAAGCCCAGCCCCACACCTTCTTTCACTTGCCTTTAAAATTAGAAAAAAATGAGTAGCGAACAGAGAAAGAAGTGGTGTTTATTATGTGCTGCTTTTACCATCAACAAGATCGGCATTCTTCCACACTCACCAGTACTTTTCCCGACAGGCTCCAGTGGGCGGGGTCAGATGCAACCCAGACCTGGTACCCAAGGAACAACGTCCATTTACAGCAGGAAGGACAGAGGGAGGGAGGGAGCCACGGAGCCCAGGCTCAGACATGGCATTACCCTCCTTAGAGAGCTGCTTCCTGGCACTGAACTTGGCTCCAGCTGCTATGGGCTAACCCAGAAAGACAATTCCTTGCAGTTTTGATGAATGATTTATAAGCTCTCAATGGTTTGGTTCCAAATACTAAGAGACCAATTCTCCTCACCTGTGCTCTGCTGCAGGGGGACAGTGCTATCATGACCCGCTCCTGAGTGAGAAGACTGTTCCCCCACAAAGGTCGGTGCTCCTTGCCTACAGTCAGGCCAAAGGACCCAACAGGAAAAAATGGCACCTCTTCATCTGAAAGGGTCCAGAGCCAACCTCTCAGAAATTTCACCTGTTCATGTATTATAAGAGGTAAGAAACATGAATTTGAAACAGAGCTTTTGTCTGTAATTCCAGGAAGCAGGCACAGACTTTATTTCTAAACAAACTAACACTGTGTTTAGTGTTGTGACCAGTCAGACTCTGGCAGGAATCGGAGGGTACCTCCCATGGGCTCAGGAGGTGAATGTTACAAGGACAGACTTGAGAAAGCCGACAAGCACGGTGAGGGCTAGAAACAGCAGAGCCACTTGTTGCCACCCTGGGCTGAGGACGAGTGGATGGACCTGGAGAGAGCAGCTGTATGGGACAACCACCGGACAGGAGCTATGGATTTGGTAGAAGAACACAGCCCACCCACAGCGCCAGGGCAGGGAGATGGCCCAGTACATAAACATGTTCCTCCTGACCTCCAATTTTGATGCCTCCCATTGGCGTCACCTAATCGCAGGTTTGAAAACAAAGGAGCCCACAGGTGCCATCCAAAACGAAGCGTAAAATATGAAGAGTGGATCTGGAGGAATAAACAGAAAATAGTGCAAGGATTCTTTATATGTTCTATTTAACACAGGAATATGCCATGTGTTAGGGGTTACATTGGGTCCTCCAAAAGGATATGTTCAAGTCCTAATCCCTAGGCTAACCTGTGTATGTGACTTTATTTTGAAATAGGGTCTTAACAGATGAAATCATGTTATGATGAGGACCTGCTGGCTGAGGACCCTAATGCAGTGATTGGTGTCCATGTAAAAGGAGGAAAGTTTGGACACAGACCCAGGGAAAATGCTGTATGACCATAGAGGCAGAGATTAAAATGATGCGTCTACAAACCAAGAAATGACCGCAATTGCCAGCAACCTAGGTAGAGGCAAGAAGGGACCCTCCCCTAGAGGCTGGGAAGAGACCATGGGCCTGCCTATCCCATGATTTTGGACTTCTGGTCTTCATAACTATGATATGGTAAATATCTATTGTCTCAAGCCATCTGAATTTGCGGTCATCTATTATAACGGCCCTAGAAAATGAATAGACCATGTATACATTAGATGATAGATCATATGTCAGAATCAACATGCAAGTGTTACTGTGCTTCAGAGAAAACATGACACATGAAAAGCTTCTGGAAGCAATGATTTCAGAAAGGCTGAGTTATCTTTATAAGATGGAAAGGCCAATGTCATTAGTATTCATACGGGTTCATAAATTTTATGTTGCTGACCATCCTAGATGACCAGTACCTAGGCAATACAAGATGTTTCTATTGCTACGTGCTGCATGTGATATTTTTGTGATTATCTAGAAGGTTTTCTAAAGACATTTCTAAAGCAACGGTTTTCAGCCAGGGGCTACTGTGCCCCCCAGAGCCATTTAGCAATGGCTGGGACGTTTTTGGTTGTCAGGCTTGGGGGTGCTACTTGTATCTATTGCATAGAGGCCAGGAATTCTGCTAATCACCCTACCATGCACAGGGTAACCCCCCCACTCCCACCAAGAGAGAATCATCCATTGCAAAATGTCACAGTCATAGTATTGATGTTGGGAAACCCTGACGCAAAGGAATATTCCCGGAATGCCAGGTGGGAAAATAGTTTGTAACTGCAGAAACAATGAGCAAACCCACATTAACCCTAGTGAAGGTGTTAGGAGAAGGCTTATAAGGGGGATACGTCTCAGAGACGCTAGATGACGACTTCCTACTCCGCACTGCAAACTTGGGCTCCACGGGCCACCTCTCACTGTTCATTACAGCGCTTTTATCTGCACTTTGGTTTCCCCGTCTGTGAAACAGGAATCAGAACTAGTGCCTAGATTTGCTTGGGGAAGTAAAGGAAAAGAAAATGTAGGAAAAGGTACTTAACGTGTTCCATGTCGCGCAATAACTTCTCCAGTAATGCCAATCATAATTCTGATCATCACCATGATTACTATGACGATTGCCACCTCCTGAGTCTCGGGAACCGTCCATCCCATCACTACCTTGCCCCAGAGTAACCTTTTCGCGCACTCTTTCGACATTTACCTGACTCCACGAGATCGCTGGAAAAAGAGTGCTGATCTTAGACAAAAATTCTAAAACCAACCCAAAATCCATTTTCACAAACACAGATCAAAGTACAACTAAATGCTAAATGGGAGTCTTATTTCCCTTGAACTATCAAATATCATTACCAGGGCAGACTTGGGCTTCTGTTCTGCAAATTTTTATTTCATAAATAAAAAGGAAAAAAAATCTCTATTCTACACTTGTTTTTGTCTTGGTTTGGGCAGAACAATACTAGACTTTTCACTGCTCACTTATGCGTCTAAGGAATGTTTCTATTATTTTATTTTAAGCTGGTTACACGGTTCTCTAAACATATTTGTTTGTATTAAAAGGGGCAGAAGGCTTCTTTCCGTAAATCATGAATTTGTCCCGAAAGAGACGTTGATCAGTGTTTATAAGCAGAGGATTGTGTACTTTGTCTCAAGTCATCCTCATTTTTTTAAAAAAAAGGCAACAGAGGCGTTTTTGCTTTTGGATTATGATATTAAGTTTCTGAGATTAAATACCTTGCTCAACCTCACCGGTTCGAAGTGGCAGAACCTGGATTTGAACGGACAGATATCCTACACCACTGCTGTGCCCTTTCCAGGGCTGTCATGGTCCCAAAGAGCAGTCCGTACTCGGGGCCCTCATTGTGATGCTGAGCAGAGTGACCAGAGATCAGTATGGGGCACTCAAAGGGCAACCACAGCCAACATGCGGGGACCTGGGGGAGGGTTCTACCCAACACTCCTGTAGCGAGTACCTGCTGAAAAGCAGCCGCTCTTCTCGCCAAAGTCTATCCTCTAACAACTTAAAAAACAATTTTGAAACACCCGGTCCTCGCCCTTGGATAAAATCTACAACCCTTTGCCCCTTTATTTCACATGCGATTTGCTTCTGGCACCCACCCTTCCATCCTGGTGCAGTTAGTCTGGGAGCTCAGAGGTCGTGAATGCCGGAGCAAACAGACTCTGGTTCTCTGAGAGAAGATCCCAAAGAAACCCAGGCCAAACCAAATCTAAACGGGATGGGGAACGAGCACCGGAATGTTCGTCTTCTTTTCCTCATGACCTCCGGTGGCCGAAACCTGAGTTCTGTGCCTTTGTAATGTCTTCTAGTCCCTGGGTACACAGCCAAGGCTTATTTGCCTGACAGAATCTGTGATGCTTTTTTTCACACATACTGTAACGCACCGTTCAAAGGATGCCAAAATAAGCCAGAGGCAAACAATAGGTAGCATTTCGGGGTCACTTACCATGACCTTCGCACTATGCTCAGCACTTCCTGGGGACCATCAGTGGTGTCACCCTCAGAGGGAGCGTGACTCCCAGTGGATGGGACGCACCCAATACCACTTGCCAGCAGCGCAGGCCTGCTGGTGGTTTGAGTTTACATGGGCACCCTGCAGTGTCCAGCCACTGGCTAACTGGCATCGCCGGCCTTCGCCTTGTATCCTGGTCTTTAAAGGAAAGGGGAAGGAAGAAGACTTGCAAGCACGGGACAAAGTCTAACACTCAAAAAATCGTCAGAAGTTTACATAATCTGAAGTCTGCAAAGACTTCAAAGCAGCTTCAGACGGAGTGTCTTTTTTCCACTTGGATACGGATACACATTTACTTTGGCCTTTTAGCAAAACAACCTACTATAAGAAAAATGAAATATCCCTTTTAAAACTCAGAGATACCTCCGCCCACAAGTTCCCCACAACAGCATCTTAACTGGCTCGCTGTGACTGGCGCACACCCACAGGGAAACACGTCCCACCATCAACTCACGCAGGTCGACAGCACAGAATCGAATTTGTTCGTCAACACTAGTCTCATAAGTAAGCAGGAAAACCATTTTCAAAATGCCCTGTAAGCAATAGTGAGAAGTTTAAAGACAGCTATCTCAGCTCTCTCTAAGAATTGGTCATTCTTCACACAGGGTCCTTGAAAATGGAAAAGAAGGGGGTCTCGTTAGTGCTGACCAAGGCAGAAGTGGCATCAATGGCCTTCCTGTCCTCTTCTCCCACGTCTCTGGTTCCAGGACAGAATTCCCTCAGGGTTCTGGTCCCTCCAGCCCCAGTGGGTGTGCCTGACACTGCATGAGGTGCCCGCAGCTCCTGGGCACAGCTGGCTAGAGAGTCAGAGATGAGGATGGAGAGGGAGGCAGAGAGGGAAAAGGAGAGGGAGGCAGAGAGGGAGAAGGAGAGGCAGACAGACAGACAGACCTATATCAGAAGGATAGAGTTGGACTCAGAGCACCATCCCACACTTCAGACGTGACCCCAGCTGCAGCATTCCCACCCCACCACCTTGCTCCCTCTTGCCCTGGCTGTGCCCTCTGTTATCAGCACCGGGTTCACTGACTCCTCCCCACCTAAAGCTGCTGCATCAGACTCGGAGGCTTCATTCCATTCCTGAGATTCACTCCATGAGGGGTGCGGCGGTGGAGGGAGTGTGTCTAAGAATTTGATGGCTTGTCTTGCTCAGGGAGTCGACATCACTGACATTTACAAGTTGTAACATTTTATGTCCAGATTTACTGTCAGTACAAAGCTATTTCTGAGCCATGGTGCATTTGAATCCAAACAAACTCAACATTCCAACCTAAAGATTTTAGTGTGCCTTTCATGCTGACCTCCCTTTACCTGATAGAGGACATTTCCTATTTGTAGACTTATGAAATTGTTTGGAAAACGACTTTCATAAATACCTTAAAGCAACAATACTGTCTTCCAGTTAAGTATGAGGACACTGAGGTTCTGAAAGGTGAACTTACCTGGCCTATTCTCCGACAAGTCACAGCCGCTGCGCAGGTAGGCCTTCTGAGCTGAGTCCAGGGCTCTTTCTCCTCTACCACGCAACCTGATCAGAGTTCATCCTTCCCGGTGGTCCATCAGTTTGGCTGCAGTTTCTCATATTTGTCAATATGAGAGAAGCAACAGAATTCTTTATGAGAATTCTGTTTCATTCAGGAGACCTGATTTCAGATGAGGCAGGGTGGACTCCAGAATGAGGATCTGGGCTCTTGGGATCAGGGTCAGGGTTGGGGGCATTATAAGGGCTGTGGAGAAGGTCAAGGCTGTTCTCCAGAGAGCAAACTGACCAGAGAGTGGCTGGGGCCAAGGAAGACCCTTGTGAAGGCCCTTCCAGAGTCTGCTTGATCTCAGCTGCTTGGCTGGCTAACTGCATGGTTGACCCAGAGAGGTCCAGAGAGGCAGAGGGAGCAAATGCAACGGAAGACAGAGGGGGCAGAAGAGAAGGAAAGACGACAGGCACAGGGAAGCCATGGAAGCTCATGACAGACAAAATGTATTTGAGAGGCACCTGACCGGAGAAACAGAAATGCAGAAATGCAAGAGTAATCAGCACTATATTTTATGTTGCAAAAACTCAAAAATAAAACACTGGGTTTGAAAGTGAGTCCCAAGTGGGGGAAAATGGCTTTCTGCTTTTCCAATTTTTTTTTCTTTGTTTATATACAATCCCCAAGGATCTGTCAATCCTGGGCACCCTAGCCGAACATCTAAGCAGGCCTCGTGCTGTGTGTGGGGCTGGGTGGTCCACAGCTGCCCTGGTTAAGGAGTGAGAGTCTCATGCTGTGATTGCCAGGGGTGTGTTCTCGCTTCTGCGTGGGTGAAAGAAGGAAGAGGAGATAACACGACCCAGTTTGTGCAGGCGGGAGCCTGCAGCTCCCACTTGGCAACAGACCCAGCCCCACATCCAGCATCTAATCCTTCTTTCCACATCTGCCTGTCTGCTCAGCACATTTGCTGGCGTCTCCTGTGGACTGACCAAGCACACATGTGGCAGTCCAAAACTTCAGGCATGCACATAAAATAGGCACCTTCCTGTCTAATTACATATACTTGGCTTTGAAACGCGTCCGCCTATGTAATGCACAAGGAAAAATCTTTTAGGTGTAAAGTGAAAAACACTGCACCACCCACTGCTTTCATCTTCCCGCACCAGCTTCCCAAATCCCACAGCAGTGCTTCACGGAGCCCCGTCAGCCATGGCGACACGCTTACAGAGCCCTGGCCAGACTCCAGGCTGTTCTCTCGCCATCCTGCTCTTCAAATGTAAGGGTTAAAATAAACACAGAGGAAGGCTGCAGAGGCGTTTCAGGAGCAAAGGGCAGCTAGCTGCAGGCGCGGGATGAGGGAGCCGCCTTGAGGTTGCGTCAGCACTAGAGCAGGGAATGGAAGGGAGACTGGTGGTGTCAGGGCTGATTTTTCAGGAATTTATAGACTAAATATTAGTGGAAGTGTGGGTAAGAAGGAACAGCACTTTCAGCCGGAGGATTTACTGGAAAATTCTAAAAGTTATCTGATCAGCACAATGAGAACGATGATGCATTATTAACATATTCAAACTCGTGAAACCTGACTAACGTGAACGCCGGTTCAGCCATTCGAGAAAGCTGTATCACTTTCTGATTTACATGTTTCCCACATGTTATGCTGTGTTTTATGGGAACCAACTGTGATTTCTTAGGAATTCATTAAATATGCTGCTTGTCAGTTTTCTGAAGGCTATGGAGAGGATGTCAGCCAGGTCAATTTTAAGACACAGAGCCAGTAACAGTTTAAATCTGAAAACGTATATAGGAAATAAATGTGAGAAAAAGACTATATTTCCCTCAGTTCTGTAGCAATTGCAGTTGGTCATTTTTTAAGTGCTTAAAGTAAAAAGGGAGTGAGTGGTATGTATGTCGATTTCATCAGTGAGTGTTTTCTGCTCAGTAAGTTTTTTAAATGTGTCAGTTTCCTTGCTGTTGACATGGCTCTGATCGTATTTCTAGGTTAATGTTGGAACATCTTCAAGTGTCTGCTGCTCACTGGAGAACTTCTGGGATCTACACTCTTAGCAACTTTCAAATATGGGATACGGTGTTATTGTGGGGACCACAGTCACCACACCGTACATTACATTCCTGTGACTTCCTTATTTCACAACTGAAACTTTGTAGCTCCATCTTCTATCACCGTTGTCTCCACGTGGGTGCTTAGGCGTTAATGTTTCAGAAACACCAAGTTTTCACAGTGTAGGTTGGATAACAGCCTCACGAATCTTTAAGTACTGGGTTCATTATGGTTTTATCTCTCTTTTTTATTTTATTATTCTGGCTTTAGTATTAAATGGTTGCTCATTAAACACAAGAGTAGAGAAAATACAAATAATTATTTTAAATAATGTTTAAGTTATTTAAGTACTACTATAGTTGACACTAAAGTCATTACTAAAGAATACCATTTTTTGCATGAGGTCCCTACCTCGTTATCTCTGCCTTCTAATGAACAGACTCAGGTCAACCGGAGGTGTCTAGACCAATCGTGACTCAGGGACATTTTAAAGTCTCCAAGAGTCTTATCTATACCCCAATATTACACCATAGCTCTTCCAATATCTAGGTTTTCACCTCACTTCCAAGCACAAGTTCCACCTGCGGATATTTTCCCTGGGTTTCTTTCACAGTCCCTGTTTCTCAGTACCAAACCTCCTAACTTATATTGCAATAATAGCAGTAGTAATAAAAATAATAGCATGTTTGAGAAATAGTAGTACTACATCTTTGAGTAGTAATAACACATTGTTGAATAATAATAAATACACTTCTAAGCACTTGCTACATGCCAGGCGGTTTTCTAATTGCTTTACACGTATTAATTCATTTCACATGGGTACCACGGTCCCTCCTCGGCAGCCTTCCCTCCAGGATTGCAGACTGACGGGAACCTTCGTCCTGGAGCAGAAGCCACATGACGCATAGGTAGCCCTGAAGCTAGGGATCTGGGCCCCTTCATTTGTCCCTTTATTGAAGTATTGTCTACATCAATTTTTCACCTGACTTCAGTGCTCACAATATTTCATTTTATACCTTCCCGCTCGACACCTGCTGAAGTTTGCCTTGACTAGAACCTCCAGACAGACCGAACTTCTGCAATCAGAACCTGTAGCTTTCCCAGGAAACCCCTGCCCCAGTGGCGAAAGTGGAGCACTTAGAGGCAGGTGTCAATGCCAGGTCCTCCTCTCCCACTGCCCTGTCCTGCCCTAAGTTCCCACCACGCCCTGGTCTGTCCTGAAACACATCTCTGCACAGCGCTCGTGTCAGGGCCGTGCACGCCTCTGTGCCAAACGCTGCATGTCTACAGGGGACTGGATCAAACTAACTGGATTCACAGCAATTCCACATGACAAGAAGTTGTAAAGCAGGATTTATTGCATTCGTTTACAAAATATTTTAAAATTATCTTTAAAGGGCCTGCTTTCAGAACAGGTAATAAATAGATAATAAACCCAATGTATAACAATTACCATGTGTGAAATAGTCTAAAGAATATAAAGCAAAGACATGAATTGAGAAGACTGCAGCCCTGCTCAGATATGCTAAAGAGGGGAGGGGAGGTGGGAACAGCATGGACGTGGGGTCAAGCAGACAGGAGTTAATCGGCCACATGCTAGCTGAGAGGTGAGGAATATAAATTCTGAGTCTGTTTCCTCCACAGTTAAATAGGAATGCCGCAACACTTCCTTCTCTTAGTGTTACAGATGGATTCCACAATAGTGCATTTCAAGTATCTAGCAGGGTATAACCAAGATATACCCTCAGTAATGGTGATGACGACGGTGACGGTAGTGACGACGGTTCCCGGGATGGTGGCCATGAGCAGAGACACGGTGATGTGCCATTCTGCCCTCTGATAGAGACCACAGGATGAGCATGCAGTAATTACTGAGCAAATCTCCAGAATAAAAGAAGGAACAAAAGAAAAGGAAAGGAATAGAATACTAACAAAGCTAAGATAGGTTTAAAAACTAGAAGAGGTAAAGGAAAGTGTAGCAACCTACAAAACCAGCCCGTGGTCCCTGGCATCACGGAAATTTCCAGTCAGCTTCATCAAGGTGACTTTTCCCGCCTGAGGCATGACAGGCTGCGTTCACCATCAGCGTGGGCTGCTCTGGTGGCCCTTCACCCAGCTAAGCCAAGCCTTTGCCCTGTTTTTAAGAACACTGATTCTTAGGGAACTTTGCACTGATTTCAATTAATTGCATAAAATTAAAGCATGTATTACCCTAGAAACCCATGTTATAATTGAGTTGATTCATAAGCTGACTGTCCAGTAGAAAAAATTAAGTGATAAGGAAACAGAACATTTGTAAGTACCTAAAAATGATGTTCAAGAAGAGATAGAATAGCCCTGGCTGGTGTGGCTCAGTTGATGGAACCCCGGCCTGTGGACTGAAAGGTCACTGGTTCGATTCCCAGTCAGGGCACGTGTCTGGGTTGTGGGCCAGGTCCCCAGTTGGGGATGTGCAAGAGGCAACTGATTGATGTATCTCTTGCACATTGATGTTTCTCTCCCTCTCTTTCTCCCTCCCTTACCCTCTCTCTAAGATAAATCAAATCTTTTTAAAAAAAATAAAAAAGAAGAGCAGATTAAGATGCAGTATATTTACAAGGTAAGACCTAAAGGTCCAGGCATATTCTCTGTTGACATTTCTGACACAGAAACTGCAAATGCCCATCTAGTCCTAACCGCAGAAGACAACCCTCGTGAGAATTTGAAAAGAGAAGTTGAGTCATATGTTGGAATGAACAATGGTTTGCAAGCCTCCCACGACATCAAATGATGGAAAGATTTCAGAAGTTGTATAAATAATAGATGAATATCAAAGTTCATGCTTCCCTCTCTGCAAGTAATGTTTATCTTTGTTTTTATAAAGAATTGAAAATCAAAATGTGAGTTTAGATTAGCTATTCCTTCCATAGTAATGTGTCTGGTTTTCATTGACAATGGAGGGGGTACAAAGTTCAAAATGTGTTCATTATTTCACTAAAATAAACTGTCTAGACCCCTCCCTTTCTGACTTTTGTTACCTCAAGCAATTTGCCCCTATTGGGCATCATCCAGATCTCTTCAACCCTCAGCTTTCATATCCTCTGCATTCTTGTCTGCTTCAACCTTTGGCTTCAAACCAAAGCAAAAGCCTTAATTCAGAGTTTTCATTTTATGCTAAGTTTATATGAGGCAATAATGTGACATAACCTTCAAAAGGTTAGTATCACCTCGGACTGTATTAAGAGAAGTACAGTATTCAGAACATGAGAGGTGTTGGTCCCATGTTAATTTTGCAGAAGAAAGCAAAACAAAACAAAAATAATGCTATAGTGGTTGAAAAATAAGACACAAGAGACCAACAGATAGAGGTTAAAACTGTCAGCTTTATCATTAATCAACTACTTGAAGAAAGTGACATTTGACATGTGGACCAGATTAATAATCTATGCCCCCAAGCCCCCTCCTCCATCCCCCCACACAAACCCAAAGCCTACCACAGCACCCGGGGGCTGCGTCTGCCTGGGGCAGGGAACACTGGGTGAGAGGAAGCTGACAGTCCAATTAGCTCACCTGTCATCACCTGATTTCTCCGTAAGAAGGAGTGAGTCAGGGTTGGGACTGGAGGACATGAGTCTTATTCCAGTGCAGGTCCTTCAACACAGAAACATTGACCAAATGAAAGGAGTTTCCTTCCCAACAGCACTCAATCGTAGACCCTTCATGACACTAACTCAGAGTAGGGCGTGACCAGGGGGGTGGGGACCTTTGAAAGCACAAGACTACATGGAAGTAATACCTTCCTTCTGGCCACTGAACGGGTAGTTAGTTGACTCGGTCTTACATGTACGTTCTACTTGCCTCCTGCTGCCACATTTGCTGCACTGTCCACTTATATGAGTCCCTGCGACCAGTCCTGGCCAATGAAATGTGAGCAGAGCTGATGTGTGTCGCCTGCAGGCTAAGGCAATGAAAAGTGTGTTCTTGGCTCTTCAGTCTCACTGTCCCTCTCCTGCAGTGACTGCAGAGGTCCCACATTCCAGGTGGGGCAGCTATGACAGGCAGGGCCTCTGCTAGCCTAAGTCCTGAGCAAATGAGAGAGGAGTTCAAGAGGGCAAGGCCATGGCCATGGAGAACAACGAGGGAAGGAATCAATTCTGAAACCAGGAACAGTCTCCACCCCCCAAACAGGAGGCCTATAAAATATCTGCTAGGCAAGACTTTAGAACTGCTGTGGACTGGGGAGTGCTGTGCACCTCCTGTGCCTCACCATTCCAAATGGAGTGTTTTCTGGCTGTATCTTGACCCTATTCTACCATTACCTGCTGGCTGTGAGGGATGCATACCCGTCTTCTTAGTTCATAGGTTTCTAATTCACGAGGGGCCTTAGGCAGACCTGATACACAGGCTATTGAGGTATCACTCAAAGTCCCAAACTTGAAGCTCAAAGCCTTGATTTGATGTGATTTGAAGTTGCCTCCCCTGTGAAAGAGTTCGGTGAAACCTCTATTTGAAAAAAAAAAATGAACCAAGTTACATTGGAGACCAGAAGGGAAGAGCACGGTGATGACAGGGTTGCTCGCCAAACGTTGTGGCTCAACAAAGCTGTGTGCTTAGCTCTGGCCAACGAGCTGTGCATGGAAGTGACTCCGGGTATCTCTTCCTGAGACCAAGACAAGAGACTGCAGAAACTGTATGTGGAGATGGCTGAGCCACAAGGCTGACACATACTGCGTTGTGGAGTCACTACATGTAGGATGAATTTCCTGGACAGTTACATGGACCTAGAGACTTTTCATGAAAAAATTACTGTCAAATTAAACTAGAGATTAACGTTGCTTCTGCTGCAACACGGTCTAGCTTCTCCTGTATAACCCACAGGGAGCAAAATTCTGAAGTTCCGCAGAGCTCAGTTCCAATATTCTCTCTCTTCTAACTCTATGGGCTCCTCCTAGGGATCTATATATTACCATGACTTTAATATGATCTGTATGTAGGGGACCAAACTCTAAGCTTGTCCCAGATAGGTGTGGGTTATACCTGGTGTGCTGGCAAAATTAGTTTTGTCCCTTTCATTCTCAAAGCTGCCTTGGTTTGGATAATGAAATAATAGTCGCCTTATGTATTGTATATGGCAATTACACCCAAATCTCTATTTGCAACCACAGACCTCTTCTAGAGCTTCACACACAACACATCCACCATACACTCGACACCTCCATTTGTCTGTCCCACAAGCAGAGGAATCTCAAGCTTAACATTTCCTATATTGAACGTTTTTTCTTCTCACCTTTCCCAATTTGCTGCATCCTCAATATGCTGTGTGCCACGTACCCATTTGCTCGTTAGAAATGTGATGTCATCTTTGACACCCGCCTCTCCCTCATCACCCACACACTATTGCTAAGGCCTGTCAGTTCTACCTCTGAAACATGTCACAAACCCGCCCACGTCTTCTCATCTCTATGGCACCACGTGATCCGCGTTACTGCTCTTCTGGACCTGCTGTAGCCTCCTAACCAGACCCTACTCCTGCTTCTGCTCTCTACATGGCAGCCAGAATGACCTGTAAAATTACAACAAATTTGATCATGACCGTTCCTAGCCAAAGAATATTCAGTGATTTGAAAAACAAAATCCTCAGGTCTCAATTCTGGTCCACAAGGTCCTGTGTGGTTTTGTCCCTTCCACCTTCCTGGCCTTTGCTCCCCACCTCCCACATCTCTCTGCTTCAGTTGTTCCATCCTTCTTAGTCCTCCAGCACGCCGTGTGTTTTCCTACCCTGAAGCCTTTGCACCTACAGTTCCTTCTATGTGGCAGAGCCTGGTAGATGCTCACCAGAGACCACATTCTCCTCATCCACCTTGGTGTGCAGCTGAACTACATTTCCCAGACTGCATTGCAGTTATTGTGACTAAGGAATACAATTCTAGACAATGTGATATGAGCAGCAACTATACTACTTCCAGGCCTGCCCCTAACGACATCCTCTACAGGCTCCTCCATGGTTTTTCCTACTGTCTGCAGTGGGATGACCACCATGCAGCTTTGACGGCCACATGCAGAAGTCTGCTGATCTTCTGTCAGAAGGGGTCCCAGAGTGACTGGAGAGAAAAGCCATCTCATCTTTCTGTCTTCTGCCCGGTACAGGTACCTGAGTAAGAAATACACTTCTATCGTGCTTAAGCCATTATATATTTGGGAGTCTATTATTACAACAGTTAACACTATTTTTTTAAATCCTGTACCTGGAACATTCATCAACCCTATCCACACAGAGAGAGACACACGTGCACACACACCCCTATACTCAGTCACTCTGCACTGCTCACACCTACTCATATTTTAGGTCTGGGCTTATGTGCACTGAGGGGTCATCCCTGAGTCACCTCATCCAGTCTAACTTAAGTTGCTCTGACATTCTCTTTCTCCACACACTATCCTTTCCTGACATTTTATTCATCACAGTTCATAATTACATCGTCATTTGTGTGTATATTTAAAGTCTGTGTCCACAGCTGACCCATAAGGTCCAAGGAATCAGAACCTTTGTCCACCACATTAATATCCACAGAGCTTACACTGTGCTTGGCATACGGCAGTCAGTGAATGCATTTAGAGATGGAGAGGATGAACAAAGGAGAGGCCACTATCAACGGAATACATTTTTTTTTATCACGAGACCACCACTCTAGACCAAAATCATAGGAGAATTAAAAAACAGACCATTGGGATATTTTTAAGCCTTTATTAATTTAGAATGCAATTCTGGGCCAATCTCCAAGCAGAGAAAACCCTAAACTTTGAAGTAGTATTAACAGGCCGAGTAAGAGAGCAACACAGCCCCTATATGTACAAGCCAAGAAGCCGATTTCCATTCCCTTCATAATACCTCTTGCTAATAAACACTTACATTTTCTTCCCATCAAAAAATGCATTAATAAAGATCATGCTTATATAGCTGGTCAGCACAAGAGACAAATGACAATTTATACTGAGCTATTTAGGTCTTTCAACATAGTGCTCACAATTCCAAGCAGTAACTGTCGACCTTTCCTATGACATTCATTATGTGACATTGTCACCAATGACATCAAAAGGACTTCATTTATTTTTTAAAGCTAGAATGACTCAAAAAGTCCTGCATTATAAATAACCATGGAATACTGCATTTAAGTCGAACATGGCCACATCACTTAAACCTTCTCCACCATCCTTTGTGTAATATATGTAGGAAAATGAACGTTATATAAGAAGAAATAGGCCAAGTTATTGTATTTTTACCTAAGAGCCTAATTATTTAAGTGATGTCTATTAATATTTAAATGATTAAAAAGGAAGTCAGTGTTAAATATTAACTGCACAAAATCTAAATGAAAACGGCCACGTTACATCAGACTACATTATACGGACAGAACAAAAGCAGCTAATTAGAACCTTTTTAAAAATTTAAAGTTTCTGACATCATTTTCCACCATTCCATCAGTTCTTCCTTTTCCTCTTCTTTCCTTTCAGAAAATGACTCCAGTTCAAAATCAACCTAAAAAAGAAAATCAGGAATATATCGTTATCAAAATGCGCATGTCCCTTAAGAGCTGTAATTTAAAAAATAAGAGTAATTTCAGAACTTTAAGAACAAACTCACTTGAATAAACTCACTAGAATAAACTCGCCACTTGAATTAAAGTATATCCTTTAAAAATCTCTCATGATAAAAGATACTTTCGGGGGGAAAATAGTCAAACATCATTATGTTTGAAATGTGCTTTGATATAATAGCTTTGCAGGATTATTTAAAAGCAGATTATTTAATGGCAAATGACGTATAAGTAGTCTTTCCCCCTCCCAGTAAAAAGATGTAATTTATAATTAATTATCTTCCTTTGAATATTCAGAGAGCTTCTCCTGTCGACCTTGAATTTCCTCCCAGTAGCTAAGGGAGCATGCCCTTCTGTGTCCTGCATCCCAAACCACAAGGCTCTGCTTCCTGGAATCTTGAATCTGCTAAAGAGACTCCATACAACTCCAAACCTCCAGAGAGGCCGGTGCCCAGAAACTCAGCCCCCCTTGTGCACTAGGCGTCCTCATCCAGTCCACGGAGAATCCATACACATCACACAAAGGATATTCAACACGTGCAGCCTACCACCCCAATCCTCCTCCAGACTTCTGTGCCTCATTGCAGATGGAAATAAGAGCCCCTTGATTTGGCCACTTAGGCCCCTGGTTATTGAGGAAGGTGGTGCCCCTCACAACCTCCTTGAAGTAACATGGAATAAAAAAGGCTAAGGATTGAAATACCTGAAACTTTCACAGCCTGTTTCCGGGGCTACTTCTTTTTCCACATTTCATTTGCCTAAATGTCCCTCCTGAATTTAATATACCTACAGCCAAGTATACATATACACACAATCAAAACCAAAGCACCAGCTATAAACTCGAGATTTTTTTGTTTGCAAAACCGAAGCATAGATACTCCAAACTGTGGGCGCATAAACAGAAGTAAAACAAATTCTTTCCGAGTTCGTCTTTTGATTGGAAACCCCTAAGCCGTTCCATGGTCCTGGTAACGTGACACAAAGACAGGGTGAAACTCTGCACTGAGAGCAGCTCTGGTCTCATCACCATCACCTGCCTGGCAAAACAATGGCATCCACTTAAATCTAATGTAGTTTTTATAGAGAGGGCCTTGCTCACAGGATGTGCTTAATAAGTGTTTAGTCAATGCCTAAAATCATCTTGCAGGCGTAACTTATTTCTCCGAATACTCATTGTGTAAAGTATTGTCCTAGGTACTCAAGATAAAAAGATAAATGGAACAGAATCTCATTTAGATAGAAATCAATGTGGCAAAAAAAAAAAAAAGGTTTAATTTTGTTAGGTTGTTTGATTTTCTTATGGATCTCATCAAAAACTGAGAAGCAGTAACAGAGCTTCACATTGAATGGTATTAAATCAAGCAATGAGCCCCCGGTCAAGCTAACTTTGTTAGGACTGTTTTCTCATCTGTTAAATGGGGCTAATAATAGTATCTACCTTATAATGTGTTTCCAGAGATTGAATACAAGTCCCTTAACTATGCCTGCCACACGGAAGGGCGTAATAAATCTTAGCTGTTAATACGTTTACTTACTCGAACAGCAGGGCTGTAAGGAACCGCCACTTTCTTTGTGATAGCCAGATAGCCTGGAGCTGAGGCTGTAAGTTTATAGTTTCCAGGTACAAGCAGTCTCCAGTAATCGCCATCCTTTGCTGAAAGGAAGCAAAATGTCAAACCACAAGGCATAGTTCATAGTGTGAAATGCATAGTTATGCCAACTAAGGAATACCCACTAGACTTCAGTTCAATTCCTTTTATTCCCCTTCTTACAGTAGATATTAATGGATTTGATGCAATTACTGAAGAAAGTGTGAAACTATCTGTAATAAATCTCCTAAGAGAGTGATTCTTCATAAGCATATCAGGAATAACAAGATACACAGGGTCCCCAGGCAGTGGGGTCAGAGCATCTTCTTGATTCTTGCCACGCACCTTGCCAGGTGAAGACCTAATGGTCTGAGAGTCTAGATCAGGGTTTCACAACATGTGGCCCAAAGATAGTCCCACCAGAATCCCTGAGGCACTTGCTACAAATTTCCAACTATTCAGGCCATGTCGGTCTGGACTGCCTCCTAAGAGCTCTGTCTTCAGCAAGTGCTCCAGAGAATTCTTCAGCAAAATTACGCTTCTCACCCTCTCACTCTGCAAGCATTCGTCCTTCCCTCCACACTGAGGTGAGGTTCCGAGCTCACCAGTACAACCGCCCTCACGCACATGCCTTGCACTCATTTACTTTTCCCGCGTGGTGATACGTGCCTGGCAAACCGCCAAGTCTGGGTAACTCCCAACTCTCTTCCTGCCCCATGTGACTGAGAAGGGGAAGGAGAAGCACACTCCCATGTGGTCTGACTCTGACTCATAAACACCAACCTTACACAGGTCACGTACTGTCCTGCCTCCTGCTAGTGCCTCCCTTGCTAGTCTTTTCCTCTCCTATTTTTCTAGATCAGTGCAGATCCCGGGGAAACTCGTCAAGATGCAAATTCTAGCTCACTAGCTCTGGGGTGAAGCCTAAGACTCCGCATTTCTAATCAGCTCCCGGGTGACGCAGAATTCAGCTGTTGGCCCAGGGTGGGACGTACCTTGAACAGCAAGGTCCTGGGGAACAATTCACACTTTCTCCTGCTTCCTAACACCCCTAAGACAGCCTTCATCCTCAGTCTGAGTCCGTGCTTTACATCTTATTTCACCACGAAAATGGAAACAACCTGAAAGAAATACGTCCCCATCTCTTCCAGGCTACCTCTAGACCCCACATCTCCTTCCAGCTAGCACCTCGTTTTATCTTCTTTGCTTTCCAGGAAATTTCCAGAGAAGACTTGGCAATATTCTCTGTCTCTAAGGTCTCTCCTCTTCTCCCATCTTGGACCGCCCCGATCATGCACCCACCACCCGACTGAAGCTCATTTTGTCAAGATTCTGCACACTGGTTCATTCACAAGACTCATCAGACTTGACACTTTTTAGCATTTCTTCTTTCTTGAAACAGTTCTAGGCTTCCAGGGAAATGCAGAGTGTCCTCTCTGCCTTGGACTCTATTGCCAGTTCCTCCTCATTGTCCTGCCCCCAAAAGGCTGCATGTCCCAAAACCCTCTCTCCATTTTTACTCCTTTCTACCTGTATTTATTTCCTAGGCTAGATTTCACTAAAATGTTCACGTCATAGAATGCAGAGCAAATATCTGTCTGGAAGGCACATGAGGGTTAACAGGTAGGAGAGGTTGCTTGTGGCCAGATCAAGCCTAGGTGCTGCCTTCAAAAGCCAACCTCCTGCAGGGCTGAGGGGGCAATATCTCAGCACGGATTCTGGTGTAAGTTCGGAAAGGTGAGCTGGCACCTAGTGGGTTGTTGGTAGATATTTGTCAAATAAATAAATGAAGTTTTAGGGGATAAGTGATAAAGATTAAAAATACAAGTTATAAATATGGAAGCTAAGAAAGAGGTAATGGTACAAGCGGTTTGGGAAAATTGAAATGTGGTTTAAACTTCAAAACAACTGACATCAACCTCAATCCTGCAACAGCCTGTTTAACCTTGAATAAGCCTGGATTTATTACATGATTAAATGAAGAAACTTATGGGAAATCCTAAATACACGAGATGCTGGCAGTTTTCTTCTTCCTACTTTCTTTGTTCCCTCCTGAGGCCCACCAATGCACAGCTCATTCGTTAGTCCCACTTTCTCAGAGAGATCAGAAAGACACAGGTACTTGAACGCCAGCAAGTGCATTTTCCTGTGCCTCAAGGATGGCCAAGAACCTCCAGTGGATGGCGCCACCCCGCAGCTCTGCAGGGAGATAGCTGAGGACAGGGCGCCACCTGCTGCACCCTGATTTCCACACGCAGCAGCTGCCCATCCTGAGTCCCTGCCTGAATTCTCCCAAGGAAATTTGACCAATCAAAGCTGGGAGGGAGGAGATAATGAGATAGCAGGCATTTAATTGTGTTGCTTAGAACACCATAAGAATTATAACTATGATAATAAGAAATGGTGCTCCTGTGGATAACGCCAGAGCCTCAGACCACGGCAAAGAATACCCACCGGATGTAACATCGTGGTCTATTCCTTCCACTGAGATGGTTGCGTTGGCAATTGGGTTGCCTTGGAGATCTCGGACAAACCCTTTAACTCCTCGGTGTATCTGTGAAGGTCAAGAACAATCAAAAAATTCACATCAGAAATGACCTAAAAATCCATCTTATAGCAAGCATCTCCTTATTTTCTAGCGACACACTGTAGGTCCCCAAAATATGCTCGAAAGGTCACTGAATTTTTTTTGCACTTTTTATTCTGCTTTTCCTCAAGCGGACAAATGAGAACTAATCCTCCCAAAATTTATATCTTGTTCTGAGTCAAAGAAAAACTCTGAAGTACCTTCTGAACCACCAAAACAAAAAAACAAAAATAGAAAGTTGTCATATCTGTAAAACAGTTCTAGTCTTAGCACATTTTATTACTTTCCATTTTAAATTGGTCACCTGGGACCATCTGACATGGTCACTGTCAGTTAACAAGAATATTACAGCCATTTAATGCTTGTTCATTCTAATAAAAAGATATATACTGAGACCACTTTGGCATTAAACCCATTAACAATCCCATTTTGGTTGAAAGTAAGTGGCATGAAAGATCAGGGAACTTCCTAACTGAAAACTCTAGTCAGAAATGAATCGGAAGAGTATGACTGAGAATAAGGCCCTTGAATTAAAATGAAGCCATCAACTAACTCTCGTGATGCAAACTACAAAAACAACTTTTTTCTTTATTTTTAAATGATAATTCAACTAAGTCAGTACGTGTTTGAAGTGACAGAGAGTCACTTCAGGCCTTTGAGAAAGTACTGCCTCTGGAATACTAACTGGTAGTTTATAAAGTTTCATTACTTAACAAAATATGTCCTGACCTCCCAAATTCTCAGGTTGTTTCTCAGTCAGGCCCCAGAAAATGATTTTTCCTTCACTACTGATGACATCTGAATATTCCCTACAGACAGAATAAGTCTCACATACCCCTTTGCCATCGGAGAATAAATTTGTCAGCGGTACAGTGTTTTATGGAAGAAATGACTGATTATCAGCAAACGTTTTACATGCTCTATTTTTTAAAAAAACAAAACCTCTGGAGTCACCATGGTGTGAGGAAGCCCAAATTAAGCCACAACAAGGGAGACCATGTGGAGCGGCCCCCGACAACATGAAGATGGAGAGGTGCCCAGGAAGCCCCCCACCGCCTCAGCACCCCCACTCCAGCTCAACACCATCTGACCTTCAACCACATGAGAGACCTGCATCAAAACTGCCAGGCCAAGCAATTCCCAAATTACTGGCTCCTCAAAACCCCCGAGCGATAATACAATAATTGTTATTGTTTTAAGCCACAACCTCTGGGGGTGATATGTTATGTAGCAATAAATCATTGGAACACCCTTTCTATAGGAGGTAACTGCATTTAGTTAAAAATAAAGTAAAATACAATTATAATTTGTAATAATTGAAAATGTGTTGAAATTGTAAGTTTATATTTTGTTATATTTGGTTCCCAAAATAGAAATATTCTGACTATGGTAAAAAAAAAAAAAAAAAAAAAAAACCTCTGAAGCTCCATAGGAGTGACATAAAGAAGCTCTTTTCTCTAAAGGCAATTTAGAAATGGAAAAAGTGATACATGCTGTCGGTATAATAAATGATCACTTTATTGGCAACCAGCATGGTGCGAAGGGAGTGAATACATTTTAAAAACAAACAAACAAAAAAAACCATTTTTAGGATCTAGTGAATCTTTGATTTTTCCCCCAAACTGAGTTACTAATTAGCCAAACAAAATGAACACATTAAAACTTAGTTACTGGAGACATAAAAAGTTAGTTTTCTGGGTGAAATTCACCTGGTGGAAGAGTCACTGGGGATGAGAAAACCGTGGGGATGAATTTATTCATCTCGAGGCACTATAAATATAAACCTTAGAGAAACGAAAGGGTGAAATCTCCTCATCATTGGAAAAGAAGTCAAACCATCACTTTTAAAACATAAGTATAATTCACCTGCATTGGGCCCAAATATACCCAGTCAATAACCATGACTTTACTTTTTTCAGCTTCTGCAACCCAAGACATTACAGTATGTGGTTTAACAAATAAATAAATAAACGTCTACCTCTGATATACCAAGTGTGGAGCACGTTTCTGCTTAAAAAATTCCACTGTAGTAATAAATCTCAGTCGAAGTATGATAGGCTGTCACAACTCCAGATGAATGTAAATTGAAAAACCCTGTCCCTTCCCAACTTTTGCAAAAGAAATCACAGAAGTGAAAACTTCACTCGTGACTGGAGAAGCTATCCAGTACACTTGTTCCTTCTGTAATGCTAAAAAAAAAAAAGAAGAAGAAAATCCAGAAGATGCTCCACTGTTGCTAGGGCTGTTGACATCAGCAGTTCTTCAACCCTTGTGTATTCAGATGGCACTGAGGGCTTGCCGAAATGGAGATTTGGGGGTCCTGCTCTTCAGGGAGTGGTGGGACAGGAAACCCATTTTTAACAAGAACCTAGATCATTCTGAAGCAGGTGCCCGTGAGAAATTCTTTGGGAATTTTTAGAACTAAACTGTTCCAAAGCTATTGAGTGAGGCGCTCTCCTTAGCAAACTACCTACCCTAATTAACTTTACAATCCCAGTTCCTGCAAACATCCCTTTAGAACTCTGCAAGAAATTTCCTCTCAACCAATTACAGAATCAGATCTCCTAATCACCTATTTTCCAGGAGTTGTAAACTAGTACAGGCTTACATTTTAGGCCCAGGTATTCAATTACTAATCACCACCATGCCCTGTTAATAAGAAAACAATTTCAACACAGAACTCCTGGCAGTCTTCACTGATCTCCCGCCAGACCCTGAGTCCCTAACTGGACTGTGCTCCGAGGAGCTCATTGTAAATGCCACTCTCACTGCTTCTACCCAGCTTGCGCCCGAACCCTGGTGCCTGATGGGGGCAGATCACACAGATGTGCAGATGGGCCAAATTCTCATTCCAAGTGGCAGAAAGCAGGCCTGCATGACCTGGCTCCTCTTCTTTCCAGATTATTTCTATATAAAATGATAGAGCTCTTAGGTCGATGGATGCATGCCCACCTGCAACAATAAATATGACAACTATTCTCCTCTTTCCTAATGGCACACATTTGTGTTTTATTTTGTTTTGTATTGAATTTTTTTCTCAAGAAGTAAGAGTAATAATCTTATTGGAATCAACTATAGTAAATCTTGTAGTCTAGCTCTGTGGAGCCTTTTCTGAGTCCCAGGCCTGGGTTAGGAACCCTTCTATGTACTGCCATTTTTGTTTGTAGTTAACCTTTGTTTTTGCATTTATCACCCTCTCTTGTAATTAGGTATTCATGTTTCTGAACCCCATTAACAGGAAGCATTCTGGAGGATGGCCACTAGCCCCAGCGTCTCACATGATACCAAAGACAAGAAAGTAGCTCAATGAATTTTTGTGGAAAAACATTTACATAAAATGAAAAGCATTGTATTAAGGGGACATTCTTTGACACTGAAGTGGAAAGCACACCAAATAGCCTCGTCTTACTTCCTCTGCCCCCAAAATCCACTGTTCAGTTAACTCTGCCCTCAGAAGATCCATTCCAATACAACTCTCCTCCAAGGAGACATTCTGCTGGGACCCCCACCGAAGTTGTTCCAGGTCAACGTGGCTAAAATCCTCAGCGTTGTTGTTGAAAATACCTTTTTATGTTAACATGCAGCGGGAGTCCACTGACTGACAAAATCCTGTTTAATGGGTGTTTCTGAACATCACTGTCTGTCATCAGTGGATCTATTATTCCATGACAGTCCCTTTAGTAAGGCCCCTCGTATGGATATTTGACATGTGTAAAAGAATTTTTAAGCTGACTTTACACGTTTTAAATGCATTAGATTTATATATATGTGTTTTATATATGTATGCATACATGCAAATGGCTATATATTTATGTCAGTAACATTTTATGTGAAATTACTTTAAAACTACTCTGGACTATTTGACACGTGAAACACACACAGATCTACTTGACTTTGGGTGTAGACGGCCACTTGCAGGGCGGAGTCTGAGAACTGCCAAGGCACCGCACACAAGGAACGGTCTTCGGGCCTGTTCACCGCCACTGCCCTGGTGCCGATGTCTACACAGCACGGAGACATGGGGGTGGCAGGGGCTGGCCCAGGCAGGGAGGGTATTTTGTTCTGATAGATGGTGAGATGCCCCCAAATTCCGTACAGATCCCACTGGGATGGCTACATAGGTGGATGGTGCAGATCGAGGCTCATGGCATGAGAGGCGACCTGGCCAGTGACTCTGAACTACACAGCCTAGATTCTGACTGAGTGACTTCAGGCAGGCTGCTCAATTTCCCTGTGCCCCTGATTCCTCATTTTTAATTCAGAGATGATGATGATGATGATGATGATGATGGAGAAAAAGAAGATAATGATATAACTTCCCTCTGTCTACGGCCATACCTCCCTGAACACACCAGATCTCGTCTGATGTAGCTTCCCTCATAGAGTTGTGAGGATTAAATATATTAATCACTACACGTAAGACATTTAGAAGAAGGCCTGGGAAATAGTAAACATCCAATAAATGTACGCTATCATTATTATTATTACCTCACATTGAGCTGAGTCTAGTGTGAGACAAGTGAAGCAGGTGGGGCACAAGATTTAAGGACGCACTACCTCTTGGGTGCTGACCCTATGCCTGCATGACTTTGAGACTGAATGCCTCCTTAAATCCTAGATGCCTCACTTACTTAGCTCATTATAGTCCTAGTTCTGCCTGGGATGTTGAATGGGCCCAAGGGGATCGGGCCCAAGGGGATCGGGGTGGAGGACAGTCCTAGGATCGCCCTTGCCTGGAGCAGCATGAATGGAAACAGGGTTTTCCCTCACTTCTCCACAAGCCTCCAGGTTAATCAGTTCTCAGTGCATATTCATGAACCACAGCACCTATGACAAATGAAAGCCTATTTGAACCACTACTGACACAGTTTTCAAGTGTAGCATCCTCATTCTGGGCCAGATGCATTCCCCTGGATGGGGCTCCTCTTAGGAGACTACTATATACCAGGCTCAAATGCTCTTAAGTTTTCCATCTTACACTGGAGACTGTTTACCTGCTCAAGGTAGCTAATGAGGGAGTTTTTGTTATCCTCCCAGTAGCTCTTCAAAGTCTCTTCAGGTGGAAACTTTTCGCAGCTCAGCTCCACGGTGATCTCGAAGCAGTTGCTGCTCAGGTAATTGAAGTCTTGCATTCCTGCCAAAACACCAAATGGAAAGTCTCAGCATGCGTGTGGTGACTAAAACTCTACACAGGCTGTTCTGTTCAATTGAGAGCCGAGTGAAAGACACAACAAGCTGTACCTTTGGAGGAGCCTTAGAGAAGCCACATGAAAAATCACCTGCCCTAAAGGACGGAACCACATGCTTGGGAAATGATTACTACCTTAGAAGTACAAACTCTCTCAGGTTCCTAAGTGATCATGTAGCTTAATGCATTGCTGCTACAAGGGGCTCAAGCATTAGCCACATTGCTGGAGTCGGCTTCAAAGAACAAAACAGGGGAGTGACATCATCGAATCGGCAAAACAGGAGTTTTCCATGGTCCTCCCTCCCCAAAGAACACCAATTTTGACAATCACTCATGAATAGTGTCTTTGTGGAAGTCTGGGAGTCCAATGAAAAAGTCCCAGCCCTGGTTGGTGTGACCAGAACTTTGTCAATGGTTGCAGTGTTGTCCCATAGCCAAAAGGTTGTGGGTTCAATTCCCAGTCAGGGCACATGCCTAGTTTATGCATTCTTCTTAAACACACATGGAACATTCTCCAGAATAGATCATATGATAAGTCACACAAAACAAGCCTTAGCAAACTAAAGGAGACTGAAATCATAGCAAATATCTTTTATAACAACAATGATATGAAACTAGAAATCATGACAGGAGGAAAACGGGAAAATTCACAAATATGTAGAAAAGTAATCATTATACTGAACAACCAATGGGTCAAAGAGGAAATCAAAAGAGAAATAAAGCATCTAGAACAAATGAAAACAGAAACATAACATACCAAAAGTTACGGGATGCAGCAAAAGCAGTCCTAACGAAGAAGTTTGCTGTGATAAATGCCTATGTTAAGAAAAAATCTCACAGTCAATGACTTATGGATCTGGAGCCACCAAAGTCTGGCCCCTTGACCTTAAGGCAGGACAGCCCTGCCTGGGATGTATGCTTCAGGTTCTCCTCCCAATCGCTCAGGCCAAGGTTAGACTGCACCTGTGACCACGTCCTGGCTCAGCTCTATCTCCTTCCTTACTCTGCTTTCCTCATTTCCACATAGGGTTTTTCCTAAAGAACAGTCCTTCAGCAAAGTGTGAGAACCCAAATTCCTGTCTCAGGTTCTGCTTCTAAAAACCTGACCAAAGACAGTGATTTTACTCACTAACTATATGGCTAAAGAAAGTCACAGCTTTCTTTGACTATTCAATTATTGTGGTACATAACCATTGACTATGATTAAAATCTTATTGTTAATATTATTGTTATTAACTAATCTAGATAACTTGATATACTGTAGACAATGCACTATTTGTCCAAAAAGGTAATTCCAAAGGAATCACTAAAATTTTTAGAAAAACTGAAGTATAAAATTACTTCCCATTTAATTTGACATAGTCTAAATCCTAAAATCTGATATATTTCTCAAGCCATGGAGGGGTGGAATGTACTAAATCTGATCTGACCTGGTGCAAAATATTACTTACAACAGGATAAACATGTATCAAAAAGAAAGAAATCAGGAAGAATATCTTTCTCAGGGCATAATTCAACAAAAGAAGCATATTAAACAAACCAAAATCCTAAAATTAGGTAGCGCTGCTACTGTCCTAATTAATTCTCTTTTTCATTTCTAAGAGGCTGTAGAATATTATTCTTAGCTGAGGAGGAAAAAAATATCAGTGTCTTTACATTTCACTGTGCATCATTGGTAGAGGCAAGTGTTGCACAACTGTGATTGGTCCGAGTAGCCAGAAAAATGAGATCTCTGCAAGGTCCACGTTGGGGCAAAGGCAGCCACAAGAGCACACTGATGTTTTCTAGAAGATGCTGTACATGAGCTTCCCCTTTACAGATTCCATAAAAGAACTTCCTGACCCAATAATGCTTACAACAGCAGTGAATATAAAATAAGTATTCCACATTAAATAGTACCATTAAAATAAAATAAAAATGTACGTGGCTCAACATATGGGAAAGGTCAAAGCCTGCCCTCTAAAACATACATTTACCTAGTCAAAGCAGGACCAACATGTAATGATCAGGATGCTGTCTTATTCCTTAAGGCCAGAATTTCAAAAGTAGGGTAGTTAATATTCAATGTCTGTTTTCCCAATGGACAGCTCCAGTTCATGTCCTACCCCTCTTCAATTAGCATCTTGATTTTTAAAAACAAAACTACACATAGCGATCATTCATGCAGAAAACTAACTTTAATGGATGAATTATAGATAGTGTATCTCTTAGTGGTTAAGGAGGATGGAAGATTCTCTAAATCCAAACGGTAACTACAGATAAGCAACTATCACAGAACTGAAGAGTGAAATGGAAACTCACCACCTGGGACGCTGTACCAAGCAGCCCCATTGGTTGTCCCATCTACAAAGCTGCTGTCATCATCGTTCTTGCGACATGGTGGCCGATTGGGGTTCGACATGGGTGGGTTAAAAGAGGAGTATGCCCTGGCCAAGCTTTGGAAGATGGCATCATCCGGGCAGGAGCTATATTCATGAGTACTACCTAGAAAATAAATGCACAAGACTAAAGAAATGGGCAGGGCCCGAGGAGACTGCACGTTTGCTGAAGGGTGAGTCAGTGTGCGCCCCCTGCTGGCATATTTTTTTTTAGCTGCATCACTGTGAGAAAGCAATGAAGGTTGAAGTACTCAGCAATTAACACCTAGCTTTTAGGTTATATAACTTCCACTGCTGATACCATAAAATAAAAACCTCACAGGATGTACATTCCACTTATGAATCCAGAGCTTCACAAGAAAAGGTGATACGCTTATAGGGAACTGGACCTGGCAGGACAGTAAGGAGATTTCCATTGTTGACATTTTTAACCTAAAAAATGTGCTTGCAAAGTTGGCAGTTATAAAATAGTCACGAGGACGCAAAGCACAGCATAGGGAATACAGAGAGCAATATTGTAATAACTGTGTGTGCTGTCAGGTGGGTATTAGACTTATCGGGGTGATCACTTTGTAAGTTATATAATGTCTAATCAATCACTATGTCGTACACTTGAAACTAACAATATTGCATGTCAACTGTCATTGAAAAAATACATTCTAATTTTTTAAAAAATGTTCTTGTACTAACCTCATAGCCGCTATAACCCACTCTCACCCATACTTTTCAGTATCTGAATTTAGAGTTTTGAAAAATCTCCTATGTGTGTTATGAAAACAACAGTATTTTTAATACACTATATTCTGATTTATGTATTATAAAATAGGCCAGGCTTTTATATTTCCTAGCTATTGACATAGCACAAAAATCTCTAAATGTTAACAATATTTTACCAAAGACTTTCTTCAAAACGCAAAGTTTCCAATATCCAAAATTATCATCCTGTGTTTGCAAAGAGCTAACTCTTCAGAGGCCCCTGAGAATCCACCCAAAGCAGAAAATTTCCTGCAGCAACAAAAATTAAGCTGAAATTATCTATCTGGCCAAAGCTTGCTATGCCTGAAACTTAACGAAAACATGTCAGAGAAAATCAAAGCACCACTTTCCCTCCCTGACATCACCACAAACAGTTCCAAACGCAAAAGTGTGAGAGCTCGGTAAGACACATGTGCACTTTTCCGTGTGGGCCCTGGTCAAGCACCGAGTCTGCCCCCATTGTTAAGCCATCCTGTACACAAAGCTATGTAACATCCAAGATCTCTCCATGTTACCAGTGTCCAAGAGTGACCAAGTTCGACTTCTGTCTTCTCCCTTTTTGTCTATTTTGTCGAGATTACATTTCTCTTCACAAAAACTTTTTTAAAAAGTTACAGTCCTTTCCTGCCAAACATATATGGCCAATGCCATGTGAAATAGTTAGGGGATGTTCCTGTTAAACATATGAATTTCTACAGGCAAAATCACTTAATGATGAGTTTCTGAGAAGAATATCATAAAAGTCATCCTATAAAGCCCTGTAAAGTAACTGTAAACTTTGAACCAGTTAGAGAAACGGAAAGACCACCTACCGCTCCGTGTCTCGTCATATGGGTAATTGGCCACGAGGTCTCCTCCGTGGAGATTGGCAGAGAGCACAAAAGGAATATCCATAATCCAGTGGATGACCGCCTTGGTCTCAGGAGCAAGCTGTAGTAAAGATTGGCGATTAGAAGGATTATAAATTGGCAATCATTGGTGAGATCACTTGACAGAAAAGATGTACAAAAGGTTTAAAAACCACCTAAAAGCTGGTCAATGACTTTGTGGCTCATCTTCATTTTTAAAAAAGTTTCCTATATGAACAGCATTGCCCTCTCTATGTTTCCCTAGATTTACAATAAAAAATATTTTAATCGTGTTTAAATTTCCTTACAAGTTCTACTTTTGTGGGCCGCCAGCTTTTCTCTCCATGAAAACAAGCATGTAAATCACTTACAAATTTTGGAATATAGCCATCTGATGTTTCAGCGTTAATAATAGCTAAGGATAAGACAAACAGAAGATAGCTGAACCATGTTAAAGAGAAAACCATAGGCCCAAAATAGCATCATTTGTGCTAAAGTCCATGATCCCAAACCTAGATTTAACGCCTGACCTACTGCTATTTCAATCTCTCCCAGAAATACAATCTTAATCAACCAAGCAGTCTGGAATTTTCCCATCAAACATCAGTAAGGTAGTCTCTGGTAGGCAAAGAAAGAAGAGGCAGTTTGCAAGATAAAAAGCCTTGCTGTTCACCTTCCCCCAGAAGACTAGTGGTCTAAAGAAATACTTTCTTTTCTGCAGGGCTCCCTTGCCCCACCCTTGCCCCACCCTTCCATTTCCTACAACCCCTCCAAGGGCCCTTCTACTTGCTAGACCTGATTCCTGAATTGCCAGATGACAAAGCCAATCGAGATCTTCAAATGTACTAAGTTGAATTTTGTTTTTTAACACCACAGAACAGGGTTCCTTTTCCATGGTGGTTCAATTCCAGAAACAGGATAGATTTTATTTCCTATTTTTGCTTACTATTTTCCTAATTCCTTTCAATTACTTAAAACATCATCCCTATAAAAAATATTAGCCGGGGCCTCTTTCAGAGGGCACTGTAAAATATCAGTCCGCTTTGAAACGATCCTCTTAAATTTGAAAACATAAGGCAAAAGTTTTAGCAATTCATGTTGTCTTCTGAACGAGTCACAATCTTTTGTATCTTGGAAACAAAATAAAGGAGAAAAGAAATTTATACCAAAGAATTAATCTGGAGCCAAAAGCTTGATATTTTTATGTGATGACTTTTTAACAGCAACTAGGCAGACTTTCAAATTCCCAAGTACTTCTTTGATTTAAAAATAATAACATAAAAGCTTTACTGGCATATTTCCATATATTTATAGGTTGATACATGCATAAAAAATCATTTTGAAGGCTACAGAGCCAAAGGTAAATGGTGGTCATTTAAGACTGTAGGCTAATAGGTTATATTTCTCATTTATATTCACTTTAGCTTTTTGTTTGTGATAAAATATTAATTTTGTGATAAAAAACACATTAAAGAAACTGTGCTTTGACGTAAAGTTAAAGATGCGATCCTGAACACACAGTAGGGTGCAGCTATTAGGTTTGGCCCATTAGTTCTTACACTCGTGGCTACCCTGCTGCTAACATACATGTTATCAGTGTGCTCAAAACCTAGCATGCAAATTCCACAGTAAGTTCCTCTTTCAGTATTAATAGAGTCTTTCAGGCTGACTAAATGCTGAGACCCCTAGGTGCTGTAATTATATATTTAAGTGATCCACAGAGAAGCTTCTGGAGCACCCTATGATCAGCCCTTAATGCAAACTAGGGCCTAGGCTCAATTGGGACCTATTTTTAAAGCTTTCATTTAAAGAGTGTAAATATAGCACTAATGTTATGCTCTACAATTAGATGGCTTTGGCCCTTAAAATACATTAAAGCTATTTTTTATTCTGTTTTCTTCGCAACTTTAGCTATTAAAGACAAGTATAAATTTAATAAAAATTATTTATTTTAAGCCACTTTGTTTTCAAGCAATCCAGGCCAAGGGTCATGGTACTGAGCCCAGGTGACAGTGGAGGTGACCCAGCTGAAGAGCTCAAGAGCAGACAAGAAATGACTTAGCAGGAAAGAACTCCAAGAGAGCAAGAGAGAGCTTTTATTCCGAGTTCAGGAGAGCAAGGGGGGGCATCTAAAGAAGCTGATAAAAGTACAGGTTCCTTTCCTTCACCCAGCCCTGCAGCGTACCCATTGCAGGCCTCTTCACTGGGAATCCACGGGAATCTGCACTGTTGGCCCCCGATGCTAGCACCCCAAACATAAATAAACCTTGACATTTAAGGACCAGCATAAGGAATATAGATACTACATGCATATCACTTCCCCCGAGAAGGGGAACTGGGAAAGCGAGGATGTGTAGTAACATTAAGGAAATGCCTACCACGCCTAGTACCAGGCTGGGTCGAACCACTGTGGCAGTCTTAATAACAAAGATGGAAAAAGAGGAAGATGAACGAGAATGGGCACTGTCATCTGGAAATTCCGTGCAATGTGAACAAACCATGCCTCTGTTGCAGACAAGAGACACAACTTTAATTTGTACATATTCCTCTTCCAATTACATTTACTGAGAAGTACTGGCATTGAGGTTTTTAAAACGAAAGCTTTAACATTTTAAAAGCACCATGAACATGCATCTTTTAAATAAGTATTGCTGCAGCCAGAAATGTGAAAACATCTAAGAGAGAGATTGTGCAAGCTTGACACAGGTTCAGCTGGAGAAGAGGAAGGCAGCGTGGGCTGAATGATAATGGCACCTACACAGATGTCCTATCCACATGAGTTTATTTCACAACTCGTCTCAGAGGTGTTGGGAATTATTTTCCTCATTGTTTGGACTTAACGAAGACAGCACAGGCAGGTTCACCCAAGCCACGCGGACAGTGCGTGGGCCGACACCGGCGTGGGGCTTCCCGTACAGTGTGTCTGTCTTACCCTCATAGCTCACCACACAGGACCGCCCTCTTGTCGCCTCCGGTTACCCCAGCTGGCCCCCAGCCCTCTGCCTTTCCAGCTCCTCCGCATGGTTAGGGGGCTGAGAACCTGCAAATGTGTATATTTGTGGCTCAGAAGCAGGATTGTTTCGGTCACTGTCTTAAGAGGTGCTGCCAGAATCCTCAGCACCCCCAGCCCTCTTCTCAGACTAGGCCCCTGACTTACAAGCTCAGCCCAGGTTTCTGGAATAAATCCTAAGTACAAGCAAGAGGGTTTTAAGAACTTTAGACCAACAGTCTGGAACTGCCTATTTCCTGGATCCTCTACCCACTATCCCAACCACGCAGTGAATGCTCGTCTGGAACTCCAGCTGTTGATTTTCAAGGGCTCCATTTTTCAGATGGGATTTGCTTGCCAGGGTGGATTGTGTGCATTCATAACAGGCCCTCAGCCTACTCTGTGTTAGACTCAAATAGGAATTCTAACTCCTGCAATCAAGGGATTGAAATCTAGAATCGAAGGGAAAACAGCTACATAAATAATTATAACATAACATACACAATAAAGCTCTCTAACGATTAGCCCCATCCTGGAAGCATGTGCATACAAAGAACAGAAAGGAAGGCTTTATCTGGAATAGCAGAAGCTGGCTTCAGAGGAGGGGATGTGGAAGAGAAAGAAGAGCATTCTAGACCACTGGAACACATAAAGAGACATACAATCCTTAGAAAACTGTTTGCTTAGAGAGGAGCTGGTGGACTGAAGTATACGGGGTATGAGAGCCAGGTTAACGAGTGGGTCCGTGGCAGCCGCCAGAGGCCAAGGGAAACTTGGACGGCCCTGGAAGGATGATAAGATGGAGAAATTGTACTTTTCAAGTTCTCCTGTAGGAAAGATACTGAGAGTAGATGCTAAGCCACAGCAGCACTGCCTGGAATCATCAAAGAGGAACTGAAAAGTGCCCACAGCACTCCTTCTCACCTTTCCTACGTGAGGGGCTCTCCCTGTCCCCCAAGAACAGAAAACAATGTGCAGACAATTTGGTTTGTGGGAACATCAAATGTTTAGTGTTTATCACTGCATCCAGCTAAGCCTGAGGTACAAGACAGAGAGTACAGAGATATTACGCCAAAATGGTAATAACAGTTCAATCTTTATAACCATCCGATGAGGGAGATACTATTATCATCTCCGTATTTCAGGGAAAGAAGTGGGAGCACATAGTACTGAAGTAACTGTCCAAAACTCACACAGAAGCATGGAGCCAGGACTGAACAAAGGGGGCTGCCTGCAGGGTCTCCATGCTAGACCACCACCCAATTCTGCCACATTGAATTTTTACTTTAACTCTGGGCAGTGGAGAGCTGGCAAGGTTTTTTAAGCCACAGAGCAATAATCGGTGTGTGAAGGCGATCACTCTGGAAGAAACCAAGAAAACTGAATGGGGCTGAGAGAGGCTGAGCCCAAAACAAGACTATGGGGCCACTGTAGTCATCAGAGTGGCGGAGGGGGCCGCCCTAGAGCCGTGGAGAGAGTTTGCAGAGCAGGGGAAAACCAGACAGGTGTCAGGGGGTGAAATCACTGAGATCTGGTAACTAATTGCTGGTGAGTAGTGACGGCCATGAAAAAATCAGTCTTTGGTGATGACAGTTCAATGAGAGAACAGTGTTTTCTTGGGGAAAATATTGGGTTTGAGTCAGGCTGAGCTTGAGGCTCTGAGTGCCACCAAAGAGACTCCACAGCAAGTAAAACAGCAACAGAGCTCCGTGCGAGAGCTGCCGTTACAGATGTGGGTCTGGGAGACCTGGAAGGTCCAGGAAAGGATGGAGACCTGCGGAAAGACAGAGGGGCAGCAGATGGGACCCTGAAAGCCAGCATGAAGCCAAGGTGGGGGAAGTAGGGAAAGAAACCAAACAGTGATTCGAAAGGCAGTAGAAGAGGTAAGACAAAGAGTTGTTGTCCAAAGCAAGAGAGGAGAAGATTCTGGAAAAGCAGATCAACAGTGTAAAATGCTATGGGAGAGGCCAATCAGATGTTCTGATAAGCACCTCTGAAAGGGCCAGGGTGACTTTCTAAGACACTCACAACTGGGTCCCACTCTCCTACCCCACCCCCAATGACCCTGCAGGATTCTGGGGGCAGGACTCGCATCCAGGCTGCAGCCTTTCCAGCCTTGACTTCCCAGGCACAGGGAGCCGTCCCACTGGACGCAGGGGCAGACATGACTCCTACGTCCTTCGTTATGATGAAGACATTAGAACACATTCCCTTAGGCTAGAGGGCAGAACCCAAGAATCCATACATGATCTGTACCTTTGTGTTTTGATCCACAATCTTCTTCAGATTTTTCAGCAGATGATTATTAGGGCCACCCTCTTTCTCATTAACATAAACTATCCTGTCCAGGTCGGGAAAGTTCCTGTTCAGATCTATTCCCTGGGCATTGCTTCGACCCACAAACCAGTCCTTGAGCTCACCGGGCTAAAAAAAATCAAAGAGAAAAATCACCAGTTATTTACTATTATTGTTACTGTGGACTTAAGGTTTCCATTAATAATTTTTAGAAGAATTTATTGATTGATTATTTATTTCAACAGTATTATCCCATAATGGCATTTTCACTATTTTACTGATATAAACATGAAGGAATCAGGTTTAAAATAATTGTTATGGCTATTCTGAAAATATTTTCAATAAATATTTTAAATGTTAACAATAATTGCATTTAAAAGATATTTATCATCAGGTTGCAAGTCAATATATACTAGCTGGTAATAGAAGATGTGCTTCAAATCATGCCATTCTATACTAAGGTGTAAATAAATATTCATTGCCTCTGTAAATCCCAGCAATCTATCTTTATTCAAAAGAATAAATTACTAAATAAGATCAGAAGCTTAAATGAGTTCAACATTAACTATTTATATATTAATAATATACCTCCCTCTTATAGCTTTCATGAAAAAAAGGAACTCTAGAATTCTTATTCTATAGTCTTCATGAAAAAGAATATGAGCTCTGGAACAAAAGTCTAGAGCTTTCTAAGTTGAGAAATTTCGACTTTAAACCCTTCATTTCACTAAGGATAACCTGAAAATTCAATGAACCTCAAAGATATTGTTATATTCCATAATGTAGACTTTTTTGGTTTACTATTAAGTTATATCAAATCTATTATATAATGTCCAGATTTCTGAGGTCATATAAGCTCAGATACCCTAGACTGTGAGGAATAAACTTATATAAGACAGAAAGTAGCAATGATAATATTTTGTCCATTCTTACAGTTCTGAATACCACCTTAAAACATTAAATTATTTAATTATCTGTGTTACTAGAATTCTTCTCTCATAACTTAGAAATTACATATCAATGTTACACTTCATTACAGAAATTCACTGTCTGGGGTTTCTTACAATGTCAAACTATCAGGTCACAGGATCTATCATGTTTAAGGTACAAGTTGACTTCTCATCTTTATATATACATAGCAGATATATACTTTACTATGTTTTCATATATAAAAAATCATTTAAAACTGTAGAAAACAGCAAATGTAATGTCCCTGTCCAAACAAAAAGAGAACACATACCATACATCTTCTCTTAGAATGTCATTACTTTCCAGCTTCTCTTATAGTTAAAATACATTAAATCAATTTTAGTTTAGAGGTAGGAGGGGTTTTTTTGTTTTGCTTTGTTTTTCTACGTTACTCATCACACAGACAAGGAAGGATTAAGCATCAGTGAACCACAGATCTGGCCAACAAACATCTTTATTCCTTGGTTTCAGTAGAGGGCGCTATGACATCAATTCATTCAGATAATGCAGCGATTTTCAACCTGAGCCCCAAGAATTTTTAAAATGTGCAATACCTATTGCCAGGGCACTGACCCCTTTTCCCTTAGACCATCAAATTAAACAATGACAGACAACAGCCTACACAACAACAGAGGTCAGGTGTGAATGACTCAAAATTATACCTTTTTTTTTTTTTGCCAGATCAGCCAAAAATATTTTTTGGTGTGCCCCAGAATCTCAGTAATTAGTTTATGTGTGTGCCATGAGATGAACAAGGTTGAAAATCACTGAGATACAGCAATGGTATTATTTTCCAATATAAATCAGTAGATATTTTACATATTTGTAGAGTTTTAGGATATTGACCTGGTCACAAACATGGATAAGTAAATATGATTTATTTAACAACACCCAAAAATGTTGATTAAATACTGATTTATTAACATTTCTCACTTGCAATCTCTGCTGAAGACACTCTCACCTATCATCCTTTACCCTCTGAATTTTTTTCTTACCACCAAGCCCTGTGACACACACTCTCCTACTGCGCTGACGGCAAGTCGTACGGAGCGCATCACTTGTACATAAGCCCGCGTGTACGAACTCACACCAGGGAGCAGGCTCGCACGCACCTGAGATGCGGCCTTCTCAAAGCCGTCGGGGTTCAGCGAAGGCATGATGTGAATCCGAGTGTTGTGGATCAGCTTGACTATGGTCTCGTTCCCTTTCTGGTATTCGTTGCACAGGTACTGGGCCAGGAAAATGAGCAGCTCCCGCCCGACAGCCTCATTACCGTGCATGTTCCCAATGTATTTGAATTCGGGCTCACCTGCAAGATAAAACAGAATGGAGATGTTTTCTGTAACACCCGTCAGAAGGCAAACGGCAAACGGTGCCAAAAACATTGTATATCTGCTAGTTTATTAACCATAGCAGACACCTTCTTTTGCTTCCAGAACTGATGCCTCAGAAATCTACCTTGAATATCAAAAAGACTCCAAACTCCGCTTCTGTTCTTCTATTTCTCTCCCTCTAGTTACCCACTTCTTGTGGACTAAATCGTGTCTCCCAAATTCTACGTGGAAGCCCTATGTCTCCAATGTGACTTGTATTTGGAGACAGAACCTGTAAGGAGAGAGCTAAGGTTAAATGAGGTCATAAGGGTGGGGGGCTCTATCCAACAGGACTGGTGTCCTTAGAGGAAGGGGCAGACACACACAGACCTCCCTCCTCTCTCCAAGGTGCACAGAGAAAAGGCCCTGTGAGCACCCAGGGAGAAGGCCGCTGCCCACCTGCCAGGAGGAGAGGTCTCATCAGAAAACAACCCTGCTGGCACCTTGATCTTGGACGTGGAGCTTCCAGAACTGTGAGAAAATTAATTTCTGTTGTTTAAGTGCTCAGTCTGTGACATATGTTATGGCAGCCCGAGTAGACAAATACACCACGATTTTCCCAATAACGAACAATAATACATTGTGTGCCTCCTATTGGTTAAACACTGAACTTTGCATGTCTCATTTAGTCCTCGGCGAACATCTAAAAGTAGGCTTCATTATGCATGTGTTTTAAGATGAGCAAACTGAAGCTCCGACTGCATAAGAGAACTGAGCACAGGGACACAGCCATAGAGCCAGGATTCAAACACTTACCTCATCATTTAGTTAAAAGTCTATGCTTTCTCAGTTGTTTGGGTTTTTTTTTTTTTTTTACCATAGTGATTAAACTTCTGGAGCCAGACTCTGTGGGTTAAAGTCCCAGCACCAATTCTTACCAGCTGACCTTGAGCAACTTACTTCAGCCCAGGGCTCTGTTTACCCACCTACAAATCAGATGACGGAGTCTACCTCATGGGGGGACTGTAAGAACTAGGTAAAATAATTAGTGTACATGCTCAGAACAGTGCCTGGCAAATAACAAATGGCATGTGTTTGCTAGACTTATTTTAATATTATTATTATTATTATTATCTTGTCACTGTGAGGTGCTTTAGTACACACAATCTAGTTTTCTCTTTACAGTAGCCCAGTAAAAGAGGGAAGACAGGTATTTGTGTTACCATTAAAACGAATGCAGCCCAGAGAGGATGGGTTGCTGAAGGGCTCAGAATTCCAATGTAAATCGTGGCTGCCCATTTCTGGGCTCCCCACTGCATTTCAGGAGGAGGAATAAGACAGCGAAGTGACTTAGCTAATCCTGTTGTTCTGCTCCTCCCAGCTCTGTCCATCCCACAGGCCCGATTTCACCAGTGGCAAAGATTCTCCCATTTACAAAACCGCCAGGACTGCTCACTCTGGTTTAAGAAATAGTTGGCATTATGTTTCTCCTGGAATTATGTCATCTGAATATTCTTTACAACAGATTCCTGAGTGTGGTTTAAGTGACTGCTAGCCACAGAAAACTGTGTCCTGTATGACCTCTCAGCCTGCGCTTAAGCTGATCTTCTTCTAAGGATCAGATGGGGGCAGATCAGTGCTATTTATATGCCCCTCGTTTTTTACTTTCAGGGAACATCTCTAATGAAACGACCTCCAAGAGACTTGCCCAGGAGATGTGCGAGAAGAGATGTTTTCTTTGCTTCTGATTTCAAAGTGCGTAAGAACCTCCTTCCCTTCTGTCACACACAGGTGCCGGGCACCTTCCCCTGACAGGACACCCTCACTTGACTGCAGCCCAGGAGAAACTGGAGCAGCCAGAGGAACCCCGGCGCCTGCTCTGCGGCTGGGAGAGCACTGCACTGCAGGAGGCTTTCTGGTCCTGCTCCCTCAGCCCAGCCCAGCCCAGCCCTGAAGCTTCAGTCACTCAGAAGAGCTCGGCCTGCGATCCACAAGAGCACACTGAAGTTCTCTATTACTCCTCTAAATTAAAAAAAAAAAACACCTTTATCCATTTAAAGCAGAAATGGCAAATGCACGGTCACTTAGCCCCTATGCTTTGTGTGGCTGTCACGGTGTATTCTGCACTTGAACTTGAAGGCCCTGGGTGAACTTGAAGGCCCTGGGGTACCAGCGGCTCTCCAGGCCTGCCTCAGGCAGCACGACTCTCTAACCCGCTTCACGCATTTGTGTTCGCAACTCCCAGTCTTCAAATGCAGAAAATTTCCAGTGCTGTTTTGCTTCTTCTGCCCTGTAGGAAACTGCCCTCAGGAACAAATGTCCCCCAATATGTCCATTGTCCTTGTGAGGAGACAGTCATACTAATGACAACAGCAATGCTTTAGGCTGACATGAAGACAGGACTGTAAAGGTTATTTTACCAACTATATTAATGTGTGCAAATAAAATGAAAGGCACATGAGTTAGCAAAAGAAAAGGCAAGAGTATTTTTGTCTTCCTCTGTCTTCAGGCATAAATGAGATCACTAGATAATGCTATCACCAGAATACAGAAGGTCTGTCTTCTTTTAAGCCAGCAGACATGTCTTGTAAGGTGGAGAAAAGCCACAGATTAACTATAGCTTTTGCTGGAAGTATATATGCAAATTCCAGCGTCAGACACCACAAGGAACCCAAAGGCAAATAAAGCAGCATTCCTAAACTCATGGAATGTCGGGTCCGAAGGACACAGACATGCCCAAAACAGTGTTCAGGAGAAAGGCAGCGATGAAGGAATGTTGGATCATAAACAACTGTCTTCCAGCTTCTGAACTGGAGTATTCCTACCATGTCTCTGGCCCCTCCCTGGCCCTTTGCCCTCCCAAAGCCAGAGTTCGTCATCTTTTCAAACACAACCCCCTCAGGGCCCCTCTAATACCAAAATACCTGTCGGTTAACTTCCCATTTGTATTTACCATCAAGCCCAAATATTCTCTACAAGATTCCTAACTCCCGTGTGGTCTTGGCTGATCTACCTCCCCTGCCTCCTGAGGCCCCATCACCCCCACCCGCCCCCCTACCCCGTCCTTCAGCCACACTGGCTTTGTCCACAGGGCTCTTGCTTCTGACACGCTCTTCTCACACACAGATTTTGGCCTCACATCCTTCTGATCACGGGTAAATATGGTTTTTTCAGAGTATGTTTAGTCTAAGTCCAGTTCCTTTGTTATTTTCATATGTCATTTGAAAATATACATGAACCAGTGTGGTTACTAGTTTCATTCCCCACCCCAAGACTGCATGGTCTGTGAGTACAGAGACGCTATCTATTTTCGCTCACCAGTATACCACCTGTAGAGTTGGAAACAAACACAGTGAGGGCCCAGTAAGTAGCCATGAAACAAATACATGAGTGAATGAGTGAATGAATGGCCTTGCCTTTAACCCCATCCTCCCAGCAGCATGGCTGACAGCACAGCATGCCCTTGAGATGCAGGTGCAGCCGGGGTGCCTGGGCACCTTTCTGGAACAGGGACAGGCATAAATGAATAGCCAAAGGGGACTTGCACCAGTGTCAGGGAGCCCAGTCCCTGTGCTGAGCATTTAGAGGGCTCGGTGCTCGTTGCTGTATCCAAAGTTCTCAGGCAGGACTGGGAAATCTTTGGGCATGAAGGCAGCAGTGTTGTGAACAGCTGATTTCCTGGGAAGATTAATCTCCATGGTCACAAGAGAACCACAAACCTCTCTAGGCGAGCAGCTTCCTGGGGTATTTTTGTTGTAAATTCTAAACAAAGGGTTCCGAAGAGACTGCCTTCAGAATCCTTAATGCAGAAACAGAGGTGAAAAGACTGTGGACTTTGAATAAGCCTCCCTGTGTCAATTTAACTGCAATTTATTTAGCGAAGGAATGACAGCTTTTCATCCTCACTTCATTTGCTGGGGCAACACAGAGTTTACAACAGGTTGTTAAGTGGATGACGCACGTATGCCTGTTGACAGTGTGTGCCAGGGCAAGTCCCAGGTCTGGCAGGTACGTCATTCCTTGTGGGTGCAGTGGGTAATGCACCAGTACCACGCTCATCCCTCTCCTAGCAACAGGAAGGAGAGGCGTTGAGAACTATTGTCAGTACACTTGAGGATGCTTGTTTTCACACTCATCTGACTTGCCTCACTCACTACCTAGTTCATTTTCTGTTTCACACAGTAGTGACCCCGAGTTCCTGACCCTGCAACCGGGAATCACCGTATTTGCACAGGGTGCACTGCACCAGCTCAGGGGCACCGTTTCCCTGCAGCGTCAATTTTTCCACAGTTTTGTGTAACTATCTGGCTCCCAGTCACTTCGCAGGACACACAATCATCAATCACCCCAGAAGACATGCTAGAAGACAGTCTCCTCCCAAATCTAACCCAGCCTGGTTGGGCCAAGTTTCTATCTTTTCCATCTGGGTAACAGAACAATGAATGTGCCTCATTGGATTTGTGTTCTCCTCAGAACAAGATAAGAATAACTTACAAGTTTTAAAAAACAGGCTCCAGCGTTTATGGAAGTCAGAAATAATTCAATAAATTCCAAATCAGAGCAGGCAAACAATTTTAAGTCCCATACTTATAACTCTTAATTTTCCCCACTGTATATTGTGTTTTGAAATAACTAAATCAGTAAAACAACAACAACAAAAAGACCCTTAGAGAAATTGTACCCCAGAAACTCACACTCCCTAGGCCTGGCATGTAGGTGAGGTTTGAAGCTGACTGGCAGATTCACAAAGCCCCCAAATGGTAGGAATTGACAGCCTCAAGGTGTCCAGAGAGCCCCTAAAGCAAAGTCCACAGGCCCAATAGGCTGAGCCTGAAAAAAAATAGTCAAATAAAGGGGGGAAAAAAATATTGTCTGCCTTTCCCATAAAAACAAAATTTTTCTTTCACCCCTTTACTTGATCCAATGATCAGCCTGTCTGTCTGTCTAATATTTTCTCCTGTTAGAAACAGCTGATTGGTTGAACATTGGGTGGAGTTATTGACCAGAAAACTTTTAAGTTTCCCTTCAAATCTTAGAGTTAATTATTCAATGACCTCTATATGGGAAGAAAACAGCAGAGAGAAAATATCTAATGAAAAATGAGATAAATGTGAAAGTGTGTTGTAATTGTGAAATTCTACATAAGTACAGCATCACTATTTACAAAAAAATAAATAGGTTAATGATATTTTAAGAACAAATATTTTTTAATTACAGTTGACATACAACATTATCTATTAGTTTTAGATGTATACCATAGTAATTCGACACTTTCATACCATACAATTGATTCACCATGATGAGTCACCTTACAAAGTTATTACAATATTATTAACTATGTTCCCTACGCTGGACATCCTCACATTTTGGACAAAAAGGAAAGAATTGCTTAGAGTAACAGAACACTTCCATCTTTCATTCTGTAAATAGAGATGAACTCACATTCAGACGAATCTGTTCTTTCTCTAACATCAAATTATTACCAAAACACAAGTCCACTCATTTGAAATTATATGCTTAACTCACTGATTACATGATTCTTAGAGATGGTGACAAGCTCAAACTACATGTTCCTAGTACATGTAATATACTAAACATACTGTTAACTACAGTATCTAAAAATAAAACCCAATTTTTAAAGATAGCATGGTAAAATGTGCACACACCCAATGATTTTGACAAATAAACAAATAGCTACACAAGCAGCACAATCACTGACCTGAGCTGATTCACAACCAACTATGCAAGCAGGTTGGGAACATGTCTGGAACAGGTGGGCCTTTGAATCAATGGTCTCCCTCCCTCCGTGGTAAACCTGGGCTTCAGACATTAGTGCTGCTGACTGTTTCCACTTGTTGGACCTTCTAACACATAGCCTACAAATCATTCTTGCAGAACGAACCCTGCAGGTTTCTAGAACTCTTCAATAAGAACATCATTAACTGGCTCATGTTTTAGCACATCGTAGAGCCCTAACATACTGAGCATATTCCTAAAAGAAATGTAAATCTCCAGAGGCCCAAGGAACCATGGAAGAGAGTGAGTATGGTTATAAAAATAGATTCCTCTTTTACCTAAGAGAGGAGGGAAAATAAAGAAAGAAGGGAGGAAAAGAAACAAAGGAAAGGCAAAGAGTAAAAACAAACCATAGTTCTCTGTAAGTGTTAGCTGAGAATTCTGACAGTTCTCTGAAACAACGAGAAAATGTAGATCATGGTAGTGAACCGAGTCACAATCACAAAAAGTAATGGAAAAACACAAGTCCATTGCCACCAGTAAGGAAGGAAGGAAGGACGTGGAATAGTCTCCTCTTTGCTTGCCTTATGCCCATGAGTGAACAGCTCATCTCACTTCAAAAATGAATTGATGAGAGGATGAGTAACAGTGATGTCATCAGAACCTGCGGGGGTGGAAAATGTCAAGCATTTTAGCAGACACGAGTGAATGAAAAAGAAAAACTTCAATTTGCTGTTAAGCAGATAAAGTGGTAGCAACATTAACTACCCAGAACAAAGTCTGCAATGTAAAAGCTCAGTTGAACAATCTCTTTCCAGGAACTCCTTGGAACTGTCCTTTCACTTCTCTCAGGAAGAAGGTAACTCAAATGTCAAATTGATTTGTCAAAACATCTTCAGGATGGTATTTCTTGTCAACATTATAACTAAAGACTTGCAGCACTAAACATACACCAGTCTCAGAAGCATTAGGCAATGCCATAGAATCTTTTTAAAGGAGAGCGAAGGGCCCAAGGATGCTTGGGGGTCTTTCCGCACGCCTTAGCACAAGGGAGGCCATGTCTAGCTTGGTGATGATTCCCTGTGGGAGGACTGGGTCTGCTCCACATCTCCCTCCAGATTATTCCACAGCAGGGCGTGCAGGAAGTATCCTGTTCTGCTCAAAGTTTTTAAAGAAAATTGTGCTGACTTAGAACTCTCTCTGTCAGAGTTACTGTGGTTCTTCTTCACACGGATTTCTGAGCTCCATTCCCAGAGATCATGCGTCAAAAGGTCTGAGAAGGGGCCTGAGCATCTGTATTTCTCAAGGATTTAGAAGTGATTTCGATGCCCTCCCAGGACTGAGAAGGAATGAGTTTGGAGGTAAATGCAGGGAAAGTCTAGTTATGAAAAGAAGTTCAATGACACCAGCAGACAGATAGAGTTCCAAAGGCTGAAGGCCACTGAGACACAGACTGTGTAGGGTAATGGTTCTTAACAATTTATGGGTCAAGGACTTTTTGAAAATTTGCTTTAAACAAAACTATGGATTCTTTTCCTTCATATTTATAAAAAGAATCCACAAAATTATGCCAAGATTTTACAAACTTAAGGAATCTTATACTAGACATTTATAAAGAGGGAAATCACAGCCACCATAAATATCGACAGACATCTCTTACACAGGCTTGTTTTCTGATCCCAGACAAAGAGGAGACTATTCCCTGTCCTTCCTTGCTGCAAATAAAACACAGTAGCCTGCCAGCAACACAGCACCGTTCTTTAAAAAGTTAGAGGAGGCTGGGGAGCATGGGCTTGGGTGGAACAGACTTGGGTTTGAATTTCAGCTCTGACACAGTTTATCTAATGTTGAATGAGTAACCCTTTACCCTAATCTTAGTACGAATTTCCCCCACAATGACATCCAATCTTTTATTCTACAAATATTCTTTGAATTCTATTGTGGAGGGATTGAGGAAAAAGGAAAAAGGACTCATGGATATAGACAAGTGTGGTGATTTCTGAGAGGAGGAGGGTACAAAGGGGACTAAATGATAATGGAAAAAATACAATAAAGATTACATTTTTAAAAACACACATAATGGTATTCTTTTCTGTAAATTGGTTTACTAAAATCTCTTTTGTTGAGTTGGTGAGAAGATTAAGTGATAAAATATATAGATAGATATTTTGCACCATCCCAAAAACTAGTAGGCAACCAACCAATGGATTTTATATTGCCCAGGCTCACACTGTTAACACAATTGAACAATCTTCACTATTCAAGGCACAGAAGCTTCCAACAGGATCAGGAGGTGCCCCTGGCACCTTTCAAAGAGCTATGGAACCCAAGTGGGTTTGGAAAATTAACCAGTCCTTCCAGGAGTATAGGAAATATCAGTTTAGTGTCCACCTATCCCATATGGCAAGCTCCTCAAACTTGGATGAGCCTGTGAATCACCTGAAGATCCTGTTATAATGCAGGTTACAATTCAGCAGGTCAGGAGTGTGTGGCCTGAGAGCCTGAAGCGCCTGTACGTTTCCAGGCGGAACCAAGCTGCTGGCCTGCAGACTGCTCTTTGAATGTAGAAAGGCTATTTGGAACTTCCAAAACCAAGAGTGGGCAGAGAAGGAGAGAGCAAGAGACGCTGACTTTTAAATAATAAAAGAACTCTTTAGAAACCTGAGTGCTCTTCTTCCTTATTGTTGGCTCACTCCAACCAACTCCAGTGCCCACCCACCAAGGGCACACCCAGCATAATTTCAGAAGCCACTATGTGGCCTCAGGTCTAAGATTCACTGTGTTTAACTGCATGACCCCAAAAAACAGCTGCTAATGTGCGCTGAATCCAATGGTAGATGCAGGAAGATGGGAAAATATTACAGGGCTTACTGAAATACCCCTAACAAAGCTCCAGAACTATTCAGATTACAGGAAAATGTATTGCTCCTCTCAATTTTTAAATTCGATTTTTAATATTTAAGTATACATTAAATAATTATGCACAGTTCTACATTTTTAATGTAGTTGTAAATAAATTATGAGTAATCATGGACTCTTACAGGACATGTACTATCATATTTTGCTTATAGTTCTCGCATTAAAGTACTTTCAAGATGTTTACTAATTGCTACTGTTCTGGTTTTATCTCCCACTCCATCTCACTCTGCTTCTGCTACTCTTATTTATTTCTTCAGGACCAAACTCTTTAGAGGGTTTTTTTTTTCCAATGAAGAGGAGAGGGTAGTAAAATGATGGACAAAATCTCATATAAGGTCAAGTAGATAACTGAACAGACACATACGACCCCCAAAAAGACTAGAAATTTCTGATCTTATAATGTATCTGTTAGTTTGTATTAGTATTTCACCTGTCCCTTTCCTCAGGGATTCTTTAATGGTAATTTAAATAAACATTTTATAAGTATTTAAAAGTAAAAAGAATATTGAAATATTTTGCTAAATAAAATATAAAGCATCCGGCTTCAGTGAAAAAATAAAAGTTACTAAATATGAACCAATCACCTTTCATTTCACATGGACCCCAGTAAATAATATCTACATTCCCAAGTACAGCTATTTAAGACTCATTTGGATGACTTGAGATACCCTGTCTAAAACATACCTAATGAAACATAGGAATTCAATTTCCATTGACTCAGCTCCTACCAATAAAGATGTACATTTTCCTCACACAGGAGTTGCAGCTTTCGTATTAAATCTGTTCTTGTGTATGTAATTGTGAAAGGAGTATTTTCCCACTATTATATATAACTTGTTGCTGCTACTATTTGTAAAAGCTGTTAACTTTCCTGTCATTTCTTTTACATTTTCAAATCCAAAGACAACACAAAAATCAGCCAAAAGAAGGTAGAAGTAGGAAATTTTAAAAACTATAAGCAAAAATTAATATTTGAAACACAAACAACAGGAAAAAAAACAGTAGAAAGGATAAATAACATCATAAAAACAGAAAACGTTCACCCTGATCTCTGACTTGCAGCCTCCAGAACTTCAGAAATAAATGTTTGTTGTTTATAGATACCTGGCCTGTGGTATTTTTGTTATAGCATAGATGGCTATTATTTAAAAACAAATAAGACAAGTGTCAGTGAAGATGTGGAGAAATTGGAACCTTTGTACACTATTGGTGGGAATGCAAAATGGTACAGTCATTATGGAAAGTAGTACGGGGTTTCCTCAAAAAATTAAAAACACAACTACCATATGACCCAGCAAACCCACTTCTTGAGCAAATATTCATCCCAAAGAACTGAATTCAGAATCTTGACGAGATATTTGTGCCCCTGTGTTCAATGCAGCACTGTTTGCAACAGTTAAGCTGAATGGATGAAAACATGTGGTCCATATACACAATGGGATATTATTCAGCCTTATATTTTAAAAAAAGAAAACCCAGCATTACGCGACAACATGGATGAACCTTGGGGACATTACGCTAATGAAATAAGCCAGTTTCAAAGGACAACTACTGCATGGTTCCGCTTACATGAGGCATCGAGAACAGTGAAACAACACAATGGTGTCCCCAGGGGCTGGGGCTGGGGGCAACGGGGCCTCAGGAGCACATTAAATACAGCAGTCAGTGTAACAGAAGCCAAGTGGGCACTGTGACCTCATGTTAGTGTCTGTGGGTTCCACTGAGCTCTTCTGATGCTGGAAGGAAGGAGCTGTAAGAAAGAGGGTACACGACGTGGGGTATTAGATTGAGGCACAAGAAACTGCCTGTTTTTGAAGGTCAAGAACAGTCAAATGCAAAGGCTCAGCCTGAAAGTTTTTCTTGCAAAATTTGCGTGCTCCCCCTTGCTGCTAGTCAAACCCTCTCTCTACTTCACCTTGATTCTCCTACCTGCAACCATTTCTCTAATATCGATTTTCACGTTACGAGTAGAAAAAGTAGTAATCAGAGGCTTAAATTTATTTATTTAACAAATGTTTGCCAAGTGCCCACCCTACGAGGAACAGGATTAGATGCTGAGAATTCACAGCTGAACTTCAGAATCGTCCCCTGACCCTCACACGTTACAGCCTAGCAGGGGCTAAACACTAGACAAATCATCATACGAGTATTTATTCAATTGAAATTAAGATAAAATTACAAAAAATAAAAGTGTGGATGGAGCAGAAGAACCTAAATTAGTCCTTCAGGAAGGCTGGGAGGCTTCCCTGAGCAAGAGACATTGGCACTGAGAACAGCAGGTTTGAGTGGGAGTCAGGGGAGCGGAGTTTTCCAGGGAGAGGAAATCAGCTGTGTAACCACCCCAAGTCAGGAAGCAACCTGGAGCTTTCAAGGATCTGAATGAAATAAGGCCAGGACCATGGCTGGAAATGATCCCAGAGGACAGGGCTCCGGAGAACAGAATGAAGAAGGGAGGCATTGCCTACCAATTTGTTCCCACGGGCAGCCGTGAGAAGCACTTAAATAGCGTTAAGCGAGGGTCTGGCACGAGTCAGGTCTCTGGTCCCAGTAAAGAGCAGGGATCCTCAGCAAACGGTGGCTCCAACCGCAAACCTTGCCGCTGTCTGTTTTATAAATAAAGTTTTACTGGAATTCCACTACCGTTTGTTTCTGTGCTGGCTCTAGCTGCTTTCCCCTTTGATGGCGGGATTGAGACAGAAACTGCAGGGCTGGCCAAGCCAGAAATATTTATTGTCTGGCTCTTTACAGGAAAAGTTTGCCGACCTCTGGTGTAGAGAACGAACTGGAGGGACCAAGAAGGTAATAAAAAAGAAGTCAGAGATATTGTGGTGGTCCACACTGGAGGTGCTGTTGGCTTGGTCCAGGGTGGTGGGGGGGGGGGGGGTCATGGAAGGCAGTGGACAGATGCGAGAAAGATTAGGTAGAACGGGCAGGGCTTGGGGAAGCTCAGGTGAAGCAGGAGGAGGCATCCGGAGTAACTCCCAGGTTTGTGGCAGAACAGCTGGAAGGTGGCAGGGCCACTCAGGCAGAAAACGAAGAATAAACAGGTTTAATGGGGCAGCACAGGAACTGGCCCCTGCACTTTAGAGATAAATAAGAATAACCCATCGGCAGTATGTGAATCTATCATCCGTGCCCAACACAGGGACTGTGTGTGTAGCTGGGCCCACAAAATGCCAGGTAAAGGAACACAGACACAAGCAAATCTTCCTACACCGATCAGCTTCCAATTTTTAGTATTTAAAATCAATGTTTGTCTTACATTGATTGTTTCATTTGTTTTGTTCTGCCCGACTTTGTAGTATTAACATAGCCAGACTGGTAGGGAGCAGATGCAAAAACAACTGCGGACACCAATCTAAGTACGTGTGAACAGTGGAAAACAAAGGTATCAAATTAGGACAGGCAAGGCCTACCAGGGCAGGAATTGACAGGTAGGGAGGAAACACACAGCACCTGAAGCTTGGTACAACTATAGCTCCTAGGTCAAGATGAGGCGATCTAAGGCAGGAAAGGCAGGATGCTGGGGAAAAAGCAGGGCACGCCTTGGAAACTCACTAGGAATGGCTGAGGCTCCCTTCTGGAGAAGGCAGCTCAGCAGGGAGCTGGGCCAGGTGCTGAAGAACCGACTTTGAAATAAACGATCACAAAGTCTCCTCTATTCAGGTGAGACAGGTTTATTGGAAAAAGCCAGAGCGCGGGGCTGGGCAGACTTCCTTCTGGTAGGGCGCGGTGCGGCATCAGCAGTAGTAAGATGGTGACGAAGGCCTCGTCCACTCTACCACTCAGTTCTCAGCTTCCTCCGGACTGTGCCAGCAATCTTCAGACTAAACCCAAATATTTCACTTAAATCCTTTTTTGATTGTTCTTTGTACTTTTTCTGAAATATCACCTCTTCACCCTAAATTTCACTCTTTCTCTTAGTAGGCCTAACAGGTATATATCCTTAAATCAATTTTTTTTTTACATTTCTTTTGTAAGGCATATGTTACATGTAAATAAAAACCACTTTCATACAGATCTACATTCTTTAAACACCAAAATGGAGTGAAAACTATATATTTTACTATGAGACAGTTTCAACCATCAATCATATGGTGAATTTCAGAAAGTCCTTATCATCTTCCTTTGGGATTTGTACTAGAATGGTGTCACTTAAAAATTAATTGGCCAAAGTTTTAGTCTGTTACCTTCAAAATATCACAGAAATGGGATTCTGTAGAACATCATTCTGAAATCCCAAGCACTTAGGTTTGGAATCAGGACAAAACAAATACTTTTTTTTTTTGGTCACATGTTGTTTTGCATTGCTTTTAAATTATTTTTTGTTCAAGCTTCCCAAAGTGACATTTTCCTCAGAGAACAAGGTCTTGTAGTAAATATGACTAAGATCACTTCTTCCAAAAATTGCATCAACACATGCAATCAATTTGGCCACATATGGTTACTTGCAAGCAGTAATTTTTTTTAAAATAAAAAAACTACCTCTAGGCTATGGGATTTCTGTAGCTATTAAAAACTGGTAGAAAAATAAAAAGACTAGAATTAATCCATTTTAAAGAGCACAACAGGAAAAATAATAACACTATTTCTATTTTTCTTTGACATTTTCACTCAGCTTTGGAACAAAGCATCGGAAATTCTCCAGGTGCATAAAAATTACCTGCGGAGGACTCCCAACACAGTGGTGGCTGGCCTTTAATCCCTGGGACTTCCCCAGGGATTAAATGGTAAGCAGCATAACATTTTTTTCTCACCTGTTAAGCATTTATACGGCATGAAAATATAACCAAAAACATAAGCACAACATGAATAAGGACTTGTAATTCCTTATAATTGTCTTGGCTGCTTATTATTGTTTTTACATTTTATATATAATATAAATATACTTAATCTTTCTCATAAACTTGAAGTGTTGGTAATGTGAGAGGAGTTTAATACTCGTTAAAGTGTGTATAAAAGAACAAAGAATCTTTCCAACATGCTTATTCTGGGAATACTTTCATGTAAACTTGAACTGCCGAAAGTATTAAAAGTGGGAGATGCAGGAATTATTAAATGAATGGCCCCCAAAGAATCACAACCCCCTGAGTTCACATGCTTGTGCAGTCCCTTCTACTGCCGGAAAATCAGTCTGCACAGTCGGATGTTCATGAAGGCATCTGAACCAGCCTGCTTCTACGTGAACTCAGGCAAGACAAGCAGAAGAGCAGCCCTACTGAGCCCAGCCCAGAAGGCTGACCTACATACAGATTTGGGGGATGGTTCCTTTAGATACAGGGATTAGATAGACAACAGATACAAGGAGAAGAGTAACAAGACTGGGTGAGAGAAAAAGACTGCTGTAGTTAAAAGACAAGCTGAAGCACGTTGAAAACATTAAGAGTTTATTTGAACAGAAATTTATTCGAATTAGGCATCATCCAATCTAGCAGATAAAAGGGGGCTCCAAAGAGCTGTACAAAATGAAAAACTTCTAGGCAGAAGGGAGCAAGAACAAGGAAGTTATACTTGGCAGAAACAAAAAAAAGTGGGCTGTTTATTGAAAAGTTCCTTGCAGGAGTGTCCAACCTTTTGGTGTCTCTGGGCCACAGTGGAAGAAGAGTTATCTTCGGCCACACATTAAATACACAAACACTAGTGAAAACTGATGAGCAAATCAAGGTTTTAAGTAAATTTACAATTTTGTGTTGGGCCTCATGTGGCCTGAGAGCCGAGGATTGGACACCCCTGCTGTAGGGAATGGCTGGGGCCTCTCCAGCAGCTGACCTCATGAGTGCTGATCAGTGATTCCTGACTGACTGGTTTAAGATTCCAATTCTGGGACAGCTCAAACTGTAATTACGTTAAGTTTGGTGACATGGAGTTTAACATAAGTGAGTCCATTTTGGATCTGTTGTCTTTATGGTGTGGTGGGCTGAAAAAAAACAAAAAACAAAAAACGTAGCCCTTTAACAGATTTCAATGTCTTAAACCCTGAAGCTGGTAAATGTGACCTTACAGCAAAAACAAAAGGGTCTCTACAAATGGGATTAAGTATCTTGAGATGGGAAGATTATGCTGGATTATCCTGGGTGGGTCCTACCTGCAATCACATGCATCATCATAAAGAGGGAGATTCCAGTAACAGAAGAGGAGAGGGCCACACAGCTACCAAGGCGGAGACTGGATGACAGTGGCCAAAAACCAAGGAATGTGGGCAGGCACCTGAAGCCAGGCGACTTAAGGTGAGGCTCCGCCCTAGAGCCTCAGGAGGGAGTAGACACCTTGACTTCAGCCCAGTGAGACTAATTTCAACATCCTGACCTCCAATACTGCAGAGAATAAATTTCTGTTGTTTAAACCACCAAGTTTGTGGATATTTGTTACAGAGCTCACAGGAAACTGACACAATGTGTAAGGCATACATATGGGAGTCTAGGTTGTCTTTACGTTATGATGTCAAGAGAAAAAGTGACATGGAAAAAAAGACAAAAAAAAAAGACCTCACAGAATATATACATGTATATCAAGAAAAGCCCAAAAAAAAGAAACGTAAACTACTTATGCACAGTTGACTTTAACTGTTTCCAGAAGGCAGTATGTAGTACTTTGAAAAGGTACACTATCTACTGAGCATATAACTCTAAATAATGCACCAAGAAAAGTATATACAACAAAAACCTATGGAAGTATGAGTAGAAAACAATCAAAGCACAATTACATAAAAGACTAACCTGTTTTCACAGTAAGTCAAATAGACAAAAAGGTTAGTGAAGATCTTTTTAAGAGAAAATAAAATTAATCAAAGAATACTAAACTCAATAATCTAGAAAGGAATTCATCTTTTAATGTACACATGAAACATAATGGCTAATTACAAAATTGGTCTTAAAAATTTTTTGATAAATTTTAAACAGCAAAATTTTACAAATATGAAAGAATATAGATCACATTCTCGTAACCATACACAAACTGAAAATTCACCTTAAAAAGGCATACAACTGGAAATTTTAAAACTTTTTCTTAAAAAGCAGGAGATTAAAGAAAAATATTAAAAACAAAACATTTTATTTATAAAATCGCAATAATGCGATTGCTAAATGTCAAAATCTTTAGAATTGGTCAAAGGTGCCCCAAGATGTTGTCATAGCTTTAACTTTTTCCAATTTTAATTATTAAAAGAAATGGACTTAACTATTTTTAAGTTATAAAAAGAGTAAAAGTTACCTATAAAAAGTAAAGGAAAATATAAGAAAAAAGTAAGAAGAAAGAAAATAATGAATTGAATCAATAAGCTGCAAAGCTCCTTATTTCGGTAAGAATGATGATGAAATAGACCAGCACTTCTCAAATTGGTGTTCAGGAAAAAAATCAGTAACTGTGCCAAGAAAAAGTCTTCCTCTACACAAATAAGTTCTTTATTTTTAAGTTCTTTAAAACATTAAATAGACTTCACATGTTTTTCCCTTTACTTTAAAACTTCTCAGATCTTTTCTTATGTTAATATGTACTTTGACTCGGAGCCCTCGAGAAGGGTATTTAGTACAATTTCCCAAGCTCACTTGCCATTTTTTTAGTATTCTGAGAACAGCTTGTGAAATGTTGAACTAGACAAACCGCTAGCAAAACTATTAATGGAAAAAACAGAAATAATTAGATTAGAAACAATAATTAGATTAGAAACAATAAATGAAAATAATGTGTTAAAATGGAATGTTATGCACAATTGCACATTAATTAAAATGAGAGAACATAATTTTAGAAAGCAGTCGCAGGCCAGAAATGCATTCTTGTTTATACATAATTTGGAGTTTAAGTCCAAGATGGTATTAACTAGCTCCTAATGTATAAGCTGGATGAAAATGTGAGCACAAGATGTTTAGCTTAAATCAAACCTTAAATGAGCATTCTATAACTACAACTCAAATTGTCCTTTCCTGGGTCAAAAGCTATTCTACATGAAGGAAGACAAAGAAACTTCAAGGGTCCCTAATGTATGTAAAAGCAGGAAGGACAGAGGGTTTGTCAGCCTGCTGGTCAACCTTGGGGAAGAACAAGAAGTCACCACTCTGGGAATGAGCCTTGTCCCGGACAGTGAGACCACGGGATGGGTGCTATAAACTGCCAAACTCGAGGGAGAATAGCAGCAGGGGTTGTTTGCTGCCCAACCACACAAGGGACATCAACATTAAGATTCAGTTCCTTCTCTGCCCACTGGAGGACAAAGAGCTACCACCAGACATGCAGGTCCTAAAAGAACACCTTTCGATAGAGCAATGAACAGTCTCCCCCTAGTACAGGGGGAATGGAAAAAAGCAGAGTGGGATTGTAAAGTGTTTTTGACTTTACTATTGCACACCCAGTAAGTTTCCACATTAACATCATGCTTGATTTGACCAATCTTAGGCAATTAAGGGGAAATAACTAATAATCAGGCAGATTGTGAAGACCTGTAATTTTCCTGTATGATGCACACCAAAACGGGGACATTTCCCATTATAGTAATACATACACAGACCTCAATAAAATAATTTTCTGAAAAAAGCGGCATACTATTTGTATATGAATGACTGTGATGAGAAGTATACTATCAATATTAACAACATGGCTAGAGTTTTCTGAGAAACAGAAGATATAAAGTATTTTCATTTTGCCCAGATTCATGTTTTGATGCACTTTGAACCAAAATAAAAGAGGGCATTTTTTGTTACATGATAAAATGATTCTGAAGACCTCCTAGAAGACAGAAATCATGGGAACAACAAAACAAAGAATATTATTGAAGAGGTGATATCTGAGAATGAGAATGAGGATAGAACTAATCCTTTGAGATATTAGGAGATACCAACTCATAAAAAGCCATAAAAGTGAAAAAATATAAAAGCACAGGATGAAACAGATATGTGTATGTATATACAATATATGCATCCCTGAGACATAACCTTTCATATTTCTTAATGCTTTTTTAAAAAGATATTTTAATCTGTGGCTTAAAGATATTATTCAGTGAAGAAGGTTGAATTTATTAACTGGAAACTTGCAGAAAATAATGTTTAAATCTTTACCTACCACCAAAAATAAGTAGACTGGGTGGGTGGGGTTGGTTTTTGAAATTTTGGATACAGCAGTCCCCAGCTAAAGGTTAGAAACAGAGCCTCCTCTGAAACTTTTTCCATATAGATATGCCTACGCACACCCCTGGGCAGGTGCCAAGGACAAGTACGTAGTCAAAGGAACAACGGGATTAAGTAATCTTATGTGCAAAACCCTTTTCCCCATTCAGCAGCACTGGCGTAATGGAAAGAGTTGGAAGACATAGAGAACTGAGTTCAAAGCCCAACTCCATTCCTTATTACTCAAAGTAAAGGTGTGTGACTTTTGAACATTGACTTGGTTTATATGATCCTCTGTTTCCCCAATTATAAAATGAGGATGATAATAATAACTATGTTAAAATGTTGTTTTGAGGTTAAATAAAATAACAAATATAGAGTGTCTAGATTTCATGATTCTAGTTCATTTAAAAATATACTGATATATAAGCTTGTTTCACTGTCTGGAAAGCTGTTTTTAAACATGAAATAAATTTTCATAATATGTTTAAGTTTTTGCCTTCCGTTCTCAAGGAAAAGGGCAGAAGCATCACCACACAATCCACCTCCCAGCTTTTTATTTTATTCATTTAATCTTAAAATACAGTATTTACTCTTAAGTAAGTGTGATTAGAACTCCAAGAGTAAAACAACTAAAAAAATTAAGAATTCAGTATATGAAATTATTGACTACTTCTAAAGAAAGAGAGGGAAGCATCTAATATTTCCGATGAATGAAGTCAAAGACATATTCAAGCAGAAATGCTTCAGTGGTCTAGAAGAAGACTGTAAAAACCCAGGCTTATCTGATTACGTAGGTCGGACACCACCATGAGAAAGTGGAGTAAGTAGCTCTGAATTAAAATTTAAGCACAGAAAATTAGGTCCTTTATTTAAAAACGACTCCCAATTCTAAATGTTCCAGCCACGTCTATCTTAAAACATTCACAATGAACTTTTTTTCAAATCCCCCTAATACCATTCCATATGATCAGTTTTCTCTGCTATAATTTTTTTCTCCACTTTCAAATTTAAAGTATTTACCTTGAACCTCGACATTGTCATTTCTTGTTTCCTACATTCCAAAGACCTTTCTTGAGAAATAAAAAGAGAAAGGAAGAATGTTTTGTACATTCTTTCAGTCAGAAAATTATTATTGCTACCATAGCAACCTATTAACATTCTTAGGAGAATTCTTTCTTACATCAAAGATGTGAAAAGAAAAAAAAATGTGAAAGGCACAGATTTAATAGAAATCCAACTCTTTTTATGCAAAACAAAAACACTTTTTGTAATTTTGGTCACAATCTCTAAGCAACAAAACTTCTTTTCGGATGAAATACTGCATGTCACACTTCTAGCATCCTGACACAAACACACACTTACTTAATATTCTGTTTCTGTACCATCACCCTTTCTTGTAATACTAGCAAAGAGTTTTAACTTTTCCCCCAAAACTCAAACTACAGATGAATAATTTTATAGTCTTTTGTGATTTTAGCACAATCACCCCTCACTGAATATTTCCTGTCACCATCTGTCTCCTTTAATGCCAAACAGGACTTTTCTTGGCTCGTTTATTTTTCTCCACAGTCTGCTGTCTGGCATTTTTCGCACCACCTTCGGGCCTTCTGCATTTTTCCATAGCTGCTCCCATCTGAGGGCTCTTCCCACTCTTATTTTTCCTGATTCTCCCAATGGGTCTTGCATGTCAATCAGTGGACTAAGTTCTCTTTCCTATAAAACATGTTTGTGTCACTGCTGGCTGATGCCAACACATCTATTCAATTCCTGCATCTATTATTTGAAATGACTACCTGCACTGGTGTCATCTGTCTTAGGGCTTAGAGGACAAGGAACTCCCAGGTCCCCCAGGAATTCAATTCTAACAGTGAGTGTAGCAGTGAGTGTGACTTGGAGCCTTCCAGTCCTTCATAATTTACACTCAGTGAAATGCCCCTTTCACAGAACCAAGAAAAAAACTCGGCCTTTGTTAACACTGAACAGAAAATGATTTATGGTTCTAATTTCTCTCATCCACTATAAATTATTTACTAAGTGCCCATCATGTTCCAAGGGCTGGGGATTCAATGGTTTAAAAAAAAATGGAGGGGTGGGGAGAAAGTGCAGACGACTGTAATTGAACAACAATAAAAAAATGTAAAAAAAAAAAGACAAACAAGACATTACAGTTATAATAAAAGGAACTGAACTTAAAGCCCTAGATACTTTTAGATGAGTAAAATGGTAAAGTTTCACATTTATATTCACATGATCTACTTAATTTAGTGTTCTTTATACATGGTTTCTTTGTGTTAAAATCGTGGCTCTAAACTACAGCATAGGGAATACAGTCAATAATATTGTAGTAACCATGTATGGGCCAGCCTGGTACTCGAAATACCCGGGAGAACATGTTGTAAAGTATACGCTTGTCTAACCACTATACAGAACACCTGAAACTAATACAAAATAACATTGAATGTAAACTGAAATGTTTTTAATTTTTTTAATAAAAAATAAATCATGGCTCTAAATGAAATGCAATTGTTACCATCAAAAAAATACAACACTGCCCTGGCTGGTGTAGCTCAGTGGATTGAGTGTGGGCTGCAAACCAAAGGGTCACCAGTTTGATTCCCAGTCTGGGCCCATGCCTGGGTTTCGGGTCAGGCCCCCAGTAGGGTCCACATGAGAGGCAACCACACATTAATGTTTCTCTCTCTCTCTTCCTCCCTACCTTCCCCTCTCTCTAAATAAACAGATAAAGTCTTTAAAAAAAACAAAAAACTAATGATGAAAAACACTGCCAATAAATATTGATTTATGAGTGAATGAATGAATTATAACAGGGAAAAAAAGATAATTCATGTCAGTTATTACACAAAAGCTCCTTAGAGAACAACAACGGACACCCTACAAAGCGACAGGCCAAAACACACCCCCGTCTGCTGCCCCGTTGGAGGAAGAAGCGGATTAGCTCACTGCCGTGGAAGCCTGGAGAAAACTTCCTGCAAAAGCTATTCCATCGATCAGAAGGTCACTGATCTGGAGCTGGTTTCTGGTTTGGCACTATTAACATTCTCACTAATTGTACTTGCTTACGATTTGTGAGCAGCAAGGTTAGGGACGATATAAAGATTCTAGATCAATGTCTCATTTAAACATCTTCATTTGGAGTTAATTTATAATAATGAGATTTTAAAAACTGAAGACAGCCCTGCTGGAAGAGTGTGCATTGTGGATCAGATCATCCTAGATTTGGATTCTAAAGCACCTGGGTTCAAGTTCAGGCATAGCCCTTACCAACTATAAAGCATTATTCCTTGCAATAATGAGATAATCACAGGAAAACTTATTCTTCTAGTATTAACTGTATTTTGTTTAAAAAAAAAATTGGTTTTCTGCTCTCCCAACCTGGCACTTTGCAAAGTCACTGTCGTTCACTTCAAAATACAAATATTATCCTAAGCTAATAACCAGCTGTCCCTGAAGTCAAGGGAGCTGGTACTTTTAAAGTTCATTTTTATTTCTAGATGATCTTATGAGTCTTCACTTCACATGTACATGTCATTTAGATTATTTTTGTTCAACATTTCCTTGGACAGATTGTGTACACTAGTCAATTTCACCAAATCACCGTAATGACTCAGCCAAGTAGCCAACGAGGGAATATGTTTGGGCTGAAACACACACACTGTGTATGCGAGAAAATGTTCGCAGCCTTCTGAGTGCACCAGTGTGTTTATTTTTCTTACATAAAAACTATTTTTAGAAGCATCACAAAGTTTGGTTCTCAAATAAAAACATCTGGCTTTGTGTACAAATATACACAGATTATTTAAACTCACCCTTCTTTAAGGCAGGTCACCCTATTCACCATAAGATTCTTAAAATTTTATAGCTTTGTTTTTACTTCTCATAATAAAAGCCTTTCTCTAGAATAAAATAGATTTTACCTAAAGAACTATTTTCAAGATATGTCCATCTGATCGATAGATGAAGACTCTCTTCAAGTAGTAATGGATTATATTTTGCTATTATATTCAAATATACATATACATATGTCTTTTGAGAAACTAACGAAGCTAAGACATTTTTCCCAGTATGCTGTAAGCAAGCATACTTATGAAACAAAATGTGAACATTTTTGTCCATATTAAAAATAGAGTATTTCTCCAGATGCTATTAATAATTTAACTTAGAATAGAATCATAAATATTCATGAGTGGAAGGTCACTTCCACTATCTTCATGCTCAGAAAGATCATGGACTATACTTCTCAGAAAGATGAACAGCCAGCCAATCCTCAAGTGTCCCCAGGCCTGTCTCCGCCAGAAGCTCTGAGAAGGAAGGAGCAGCTTCACCGGCTTCTTCCCCGGTCCCCGGGGCGAGCTGGTTGTGCTCCACCGTGAGCGCCTATACCGTAACACGCATGCGCCATAATGATCTACTCACTAGTCAGTTGCCCACACGACAGTTCAAAGCTATTTTAGTGATCCTCACTTTTTATTTGAGGAAACCAGTTCAGGCAGATTAAGTAACTAGGTTAAAGTCTCAAGAGTAGTAAATGATGAAGCTAAAGCCAGAATTCAATTAAGAGTTACATGATTACATTCAAATTCTCCACTATGCCACACTTCTGCTCAACATCTAGCCAAAGCACGTGTTCAAAAGATGTCCATTAACTGATTAAATGTGTTAATGCAACAAATTCTGCAATACCGTGCTGGGTGCTGGACAGAACTGTGAGAAGCCCCCCCTTATCCCTGCACCCCAACTTTGGCCACATCGTCATGGGGTTTCCAGTCCAGTGAAGAAAGTGAGGAATGGGCAACTGCATTGTGTAAGGTGCTCTCTAGACGAAGACTGAAAAAGGATTAGGATTTAGCCACTTTAAAAAGAAGAGTAGAGTAAGAGCGGAAACGGGGAGGAAAAGTGTTTGAGGCAGAAGAAACAGTACATGTAACACGAAAGAGGCAAGGGAGAGAATGTCTTGTTAAACGGCCGAAGTTTAGTAGGACTACAGCTCATAGGGGGAGAAGGGGGCAACAAGGGACATGACAAAGCTACAGACTAGGCAGGGACCCACCAAGAAGTCTCCAGAGCACGGTGGTTATAGCCAACGATACTGAACTATAACCTCAGAGGTTGCTACAAGACTAGATCTTAAATGTTCTCACCACAAAACAGAAATGACGGTTATGTGACATGATAGAGGTGCGAGCTAAAGGTAGGGTGGTAATCATATTGCAACAGACAAATGTATCACATCAACACATGTAACCCTTAAACTTACAGAATGTTGTGTGTCCACTGGACCTCAGCTTGTAAGAGAGAGAGAACATGCTGAGAAGTTTGGGTACAAGTGAACCATGGGAGGGTTTGAAGCTGAGGGGAAACACAGATTTTTGTGTTTGAGAAAAATGGCTCAGTGATTATGGGAGAAAAGAAATGGAGGGATGTGGCTGTCAGCGGCTGGCACGGGGAGACTGGGGTATTAATTAAGGAAAGGGATGAAGACTCTAGAACTTCTTCCTGACATACCACTTCAAATAAGTCACTTTAAATGTTTTTTCCTATTTTCTAAATGTGAAGAAAAACACCTACAGTGCCTTGTTTTCAAGATTAAGTACACTGTCACAGTGACAGAGAGGGGACAGTGTGGCAGCTAAGAACACAGACTCTGGAATAAGAAAAGTCTGACTCTTCTCCTTCCTGAGTGTGAAATTTTGGACAAGTCATATCACTTCTCTGTGCCTCAGTTTCCTGATATGTCAAGTTGAAATAATACTGGTAACCGATTCATAAGTTTTGTTCAGAAGAATTAATGGAAAAATGTGTTTTATTTATCACCTTGTCTCCAGCATCTAGATTGTTCTTAGTATTCAGTGTTTACTTAGTATGCAATGTTAATATTTTTTGAAAATTATAAAGGATTATGTTATTGTAAGGTGTCACAATAACCATAAAATATATTTAATGTCTAGAATTTTCCTCACCACCAAACTATATATTTTTTAAAAGTCTACAGTCTCCATGTTAATCACACATCTGTTTCTTTTTAATATAAAAGTAAACTGACATCTTTCTCTTCCGTTTCTTCCTTAACTTTTCCATAATGTGCTTTACCCTTTTAAACAAATCTTCTTCTGCTGAATGCATTTGTGAAGCCGAACTTTCAAACTGGCTGGGACCCAAGTGCCCTCTACAATCACCTAAGCCTGTTCTGCACATAGACAGGTGCTGTTCCACTAGAAAAGTTTTCCCTTAGATGTAGGTTCGACATCTTTAAAGATGTATTAGTTCAGCCAATGGTAGCTGCTAAGGAGCCATTTGCTATACCAAAAGTTATGAATGATTCCAAAGATGGTTCCCTTGTGGGAAATGTGTTCCTATTTAAAGAGGTGGTTTTATTCTCAGGGAGGAATTTAAGATACGCAGGCCCGCTCTCTTCCCCACACTGCTCTTATACCCACTCCTGATAAAGAAAGGTTTCCTCTTCAAATCATCGGCAATAGGAGTAGTGTTTCATCTAGCAGAACCAGAATCCACTAAATGATTTAACATAGCCTGTAAAAAGAGCACACTGTTCACTTTGAATAAAAGTATCTCTTGCATTAATCATCTGACCAAGTAAACAGAAGGTGTTTGCCATGTACCCTACACCCTCACAGGTAGCTAGATACCCATGAGAAAAGCACATCGCCAGGTTTCCACTGCATACTATAAAGAATTAGAATTTAAGTGGCCACATCCCCAAAAAGAGAAGAAAGCTGGTTTCCATCTTCGTTCAATAAAAAATAAGGAGGGGAGGATACATTCACTAATCAAGGCTGCTCTTGGCCAATGACTGGGCAATTGATAGGGCACTGATTTACCACCTGTGTAGAATGTCAAGTGCACTCTCCCAGACGGCTGACTGTGAGCTCCTCAGAATGAGATAAAATAAATAAAACAAGGGATCCAGAGAAGATAGAAAGGAAATAAAAGCAGGGAAGAGAGGGAAAGAAGGGAAAAAGAAGAAGGAAAGAATGAAGGAAAACAGTTGACAAAGAATGTCCATTTTTTTCAATAAATAAGTACTGGGAGTACCTCTCCTATGTACTAAAACAAACTCTCTTTTCAATAATGCTTTTTGTTTTAATAATTTCTTTCCACAGAGGAGAAAAAGGCGGGAAATAATCCCTCCAGGAGAGAAGAAAGAGGTCAGCTCTCAGAAACGATGAGCTATATTTTTATATTAAGTAACATTTTGGTCAAGATCCCCTAAGTTTAATACTGAAATAATCACTTCCTATTTCCTTCAAGATTGGGAAGGCTGTGTAGTACCCTCCATTCACCACTCTCTCTGGTCCTGGATTCACCTACCAGCGCATCCAGGAAATTACCTCTGACTTCCCCCGAAACGACGTTTTCTGCTATATTGCTTCTATATTCCTTCAGCCCCAGATCCTACAGCATCCACGGGAAGGAGACCCCAAAACACACACACATACAAGGGGTGCGCACGCACCCACACACCTACAGGAGGCATAGAGGCACCAAGAAGGAAAGGAAATCGATTTTGGAACAGGATTTTCCCGTTCTGTAAACTAATCCCTGGTGCTCAGCTGGGCCCTTAAAATATCTTCTAATAAGTTATTCCACCTTCTGTTTTGGGAAAGGAACAAATGCAAAGACAAATATGGTCCCTTCTCCTTTATCCTTTCATTTTTCCTAACTGCTGAAAACTTACAAAACCTCTGCCTCCTAAGTCAAGTATTACTGAGATTCTATTTTAGCACCTTCTAGGATGACAAGATTCCAAATATGTAATAAAAATAAATCTCCATTAATAGCTGGGTCTTTGGCAGCCGAGAGAGTTACTGGTCTCTTTCATTTATTCACCCAGCAGGGTGTGATTTCTCCTTTGGCCACAGCTGTGAATAGGGCCATTAACAACCAGGTTGCATTAAAAAGAGATCGGTTCATAGTTCTGGGTCTCAATTATTATTTTTTTGACCCTTTACAAATTGAAAGTATTCTTCTGAGTGAATTGTTCATATAGTTCAAGATCGACCCATTAAGATCTCTGATCTTTAAAATTAGTTCATTAAAAAGCCTTGGATGGTTAACAGACAAAAATATTTTAGAAAGAGGGGCAACTGGTAGACAATCCTGAGAGCACGTATATGCCATTAATACTGCGTCCGCAGTGAAACTTTACAGAGCTCAGCAACATGAAGGTTATGGGTGAACATAAAGTCGAAATAAACTATAGTATAAAACAACTCAGTAAAGACTGGCCCATCCACATTCACTGCAGGATGACATCAGCACAGCATCTCATGGCTTCTTAGAAAAGCAGTGATATACTGCTGTTGTCGATATTTTCCTTATCAAGATTTCATCTGTACGTTGAAAGACTCAGACAAAAAGAATCATCACATTAAGTCCACTGTTTAGTCTCACGTCCAAATGGCATCATTCCCTGAGTCCGACCGTGGGATAGACGAGTGCCTGGAAGTCTCCCCAGCCTCACCCGCATCACGCTGCTGTATCCAGTTTCACCATCTGGCCACCCTCTCTGCACCTCTCACATTAGCCACTGCAGAACCAGCCCCTCCACGACGAGCTTGCTCATGTGCTCAAGAGCTTAGCTGCTCTGGGCACATTTGTGACAAAACAAATGTAAGGACGGACAGTGGCTTCTTCGTGATTTCACCAGCTAGGAGTAAAGGCTTGAGATTATCCATAAACAAATTTACCCCCATGTCTCCTACTGAAACTTTTCCAACCCTCTGATCAGAAGTAATGTTTTCCTTCTCTATGCACTCTGAACCCTTTGTAACCATTACTGACTTTAGACTATTTTTTGGACTCTCCTTCCACCCCAACTGAAAGCTCTTGTTGAATCAGGAACCACACACAGGAGAATCATCGCAGTGCATTATAAGGGCTCTCAAAGTGTGGTCAGTCCCTGGGCCAGCAGCATCAGGGTCCCTGGAAGCTTGTTAGAAATGCAAATTTTCAGGCCCCACGTGAGACCTATAGAATCAGAAACTCCAAGGGTAAGCTCAGCAACTTAGTGTTTCAACAAGTCCTCCAAGGGATTCTGATGCAGCCTCAAGTTTGAGAACTCTGATATATTTGAACAGTATGGGTTTTAGAAATAAATAATCTAAGGTTTTAATTCCTGCTGCACCACTGATGACTTTAGCAAGTTGTGTGACATTTCTAAGTTGCCTCTCCTCATTGATGAAGTGGAGAGGATATTAAACAAAGCCTGACACATACTGAGTTCTAAATAAATACGACTGTCTCTGTATTTCGTATCTTTAACTCCTGGTATCTAGTCAACTCTCTGAAAATAATTTGCCCTCTGCACAGATACTTAGTTGAACCAAATGAACTGAATGAAATAGGAAGAGTAGACACAATCACTGGGAAACAAACCTTAACGTGTCTGCAGGAAACACCATTGCTACATGTAGCTAGTGAGTAAGGAGGAGCATCAGATAAAACACCAATGGGAAAATACACTTTGCTGGGGAAGATTATCCCAACAATTTCCCAAATCCTGCCATACTCACTGGGAATGCGTAAGGCACTCACATCAACTTCATATAGCAGTTGTTTGCTAAACAGCTCCCTGCAGTTGGAAATAGATCATTTTCCTCCCATGGTATAGTCTGGAAGTTAGAAAACTTTGGCCTCAGAGAGTTACAGCTACCCCTGGAGCCTGGGAAACCAATAAAAACCCATCCATGAGAGGTGAAAATATTGGGACAGAGGGTAATTTTTTTTTAAAGAATAGTCTTTTTAATAAATGGTGCTGGGACAGCTCGATAGCCACATGCAAATGAAGAAAGCTGGACCCCTATACAAAAATTACCTCAAAATTGGATCAAAGATCTAAGTTTAAGAGTTAAAACTATAAAATCTTAGAAGAAAACATAGCTACACATTGTGGTGACCCTGGATTAAGCGATGGTTTCGTAGATATGACACAAAGAGTACAAGGAACAAAAGAAAAATAAACAAACTGAATGACGTCCAAGTTAAAAATCTCCGTGCTTCAAAGAATACCATCAAGAAAGTGAAGACAATCCATAGGAGAAAAATTTTCCAAATCACATGCAAGATAAGAACCTTGATTTCAGAATATGTAAAGAACTCTTACAACTCAACAATAAAAAGACAAAGAGCCCAATCAAAATTGGGAAAAAGACTTGAAAATACATTTCTTCCAAGAGGATACATATATGGCCAATAGGCCCATGAAAAGATGCTCAAAATCATTAGCCATTTGAGAAGGGAAAATCAAAATACAATGAGCTAATGCTTCACACCCAGTAGGATGGTCATGATCCAAATGATGGAAAATAAGTTAGGGAGGATGTGGAAATATTGGAACCTTTATACACTGATGGTGTGCAGTAAGCTCTGAACACGAAGTATGCTGTTGATATTCTCTGAATATTACATCAGAGCCCACTCTTAGAGCAGCTGGCGTTATAACTTCACTGAATGCTATTGCTTCATCTAAAATCCTCTCTTCATCCACACTGGCTAAAGTCCAGGCCAATCAGGTGCCACTTCTTCCACAGGGACCTCTTGGTATCCTATTGAATGGCTCCTCCTCCATTCCTTAATCTCAAACTTCACTTTGTATTTCCCTTGAGGTACTTGCCATATTGTCTTGATTATCATATAGATGCACCTTATCCCTCCCTACCACGTTGGAAGCTCCATCTGAATAGGGTATCTCTCTTAACAGATACACAGCAGATATTTATTATTTAGAATGAATTAGTATTTGCATAATGGATGCATTTGACATCTTTTCACTGAAAATCCATTATGTTTATCATCCTCAAATGCAAGAGAAAAAAATGACAACTATTCACATTCCAATATATAAAACACTACTTTAAAACTGTATCTCTGTATGGTTTATGGACACATAATGTGGGAGAACAGTTTATCAAGTGGTTTCATTTTTAGGCACATCAACATGGACATGATTGTGTAAAGGTGTATATCTAGGCAATTAAATCTGTATAACATAAGCAAGCTCAGAAGTACAGGCCTTTGATGCCTAGTGTCAAAGCCCAGAGTTATGAATGAATTGGCTGTACTAGGCAGTGATGTGAAGTGGAATCTCTTGGTCGCTGATTAGTTAAAACAACTAATGCCTGCAATACTTATCTTTAACACCTCAGTGTACGTCACCCAGTATTCTTTCTCAAACAGAACTGTGCCTTTAAATATGGCTAATGCCAGATGGTCTCCTCAACAAAAAAGAGCAGGAAGCAGGATATTAATGTTACTCAACAAGCCAGTCTGCAGACACTCAACCAATGAAATTAGTCTTCAGTTGCTAAGCCAGTCTGTCACCATAGCAACACCTACTTTAGAAAAAAATATTGTATTTTCAAGCCAAATGAGCCACCCATCTTAACACTCCAGTGTCCTTCAAGGTATAATGATCAATACTTTAGCTAAAGTACGTCTAGATCTTTTCACTCACCTCGGATCAAGTCTACCTATGACAAGCCATTTGCTCTTCCATTTAAAAATATTTATGTGCACTCCGTTTCTAACTTTCTTGATATCCGAGATAATCAAACTTCATTTAAAGTGAGTATGTATGTGTATGTGTTTGCACTTGTAGGCTAATGATCCTAAATATAACAAATGTCAATGTCTTAGAAAATTTTCACCAGTGTATGCTTTTTTTTTTTAAGAGAGAGAGGGGAAGGGGGAGAGGGAGATCGGGAGAGAAACATTGACGTGAGAGAGAAACATCAATCAGTTGCCTCTCATAAGTGCCCCAACCGGGGAATGAAACCGCAACCTAGGCATGTGCCCTGACTGGGGATGGAACCTGTGACCCTTCACAGGACAATGCTCCAACCAACTGAGCCACACCAGCCAGGGCCGCTGGTGCATACTCTTCTCAGTCTGTTATTAAAATTATATGTGGTTAAAGAGCTTAATCAAGGAAACAAATAATGTGGAAAAGACCGGAATTACATTCTCATTGTTACTAGCCTCTAAGTTATCTAGTATGAATGCAAGATAACAATGAATCTTATTGTTAATACAGCTCCATTTTTAAGTTGAAATGATCATTTGCCCCAAGGGAGATGATGTTGTTTTACCTGGTGAAAATGCAGAGAATCTGAGATAGCGTTCTGATACAGACTGTAGAATCCAGACCTGACGGTGGGGTAGAAAGAACGCTTACTTTGGAAGTGAGGAGAGAGGAATTCTAGTAAGAGCATGGCAGCAGCTCCCATTCAAACCGCATGGCAAGAAGGAGAATTTCTTCAAAAAAGAAAGGGAGGAAGGCAAGAAGAGAGGAGCTAGTCTCAGGAGAAGGAAAGGATGATGCAGATAGGCATCCAGTGTACTGATTCGGGGTATTTACTTAATAACGTAGATATATATATATTCTAATCTTGGTTTTGCCACTTACAAGCCTGTGATAGTAAATGGATCACGTATCTCTTGGGCTTCAGTTTCCTAGTTTGTACAGTGAAAATAATAACAGTACCAACCACTCAGGGTTTGAGAATTATATGAGTTAAGCCTTTAAACAGTGTTTGGCATATATTAAGCCTTACATAAATACGAGCAAAAGATTCCTATTTTTTCCACATTTCAATACTTTTGCTTATCCTTATTATTTCATCTTTAAACTTTATTTTCTACTTTACGTATAGTGTTTTTAATGTTTTCAAGTTTGCTTCACTTCTTTTATTTTAAATGTTATGTTTCAGGGTCCATCTTAATTGTTTCTTAAGCACAATTAGGGAAGGGAATGCGGAAAGGAGGAAAAAGTAAACGGGCCATCTCTGGGGCACCTCTTTTTTGTAAGAAGGGGAAAAATGCTCTTCTTTGTGTAAGGAGAAAAAAGTACCAATGTTCTTAGAATAAAGGATAGAATGAAAGTCAATCTAGTTTTTTATTCACTTAAGACACAGAAACACTCTTCTTCATATTAGAATTAGCCCAATACCCTGGCTCATATATGCGAGGCCGGGTTGTCACAAACCTTTCTTTATAAGGTTTTTTTTTTTAGTCATCCCACTTCTGAAGTACTTCAGGCATCCAAAGGCCTTACCTGTGCCCAGCTGGCATTCTCTGAGGTTTAAAAAGCATTTCCCAAGATTCTTGTACTATTTCTATATGTGAAATAACACATAATACCTTTGAACTATGTGGAATACGCAGCATTTATAATTTCAAGTTTTATCCTGAGCTGTCCACATGGATTCTAAGCTGAGTACATAACTTACCAGAAAGCAGAAATAAGATGGAACTTAGTCTGTGCTCTTTTCTTTGTATTCTAATCCAAATAAGAGAACTTGGAAAGCAACCCTAAAAAGTCATGTTTTATTAGACTGGCAAAGAAATGGCAGCTAATAAAACTCAAATCAATACCAGTATTATTCACTGACCCTGACGCAAGTAGACCTCTCCCCGGTCCAGTCTCCCTGATCTTGCCCTTGATTAGGCTCTGGACTCCCCTTCTCGTTAACGCCCAACAGTCATGCCTACGCACAGAACAGGTGGGGAATTAAAGCAATTACCTGAATAAGTCAGACCGAACACTTTCACCTGAAATTATATGACAATGAACGTAAAGTTATTTTACCCTGAATTCACAGTAAAATTACCACAAGTGTTTTCATTGTATACTTAGTCTATTTCCTCCTCATGAGAACACTCCCTCTCCCTCAAACAGCAGCCTGAAGATTTGGGCTTTTTTCTTTTTGCTTGTCCATATCCCGACTATAAATTACCAACAGAAATTTTCATCTAATCTCTAATCATCTTGGCAGAGTTTCTCAAAGGCAAAAAAAAAAACAAAAAAATTTCATCCACATATATTTCACATATATTTTGTACATATATTTTTTTGTATATATACAAAATATATTGTACATATATTTCACATATATTTTTTAATTCTTACAATAATGTATACCACTATTGTCTGTATAATAATTTAAGGGGGTGCTTTATTTCAGGTACAGTTCCTATACATATTTATTCTTTTCAATATGGCTATTTATTAGATATGCAATATAATATAAAACTACTATAACGTGTTTTATAAAATAAGTGTTTACACATATGGAGATAAAGAAACTGTGTGCTGAATGTTGGTTTAGAAAAATTCTCAACAAATATGTAACCTTCTTTAGCACAAATAACTTTCTTCATGTTAGAATTTAATGTAGACCATGAAAAAGTCAGCACAAGTACTGCTTTTTAAAAGAAAACTTTACCCAGTTTCAGTTATTTACATTCTGCACCCTTAACTTCCAGCAACACATGATTCATTCTGCATGGTTCACACAATCCTTGAGTTGACCGTAAAAACCACATCACCCCCCCCAGAGGCCCTCTCCCAGCGTTCACGTTCTCCTGGGACCAGGATCTGAATTCAGAAAACCGCCCAGGGACCTCAGGCTTTACTGGAAGTGGTCAGCGGGTGGGAGACGCCTGGCTCACATTCCCACAACACTGCCTTCATGTACTCTAGGAAGCGCTGTGGTGGGTGCGCAGCCGATCTTTGTTAACCAGTTCTCACCACTGCAATGTCACCTGTATATAATTGTCCTTCCTTGGACAATCTCTGGCTTTGCCGGTGCTGATTTGAAACAAGATTAAGTACGTCATCCCGCTTCCCAAAGTGATCTACTCCACAAAGAGCCTGCTGCTGTTCCCACCCGACACTTCTCTTATTCCCTGAGTTTCTCTTAAACCACCAGCCATTCAGTCTTTCTCTCTTCTGACTCCCCACACAGCCTCTGAAAATATTCCTCTCCTTTTCATTCAGTCCAAGCTTCAAAAGGGTTCGCCAGAGTTGTCTTTCAACAAAAGCTTGCTTCTTCCTAGAGACTGGATTCGACTGCCAAGAAAAATAGTATCTTCTACATATACTTATAGTAGGCTAAAGTGGATTATTTCCGTTCTTCCTGATTATTTTGCCACCCAACACTCTCTCTCTACACCCCAGGCCCCGTCCATCCACCCCCGGCACACCCATGCCCATTTACAACTTATGGTCTGGAAACTCTGCCCTAAGGAATTGGAAACACACCAGTAAGTTAGACTCCTGTGAACTCCCTCACAGACTTCGGTCCGAGTAAGTAGTTGATGACTGTAAATGGCCACACAAGAAACAGTTAGGTTTATTCCCCCATCTCTGTACATTGCTATAGGAAACATTCTAAAGAGAAGGCCTAGCCATATAGCGGGAAATGAGACTCCTAGGTTATACAACCCGGGGCGGGGTGTTCAATCTCTCTCTGAAGCTCAATTCAATCGACTCATTTTTAAACGAGAGTGTTCCTTCCAGCTTGGAAATAAATCTATAATTTTAATGTTTCACAGTTCTATGTAATGCTAATGAAGATTGTGTTTAACATCAGGCGTAATTCAAAATAAATTTCCCCTAATCAAAAATCTATAATTGGGAAAATTGGTTAAATGCTAAATATTTCTGCATAGCAAATTTCTCTCCCCAAAGCATCTGACAAACTGCACGATCATTACCCCCGTGTCAGACAAATGCAGCTGGCGACTTGCTCGGAAGCGGCTGCCGATGCAAGAAGAGAAGCCATACGCAGGCTCCAGGCTCCGTTCTCCTTCAGTAGCCCAAGCTGCGTTGCTTTTCTGTTGTTCTTCTTACTTTTGTTGTTATTGTGTTATTAAAACATAGTCTTTAAAATGCATGGTCACAGAGAACACTAGTTGAGCAATATTTAACTCTGGGAAATTGGCCTAACAAAGTCAAACTAACTTCTTTTCACTACATGAATTACTAGAAAGTGTTCAAAAGTACACCCAGGAAAGGGGGAAAGTGTTAGTAATCAAGTGTTGCTTATTACAATATAGTATCTATTATATGCTTAATTATATTTATAATTATTTGACAAATTGTAATCATGTTACAGTCTATGTTTAACTTACAGGTAAGGAGAATGTTAGCATTATCTCTATCCCAAATAGCTTTATCCTCCTGAATAGTTTTATTCTGTAGATGATGAGTGAAATCGACAGGAAACAACACCACCCTAAAAATGACATTCTCCCTGACAAGGTGGGAATTTCATAAGTTAATGGAATGTAATTATGTCACAACTCTTATTAAATACACGCCGTCACTGTTGGGGACAGCAAAGAAAAAGACACAGGAAGCGTGAATGATATTCTACGACAGAGAATGAGGTCCTCTCTTCTACTTTGCAGATGTGACTCACCCTTGTAGTCCTGCTCCTGCTCGCGCCTCCTTCTGAAAGCCCCTCACCCCCCCCACCCCCCCCACCCCCCCCACCCCCGCCATGGTCTCTATCTCAGCTCCCTGCAGAATTTGAGTCAATACCTTCATATTATGTATCTGGTAAAATACTGTTGTTTGTTGCTCCTTTTTATAAGTATCTCTTCAGTTTTTCAGAATGTCACTCACATAGCAGGCACTGGTTGTTATTTTAAATAAGTGCATTAGAGCTATGAATACAACAATGCATACAATAATGAAAGTACTTCTTTTGCTGCTCCCTACTATCAGAATTTCATTTTCAAACATGAACTAGTTTCACAGCATTTCTACCTGGCATTTCCACCTGGCATTTCCAAATGCCTAGTGAGTGAAATGTCTATAGACTTCTTAGTAATTTGTTCAGTTAGAGAGATTTATACGTGTGAGGTGTTAGAGGGCCCTTTTTGATGATAACGTGTTCTTATTACCTTGGTCTGGGAACTGAGAACATCATGGAAAATACGGTATGGTCTACAAATGAGGGCCTTCTTGGGCCCTTGGAAATGTTGGCACAGATAGAAGTGTTTCGCTTCTGCTACTGTCTTCACGGAGTCAGTGAACACATGACCTTTATTCTATGCACTGTGGAGGAAATACCAGCCAGTCTCACCCATACGGGCATTCACTTAAGAAACACACCCTCATTCATTCCCTCTCCCTGTACACACAGCTCACGGAATTGTAACAGCCAACGGCTCAGCTTCAATGTCCAGGTGACAACAGCAACAACCATAAGAGGTTTAAAACTAGTCAGAAAAAACACTTGGTGGTTCCTCACAGTCACATGTAATTTTTTAAAGATACAGTTTGTGCTCATTGGACTGGAGTCGAAAGAGAAGGGGAAAATGTTTATTACAACAGTATAAGGCGCCCCCAACTCTCATCTATCCAGCAATCTAAATCAACTATAAAAGGCATGTGCAGAAGTCGAGAAATAATAAAAAAGAGGTCTCAAAAATATTTAAAATAATTATCATATAAGTCATGTTTTTTACTGCTAGGGCAAGGCCTACAGTTATCCTCAACATACAGCCTACCAATGTTGACCCGAGTAAAATTAATATACTCAAGGTGGGCATGTGAGCTTTCGCACAGCAAAGAAAACCATCAACAAAATGAAAAGACAACCCACTGAATGGGAGAACATATTCACCGATGATACACCCGACATGGGATTAATATCCAATATTTATAAATAACTTATAAAACTCAACGCAAGCACACGCAAAAAACCAAATAATCCAATTTAAAAATGGGCGTAGAACCTGAATAGATACTTCCTCAAAGAGCGCATGCAGATGGCCAATAGACATATGAAAAGATGCTCAATGTCATTAATCATCAGAGAAATGCAAATTTAAACCACAATGAGGTATCAGCTCACATCAGTTAAAATGGCTATTATCAATAAACCAACAAACAACAGGTGTTGGTGAGGCTGTGGAAAAAAGGGAACCCTTTTGCACCGTTGGCGGCAATGCAGACTGGCGCAGCCACCGTGTAAAGCAGTATAGAGTTACCTGAAAAAATGAGAACTGGAACTGCCTTGTGACCCAGCAATTTCATGTCTGGGAATGTATCTGAAGGAACCCAAAACACTGAACCAAAAGAAAATATGCACCCTTGTGTTCATCGCTGCATTATTTACAACAGCCAGGATGCGGAAGCAGCCCAAGTGCCCATCAGTAGATGAGTGGATAAAAAAGCCCTAGTACTCTTACACAACAGATACTACTTAACCGTGAAAAAGAGGGAAACCTTACCTTTTGCTACAGCATGGATGGACCTGGAGAGTATTATGCTAAGTGAAAAAAGCCAGTCAGAGACAAACAAGTATAATACCATATGATTTCACTTATATGTGGAATCTAATGAACAAAATAAACTAACAAAGTAGAAACAGATTTATAGATACAGAAAACAGATGGACAACTGTTAGAGGGAAGGGGGGACTGGGGACAGGGTGAAAAAGGTGAAGGGATTAAGCAAAACAAAAAAAAAAAATCTTCACAGACACAGACAACAGTATGATGATGACCAGAGGGAAAGGGGGGTGGGGGAGGCAGAGGAGGGTAAGGGGGAACAAACGGTGACGGAAGGAGGCCTGACTTGGGGTGGTGAGCACACAACACAATATACTGATGACATATATAGAACTGTACACCTGAAACCTATATAATAAATCCAATAAAATAAAATAGAAATTAGCAGGACAGGTGGTCCTCTAGAGACAAAGACGACTTCAGCACAAGCAATGCTTTAAACTATGAACTTGTAACTGAGTTTACAACTATGTTTTCAAAACCTCATCTTACCACTCTGACTCCGGTCAGAGATAAAATGTGGAGGGCGAAGGACACGAAGGCCAGTAATGGGCTCCTTTACGTAGCCAATAGCAAGCCGCCTCCAATTCACACACAAAGGCAGTGCAGACTGAACCACAAGTGCCTTCCACCCCTCCATGAAACCTCTTTAGAAAGGCCAACGACACTTTCATGAGAAAACAATTTTTTTAAACCTCTTAAAAATTAAACTCCTCAAGTTACCTTTTTTATAGTGTAACAGTTCTTAATATATTTAAAGATTTTCCTAGTGCACAAATAAGACAATTTAATTAATGTGCATTTTATAGGGAATTAAGATCATTGTGATAAATTTTTAAAATACAAGAAAACCTACATTCCTAATTTTTCTTTTAAATACTTCTTTTCAACAATAGGCACACTCTTCCTGCATCTTTAAGTCCCCATAAAGATAAATAATATATAATTCCTCATCTATGATAGGTATAGAAAAGCTGTTAATTTGGGACCAACCTAAAGACAGTTTATATAGAGATGGAAAGATTGATAGTAAATAAACCTCTATACATCCCCGTGTGTTTACAGCCCAAAGGTGTCAGACAAAGGCTTCCGACTGACATTCAGATGACTACTGTCTTATTTTAATATCCACAGAAGAGAAAAAAAGCCAGAGAGGGAAAAGAAGAAGCAACTGTGGGGCCGTGTTAACCATTAGGTTCTCCTGGACTAGCTGAGAGGGTACACCTGACTTAGGGTCTTTACATGGAAGTAAAGGCAAGTTCGGCCAAGCACAGAAAGCCCTGGTAGAACACCTGAATGTGGTTGGAGGGGGCAAGAATAGCCCAAGAAAACTTCCTGAAAGAAAAGACTTCTGGAGAAATGATTTTTTTTTTAAGAGTAAGCCACTTAGATAAAACAGAAAACCCGTCAATTGCTGACAATAGCTAAACATAGAAGTAAAAACAAGAAAAATGAAGGTTATTTTATAGATGTGAATGAAATCTTATAAATACATAAACCAATTTGAAATTTAAAATAATTTAAAATGACTGTTCCACTGATGATTATCTTGCCATCACCAAGGCCTAGACAAAACCCATATGTCTACACAGTATGTTAGTCTATTCATCTATATAGTATATTCACTATACATCTACACAATATTCACATGAGAATTTCCTGTCCGTATTTTCTATTGCTTTAACATTATCCAAAACCTGAACTTGAATGTTGAGAAAATACATTTAACAAGTGGATTTCCCATTGTGTGAGTGCTCTAAAGGTCCTTTTGACTTTGTAAAGTTAATGCAGTTTCCAAAAGTGTGTTAACTTAAATCCCACGATGCTGATTATGTGAGGAATTTGGCTTAATGTTTACTGAGTTCCCACAATGAATAAGACTGGTTTGCTCCAATAAAATTTAAAAAAAAAAAGTGCTGAACAATGTCACGATTTGAGACAAATGAAACTATTTCAATAGGACTGTTGTACTTTAAAATCAGTTGTTCAACACTGTATCGAAAACACAGAAAGGACACCCATCACATTTTAGTTTGCAATATGTGATGGCAAGCTGCATTTCCAGTAGCCTCCCTTGTAGATATTGTCTTTACGCTTGCTGCATCAATAACAGCATGAGGAACCCTTTGACCTTTGAACACACATTTTCCAGAATCAAGTAATGTGCCCACTGGTTAAACAGTATGCCAGTTAAGCTCAACATGCATGAAAGAGTGAATCCAAAGCAAGAGACAAATTAACACATTTCGATGCAAAGGCTCTGCCTAAAGGAGTGACTGACAAAGTGAAAGACCATATACATAGTGGATATTCATTAAATATTCCCTAAATTAAATTACTAGTAGTAGCTATATTGACAAAAGCTTACATTTTCTTCTCATAGTGGAAAATTGATTTTAGCGTGGCATACCATGCAGCAATTTTTGATGGTCATAAGAAAAGTCTGTTGTGAAATTACTGATTAGGTAGAAAAGCTAGAAAAAAAAGTATTCAGGCCACTCACTGGTCAGGGAGGTGACAGTCCAACCTTCACGATGAAGTCTTACTATCTGGAACTCATGACCAAAGTTTATCATCTGTGCAAGGTGTGGAACTGAGCTCTAGAAACAAAGTATTTCTTGGGGGAAAAATTACACAATGGAAATGAGAAGCAGCTGCATACTAAGGAAAGATTTTCTCGTTTGGAATACTTAGGCTATATGGGAAGAGAAATTGGATGGGCCCAATCAGACAGCATCACTTTGGATCTGAATATGAGTAGCTGCCTGCATATGAAAATACATGAGATAATTGTTGTTTTTCCCGATTACCTTGATGTGCATAACCACAGGAAAACCAGGAATTTTTTAGCAACCTGGTAAAGGTTATATTTAGTCTCATTTTAAAAATAAGTAGTCTGCATCCATTTTTAAAATAATCATCCTTCTTTTCAAATCAAACATTTTAAAATAAGGGGCATTATTATTATTGCAACTGCAAAATCAGCTCAAAACAGTTCTATTCTAATTAATGAGATAATGAGCTGTTTTTCAGAGACAGCAGACCAAAACCACATGTCATCCAGACGAAGGAGGCACCGAGGAGAGAACGTGGACCTCCAGCTACACCAGAAACCAGTCTCTCTCTCTCTCTCTCTCTCTCTCCCACTCTCTCTCTCTCTCTCTCACACACACACACACATACACACACACACACAAATACACACACAGAGGAAACCAAAGGACCAGGACATAACCAGAACTTGAACCCCAAAACCCTTTCAAAGTGAACAGTCCATTGTCCAGGAAGATCCAGTGCAGCCACCCCTTATCATAAATGGCCAAGTTCCAAGATCCTCCAATTCAAACTTGCTCATACCCGTTCCCCTGTAAACTCTTAAAACCCTTACACTAGCCCAGTGAGCAAGACGGGTTTGAGACACGCTAAGTTTCCCATCTTCTCTGCTGGCGCCTTCTTGATCAACGAACCCGTCCTTATTCCAAACTCTGACATTTTGAGTTATGGCCTTTCAAAGCCTCAGTACAGGAACCATGCTTAGCAGTGATTTTATAGTAAGCAGGTATTTGAAAAAAACAAAATATTTATTGGGAGTAGAAAGTTGTTCCAGGGTTTATATAATTAAATCATTTCTTTTTAAGAATCAACCCTGTAATACGCCGCCTTATCCTTCAAAGGTTACAAATTGGAGACAGTTAAAGATATAGGTAAATTGTTTGAATAAACAATTTGAATAAAAGGTACTGGTAACACAAACACGCTCCTCTCTGAGGCTATACTTTATTAGAAAGAGCTGCCTGCTGGGTTGCCTGCAAAACACCATATCCCGAACTTTTAAAGGAAGAGAAACATTCACAGAGCCATGGACTGGCAGCAATTCAGCAAAAAGAGAAGGGAAGGAAAGAGCAAATTTAAACATGTTTCAAATTGGAGCTTGTTTGGCCCATCAGCTACCTGTCAGAGCGGCCTCGGGTACACGGGCCCTGCAAGTGTTTGGCTTGAATGCCACTTCCCGAGGGAAGGGGGGATGAAAACCTGCAGGTGCATGACGTCCACGTTCCAAGAGCACTCAGTTCTTAGTCTGCAACACGAAGGACTCATGCAGATTTTTAAAAGGTCAAAAATTTTACAAAGTGAACTTTTACTTACTATCTTTGGAGCTTTTATTTAATATCTTTAGAACTTTGACTTAACCTTTAAAAAGCAGTTTGGCTTTCTACAATGTCTCAAAAGGAAAAGAGCCTCCTACCAGGGCAGTTGCAACAGACGGCGCACACAAGCGCTCCACTGAGACCGGGAAGGACCAGCAGCTGCGGGATCTCTCCATCATGCCATCTGCATGCACCACGTTAATCTCAGACATAAGAAAAACATTATTTCTGTCCTCTCTTGTGTCATATTCCGTCATGCTAACATACATAAAGTCAACACTGACTTTCAACATGGCTTTGTTTGCTGACGCGTATTTCTGCTGATTTGAGAAATGTTATTTATTCTACAAATATTCACTGAGTGGCCACCATGTGCTAAACATAGGTCTAGACAGTTTGCACAAAATACAACCCCTGGCCAGAAGAAGCTCTCACAGCCTACCAGGGGAACACTTAGACCAACAATGGAAAAATGCCATAATAAAGGTAATAATAATGGTTGACACATAATGAATTAATAAGAACTTTATATTTCCTACTTCACTTAGTCATCACATTATTGTCATTTCATAGGCAATGAATTTGGGACTTACAAGGGATGTGACTTGCCCAAGAGCATTTCGTTAACAACAGGAAGAGAAAGGATCCAAACTCATACCCCTTGACATCAAAGCATGTACGATAACCCTTTACATTACAGCTCTTCGGGGGACTGTGGAAGCACAGAGAAAGGAGCCCCGTGGGGGTGAGAAAATGGGCAGGGATGCCAAAGACGGTGTCGGAGACCTTCCACTTAACACTGAGTCTGAAAAAGAGTAAATTAGTCGGGTTCTGCGTAGTTTCATCAAATTCTTCAGGAAAATAAGTTAGTTTGCCAGAGTAAATGTTGGAATTGCCCTACATTTATTTAATAACCTGAGGAAACAACCATAAAAACATGCTCAAACAAGGATGAACACTTTCACTATTCCTATTGAATAAAGCAAAAGATAAAGTCAAACCGAACAAAAGTGGAAATGACCCGCATCTTAAAGATCAATCAAGGGCAAACACTTGTGAACAAGGACGCATGATGAGAGGGTGAGAGTCCGGGCTCCCGGCTGGGCCCGAGCAATGCCACCGGGCCAGGGAAGCCCTGAGCCGGTCTCGGGTGGTGGCGCGGCCAAGCAGGCCGACTCCAAATGAGCGCAAGGCCAGTGCGGCACGTTTTCCAGACTGACTGAAAGTGAAGAAAAATTTTAACAAACTAGCTCATCTTCATAACTAGATGAAAGCAACTTCACTCAATTCTTTTCTATATACTATACTACTCTGGCCTCCCAGCAACCCCATGAGGTATGAGTTTTTAAAGTATCCCTATTTTATAGACAAGAAAAAGAGGTAACTAGACATTAAAGCATGAAGCTACTTAATAAAAGAATGGGATGGCATTTATTACCTTAATCTTTCTAGTCAAAATTATCTGTCCTGTGTCTCGTTGCCTTGGAATCATGTTCTTAATTCAATAAGCATATCTTAAGAGCTTACTCTGCATAAATCACTATGCGGGCACTTAATGGGCAAAAAATGGAAAACACATGTGTCCCACCCCCGAAGAACTCCTCGTATGCATCGCTCTGCTAGAGAATTACCAAATTGCTCCTTCATAATACAGCGAATGTTGATGGGCTAAGGCCATATTTCTCAAACTAGTGTAAAGCTAATTCCAAGATGAGCTCCTTCCAAAAAAAAAAAAAAAAAAAAAGCTTCCATGGTGAAAGGAGGCAGGGAAATGCCATCTGATACATGTCTGATTTGGAGGTCTCAGACATACATCATCATAGGAAGGGTTCTGCAATGTACAAACCTGTTTATCTTTGTGCAGCTAATTTATCAAACCAAGCCGAACGAATGTCCCATTAAATACACTCCCCGAAAAGCTGGGTGATATGTCACTCCCTGCATGGGCTATTTTTGCATTTGTCAAAAATATCTTTCCCAAAGGAAGTGTCTGCGAAGGCAGGGATTTCACCCTTCTGCTATGCCAATAAGGGAGGCGCTGGCAGATGATTCCTTTCCCACCTCCCCATCAGTTGCCATAGAAAGCTGCCTATTTTATCTTAGCATAGGACATGACGTGAGGGGCCAGCCCGATTTCTCCTCTTCCATTAGCCAATCACAAGTCAATCAAGTACATTATTTCTGGCAAGAGCTGCACTGACTCATTCAGGTCTAAAAATAACTCTTGACCACATGTGGTCATCGACATCCTTCTCCAGAATCGAACATCCACAGCCATTCATTGTAAGGTGTTACTCAATTGTAATCACTTCCCACTAATACATTCTGATCTGGTATGAAAGGAGGCCATGTAACCAAAATCCCCACTTCTTTTGTGTTTGTTTCTTATATGGAAATTTTGCCAGTATTAAGTGTTCCATCACAATCTTTGGCAAATGCACATTGGCATTCATACGCTGTAAATTTTAACAGATTTTGGGAGGAATGGGTCCAAAATAATCCTTCCAGCCTTGAGAGAGAAAAATCTATGCTCTAAAGAATGTTTCTAAGATAGCATTTTAGTTATAAATCATTCCCCAAGAGCCATCTTAAACTACACATCAAAGAATTCGTGTTTTAAACAAACTAATCTTACCTCATGTTTAACTCTGGGAGGAGTGGTCTGGGAATGGATTCCATTGCTTTGACATAAATGAAAAAAGGTTCCTTTTATCGGTATTGCAATGACAAATATGCACGCCTAGGAGAGTAAATGCTTGGGTTTGAGCACATGAGTCCCTATGTATAGAAATATTTTAGAAGTATAAAACATAAACAAACATAAAGAAAAATGGGGAATATGATGAGGCCTGGCAGGTATCACATCTAATGGAAACACATCTGAGCACCCAGAATCAGCCAAGAGGCCAGACAAAGTGCAAAGATTCGATCTTAGTTCAGTCTCCATCCCTGTCCCACCTTGGGGGCCCAGAATCACAGTATGTGAGGTGACGAGACTGGGGTCAAGACTGTTCGCAGTTCTCCTGAGGATGGCTGATACCCGTGGCCCTCCTCCAGCAGATTTTTGCAGGCCTCCAAAGCGATACAAAATGAAAATTAAGACCCAACATTCAGCTAGTCAAGAATCAAGCTGATTCCCACGGTGTCATAATAGAATACGTATGGATATTCCTTGCTGATCAATTCAAAACAATGTTCTTTCCCTTCTGTTGAATTCTAATGTAGAATATCTGAGATAATGAATCTTTTTCAGGAGAAAAGTTCAGGTTCAGGCCACAGCCTGATACCACACAAGTATGATGATCACTTCTTTCTGCTCAGGAAGAGAGCTGGTGGTATCAACAAACGCCTTCTCTGCATAATCCACGAATCTAACCCAGTAAACCTCTCACTTGCCAGTTCTACCACAGCGAAAGGCTTTTTGTGTGTATGTTTTGTTTGGGGAGAAGTTCCTCTATTATCTAACTAAATCCTTACACATTAGCTACATTTTCACATTTACTTGTTTATTTTTTTAATCCTCAACCCAGGAGATGTTTATTGATTTTAGAGAGAGAGAAACATCAATTGGTTGCTTCCTGTATGCACCCTGACCAGGAATCAAACCCACAACCTTCGGGGGTGGGTGGGGAGCGGCGAGCAGGGACCAAACCCTTAACATTTCAGTGTATGGGATGACACTCCAACCAACTGAGCCACCTGGCTGGGGCAAGCTACATTTTATTTTAATCCAGAAAAAGAATTTAGATTAAGAAAACTAACAAACTTGATACCTGGGCAACTTCATTAAAGTTTTAGTCAAGTAAATGAATTTTTCAGGCTAAATATCATTTCCTATTAGCTTAGTCACAAATGTTATTTCATACAAAAAACAGTCTTATTAGGTGAAAATAGTTAAGATAGTTGCCCTCTTTCAAAAGCCGAGGCCTCTTAAAACATCTACCCGCTATAAGCCACCCTGGAATTGGTACATTTCAATATTCAGCATTCTGTAAATATAGTTCCTACTTTCTAGTCATCCATTTTTCAATGACCAAAGCCTCCTGAACTGAGGTCCCTGGTGTCCTGTCACCAGTCCTCCCACACCATTCTTGCAGCCCTTCATACCTTTATACCTCCCTTTTAACTCCTGATTCCCAATTTGCCAGAGGGCAAGGACTATCTTGTGTATCACTGCACAGCCCGTAGAACCTGGCCCACCTAGAGTGTGTGGGGTGCTCGAAAAAAATGAAAGCATGTAGTTCTTATTTCTTAAAATATCTTCATCTAAAAGGAATTTGAAGGCCATCCAAGAATGCTTTCCTTTATCCAAAACTTCCTAAAAAGTTAATTCATACACATACACATACTATCAAACATATATTGATCAGATTTCTCCATTTTCTAGTGTTAAAAACAACACAACGGGCCCAAAATGGAGTCGCTTATGCTAAGCCCCACGTCACCAAATCAGGACAACTACAGTTTCAGCTGTCCCAGAAATGGAATCTTAAACCAGTCAAGCAGGAATCACCTGGTCAATGCTAGTTAGGTCAGCTTCCTGATAAGCCCCTGCCATCCTCTAAGGGAAAGTAACCTTGCAATAACCAACTTGCTTTTTTTTTGCCTACAACTTCCTTGTTCTCACTCTCTTCTGTGGGAAGTCTTCATTTTGCACAGCACCTTGGAGCTCCTTTGTATCTGCTGCCCAATTCATGAATCGTTGAATAAAGCCAGTAAGTTCTTTCAAATTTACTCAGCTGAATTTTGTTTTATAACACTAGTTCCCCAAAGATTTCTAACTTACTTATCTCCTCTTAAAGGTGGGGCAGGGTGGGGGTGGGGGGCATGGAGAGGGGGAGCAATCACTGTTGAGATTATTTAGTGTTCAAAATAATACAATACAATTAAAAATACAATAGACATTTTGTATTCAATTATTAATACCATGAACTTAAAATTTGCTTCATTTAACAAGAAATTATAAAGCACATAACATAAAACACATTTCTGAGTTCGTCTTCATAAAATGAATTAAATCTGTGTATTTTGTGTTTAGGAGGAATAGACCATTATATCTTTAGATACTGTGATATTCAGCAAATGACTGATCCAGACTGAAAATGACTGACTTTTCCCTAATTCGTACTGGGCGCCTGCCGTCAGCAGGCGTGGGCAGGGGTGGCTGGAAGGGGTCCCTACCTCGTTAGAGCTTGCGATCTGAAAGACACATTTACAAATCTTGACAAACTTTATACATTCCAGATATTCAAGCCAAAGAATTCTTGTTTTCATTTTCAAAAGCACATCACATTCGAACAGTAACATTATGTTAGACTTTTACTTCTACACTTGAAACAGGACAACACAAGTGAGCATTAGCTTGCCTATAATCTCCTTGAAAAAATAGCTGAGGTTACTTTCTATCAGAAGCCTCGGTCCTAAAGATAACTCTTCAGAGCAGAAACATGATGGGGGGGAGCCCCAAGAACAGTTTTAAATACCTCTGATTAATACTAAATGAGTCACATTTAACATAAATTAAATACTAAGGAGGAAGATGCATAAGATAACTAACTGTAAGGAAACGTCATCTGAAATAAAAATCTGGTCACAAACCACTCATCCCAAGTATCAAAAGCAGAAAAAATGGAATATTCCTTTTTCCTTAGAAAGGTGGAGTCCAGTTTCAAAATCCGAATGCCTGTCAGCGGCCACTTTCCCACCCTGAGAGGAGGGCCTACGGGGTTGCTAATATCCTTAACATTTCCTGCGCATCCACAATGCTCGTGCGCCTAAAACACACGTACAGGTAGAGATGGGTATGCAGAGCCTGCAGGATCCAATAAGGCTGGTCCTCTGGAAATTAGGCAGCAAATGATAAATGACTTTTCCTGGGTCCTCTTAAGTCCCCGCCCTCTGCACCTTAGCTTTCTACTCCTGTACGCAAGGGAGGTCAACCTCCATCCTGAGGATTCTATTATTCCCTCGAGTCTTTGATACAGCAAAGTGAGAGTGACCGCTGGGCTGGCGAAAGCACAGATTTGCTTGCTTCGTGCTCCTGCCTCCATCCCTCCAGGCTCTCTAGCCTCAGCTCACCAAAAGGTGGCCTAACGGCTGGGGAGGGAGGGAGAACCGCGGAGACAGGAACCCGGCAAACCACAGCGCTCTCGGTCAGGTTCATCCTCATCCCCATTCCTCCCCCTAATTCCCACCTTCCACCCCAGACGCCCTTTTCCACTGACACCGCTGGGCCCACCTTCCCCTCGCACCCCCGCTGCCACCACTCCAACCGTCTGCGGCTCTCGAGGGATGGCAGCGCCCTTACCAGGCTCGTGGACGCCAGGGTTGTCGGACAGCTCGATAACCAGGAGCTCCCGGCCCTCGAAGCTGCGCCCGACCGTGTAGATCCGGCTCACGGCGGTGCACTGCAGCCACACGGACACCAGCGCCTCGCGCAGCTCGGGGTAGCGGTGGTACTCGAAGGAGATGCCGTCTTCCTGCTGCAGCCGCCGGCGCCGCCTCATGCCCGCCGCGGGCGCCCCGGGCTCCTGGGCTTCGGCGCCCAGCAGCCACGCGCAGGCGGCCAGTGCCCCGCACAGCGCCAGCAGCGCCCGGCCTCTCCGCCCGGCCATCGCCCGTGCCTTTCTGCGCGGGCCGCCTCTTTTGTCTGCCTGGCCCCGGGACCGAGCTGGCCGGGCTGCGCTAGGGCGGCAAGTTCCGCACCAGCCTCCTCGTGTCTCACCTTCCCGGGTGGAATGAGTGTCCGCCCGTCCGCGGAGGCCACCCAGAGGAGAGGGGCGAGCCGCGCTGGGCGGGCTGCACTACCCGCCGCCGAGCCCAGGGGAGCTGCAGGAGAAACCACTGCGAGGAGGGGCCGCCGCGCCGTGAGCTCAGCTGATGCTGAGCTGCGCCGCTGCTTGCGCGATCTGTTGGCTCAGAACCACGTCAAAGGCTAGAGGGCTCGAGGGACCACACAGGTGATATGACAGCTGAGACCTGCGTTTGTAAACGTTGTTTTCATTGAGAAATCCATGACGTTGCGTGTCGAAAAAATACTCTTGTGTTGTGAGTGGAGCCTTCTAAAGTGACCAGTAGTCCAAGCCGACCTGGGTTTCCATCTTGATGCTCCAAGAATTGGAGAATATTCCAGAAAAAGGAAACAAAAAAGAGATATTGGCAACCACTTGCCTTCTTCCCGTGATGTATCTCTAATAACTGTTTTGATAGTTCAAACACAAACCCAAGGGATGGATTTTCATCTTTTCATCTATTGCAAGGTCTGGCTGGAAACCCGAACAGTTTGATTTACGGGGTTAACAGAATTTTTTTTTTTTAATCATTCCATCAGTTTGCAGATGCTGGTGTTAATTGTATTATGCACGTTCCTGGATTCTTCCAGAAAAAAAAAGAAAAAGATAAAGTACAACTCTTGGGGGTGCGCTAGACAAAGGATTTATTTTGGCACTAAGATTAAATCTTTTAGGAGCTGCGTATTTGGGTGGTTCTGGCTCTGGTTGTAACCAAGATGTGGCCAGGACTGCAGTCACCTGAGGCCTTGATTAGGGCTGGAGAACCTTCTTCCAAGAAAAAATAAAAAATAAAAAGATTAAATCCTATTATAGAAAGAAAACTCTGATAATAAAATATAACATCTACATTCTCCTCTCAAAGTTACTATAAAAATATAAAACCATTTACAGCTTTAAATACCCAGTCTGTAGACAGGGTTGATATTCCTGGAGCAGATGTTATTCTGATGAGGTTGCCATTTGGATTTAAGAACAGCACGAATCTAAATAAATAAATAATCCATTGGGTATTTCCACCAAGCAGAAAAACTGGACACTGTGTAGGTCATTTTCATACTAGACATTTTTTTTCTTAACTTGCTCTTTCTCCATCTAACAATGAATTGCACTGAAGTTAAAAAGAAAATTGTCTCCTAGATTAGGATCCAGATATTTAAATGATTTCATTGGATTAAAAAAAAATGCTGCTGGAGAGGCTGGCCCCCAGCCCCTTCGCCTATCTTCATTCCCCCCCAGGCGCATGGACCTTCTTTTGGGGGTATTTTGGGGGAAAGCTGCCACTCTAAAGACATGCCACTGGGTTGAATTTGGATCCAGCCACGTTCTTTGTCGATGTAGGCAGAGCTAAGAACTGTATATTTTCCACTACGACCAGCCTGTGTTTGATTACATGGTCCAGAAGTTTGAAACCAGAGTTATAATTATGCTTCTAAAATCAAGCCCAAAAGAGCAACCTTGGAAACTTAGAGAAGGAAAACAGAGTAGCTCAAAACCAATAACTTCAGAAGCGGAAGGGTAAGATTTTCATGTTAGCAGTCTATGGTCACCATACTCATTTGTGGCTAGGTGGGGCATATCAACTGGTGACGGCACAGGGAAACAGCATATTATTCTGTGTGGCCTTGCAGCTGTCTCTCTAAATGAAGGGCGTGTTTCCTATTTTCTCTCAAATCTCAATTTTATGGGTTGTTGTTTACTTTTTTTGAAAAAATGGGTGGAATCCTATCAACTACGTGGTCTCACTTGAGAGGGCTCTCTTTGCATCTTCGAAGTTTGCTTCTCTTATCTGTAAAATGAAAGATTTGGATTGGATTATTCATTTGTGAAAGTGCAGATTCCTAAGCTCCCAGCAACACAGTAGGTCGGAGATGGGTTTCAGGTTTTAATAAGAACACCCCGTATTTCTGACTTTGATGTTTGACTAACAAACAAACATACTTCAAGAAATACTGTCCTATGTTTCCTAAAGTCTCTTTCTAATCTAAAATGCAATGCTTCTGGAAGTTTTCTCCTTTAGAAAAATTCCTGCTCATCTGGTGACAGAGCTCCTCCCTTATTATTGGGCATACCACATATACCAAAGAATCAGTTCAAAGGAACTAAACCTTGGTCTTTGAATTCTGGTCTATTTTAGGTGTAGGTCAGCTTCACTGGAGTGTATATTACTTGTTTGTGACTTCCCAGGCCATTAAGTAAAAGGTGATATGTCCATCCCGATTGCTAGATAGGAAATCTTGCATGGCAGGTCTCTAACATGTTTAACTTCGTGTACCCATAGTAAAATACAGGAGGCAATCCGTATTTCAAATTGTGCGTGTGCAAGAAAGAGAGCTTTTCTTCATGTCACCTCTGGACACCTGTATGGGCATATTAAGCTCCCCAAACCTCCATTCCTACATTACCTCTGCCATTTGCAAATCCAGAAACGATCTCTGTATCTCGAACCTTTTATTCCCTCCTTCTGAAGTCCTCTCTAAAATTCTTCTACACCATAAAAGTTCTGTAAACACATAGCTCAAAAGCCCTCCGATGGTGTGCTGGTAAGTGCTTACAAACAGTCAGCTCTCTGGGGTGTGGGTGGGACCCTGGGTTAGAGTGTTTGCTGATTTCTGTGGTGTAAATACTCCCACCATGGCTGATTTCAAATTAATAATGTGACATCACTGAGCATGGCAGTTGAGAAGAGGTATGCCCTGTGTACCTTTATATGGTGTGGGGGTGTGTACAAATTCTTTATACTCCTCCTGCTCAAGAGGGGTGTTTCGTTCCCTCCCTTCCACTTGAGTGTAGACAAGACTCAGTGGCTGGCTTCTAGTGAACATAATACAGCGGAAGTGATAGGATGTGTCTACCAAAATTAGGTTATAAAAGGACTGCAGCTTCCATTTCTCTCTCTCTCTTTCTCTTTTTCTTTCTCTCCCCATCTCTTCCTCTCTCCCTCTCCTTCTCTTATCACTTGTCCTTGGGAGGAATTTGGCTGCCATATTGTAGAGAAGCCCACACACACAGCAAAAAATCTGATGGAGGCCTCTGTCCAATAGCCTGTGGGACTGACATCCTCCATCCAACAGTCTGTGAATTACTGAGGCCTGTCAACAACCAGTGAGCAAGCTTGGAAGCAAACCCTTCAGCCTCAGCTCAGCCTTCAGATGGCTGCATTTCTGCCAGCTTGATTGATTAGAGACCCTGAGTCAGAACAACCCAGCTAAGCAGCAACCAGGTTCCAGACCTACAGAAATTGTGCAGGTTTTAAGTGCTATGGTTGGGGCAGTTCGTTATGCAGCACTAGATAACTAATACATATAGTATATCTCCCATACAGATACAATAGACACAAGTAACCCCAGAAACAGCAATAATAAAATGTGGCAACATAATAAGTGATGAATTTTGATTGTTTATTGCTTCTGTTCTTCACATAATTTAATTGCAAGTTTATATAATTTATTTTTTTATAAATAATGGCTATGTTTAACAAGTGATTCATAGAAATCTTTCAGTTGTAATAACCGGTGCTTGCAATTTGGTATGAGTGTCTGCAGGCACCCACTTTATTCATCCCTAGGCTCCATTTCTCACTCAGCATTATTCCCTCCCTTGCCGGCTGGCCCCCGTCTGTATTTCCACGTAGGGGCAATATTGTAGTGCAGTTCCACTTTCATGGACCTTCTACGTCAGAATCACCAGGTGAGCATGGCCACATTCCAGACCAATTGAATCCAATTTTCTGGGAATAGGGCTTGTAATCTGCATTTGAATAAACTCTCTCCAACACCCCCACCCCACCCTCTAGTGGTGATTCTGATATACAATAATACTGGAGGAACAATGGTTGAAGAGACTGATTTTGAAGTTTGATAGAACATAGAACAATGTTCTAATCCCAGCTCTATTGTTTCCAGAAATGGCTCAATAACTTCATCTGAAAATGAGGGACACTATGAGCATTTCATGGAACAGTGGCTGCAGGGGGTGGGCATGAGAGAAGTGCTCAATGAACAGAAGCCTTCGGTGTCCTTCCCCTCCTTGCTGGGACCAACTCCCCAATCACAGTACCCTCTCGTTGGCCACTGCAGTGCCCATCCTGCTTCCAAATCCTTCCTCCTGCTTTCTGAACTCCGAACACCAGTGCCTGTCATTCCTTGGTAGCACTGAAGAAATTCTCTTAGCCAGCCTTCACGAAGCATCTCTCCATTCGCACTGGGAGGCACACTGACGGAAGCCTGTGTTCCTGACCCCAGCTGCGGCTGCTCTCACACTCTCGCTTCTCTCATCACTGGGTTGCGCTCTTACCAAGAGTCAGTCAGGTGTGCCACCAAAACGTTCGTGCCAGGTTTACCTGTAGTTATGTAATTAAAAACTAGGCAAACTGATAAATACAAGGGTAGAAAAACAGTTAAATGCTTTCGGAAGCACTCGAATTTTTTAAATGGCATTAGGTATAGATGAGAAAACAGCGAAGGACTGACAAAAACTCATAAAAGTCTCTCACGATTCTATTAGACTGATTCAAAAACCTGTCCCTCTATTTTAAAGAAACTGAAACTGATAGAAACTGATAATGATAGAAAATGCATTATGGAAAAAAATGGTGCTGTTCCTACAATCAGCAAACAACCAATGGATAAATAGGAGGTCTGTCCAGACGGTATCCAGCCATATAATATGAAAAATAGAGACAAGTATTGAAGAAGATGCAAGATACAAGAAACATTGTACATAGGACAATAACACCCCAGTCCCCTTCAAAGTAGGCACCTTGGGACCTCACACAGTTCTCCCAATCGCCATCAGCTGCCCTGTCGAATTTTCCTGAATCTCATTGATGGTCTGAAATCTCTTCCCTTTCAAAGGTGATTTTAGTTCTGGGAAAAGCCAGGAGTCACAGGGCACCAAATCAGGGCTGTAGGGGGTTTGAGCCACCTGGGTGATTTGATGTTTCCCTAAAAAACTGCATGAGACGTGATGCAGGAGCAGGCATGTTGTTGTGATGAAGCTGTCAATCACCAGTTGCCCAGAGCTGAGGCCCTCTGAATCATCCAAATAGTTTCCACAGAGGAATGTTCAAGCTTAACACAAAATTGGATGCAGATTTGTTGCTCTACTGGCTCATTCATTTTGAATACAATGGCCTCACAGTACATGTACTCACTCAGTGACTCTCCACCCCCACTGACTAGTACAGTGAAGTTGTCATTGTTCACACACGTGCATTCCAGTCCACTCTCCTTGGCTGCCAGGTTACATCAGGTCGTGCAAACCGATCTCATTACATTAACAATGGCTAGACTTTTTTCCAGACAGACCTCACGTATGCTTGTGTTTTAAGTTAAAATAAATTCTTAAAATTGTGCTTGGACACTTCATGTTTTTATGATTCTCTTCCTTCACTGATTTTTTTGCCCTTACTGAACTCACTACCTATTCCATTTGTATCAGTTAAGATATTTCCCACAGCAGACAGGTGACAATCAAATGCATTCTGAACACATTGCTTGAATCAGCTGGACAGCACTTCATCCACAAGTAGCACCACTGAACATTTAATTGCCAACTCAAATTAAATGTGGTCCAAAGGCTTTATCATTGTTTTTGTACAACTCTACCCTGCACAGATACTCTCTATCCCAGTGGCTACACCAGTCTTACTGACCATCCAGCAACACTGCCTCGCTAAAATATAGTATGAGCCATATACGTAACTGCAAATTTTCTGGTAGCTATGTTAAAATCATAAAAAGGAACGGGTGAAATTAATTTTAATGATAGTTTGTTCAACCCACTATTTCCCAAGTACTAACATTTTAACTGGTAATATAAAACATATTAATGAAATACTTTTTCATGCTAAGTCTTTAAAATCTAGTGTGTAACTTACACCATAGCACATCGGCGCAGTTCAGACTGGCTACATTCCAAGTGCTCAGTAGCCACACGTGACTAGTGACAACTGCGCTGGGTAGCTGACACTTCTGGCTGTTCCTATATTCTTATTTTCTAAAACGATTCCTTCTGCTTTGTCTTCACAGTTATAACCAGTTATTTCTTGCCTGGACTATGGCAACATCCTCCCCTGGAGGTCACTCCTCTCTGTCACTGGTTAAAACCACCTTCTCCGTTGTTCACCTTGATGACACTACCTGCCCTCCTGAGACATCCATCATTCAGTGGGCCAAAGCTGGAGCCAGGAGCCTCTTCCTCAGAGAATTTCATTAGAGAGCCAAGGAAATCTTACTTCTTGAGCCTCCTCCTGCTTCTTTCACTTTATGCTCTCTCTCAAGTGATTATGTCAAGTTCCTGCACCACCGTCCCCCAAACTACAACCATATTTGGATCTACATGATCCCTACACCTCCTCAGCTGTCTTTCGTCCTCCCAGGGCCAACCTTATTCCCTAGTCCCCATTCCTATGCCCTTCTTCTGCACCAGGCAAACTTACTCTCTCCTATACTTTCAGATCCTCTTTTGCTTCTCGCATTTCTGCCGTTGCACAATTCTCTCCTATCCGGAGGGAAGGAAGGAAGGAAGGGAGGAAGGAAGGAAGGAAAGAAGGAAAGAAGGGCGAGTAATTCTCACCTGAGTTCACTTTCCCCGTTAGTCATCATCCAAACACCTCAACTTTCTCACCTCTTATTCACTCTTCTACTCAACTTTTACTCTATAGCTTCTACTCATGTAATAAGAGTTAACACTCAATGACCTTTCCAGGGCTTCCTCAGGACCCCACGCTTGGCCTTTGGTCCTGCTCCATCTTCATACTGTAGCTCATGGTTTCAATTATTACATCTCTGCTCCACGTTTATAACTCCCAAGACTCAGAGTCCTATATCCATTCCATCCCACTTAGAGACAGAGACCAGTCTGCCTTGTGTGTTTGCCTCCACAGCCTAGCACAGTGAGTGACACAGTCATAGCTGTTCAATATGATTACAGATGAATGAATGACTCAGTCAACTCTTTCCCCACATTGGTAATACTCTGCTTACTCAACAAGCTCCCCTGCTCCCACGGCCTCCTGCAGGATCCCTTTACTGACGTGATGCAACAACCAGTTTCCTCTTCAGTCATCAACCGCATTTGCCAAGCTGCTTGCATGCAACGAGTCACTCGCCAAGTTTCATATTCTATCTATGTAATCATTCAGTGTAGTTCCTAGTCTGTCTACATTCTTTTTGTCAGTATTATAATTTTAAGTCTACCCTGCCACAAATACAATATTCAGAGAGAAAAGTGGGTTTTCTTTTATGCTCTTACCTTTAGAAATTAAATTACTGAAATGAAAATCAAATTGCCAATTTCTATTAGAGAAACACCTCCAAGAATGATGAGTTTTCCCTTCATCTGCTGGAAGCTGACCAACACAAACAATGCATAACAACTTTATGATGTAAGAAGCTAGTGATTTATAGTTCTCAGGGATATGGAGTATTTTGAAGATGTACAAAGAAGTACAGGAATTTTTCATTATAAACAATAACTACACCTTGTCTATTATGTACTTTTCAATCTCTGATATTTCCTGTACCTTTTTAAATCTCAAGTGTCCAAGAAAGAAAGCTGGTTGCCTCTTTGTTTTGCACAACATGTGAGACATCAAGGTAAAACGGTCCCTTATTTGTAAAAGCTGCTCATTTCCCTGCAAGAATACAAAATTACAACTGTGTGTGAATAGATTTTGTCCACCCGTATATGTTAAGTGTCCTGCCTTGACCAACACGTTGGAAGATTCTCTGTTTCTAGATGGACTAGCCAAGGTATTGATGAGGCCAAAATTAAGGTTAATTAATGGTTCGTGTACACAAAATAGTCATGAGGATGTAAAGTACAGCATAGGAAATATAGTCAATAATATTGTAATAACTGTATACGGGACCAGGTGAGTACCAGAAATATCAGGGGGAATGCTTTGTAAAGTGTATGACTGCTTAACCACTATGCTGTCCACCTGAAACTAATAGAAAATAATATTAAATGTAAGTTGTAATTGAAAAATAGTTTTTTAAAAAAATGCATGTACAGAGAGAAAAAAAACAAATAAGCGAATCTCTCACTCATTACCAGGACTGCACCCTTAATTTCAAAGAAGCTTTGTGGGTGACAACAAACCCAACCCCACTGAAAGAATGACAGTTAAAATCATCCTGGAGGTGGATAAGTGATCAGTAACATGATTATTTGCAAAAAAGGAAGGAAGAAAGGGGGGAGGGAAGAAGGGAGGAAAGAGGGAAGGAAGGAAGGAAAAGAAAGAGAGAGACAGGAAGAAGAAAAAACCACAGCATATTCATCAAGGGGATGCTCAAACACTATTCACCAATAACTGCGAATTTAACATAGTACTGTTATATAATGTTTGTTATTGTGCAGTTCAGTGTTGATTGATCAAAGTATTTATTTAATGTACTTATTTAATAAAATTCCAGCCCCAGCTGGTGAGGCTCAGTGGATTGAGTACCGGCCTGAGAACCAAAGGATTGACGGTTCAATTCCTAGTCAAGGTACAGTAGGGGGCACGCAAGAAGCAACCACCCACATTAATGTTTCTCGCCTTCCTCCCTTCCCCTCTCTCTAAAAGTAAACAAATAAAATCTTTAAAAATATAAGTAAAATTTCAGTTTACACCTTCAATCGCCCACCTTTCCCCATGCCCCACATCAGCAATTTCTAACAATTCTATCATATATTAATATATGTATATACTCGTATACACCAATTCCAGCGCTCCTTGCCAAAGCCACTGCCACTACCCTAATGTAAGCTGCCACCTTTTTCTCACGCGGGCCATTGCAATGGCCTCATATGCCATCTCCCACTTCTCCACCTGCCCACATAGAATTTATTACTCGCAGAACAGCCCATTTTCAACATGTAAGTCAGATTATATCACTCCTCTGCTTAAAAGTTTCCAGCAGCTTTCCAATGTTCTTGGAATTCTCGACTTCTTACCATGGTTTCACATTCTGACAGAATCTGTCTCCTCCCAATACTATCTATCATATCTTCCTGTTCATTTCCCTCACATGCTCATCACAAAATGATGTTTCTTCATTTGTGCTGCTTTCTTTTCCTTGTAGAAGATTAGCACCTTGAGGGTAACCCATACAAGAGATTCAGTAACTACCTGTTTAAAAAATGAAATGTGTCCTAATATTTTAATTCAAGACCACAAGAGTTTTATGCCTTTTAAACTTCAACGAGTTTAAGAAAATAACCAATATATCTCCAAAAGCATGTCATTCCTAATAACCTTAATATCTAAAATCTTTGAATTGCACACTGTACTGTCTATTGCCTTTAATCTTCCACTCTGACCACATTTTACGAATAAAACTAAAATTTAGAGAGGTTAAAAAATTAGTACAATTTATATAAATAAGAAGTGGTGAATTCAGAATGGTGGAGACACACAGCATTATTTCCATGTATAGTAGGGCTCCCAATTCATTTAGTCATTAAACAAACTTTTATCTAGAAGCTACTACATGCTAGGTACGTGGTAGTTACTTGGTGGGATGTTGTCGGTGAGGAATATAAGGTTGATTAGCATATAGTTCCTACCAGAGAGGAACTCAGAGTTCACCCTCCAGGGTACAGGTTCAGGATGGCCTTGGCCAGTGATCAGCGTGTTCTCTGGCTAGAACAAATCACTACACAAAGGAGAGTTTATTTCAATTGGCAGTTAGCAGAATTGAAGTCTGGAAAAAACAAGTGCTGTTAAGAAGCGACTTGTTGAGTATTTTAAACACTTTGAAAAAAATATACCATAAATATCTTATAACTAGATTGGTTAAATAATTAATTAATTCACAGATTCAGAACACACCACACCCCAGCTGCTTGGGAACCCCCTGGTGGCGGGAAGTGTTACCAAACATACTGAGTCATTCAGTTTTCCTTGTTGTGTAAAGACATTAGGTTTGGCCACCACACTGCTCAAAATTCTCATGAAGGTTTCCTCCAAACTTCAATGTTTTACTTGTTCTGCCTGGTTCCTTGCCTCAGCAAATATTTTCACTCCCTGGAGTTTGCTTATATTTAACACTTGCAGAAATCCTACCAGCCCAACTACCATCCCTTATTTAGTTTCACCCCTTCCTAGGAACTACTTTCTTATCTTCTTATTTTGTTCAACCCGCCTCCTAACATCTCTGCTATTTCATTAGTCACTGAATTCACCCTCCATGGATGTCACGACTCACCTGTGCTCAGCTGGGCAGCTGACAGGGCCCAGGGCAACAGCACCGCATAAAAAAAGAGTCTCAAGTGGTACCTTGAAGTGATGGGGTTACCTAGGAGAGGAACTAGAGAGCAAGTGAGAGTTAATCACAGGTGCTCTGATGGAAAATAAGCCACAAATCCCTATGGTCCTCCATTCTTGTACCCCAGTTTGCTTCTTGTGCATGCTCCCTCGTCTAAAATGCTTCAGAAACAAACTCCAAAGCGTATCACGAGCTAGCTTTATTTCTCTAACTTCTCTCATCATTGCCCCGTGTCTCCCATTCATGCAGTATGTGGGCTATTCCATATTCTTACTGTCACTTCTTAGCACATGCTGTTCCCTTTACTTGAATTACTCTTCCCCTTCTGCCCCCCCCCCCCCGCTTCCATTTCTGAGTAACTTTTGCTGTCAGGGTCTCAGATTTAACATAACTTCTTACAAGAACCTTCCCTAACAGCCTCCATCAAGCAAGAAAAGATCCTGCTGCTATGGGATCCCAAACTCCCTTGTGCCTCTGTCTCTTCTCAGAGCTTTTTAATAACTACTTATTTAATCGACCATAATCTCCAGTATACTATAAATTCTGAGGGCAGAAATCATGTCTCCCATGCCCCCTAGTGTCTGCTAGTAGAGCCTAACTGATGGAGTTTGTACATAATTGAAATTAGTATTTATTGACTGGGTGAATATATAATTTTTTTAAAGATTTTATTTTACTTTTGAGAGAGAGGAAGTTGGGGAGAGAGGGATAGAAACATCAACGTGTGGTTGCCTCTTGCGTGCCCTCAACTGGGGACCTGGCCCTCAGCCCAGGCATGTGCCCTGACTGGGAATCAAACCAGCGACCCCTTGGTTCGCAGGCTGGTGCTCAATCCACTGAGCCACACCAGCCAGGGCTGAATATATAAATTCTTAAAGAGACAAGCTATGCTCCTCAGTTGACATCTGATACTCCTCCATTTAAGTCAAGCCTCAACAGTTGAAAAATCACTTGCTCAAAATCTACATTCATTCAGCTGCAAACACTTCCAGAACTACAGGAAACAGCTCATGGTTATGAATGTGTGCGGATCAGAGAGAAGCATTGTTCTGAGCTTAAGGAAGAGCCCATCACTGCTGCTTATTTCTGTCAGTTCACATGGAAATACACCTTTAACCAAAGGCAACCTGGAATATAGCTCTACCGGCTTTGAAGTCCTGAGTAGAGTAGATGAACTAGTCAGGACTTGCTTTGTTGCAACTAAAATAAATTCAATTCAAAATAGTATAATAGAAAGGGGGGAAGGACACATTAATTCACATAAACAGAGCTGGCCTGTTTCTCAGTTCTTCCCAGGACTCTGCCAGCATTAGGAATCTCCATCTCTCTAGCCATCCACCTAAGGGTTACTTTCTGACCTCAAGCTGTGTTGGCCTCATTCTTTCAGTGAGAGGGATGTTTACAGTGTTTTCTGTAGACAGATCCAGCACCCTTCTCAATGTTCACACGTAAAATCCCAAAGATTTTGGAATCAGACAGGCAGACTTGGGTCAGGAGCCTATTCTCAGACTAATCACTGGAGATAAGAAAATTGGGTGTTTTGGTAGATTACACCTAAAAATTGAGATCTAAAAGATAAGAGTAAGTAGAACCTCAAACAGGTATCTATAAAGACTAGGAACACAGGTAAAGATACATTATGTCATCAAGCACATATTCAGTCTGTAAGAAAAACTGACTTTATAGACTTCTTAATGTACCTCTTAGACTAGAGTTGTGCTTTTACATGTTCTTTATATAAGTAAAGGTCAAGATTTTTTTGTGACATTATTTCTGTCTTGCTCCTTGCTTTGGAAAAGAACCACTTTCCTCAACCATCCCTTGGCCAGAATTAAATCTTAATCGTCACCAAGTTCTCAGTTTGGCGGGGGGTGGGGGGTGGGGGGTGGTTCAGGCTATAAACTATTAAAGCAGTGGAGCGCACAGGCGCCGTATTAAAAGGGAATACTTTGTAACAGTGGAGTCTCAAAATGCTGTTGCCATCTTGTTACTTGTCCTCACTACCCTGTATTAATTCCTTAAAAGAGTAAAAAGTAGTCAATCCTCAGTCTTGTGTAAGAAATTCTGTCTAGTATGTAAGCTTAGTGCAGTAAGCTAAGGGATGTCTAGAGATCACCCTTGAACTACATGGTAAAAATAAACCGGAACAGAATTAACATAATTTGAGGAGAACATTCGCTTTGGTAAACTAAATTGTCTGGGGCAATAGCCACCTGAACTATGTTGTTCCGGAGTTATTTTATGCTTTTAATCCAAAAGAGTGTTTCTCAGAGCAGGAAACTCACTTTGAGAGGTGTTATAAGGGATGCTACAAAATAAGACACGGTTCATTTGGACTATACTTTTTAAAAACTGGTAAGATGGTTGATAAGCACCATTTCAATGTAAAATTTCTAACCAAATTGAAAAAATTTTTTAAGTTTTTGTTTTTAATAAATCTGTTAAGTTACAGTGCTGTGAACTAATAGCTATTTTTTTAATGAGCAATTGGTGTTTATATCAACTTTTTATTATCTCTACACACCACATCTTACAGAAAAACATTTGTAAAAGCTGCATATATCATTGGCATGTGCATGGAAATATCAGTTTCCAATGAAATGGATAAATACTCCCTTCAATTTCCATTTTCTTGATGGTCCATTTAATAATATTCAGAAATACATTCAGAAAAAACAAATAGTTGCTTTCTTTAATTTGCAGCTTTTTGTTGTTCCTTCTCTCATGTGTTAGGCACGTTGCCTGGTTTTTTATAGCAGTGTTTAATCCTTGAAACCTTCCAAGGCAAACGTTAATGTTCCCATTTTACAGACAAGAGAACAGACTCAGTTAAGCATCGTGTCCAAGGTCACACAGGCCGCACAGTAAACAGCACAGTCTGGCTCCACATCGAGGTCTATGTAGTTCTTTCCTGTGCTGTTTCCTCAGGCCTCACAGCTCCAAGCGAAACAACTGTCCTGAGCTGGCAATTAGCTCCTGCTATATGATGTTTGCTCTCCAGTGGTCTCGGCTCATAGCCCCTTTCATGTTTATCACAGAAAGGAAATTCAAATCTAGGCTGATGATTAAAGTTAACAGCTTTTCAGGTCATTGAGGGCACAGCAGCATTCTGAAATTTCCACAACTCTGGAAAATCTCCACTTCTTCCGCGAAGTATCTAAGTCAACAGCAGGTAGAAAAGTATCTTCTCTCTGTAGTACAATCTTAGTTTCTTCAAGTCTTAAGGAGAGAATGTGGTTTTTTAAAGAAATAACCAAGATTCTAGTATCCTGGTCTTCTACTTAAATTTTTTTAAAAAACGTGTCCATGCTGTTTCTTAAGGGTTGAAATAAATGTGTTTCCCCAAAAGATAATCGAGTCCTACATGTAGCAGTTACTGTATTTAATAGAACTGCTACACTCCACTTCTGTACTTACTTAAACTATTTTTCTGTCATTGCTAGATTTTAAACCATTCCTGGTTACTATCTTTTAAATGTAGTCAAAATAGGACACAGTAAACATATGCTTTTCCATGCGCAGCTAGCCAAAGCAGACTGAGACCATTAACTTCTCTGCAATTTAGGCTTGACAACAATTCAGTTTAAGATTATCTAAACTTTCGGGTATTCTTCTTTTTCAGGCATATATTGCTTTTAATCCTGCCACCCTCCATTTGTACAGCTGAACTTCAAATGAAGACAAAAAATTTGAATCTTGATTCTGTCATGTGGAACAAAGTGTTAGCTTTTTTCCCTTTGCCTTAATTACAAATTTGACAAGCTTGCCTTCAATGCATTACTCAAATCTGTAACAAATATGTTAACTGAAGCCACAGGCAAAGCCTCATGTCACTACATGAGAAACTCATTAGACAAATCATCTGGATTCAGTTGTTAAAGCAGCCAAGAATTTAACTTTATTCCTGGTCAAAAGCGAAGGTAGACAAGTTCTTGATCCAGGTAGTAATTACACGATTGTGATCACTCATCAACCTATGTGCTTCTGTTTGCAAAATACTGAAAACCAGCATTGCAATTTCATTCCAAAACTCTGTGTACAAAGTCTTTGGGTCACAGGTCTCTTTCCCTAATCAGCATGGTCACCCCGGCCATGGCAGGTGTGTTCTCTAGAGACATTTAACAGAAATTGAACACAAGAGGCTCAGGACTCTCCAGACGGAAGTCCTGGGTGAGGTAGGCATAAATTCTGAGAAGAGAGATTCTGTGAAAGAGCACCTACTTAAGAGGGGAACCTTAAGCTGCCTTTCCGTAGGTGATGCCCAGAATGATGGCATGTGGGCATATTCTTCCCGGAACAGAGATAGGAAGGCTCTTCTCTGGAGAAGTTGAACCTGAATCCAACCTACAGAAAAAGACAAAGTCTGAAATGACTGACTTGCTGCCTGATCATCTAAAATAGTTTCACAATCACATTTGCAAATTCTTCCCCTCCTCAGTCATGCCATTCATTTGAACTTGGAAACTTCTAAGTCCTTTAGTACCCACATGATTAAATATCTCCTCTCTATTAAGATTCAGTTCCCTCTTAACAGAACTATTTTGCTTCCTTTTCAAAAAAACGGAAAGAAACTCATCAGAAAATGCCCCCATACTTTAAAACAGTAACAATTCAGTAAATTATAAGTATCAACTCTTGATTTGAGTTAGAATCTAGATATCAGAGATTAAATCAGCCCTAAAAAGTTTAGCTCTATTCTTCCATACATTTCCTAAATAGAGAAAAGAGCTGCTTCAATACCCTTTACTGAAACAGGTCAATGGAATCTCCCATAATAGCCCAATAAATACATGTTGAAACTGTTAAATAAATAAAGCAAATGAAGCACTTACAAAAAATAAAATCATTCTTTTTATTACAAAACTTAATAATTTAATGATTTCTGTACTTTTCCTTGTAAGAATAAAGTAAAAGGTGACAGCTGATGTTCAAAACTGGAAGCCAGGTAATCAGACAGAAAAAACACATTTATTTTAATAGTTCAAAGTGCAAATACAAACCAGTTCACAAGGTTTCAAGATACAGCTTTAAGTGTAATAAAAACCTGATTTTCAAAAATTAAAGGGTAAATAGCAGAGATAAAGCTTCATTTTTAAAAAAATTCGAGGAACGTGAAACTTGTAGACTGAAATATTCCACTTACATCAATTCAGAAATACCTAGATGCCAGTAGTACACTGGAACCCAAAAGGACCTCTCAAAACCACAGAAATCACCCCAAACCGGTCAGGTGCAGACCGGCGTGGAAACTCACGGTGCTGGCCGGCGCTGATTTTCACAGCCTCACCCACACTGGACCAACCGATGCCATTCAACCCATATTTTGATCTTTAGGAAAACTCTAGAAAATGTTTGAAGTTCCACATGAGCCCAACATTCACTATTAAAGTTTTTCAAATGGTCACTGTATATTTAAAATATTGAAAGACCAGTATCAAGTTCAGGCCTATGGGGTTACTGCAGGGGAAAAGACATAGATCTTCTATTACTTAAAACCTTTTTGTAAAGTTAGCAACATGGTGTTTGAGACTTCCTTACTTATTTCTACACATATAGAACCTGAATGGAAAGTAGAAAAAGTTCCCACTAGGAAGACAAAGGTTGTTAAATTTTTATCACTCAGCAGACAAGATCTATGCTTATTTCTGCTCCCCACAGGCAATGTTAGCTACTAGTTTTAATTCAGGGAAATGTACATCTTCAGGAAGTTACATAAATATTTATTCAGTCTTTCTCTGAGTCTTCTTCATCCTTTCCATATAGGCAATAAATTGGGAGTCTGTTCCAAAAATTCGATCCCACCATGTGAACGTTGATGCGTAGTTTCCGATGAAGTTCATGTGGTGGAAATCATGGTGCCGAGATCCGGCATAGAAAGGGATGAGGTTCAAAGGGTTGAGAGGAATGTCATAACCACTGAAACAAAAATAACCAAGATTATGAAGAAGCAATTGATATTTTCACTGACAGTCATGTTAACTAATTTAAACATCCCATTTTACCTAAGTCACTTTATTTCTGATATGCTCACAAGAGCCAAAAACTTAACAAAAAATAGTGCATATTATAGAAACCACTTAAGAAATTTTTTTTTAAATCTATGGAAATTACATATTATATTAAATCACACATTTTAATAATTCTCTAGGAATTTTCTTCAAGGATATATATACATAGACACACACACATTCTTTTTGCAGTCCATGGCCTAATAATGGTATTCCTTCATATTAGGATGCAGTTATAGTAAAATATGGTAAACTAATATTCCACTAGGTATGAGTTTTTGGTTGTTAACTATCTTTGAAACTATCTTGTATAATATACTATATAATATGCTATAATATATTATAGTCTCAGGGAATGAAAAAGAGGGCTTACAGTAATGACTAGAGTTTTTCATGAATTATTTCTTTGTTTCAGAGGAAGAGCTTCCTCACCATAACCTATGATGCCTATAATATCATATATGTCTTCAAGAAAAGGTTATGTGACATTAGTACCAAGCGTTAGGAAGGTCAGACCTGAGAATCACTATGTGCAACTTTTACTTTAGTCAAGGACAAGTTGGAATTAAATGCACCACAATTAATTAAATATGAGTGTGCTTTCTATAGCTGGATGAACACACAATTTTTAAACGAATACCATTTAGAGTAGCCTCCTTTATTTCTAATATGTTATCTAAAATCTGACAGCCAGATATACACTAGTCCAAAGCACCCCAATCTCTCCCTCCCTTCAGAAGGCTGAGAGGAGAGGAAAGAGGAAAGAACAACGAAAGGAAAGAAAGAAAGAGACGGCACTTACAATTTTCTACAGAAGAATAGTCTCTGCCTAGAATTAGATTTGTTTTCCTACTTTAGTAGTTTAAAAATAATTCTTAGAATTTAATATTCTGCTTTCATGGGTATAGTAATAAGTCCCAAGTCAAAAATGCAATGAATATATTATTTTAAAATAATGAAAATTAGGATGTTAGGTATTTTAAAAGGCATTACACATAAGTAATTAACCATAAAATATCTTCCAAGCAACAGAAAAGCAGGTGAAATGTGTAAATGTTACAAGTAGTAATTTCATCAGTGCTGGGCAGTGAGACAATAAATACTCTTATTCAGTGAAGGCTAAATGATTCCATGTCTTTTTCAAGAGTTAGGCTTAGATTCGTTACAGAAAAATGATTGCGAACCCTGAATTATGGTATTTAACCAAATCTTTATGAAAACCACATAAGTAGTTTCATCTGAACAGTGTTTCAGGAAGACCTAAGCGAGACATGAAACCTAAGAGCCATAAAAATGATGGATTTACTCTAGGAAAATTAAAAACTTCAGTGCTAGAAAAGAATCACCAAGAGTTAAAATTCAAATGACAGATGGATAGAAAATATTTAGAACATATGTAACAAACAAAGCTTACACAAACCAATAGGTTTTAAGACATATAACCTAACTGAAAAATGGGCAAAGGACATAACAAGGTAATTCAAAGAAGAAAAAATACTATTGATCAAAAAGCACACAAAGAGACACAGATCCTCATGGGTCACTGGAGAAATGCACGTGGATACAGCACGGAAAGGCTTGTCCTCTTATTGACAAAGACAAAAAAGACGGTCCTACCCAGCTTTGGAAGCGTGTTGGGGAGGGAAAGCTTTCTTCCGTATTTCTGCTGGGCATGCAAACAGGGACCATTTTGAAGGGCAGTTTTGAAGTACCTATCAAAATTTTATTTCATTTAACCAAAAAGAACTTATTCTCCCTGTTAAAATGACATAGCCACAGACAGGGATATTAAAAAAAAGTCTCTGTTATTTGAACTTCTATCCAATGGTTATGCTGTCTTGTTTTCTTAAAAATAGCAATACTAACAAATTTAACTTCTCCTACTAGTCTACTTATATATAACCTTATGACCATGAAAATAAAGACATTGGATGATACCTCACGCCAGGACAGAAATCACAGCTCACCTGTGGACATCAATAGTTTCTAGTAAACGAATGGTCACCCACGCCCACAGAAGAACTACATGATCACATAAAAGAATGATCCCAATGAAAAATCCAGTTCCAAGAATTAGGGTTTCCAGGGGATGTGCATATTCAGCTTCCATTCCAAATGGAGCCTAAAAGAAATAGGTAAGAATTCCTTAATATATTGGGACAGCTAATTTTATGCATCAGCTTGGTTAGGCTCTAGTGCCCAGCTGCTTGGACAATCAATCTGGACATTGCCGTGAAGGTATTTTTCAGATGTGGCTAACATTTAAATCAGCAGATTCATAGTAAAGGAGGTATATAAACAATAAAAGTAATTCTCAATAAAAAACCTTCATGATGTTTTTGTTCCTACCAAACATCCAAAGGTCTAGTAGGGAGGTCCTTAATAGTATCTCAGTGTCTTTGATAGCTTAAGACAAAGGCATTACACAATTGACATGAAGGCTAATTTTGGTTTATGCATCTCAATTTGTTCTGCCAAGAAAGGGATGCTTGATTTAGCATACATTTAGCATACCATGTAATCAGGATCAATGCGGAACACAACCTAACCAGTTTGATCAATCTACATCAAAAGCCATTCTGATAAAAGCCACTGTTTTTAAGACTCAAATAGAGAACAGACTACTGGTTGCCAGAGGGGAAGGGGGTTGGGGGACTGGATGAAAAAGAAGGGATGGGGAAGCACAGATCAGCAGTTACAAAACAGTCATGGGGACGTAAAGTACCGCATAGGGAATACAGTTGATAATACCATCACTATGTACGGTGCCAGACAGGTACTAAAAATATAAGGGGGAACACTTTGTAAAGTATAATTGTTTAACTACCATGCTTTATACCTGAGACTAATACAAAATAATATTCAATATAAACTGTAATTGGAAAAGAACATTTTTAAACCATTTTTTGTGGGAGTCATTACTATGGTGAAAATATGTTAAAACTAAGTTGGTAATTGTTTTAGAAGTTGAAAGATTAAAGGTTTGTTGTTTGGGGAGTCCCATTTAAAAAACGCCAGGCCACTACTGCTTCTACCGAACTGCCAGGGAATCAACTGTGTCAGGACAGTGCTCTGGCCACGAAGATTAGAGTCTGAACTACTGCATGTAACATTTTCTTCTTTCAGGTCTCAACTTAACATGAAATAAGACACTAAAGGAAATTTGTAGCCCTGGCCTGGCAGCTCAGTTGGTTAGAGCATCATCCCAATATACCAAGGTTATAGGTTCGACCCCCATTCGGGGCACATACAAGAATCAACCAATTAATGCACAAATAAGTAGAACAACAAATCAATGTCTCTCCCTCTCTCTCCCAAATCAATTTAAAACAAAAAAAGAAAGAAAGAAAATTTGTAGAACTAAGTGGCCATGTCTGTGTAGGTGTATGAGAAACATTCTTCATAATCATGCAAAAGGAACAAGAAATAAACAACATTTTTAAAAAATGCTAAGGAGGTTAAATATGACATTTTGCCTCTAACAGAAAAAGTATTAAATATAATTCTAACATACCTGAAACTCATGATGAACTTTATGAATATATTTATATATTTTTTTGTGGTGTAAGAGCCTATGTAGGAAATAGTGCCAGGTGTCCTCAATCACTGCACAACCAAAGCATCTTGCCAAAAGCATATACCTTTAAGATGAAAATACTGTCGTGAGTATAAAGTGCAATCTAGGCTACTACATGGGACCACTATTTGAGACATTACATAAAACCAAATACTCACTTACCAGCTTACCCTAATTGGATATATCGTTCAACAAATTCTTAAAACCCCTAGATACAAGGTAGCTACATGATACCATCCCCCCAAAAAGAGTTATATACATTACATAGAAAAGGTACAGCCCTGGCTGGTGTGGCTCAGTGGATTGAGCACCTGCCTGCGAACTGAAAGGTCGCCAGTTTGATTCCCGGTCAGGGCACATGCCTGGGTTACGGGCCAGGTCCCCAGTTTGGGGGCGTGTGAGAGGCAACTGACTGATATATCTCTCACACATCGATGTTTCTCTCCCGCTTTTTCTCCCTCCCTTCCCCTATCTTTTTAAATTAAATAAATAAACACAATCCTAGGGAAAAAGTACCTCTCTGTATTGCTATACTCGTATTCAGTCATGTCAGGAACACATACCTGAACACAAGTACTATTGGAACACAGATACCTATGCTCAGGTAATACATGTGTGTCTACACGGACACAACTTTCATAAACCTCACAAACTATTCTCATTCATTTTCGACTTAAAATGTAGGGTATTTTTGTTAGTACAAGCACCTTCCAATAAAGTATTACACTAAAATAAAGATCTAAAATTTAGAGAAAGATCTAACATTTTAAGTGTCTACCATGGTTTACTTTTCTACATTTTATTTATTTCCAAAGTTTAGAACAAAAAAACATTAACTAAATAGAGAAAAAAGATAAACATTAAGGATATGTTAATTGGATAGCAGGCCATGACTGAGTATAAAAATCAAATCTTTATTAAAGATGTGTTTGTATCTACATACCATCTTGGCATACTTTCCCAACCATAAGGAATATTGAAATATTCTGTAAAATAGTAAGTTCCACAAATCAAGGGAAGCTGGATACAAAAGTGATTAAAGAGAAGTACTTTAAAGCATTTCCATTGATTTTCCCATGTTTCTGGTTTATCCTACAGAGAAAAAGCACAAATATTCAGTATTAGTTTCTAATTTTTTTCTCTAATGTTTAATGAGACCTTAATTCTGTTATTTAATTAATTCTGTTTCGTGAATTCTATATCACAGCTACTATGTTACAGTAAATAAAGCCCAGGAATCACAACATTCTCCACTCTAAATTCCTGATAACTACCAACGCTAACTTAGGTAAAGAAATTGTTACTAGACAAACCCAGGCATAATGAACATCAGATCTGAAACCTAAGAAGCAGCACAGAACGAACACCTCCCTGGACCGTGCTGCCCACAGATCATTCACTTCTTTTAGCAGGAATGTCAGAGAAGAAACGTGTTAAGTGATGATTATCGTTGGGCCTCCCAGCTATTGAAGCAGTCGTATCAGCAGCACTGAAGGCCTTCACTACACAGGTACATCGATGCTTCCAGACATTGGGCAGTATTCATTCCCAGAAATTAGTGCATTTGTTCATATACAGTAACAGAATTATAAACTCTGAGCTGGAAGAACTTCAGAAATGTGTCCATTGGTTCCCAAAGAATAGAGGGCTACTGCCCACAGATGAAGTTCAAAGACTAATGGCAAAATGAGTGGAGTGAGATCAATGTAGTAAAACGTCCATTGAAATCTCATCAGGATACCAATTAGCTTAGCAGGCCATGGTTAAAAAAAAAACAAAAAACAACACACTAAATTTATTCAATTTAAAGGGCTATACTTACATAAGAAAAAGTGCTTTTGGCTTTATAAAAAGATGGTGATAATAATTACTGCTTTGTTTTAAATATCCTAACTTAAAAATTCAGAAATCTGCCAGTGAAATTTTTTTCAACTGAACCACAATATCTCAAGTGTGGGAACTACCGGTCAGCAGAGGCCAAGGAGGCCCAGTACCTTGCCCAAATCACACAGGCAGTTTATTAGCAGAACTGGGACTACCTGAATTCTAGGTCTCCATTTCTGTTCTTGAAATTTTGAGTTATTTACTTTCCCTGACCAAAAAAAAAAAAAAAAGGAAAAGCTTTAAATAAACTGAGAATCAATCCAGAGACCTGGGCAGTCTCTTTCCTCAGGACCACCAATAACCAGTTAGCTAGCTCTGTGATACGAGTCAGTTTTCTCAACAATACAATGGGGAAATTCCGTAATTGATAATTGTCTATTTCTATTCTGAGCATTACCACCCTACTCCTCCAAACCTCCAGTCTGTAACTGGGGACACAACAAAGGGAAGATTCTAGCTTGGGCCGGCAATGGCCCTGTTTCGGATAGGAACTGTTTAACAGACTTTTAATATCCTGGCTAGGACCTGATACCTATGTAATGCAGAAATTAATGCAAAAATTAATCAATTATAATAAAATCACATGCTATCCTGTTTCAAGTGTACACAAATTAGTTTCAAAGATAGTTAACCACCAAAAACTCAAACCCAGCAGAGTATCAGTTTACCATATTTTACTTTCTATATAGTTGCATCCTAATATGAAGGAATACATTGGGCCATGGACTGCAAAAAGAATGCTGTTAATATATATATTCTTGAAGAAAATTCCTAGAGAATTATTAAAATGTGAGACCTCCTAAAAAGAAAAAGATCCTACAAGGTCTACTTCATCATTTGTTTATTCCTGTCAATTTCCCCATCATCAGTACACATGTGTATTAACTGTCACACTGTCTATTCTTTTTGAAAGCAGAAAGTCTTTATTGCTATTTCATCACCAACAGCAACTTCTTCCTGTACCCTCAATGTTTCAGGATATCTGCCTTCAAAATTCATTAACTTGTAATGAACTTGCAGTGATTTTTAATCCCCACATATTGTGAGAACTTGTACTGATTTACCATCACAATTTATTTCAGTATCAAAAAAAGCTCAAAACAAAACCCTGAATGGTTGTTAAACTCAAAGGAAGACCTGCCGAGGTCACATGTGAAGCCACACTACCTAGCCTTTTAATCTCTGTTTACAAATCACTACCAGTAGCCAACTGGACGATTGCTTGTCCTTTCCTTTCCCATACTTCATTTTCAAGCCACTCATAAAACACTGACTGGAAAAGGTCTTCGTTTCTTTGGAAAGGTTAACACCTCTGACCAATGACTCAACTACAGACAGGAAAGGACAATGATACCTTGGCCTGGATGGCCATACAATGAATCAGCCACATAACAAGTCAATGGGTAACACAGGGTAGCCAGAATCACCCCAAACATGCAGAACTTGGGCACCCGAATTAAATTATCCCTTTCAAGGCAGGCCCTTGTATAAAAAACATTTTGGAACTTCTGTGTCCTCAATTGAGGGTAACAGGATACTCTCTTTTGGGCCACGACCCTTTCTAGTCCCTCTCCCCTTTCCGTGTTCTTCCCTGCTTTGGCTTGGAGCCCACAGGCACCTGACCCCCTGCACTAGCCCCAGAGAATATCGCTATCAGTACTGACTGCAAGTGAGACTCACTGGAAGAGGCAATGAAACCAAGAGACTGTGAGAGACAGTGTGTGTACTGCCACCCCACGCAGACTCAGTGTGCGCAAATCAGTCTCCACAGCTGAATACTCTCAGGATGCCTACTTCCTAGCAAGGCTGTGTGTGCCCTTGAGCTTAGTATGGCATGACTTTTTAGAAAAGTAGACAGTAAGCATGAGAAACTACCATGGGTTCACCAAGTCCTGATACATACTCTCTGATAAGCTAGTCTGGACTCCTTCCTGCAAACTCTCAAGCTCATCAGAGGATGTCACATCTACTTACAGCACTACTTAACAAATTATTCTTGAAACAGTATCAATCATGATCTAAGGCTGTGCTGTCCAATGTGGTAGCAACTAGTAAAAAGTGACTATTGAACACTTTAAATATGGCTAAACTGAGACAGACTAAAATTAGTGTTAAATACACGCTGGATTTCAAAGACTAGTGATGAGAATTAGAACGTATCTCGTTAAATACTTTTTAAATCTGATTACCTGTTGAAATGATAATTGTTTAGATTTGCTTTATTAAGTAAAATGTATTTTAAAATTAACTTTCCTATTTCTTTTTATGTTTTTATGTATTCTAGAAAATTTAAAATTACTTATGTAGCCCTGGCTGGTGTGGCTCAGTGGATTGACTGCTGGCCTGTGAACCAAGGGGTCACTGGTCCGATTCCCAGTTCGGGCACATGCCTGGATTGCAGGCCAGGTCCCCAGGTGGGGGTGTGGAAGAGGCAACCACACATTGATGTTTCTCTCCCTCTACTTCTCTCTCCCTACCTCTCTCTCTAAAATAAATAAAATCTTTAAAAAAAATTATATATGTGGCTGAATTATATTCCTGTCGATAGCCCTGATCTAGAGTCTCAAAACAAAGTCACAATTACTTTAAAAATATTCAATACTAATGATAATACTCCACTGCGAGTCCATCATACTCACCTTTTGAATTTTGTACTTTTTCATGTAAGGTATAAATTGAAACAAAAACCCAGGTATACAGAACAAGAAATAAAGGGCCTCGTGAACTATCAGGGAGCCCCATGTTGCAATCTGGAACTTTGTGTAATTATCCAACATGTAGTTCCAAGCATTTTTTAATGGCTCTTGCAGAGGGTTCTCAGGTAAAAGTGAATCCACATACTCCACAGCCAAGGACGCTGAACTAAAGATGCTGACATTTTCATTTGTTGCCATTTTTCAAATCTCTGCACACGGCCTTAGAATTCTGTAAACATAAATAAATACATAAATAAGCAAGAATGCAAATGAAACAATGAAATTCCAAGAAAAGTTTCAAACATGTATCTTCAATAATTTCAAAATAACAATTATTAAAGAAGCACCAATTTCTCAGGTTCTAAACATGCAGTAAAAACAAACAAACAAACAAACAAACAAACAAGGGTACTGGATGTCATCACCACCTCCATTTGTAGATACTGATTTCAAAGTCACATGTTGTATACTCTGGCTTCTCTTCAGACTGCATAAATCTTTCACCTTGTACTAAATATACATATAACAAACTATTTTTAAAATTAAAAAAAAAAGTCACGTTAACTCCTAAGAGCAAAGTCAAAGAGAGTAACAGCAGATAAAGAATTTCAAGCTATCCTTAAAGAGACTTTTTAGTGTGGTCTCCATGGAAAAACTTGTAATTTCAATGGGCAGTAATGAAGTTTAAACATCACTTAAGCCCTAACGGGTGCGGGCTCAGTTGGTTGGGTGTCATCCCGCAAAGCCAGTTCCATTCCTGGTCAGGGCACATGCCTGGGTTGTGGACTTACTGTGTGAAAGGCAACTGATTGATATTTCCCTCTCACTTGATGTTTCTCTCCCTCTCTTTCTCCCTCACTTCCCTTCTCTCTAAGAATAAATAAATAAAATCTTTAAAAAGAAAAGGAATAAATAAAGTCTTTTTAAAAATGTCACTTACCACCAAAAGAACCTACAAAGAAAAAGCCTGTCAAATATGACTACATAAAAATTACATCTGCCCTGGGTGGTGTGGCTCAGTACATTGAGTGCCAACCTGCGAGCCAAAGGGTCACTGGTTTGATTCCCAGTCGGGGCACATGCCTGGGTTGCAGGCCAGGCACGCAAGAGGCAACCACACATTGATGTTTGTCTTCCTTTCTCCCTCCTTTCCCCTCTCTCTAAAAATAGATAAATAAAATCTTTTTTAAAAATTACATACTTCTGACTGGGGAAGAAAAAGATCACAAATAAAGTCAAAGATCATACTACAAAAGGCTACAAGGTGTGCTTTAGGAAAAGCCTAAAAACCCTAGAAAAAGCCTAAAAACCTGAGTAAAATGACAAAGGCCATTCACACGTGGTTCACAGAAAAACAAACGCAAATGCTCAGTAAACAAACAAGCAGTTCAATTTGACTGAAATAAGGAAATGAACCCCGAAACAAAAATCTTTACATATCATAGTGCTCACTACCCAGTATTGGTAAAGTGTAATAATTTGGGGAAACAGGCATCAGTCCACATGTTGATGGGGTGGAAAGTGTGTATGTGGGGGGTGAGGAAGATTAGTACATCTTTGAGGGGAAAAAAATCACAGTATCTCTCACAATTCAACATGAACACACCACTGACCCAGCAATTTTCTCATTCCAGTGCACAAAGACAGGTATGCTAAAACTGAAAGAAGCATTGATTATAATAGGAAAAACAAAGAGAAAAAAATAAAAATAAACCCACCAGCAAAAAATGAGTTAATAAATTCTAAGTCCTTCCATAGAGAACTATACAGCCACTTAAAAGAAAAAGGAAGACCCGTTATGTTCTACACAGAAAGACGTCTAAGATCCAGGGTTAAATGAATTAGCAAGTTAACACAATACGCATAGCAGGAGCCCGGCTTACGTTTTTGTCAAAGTCATGTATTGTATCTACGCACTTTCACGCATCTGTATGTAGCTCCAGAGACACATACACACACAAATAGAGGAAATGTACAGAAGGAAACAGGGAACAGTTTAGAGTGGTGGCCTTTAGGAAAAGGATCAAGAGGGAACAGGTCTGAGTCATGCTCAGGTGCACACGTGGCGTGGGGCTGTGAGGAAGGAGTGGAAAAGCTTTTACTTACTTTATACCTTCTTATAATTTTTTTCATGAGCATGCTTTACTTATATAGTAAATAAGCTTAATAGGTTACCAACACAAAAAATAGAGAAACTTAGCCAACTTCCTCAGGTCTCTGAATTCACTTTGCATCCTATTCTCTTGTCTAATTCTCAAGTGACTTACCCCACGGAGACTATCACGTTGTGTGTCCGGTGCCATCCCGACCTCAAAACCTCGCTTGGCTCCCCCAGCCTCTCCTCTGAGACTGACCAGGCTTGCGTTTGTATCTTACCGCATCAAGAACTTGCCCAGCACTCACTTTACCTTTCCCATTTGTCTGTGCCCCTCAAGCTTAAAAACATACTCCAGTCTTCCTTCCCTGAGGAAAGCTTCCCTGATCTCTATCATCTCTCCCCCAAGCCACCACGCCATTTTTCTTTCTTTGAACCAACCAACTTCTTTTCCAAAGAGACTGATATAAAGCTCTGATGGCTTAACTCACACACACACTCATTGGACTAACTGGAATCGAGCTAGCTCACCACTCACACCAAGCTACCTTCAAAGATCTTCTAAATTGCAAAATAAGTCATTCCAATCCTCACTTTTCATGACATGATTACCAAATCTGACAAGGTTGAAGCAACACCACTTACTAGCTGTGTGACTTTGAGCAAGTTACGTAACTTCTATGAGCCTTAGCTTTGTCATATGCAAAATATAAAGAACAAAGGTAATTAAGTAGTGGGGATCTTTTCCCAATTGTAATTTTATCTGTCAATAAAGCTGAAAAAGGGGAAAAAAACCCAACAGTTCTTCCAATGAGTCCAAGAAAGAATGCATGTGAAGCACTCAGCACAGGGCCTGACTCAGTGATTCTAAGAAGCCAGCAATTACTGAGCATTTTCTATGTGCCAGGAGCTGTATTCTAAGTGTGCCACATGCTGTCTCTTATATTAAAGGCTTTAATCCTTACCACACTTTCATGAGGTAGGTACTTTTATTATCCCCATTCTCTAAATGAAAAACCCAGGGTTAGAAAGATCACACAACTTTCCCAAGTTTCAAAAATGCTAAGTGGGGAAGCCTATGCTACCACCCATTAAGCTACATTTTAATCATAAGTAATAATGCACACAGTAAATATTATAGGATGAGAAGTATAATTCCTACAGTTTACCCAAGCCTCCTAAAAGAGTCTTCTTCACAGGCTGCTTCCTTTCCACATTTCCCAGCAACTACAATCAGCTTTCTATTCTCCTCACGACCCTGAATTTACTCTTACTAAAATCACTAAGGATCTCCTAGCTGCCAAATCCAACAAACATTCTTTTGAGTTTATTTTATTTAACTAGTCTGGAAGATCTGATACTGCTCTCATTAAAATACTTTCTTTCCTTGGTTCTTGGTGTTACGAGAACAAAGAGCAGCAGAAAGAGTTCCTAGTGAAACAGACTATCTAAACTGGCCCCGGAGCATGATGGGAGGAGACCAGATAAAAAGAGAGAAAAGTAGCGAGAGGCAGGGGACACAGAGGATGTTTTTAGTAGGGGGAACCTCAGCTCCAAAGACTCAACCAGGACATGAGAAAGGAGACAGCATTTTCTGATTCAGTACGTCTGTGGTACAGCTTTTGAGAAGGGAAGACTTGACAACTGAGGCCGTAAAGTTTCCCAGTGATGCTTTCCTTACTCCTTTCTAGTAACAATCTGGTAATTCCATTTACCTTCGGTGTTCTTAAATATTCCATTTTTAAAGCCGGCTAATATCCACAGTCTCTATTTCCAGCCCCCTCCCCTAAACCCCAGGTTCTAATTATCCAAATCTGCGGGCCAGCTCCAGTTAGACAGTTGGGAGGCACATAAAGCTCAACACATCCGAAAGTTCAGCAACTGCTCCTCACAACCCTGCCCCTGCACTCTCCACCTCCCTTGATACCTGACTTTCGAACTGCACTTTCACCTATTTAGTCATCTCCGACAGAACGTTCTAAGTCTCTCCTGCCTCTGTTAACTAGGTAAAGTCTTGAAACTCACTCAATACAAACATACCTGGTTTAACGAATATTCAGGAGTTCACTCTCCATACACAAGGGAGGAAAATGGGCAAATTGCTGAACAGAAGCTAAAAACAGAAAATAAAGAGGAGAGGGGAGGGGATATACTGAATTTTCTTTTGCTTTTTCTCCTCCTTGGACAACCCGATTGCCTGGAAACCCGCTCTGCAGCAGGCTGACTAGGCCCTCAGAAAAAAAGTTATCTGTGAGTTCTTTGAGAACCCTTGATGTTTAGCCGTCTCTGCGTACTGTCTGCCAGTGTCGGACCCTGCACCTTGGTTAAGCCCAGATTGCACCAGTGCCCTCATTTGGACTTGCCCTGCTCCGAAATTGCCCCTTTAAAGCCCTACTTCTAGGGCACAATGTCAGGTTTTAACCCTCTTAAAACCCTTAAAGTTCAAGAAAGTTCCCAACCCCACCAACCCCATCTCACAAACATAACAGGTCTAATCTCCTCTGTAATGCTTCTGTTTTGTAAAAGTTTCATCTCTCCGTCACTATGTAATGAACCCATTGTCTAATATGCCCAGTCTCCGGATGACTGTAAATTTATACAGGGCAAGAAACAAGCCCCAGCCCCGATCCATCATTCAAGAATTTCCCACCATTTTTCCCCTTGCTGCTCGCCGCCCTCACCTTGGGTAAGGGTGCCCCTACCCGACCCTGAGCGCGCATTCCCCCCTGACCCCACTCCCCTCAATCGCGCGGAGCACAGAGCCGGAGTCCGCACGATCTCCCTCCTTACCTACGATCCTCTATTCCGACTCCCTCACCGGGATGCTCGCGCAGAGAATGCCGCCCACTGCCACCCAGATTCGGGCAGGTGTCGCGACCCAGGAAGCCGCTTCAGCCAGCTGAGGTGCTAGGCCTGTTCCTCCTGTTGTTGTTATTGGCTCGCGAGGCTCCCGCCCCGCCTTTTCCGCGCTATGATTGGCCTGTGAGGTTGCCGGCATCGTGCGACTCGCGCAAACGAATCACTGGCGGTGCCAGCCATTGGCGCCCCGAATGGAGTGAGGATAGTGAGACCGAGACGCCCAGTCAGTGATTGGCTCCGCAGCGCGCCTGGGGGCAGCGCGCTAGAGCGTGATGTCACGAGGGGGCGGGCACAGAGGCCTCTACTTGCGGGCCGCGGGGAGTCATCGCCATGGCAACTTGCGTTCCTAGCAGAGTGTAGTGGGCCCTGGCCCTGTGCGGGGGAGAGTGTACCAGAGCGAGGTCCCTGCCACTTTGGGATGTAAACTTTGCAACAGCCGCGTAGCCAAAAGCCGGAGAGAGAATAGCACGAGCTTTAAAATCTGTTTTGACTGTCTTTGTTTACGGACAGCCCGCCTTCCTCTGGTCTACCCAGAGGAATTTAGGTAATTTGATTTAGGTAATTCTTCTTCCTTGTGGCCCTAGCCCAAGTATCCTTTGATAAACCCCCTATATATGAAAGATGGGGAATTTCAAACACATTGTATCTCCTGTGACAATCCAGAGAGTTAGTTACCGTTATCCCCATATAGCAGATGAGAAAACCCAAGGCTCAGAAAGGTTTAGAAAATGATTTGATTTGACATAGTAGATGGCAGGTGGCTGGTCCTGTACCTGAGGGTTGCAGTTCCTGTGTAGGACAGTGAGCGCCAAGGGACTGGGCAGAGGGCTGAAACGTAAAACCTTGTCCACAGCTCTAGCCTTATCTCGGTCTTCTCTGAATACTAAAATACAGCGTCTAGGGTATAATAGTAGTGGGTACAGATGGTGCAATAATTACGAATTTACAATTTCACTTGAGTGCCTTTTTAAAATTCACACAAGGACACCATGTGGGCTAGTTGAAAGCACTGTCTATACAGTAGTTTCTGACAATAGAGTGCTGTTCTTCCTTTCACAAGTACGTTCAAACTGGCTCTTCTGCCTGAAATAACCATCTCTCCTACCCATCAATTCATGTATTACCTGCTTGAGGAAGTCCCCTCTTGAGGAATGTCTCTCCTTTGGTCCAGTGACCCCTACTCACTGTTCTTACTGACCCATGTGTCTGATAGCCACATTCATTCACGTCAGAGAGGTCACATCAAATGAAGAGAAATAGGATCTGTCCCTTGGGCGTTCGGAGTCAGAGCCCTGACTTTAGGAGGCCTGTGAACACGGAAGGTGAGTAGTGTCCTGGAGTGGACGCTCTGATGCACTACCTAGGTCCCCTTCTTCAGGACTGAAGCAGCTGTGCATCCTGAGTCCAGTGACTGGTTGATCCAGGAATATCAAGGCCCCGCCCCTTCCCCCAAATGAGGACTAATTTGCTCCGCCACCCCAGCTCCACAGCTTCCCCTCCTATTGGCTGTGGTTGTGGGTATGATTGCGCGGCAGCCCAATTTTCCCTGTGCCCAAACCTGGTGCCCTCTGTCAAGCAATATTAAAAGCACACCTTGTGCACTCAGACTTACCAGGCTTTGTCACTTGTTAGCAGTGTGCTTCTGGATAAGTTACTTTTCAAAGTCTTATCTAGTACTTCTGTAAAACGGGTATACCTACATCTCAAAGAGTGTTACGACAATTAAATGAGACCGTGTATTAAGGTCCTTTGCACAGTATCTGTAATACAAGAAGTGCTCAGTAAATGCTGGCTTAGAATCCTAACACAGTAGATATATTTACTAAAATCTGAGCAGATATGTGTATGTGGAGGGGTTATTATTTAAAGCCTTAGAGATTCAGAGCTCAAAGGAAATACAGATGTGGCAGCTCAACTCACTTATTTCCCTACAATGAAGAAATGGGAGGTTCAGAGAAGAGCAACAATAGCTGTAATTTGTCGAGGGTCCTCTGTATTTCAAGTACATTAATATACATCATATCCTAACTTAGGAAGTGACATACATACTACTGTTGCCATTTTACAGAAGCCAAAACAAGGGTCAGAGCTTAAGTAATGTTTAAAGGCACAACAAGCAACTGATAGAAGGAGAGGCAGGCAGAAGTTTCTTCAAGATGCAGGTGCTTGGACCTAGCCTTGAGCTCTGCTCAAACCCGCTGCCGTTTTTCTTGGCAAGATGTCCAAGACAACTCTCTCTGCCTCAACTGCTGACCTCTTTGTGCAATACCTAAACAAGGCAGGAATGCTTTAAAAAAAAAATGAGTTTCCTACTGAAAAGACAAGGCTGTTGTTGGGAGGTGGGGAGACCACATATTCAAAGCCCCTGAAATCACAGTTATGAATTGAGCTGTTGACAAGTCTTGGCAAACCATTTTATTCTATAGCTATTAAAGCTTCAAAGAAAGAAAAAGAGGTATTTGACATGCTAAGTACTTAAGACTTTGTTAACCTAATAGATTCTATTTTTTAAAAAGCTTAAAATTTTTTAGATAAATCTTTAATTGATAGATTGGTGGAAAGTTTCGTGAAACATCAGTGGTTTGGAAGTGATCAGGAAGGATGACACTGCACATTTTTCTGGGCTCCGCTATCAGAAACAGCTAGCAGCGCTCCAAGGTCACCAGACCCTCCCTTGACATGTTTGTGGGGGATGGATGTGCTTGAGCCACACTATGGCAGAAACTCATGTTTTCATAAGTTGAGCATCGGCTTTTTCCTTTTCTGATTACTCTTATTTCCACTTAAAATGAAAAATTCAACTAAGTATTAAATATGGTTCTATGTTAACAGAAAATAAGTTAGCGGTTCCCTAGGGCTGTTGCTTTGGGAGGGAATAGGGAGGGAGTACTTATGGATACGGGGTTGCTCTGAGGAATGATGGAAATATTCTAAAATTAATTGTGTGGTGATGGTTGCAGTTCTGTGAATACACTAAAACCATTGAACTGTACACCTTAAATGGGTGAACTGTATGGTAGGTGGATTACATCTCAATAAAGCTATTGCAAAATTTTAAATGGTACAAATAAAAAAGAAAACTGAAGGAAAAAATTAATGTATTGTATTTGAGATGGTAGGATTATGATTAAATTCCACTTCCTTGAACTTTCCAGTTACAGTATGTGTTGCTTTTATAAGAAAATAAATCTGCTTTAAAAGCAAGAAACATATATATAATCTGAAATAATTATATTAGTTGACCTACTGAATTATTTAGTATTTTCTGTGTAAGTGCTACTGAAATTTGTATGTGGAAAATGAAGATTTGGGTTTTGGCATACTTGACACAGGATTGTTAATTTTTGAAGCCATTGATTAACAGGTTGTTACACACTTCTTGTGGTCTCAGGTCATTCACACAGGGGAGGATTTCTGCATCCTCGTCTACTATGCCAGGATCTAGCTCAGACTGTTTAGGTGTGGTTTATGGTAAGGGAGCTTTGGAAACTGCTGTATTAAGTCCCTTCCAGGGTTACTAATGTTTTTTGAAGTGCTCATCCCTTCCTACTCCAAACACCTCTGCAATGCACTGAATGTTTCTTTCTCCTCCAAATTCAACAGGCATTTGGGGGAGACATAATCCCCAAGGCCCCATATGAGGATGTGGGGCCTTTTGGAGGTGATTAGGTCATAAGGGAAGAGCCCTCATGAATGGGACTGGTGCTCTGATGAAAGAGACCACGAAGAGATCCCTTAGGCCTGTGAAGACACAGCAAAAAGACAAAGCCTATGAACCAGGAAGCAGGCTCTCGATAGACACTGAATTTGCTGGGGCCTTGATCTTGCAATTCTCAGCTTCCAGGACTGTGAGAAATCAAATTTTTGTTATTTTATATATATATATATGTATATGCATATTTTATATATATATGTATATATATATGCATATACATATGTATATGTATATAAATAAATGTATATGTATATATATATATATGGTTCTATGTTTAAATGTGAACACTATATATTAAATAGGTAGACACTATATCATAAATATAATTCTTTCCTCTCAATTGTTCTGGCAAAAGCTCACGCTACCCTTTTAAATGCCTCTCCTGAGGAACAGCACCATACCCCATCACCTCTGCCCCACCCTGCGTCCAGCACCTCAGCTGTCCACCCCACTCCCCAACTCCCATTTCCTCAACTCCTTTCATTGTGATTCAAAATCACAATTTATTCCTCAGTTGCTTTAGAGTAGTATTTTCTCATTGACTTACTTTTTGGTTCAATGCTATCTGTGTTCACCTTTATCTTGTGTCCTGCCCACATTAGGGACAAAAGAATGTAAAAACTAGATTTCACCAATCCTTGGGAGACTTTCCTTGATGGTTGAGGTAACTTTCCCTTGGAGAACAATTTTCAGGGACTTCAGTCATTGATTTAATAGACTTGCCTTAGAGGTTACTTTGGCAACACATTAAAAACATGGAATTGTGAAGTGAGAAAAATGCAAATTTTACAAAAGAACAGAAAAACTAAACAGGCAACTTTCTTAATATCAAACTAAATAGATAAAAATCAAGGACAATGTAAAACAAATAATATACAAACTTTTATTCAAAGATAATTCCAGAAAGACATGTTTTGGTCATTTTTAAAGTGAGATTAATTGAAGATCTCAGAAAAACTGTATCTGATCAACACACATGGCTCCTCACAGAAAGTTCTCTCTCCTGTTAATAGCAGCTAAGTTTATACACACAGAAAAAATTCTTAAGACCATGCAAATTCAGTTGAATTCCATACATTCATTATATTCATCAAAAACCTGCAGTAATGATCATGCCAAAGTGTTACTTTAAGAAAAAAAAGTAAAAATACACACCAAAACATGACCAAGATTAAACCCAAGGAAATAATAAATAAGCATAATTTACATTTTATTTAAAAAAGTTTGGCATCACACATATTCAAGTGTGTCACACCATGTTCATTCCTCAGAAGTGGCATTTTAAAGTGTTAAGCATTGTTAAATATCAAAAAATACAACTCTGTTTTACAATGTAGTACTGGCATAATTCAAAGTACTGTGCCAATTATAAATAGTGTAATCAAGTTTCAAACATCTTTTCAAACATATTTAAAGGAAAGCATATAGACACACAGTTATATGCACACCATTTATTATACTCATGTAATCAAAGATATTTTATAAAAGCAAACAGTTTTACCCCTCAACTAGTTTGTATACTTATACATAGAATTTAATAACTGTTCAAAGACTCTCAGTTCCTGTGTATATAGACTTTTCCGGAGAAGGAAATAAAGAAAGATAAAATTTAATTTTACAGCCACACATATTACTTTATCCTTCTTCACAAAATAACGCACAGCCGTCCAAGGTTGGTAACTAGTGTGAATGAAAACAACTGTTGTTTAAGGGCTACAGATAAGTACTGCAGTCCAGGGGTCTCATTAGAATTCAGTCAGCTGCTGCTCGTTGCAGAAAAAGCCTACACGGTGCTTCTACCAAAAATAATCTTCAGAATCTGAGGCCTGTAAAGGCAGACGATCTTATCTTCTGCGGAGACTCAAAGTGCAGCTACAAGTGGAGAAGTGCTAGATTCTCAGTCACTTCAGAAATACTTGATCTGCTTCTCACGTATAAATATGCCGAAGTGTCTTTCAGGCTCATAGTGGTTTATCAATAACTGTGACCCCTGAGCACAGAAATGAAGAAGTAAGGCAGAAGTTATAGGTAGTATTCTATATGTCTGAGAAAATAATGAATTTAGTTTATTAGTCAAGCAACAGGGACTGAACAAATGGTAGTGTATCAAAAGTGCTATCATTTTAATCTAAATGACAGTGAAAGCTGTTTAATTAGAGACCAAAACATCAGACTATTTAATCCAGAATGACTCTTTTGCTCTTTGCAGCCAAAATTAAGGAAAAATAATTTTACTCAGGAAATACTAAAATCCACCTAATATTTAAAGGGGCACAAAGAAACTTTTAGGGGTGATAAATAGTATTTTCATTATTTTGACTGTGGTGATTTCATAGATATATACATATGCCAAAATAAAACTGTACATCTAAATATATGCTATTTATTCATTATCAGTTGTATCTCAATGAGACTGTTAAAAATTTTTTTCCCTCATCTTCAGGACGTTATTCTGGGATCCTACTGTACATTGCTCTATTAGGTGCTATTTTGCATGATACATAAATAATAGTGATGGTTAACTAATCACTTCCCCACAACTGGGTCAATAGTAGAATGTTACTAAAACATTCTAATATTTAAGGCAATATAAATATCATTAGAATAATTAACATGGAACATACAGTTTTAAAAATTCATCATTATATTTATTAAAGAGAATTACAATTTCTCTTAAGAAGGGGATGGACCAAAATGATATTTTATAATTTGACTGGTGCTGTGCTTAAGTAAGAAAAATTACTCCCCAGCTTCACTATCGGGGCTCCATACTATCGCATGGAGCCCCGCCAGGGGGATGTCGTAGGGTCATACTCTTTGTACATCTGACAGCAAGTTCCACTCCACCTACAAATAGCAGCCATGTTAAATTTTACTATATGATCCTGCAGTGGAAAGATTTGTGATTTCAAGTACAAGTGACTGTAGAAAGACAAGAATACTACTGCTTTATTTCAGAAAATAAATATATAATATTATTTTAAGAACAAGAAATAAAATATACTTTGAGAAAAGACTTTCTTCTTATAACAGAAAAAGATTCTTAATGTAAAAATCATAATGATATATTTTTTGGCATTCTAATAGAAGACAGTAAGAAAATTAGACAAGTATTACCGGCATAACTTCTCCCTGTGCTCATACAAGATGATACAACTGTCCATTTATCAGTGGTTGGGTTATAATATTCTACCGACGCCAAGTTGCAGGAACCATCATCGCCTCCAACTACATACAACAGACCATTGACAGCACAAACTCCTTTTAAAAAATTAGAGAAACAGTTTTTTTAAAAAATCTGGATGAATATGAATATCCCTACACGTTTTGTAAGGTGATCCAGAGACTCTTACTCTGTTGAAAGAGGCAAGAAAAGAAGATGGTGACCATGGAAGAATTCTTATTCTTTTTATTCATGAGAGTCTAATCCCACTTTAAGCTCCGACTGGTGTCATTTATACAGTAGTTGCTTTATTTTTGCATTACTTTACTTAATTTGCATAATACCCTTACTCTATAGGTTAGAAACTACTTTAATTCCCATTTTATTTATTTTTATTTTTTAAAAATTTTTATTGTTATTCAATGACAGTAATTCTCCTTTTATTTTTTAAAAAATAGAAAAATTAAAGGTCAAGTAAGTTTAGTAACTCTCCTAAAGTCAATTTCTTAGAGAAAACTAAGGAAAAACTGTATTTTAGAAGAAAATTAAAATGATTCTAAATTTTAATTACTACACTGACTAGTTAACTATTTTACCTCCTTCAAAAAGGGAGTACAATATTAATTATTTCATTACTATTAAGAGTAACTTATGGAATTTTTTTTGCAAAAATTCAAACCATCTAGAAAAGTATAAAGAAAAAAAGATCACCTCTAATCCCATACCACTTAGAATAATGACTACTGCAATTGTGATCTCTACTCTTGCTGTTTTCTATGCATGTATACTCAGAACTTCTTCTTTAACCCCAAAGTAGGTCATAATATGCATGCTACTTTATTACTCACCCACCCCCGCCAAACAATATACCTTGGACATCTCCCCAAGTTAATATTAATAAATACGGATCTACATAATTTCAAGTGGCTGCATAGTATTCCATGTATGACACCATAATTATAAATTATCTTTAATATAAACATTATTTTTTTTACTAATGGATATTAAGTTATTTTTAGGGTTTTTTTTTTTTGCTTTTATCAATGTTACAATGAACAAGGATCCCTCTGCATACTTTTTTGCATACTTCTGCAACTATTTTCTTAATATAAATTTTTATTTAAAAAATTGCTGAGTTAAAAGATAAATACCTTTATTTACATATTTTTATAAAGCATATTTAATAACTCTAAGCAAGATTCAGAGCTATTGTGAACTGCTACTAGAGGGCATCAAAAAACCCAGAAGGATGCCGCCGCACACTGGTCTCTGCAGCGCCACAGGCAGTCTGGCTGGCATAATCCATGGATCCTTGCAGATTTTTAACATAAGGATGAGCCAAGTCTATATACAGCATTTAGAAGCGCACTAGCATTAGTACCTCCTGTGCAAACAGAGTGGATCTTCCCTACTCAAACTCAATTGTGTTACTATTCCAGTCTCCCAACAAGAAGCAAATTCATACCATTTTTAAAAAATATATGTTTTTTAAAGATTTTACTTATTCACTTATTTCTGGAGAGGGGAAGGGAAGGAGAAAGAAAGGGAGAGAAACATCAGTGTGTGGTTGCCTCTCACACACCCCCAAATGGGGACCTGGCCTTCAACCCAGGGATACACCCTGACTGGGAATTGAACCAGCAACCCTTTGGCTTACAGGTCAGCACTCAATCCACTGAGCCACACCAGCCAGAGCCACACCATTTTAAAGTAGTTCAAATACTTGAACAGCAAGAACAGGGCAATGATTGCTCTACATGTACCATCTGGCCATCAGAAATGAGCTTATTTTGATTTGAAAAGAAAACATGAGTAGAGAAAAAAAATAAGATTATTCCAAATAATCTTCAGGAAAAAAATAATGAAAGTTCAAATTACAAATAAATCTCCTAATCCAGGGAAGGTACATGAACATATTATTGTGACTTTTCTAACTTAGTATGTACTGGGGTCAAGCATGCATTCCACCTAGAGTCCAGATTTGTGGGTCTTACCATGTTTTTCCAGAATATCAACGGCTGACAGTTTTAGGACCTTATCAAATACAAATGACTGAATGAGGTGCAAGTTGACAGAGTTAATTGTAAATTCTGTTCCATTGTTGATAGTCTTTGCAGTCCCACGTGTTTAATTTCCCACAGTAATCACATTTAAATTAAAGAGAAATTAATAAGACTATTTTGGGGGGTGGGCATCCTGTAACATCACCCAATGGTGCAGTGAGTTTGAGCATCATCAGGAACTTGTTGTGGATTATGGAAAATGGTATGAAGATAACGGCATTTTAAAGAAGAAAAGCATTTCCTGAAAGACTGTCTAGCCATCTGGCATCTATTTTCCATTACCATGTCCCTTCCATGGATCTTCTATTCAAGTATTTAATTTCCCACTCTTAAAGACTTCAGTTTTCTTAAAAATGATTTGTTGTTGTTTTAGCTCTTCCATTTCCTAGGAATCCTGAATTATATTAGATCAGGCTTAGCTTCTTTGGGCTTCCCCTCCAGATTTAGATAAACACTAACCTTTTAATCTGGCATAAATATTTACTCAACTAGATTAAATTCCCTAAGAACTGGTGTATCTAGTACATGATATGTGGTAGGCACTCAAAAATATTTGTGCTATGAATGAAAGAATTCAAGTATCAAATAAAGAGCACTCTTCTTCTAATTTAAGTCTCTACATTCATCACCAAAAATAGCCACTAGGAGAAATTCTAAATTAACGGAGGCATCCCAACCCTCCACGTTCCAGATACCATACTAAGCATTCACTCTATGTTGAAAAGGATTATTACGTAAGATTCTGCCTTTAAAGTCCTAGTCTATTACAGAACCCAGATCAGTAGAAGAACAATGGAAATATATGGTGATACTAGTAAATACTAGTAAAACTAAAATACAAATCATATAAACTTTGTAAACTAGACAGATACCTGCATTTCTTCTGCACATGTTCATATCTGCAACCTGTCTCCATGTGTTAGTGGTGGGATCATACACTTCAACACTTTTTCGTACTAGGGGACCATCATGACCCCCTACAGCATACAGTAAGTTGTTTAACACACCAACACCTACAAAACAAAGAGCCAAACTATAGTGGAGTAAAAGGGACAAGAGACTTATAACATATTTGGGTTTATTCAAATGACTTGTAACTAGAACTTTTGAAATTATTATTCATAGAAAAAGTGGTAATTAAAAAAAGAAAGTGGACACTAAAGTATACAGCCTGAGAAAGGGAAATGAATAGTAAGGACAAATAAGAATCTCAATAAAAACTATTATTATTTAAAAAAAGAGGCATGTCAAATAGTATGAAAATAATAGGTAGGTGAAACACAGAGAGGGAAGGCCATTAACATAAGCCTTGTGAAAACAATTTGTCTGATAAAAGCAAACCAGTGTTGTGGTGGAGAGACTGCCCCCTGATGTGACTGAGGTTGGACCCTCTAGCCAGAACGGAGATTACTTCTTATAAATTCTGTCAGGGACTGCCAACCCCTCCCCTACAACCCAAACGTGCTGGTTCCTAGAGCAGGTCTTTGCCCCACCCCAGGCAGCATGTAAGGCATTTCCTCCTGAACTGGGATAGGTCACAACCCAGTATCCCTACCCACCCTACCCTGTCCTATATTCCCCTTAGCGCCTGCCACACGGCAGGGAGGACGCCCATGTCCTCTTGCTGCAGCCCAAGATGTACCTCATATGTAAGTTCCCTTAATAAACTCATAATGTAATGTTAGAATTGTGAGCCTCTTTCTCTGGTCTCTCAGCCCTGGGAAATTTTATGTAACAAGTATTAAAGCAAAAAATTTGTAAGAAATGGATATGAAGAGGCTTGATTATTAAACAAGTTTCTCAATAAGCACTAAAACAAAAAACTAAAAGGAATGCCAAATAATATAATTAAGTGAAAGAGAAGATGCCTTTTATGTAGCCCTCAGAAATTTTACAAAGTGAAATTTAAGAGCAACTGCCTACCACTACTTGTATAATTCAAGACATTTAAAAAATGTCATTAGAATCAGTATATATTTTCTGAAAACATAAAAGATTTCAAGGAATCATTTCCTTTTGTTTAACTCTTTTCCATCATTTTTGGCTTCAATTGCTAAGTGTGGTTCCTATTTACCTGCTCCACTCCGCCTGGTGCTCATTTCTGCTATATAGGTCCACTCGTTTGTTGCAGCGTTATAGCATTCTACTGTGCTGAGACACTGACGGGAGGCTCCATCATAACCCCCTACAGCATACAGCAGACCTAAACACGGAATCACAAAGAAAGCCACGCTCACAAAAAAGCTATTCTTTCAAGTCAGAAGATAATATATTTTCCTCCATTGTGACAGTTTCCCTTTAAAGTATTACTGATTTTTATGGACTATTAAAATCTTGCCTGATGGTGATATATATACATATGATCTCTCTGTACATATACATATGTAGAGAGTTACCAAATCACATTATGAAGCTTTGCAGAGTATAGATGATGATATTAATTTAACATTTTCATCAATAATCTGACTGACAGAATAGAAAATACACTGACTATGTCTTTGGATAACACTACTTGGTAAGTGAACAACACCCTGGAAAAAATAATTAGATATCAAAGATATCTTGGTAAATTAAGAAGAAAAAGTTAAACCAAAAGAAATGAGGCACCAGTAAATGCTACAGCACAAATGAACCCTGAAACATTATGCTCAGTCAAAAAAGGCAGTCACAAAGGACCACTTACTGTGTGACTTCAATAGTATGAAATGTCCAGAAGTGGGGAATTTGTGCAGAGACAGAGGTAGAGTGGTGGCTGCTGACAGCTGCGGAGGATGGGGGTGACAGCTAAGGGGAGTAGGGCTGCTTTTGGGGGTAATAAAAATGTTCTAAAATGAACTGTCATGGAAGCACACTGAACCGTACACTGTAAGTGGATGAACTGTACGGCATGTAATTTCTCTCTCAAGAAAGCTGCTTTAAAAATAGTGCAGAAAATTAAACCTGCAGTGGGGAGAGCATGGCAACTCACAAATTTACCCAAGCAAAAAATAAAATAAAATAAATCATACCAAAAAATACTTACAGCCTTTCTTAAATTTTGGTGGGGGAACAAAGTCGAATATAGATAAGTAATTGTGACAACCCAGCCCTTAGATGTTAAATGGCTCTTTGTATATATGCCATCTGATGTGTCCCCCAAACAACTGCATTAATATCAGTTAACAGTTTTATATGAGTTACATATGCAGAGACACAGAGAGAGAGAAAGGAGGAAAGAAGACAGAGGGAGACGGGGGAGAGAGGGAGTAAGGGAGTGGGAGAAAAAGTGCCTTATACAGGTTAGTTAATATGGAAAAGCTAATTTTTTTTAAAAGATAATTAAAATTTTACAATACCTACCCAGTTCCCCTTTGAAATGATCACTTGCTTGCCCATTTAGAGGACTGATTTTTAGATTATTGGAAGAACCACTCCTGACAATCGAGAAGCCACACGAACGTGGAAATGTTCACCTGTAGGAAGCACTGGCACCTACCTCCAACAACGCCGACACCAACACTGCTCCTCCTCGTGTTCATGGGAGCCACATGAAACCACTCATTAGACTTGATGTTATATGCTTCCACAGATGATAAACCTATAATAAAGCGTAATGCTCTTCATTTCCTCCTCCAGAAAAAAATGTAAGGTGATTGTTCCCATATATCAATATATTATTAGGGAACAATACTTCAGGTATGTTAAACTAGGCTAAAATTAAAAGAAAAAAATGATGGAATGTAAATATATAAATTAAGTGATAAATAGGAATAATTTCTTTTCCAGAGGGCTCTTATCCAAGCTACTGGCATTTATGAGCTTTTTAAACTTAGTAAGATCACTGATACTGATGCATGAGAAGGAAAATTTATATACTTACCACTCTTATATCACTTAAAGAAATTCTTGATGGAATTTTTAAACTTAATTATATCTTAAAACAGTGTCTCCTAATTGTACCACGACTTGTTCTATAAATGTGATCACTATGTTAATTCTAACAGCAATGTGAAAAAAATGAAACGGAAATCACCTGTACTCCCATCAAAGCCTCCCACAGCATATAACAATCCATTTAATACGGCAGCTCCCAAAGTGCTTCTCCGGTCTCGCATGTTAGCCACGCTGGTCCACTGATCTTTCACGGGGTCGTAGGAATCTACAGTGCGGACTCGTAAGGAACCATTAAAGCCACCTACAGCAAACACTAGCCCAGCCATGTAGACCATCCCTGCCAAAGAAATAAAGCAGTTAATGACAAATATGTGACCAAACTACCACCACTACCTGCAGACTGCTTTCCAGTATTCTATAGCTGTGGTCAGAATATAAGTTATTCTTAAGAGAATCCTGACTGACTAGGTTCTAAGAAATGCTATTCATTAGCATGACTATATAAGGACTAAACTGTCCTCCTTTCTAAGATTATTAAAAAATGCAATGGCATGGGGGAAGATCCTATTTTGATTCTAGGCATTTTCAAACACTTATTTATAGACTTCAGTAATGAGCCAGCTCCTGTAACCTGGGCACATCTCCCATGGCTTTCAATTTTGAATCTTCTACTCTTTATGTTTATACTTAATTTGCATAATGTGCTCCTAGTTTGTCAGGTTAGTGGGCTAAATCAGGAGTCAGTAAATTATATCTTGCAGGCTATTTTTATAGGACCTATGAGCTAAGAATGTTTTTTACATATTTAAGTGGTTAAAAAAACAATTAAAAAATGTTCATGACACATAAAAAATTATATGAAATTCAACCTTCAGCATCTAAAAAATAAAGTTTTATTGGAACGCAGCCCAACCCATTCATTTATATGGTGTCTACACTGTTTTCACACTACAGTGGCATTTTAGTAATTGTAACAGAGACCATATAACCCACAAAGCCTAAACTACTTACTCTTAAGAAAAAGTGTGCTAACCCCCAGGCCAATGAGGTGTTAGGTGATTCCTGGACAGAGAAATCATATTGCTAGACTAAGGTTTTCAGCCACCTTCCCACTTTCTGAGCTTTTTCAGGCTGTGTCCTTATCTGAGAAGCTCCTGTCACCACCCACTCTGCTTTCTTCAAGTTTCAAGCCCCAAAGTTCCACATAGAAGTCTATGGTTTACTTAATGGTAACGTACCAATACTGATTTCTTAGTTTTTGATAACTGTTTCACAGTTATTAAGATAGGAAAAGAGTGTACCAGAACTCATTTTACTACCTTTAGAACTCTTCTGTAAGTATGAAATTATTTCAACATAAGAAGTTTTTTTAAAAAACTTGTATGTACACACATATACACACACAGGTAATTTTGGAGTGAGGCTTCTCTAAGCAAGAAACAAATCCTTAAGTCTAAAGACAAAACTCTGATGTACAGGACTTCATAAACTGGTAAAAAAAATTTTACATGGCAAAAATAACTTTAGTAAAATCAAAAGAAAAAGGTTAATACAAGTAAATATTTACAGCATATATGATAAACAAAAAGGTTACTTTCCTTAACATATATCTGTCAAATGAATAAAACATTTAAAAAATGGCAAAAATCATCAGCTGACAACTCAGAAAGATATTACCTTTCCTCATAATATAAGAAGTACAAAGTAAAATGAGATCATATTTTTCACCTACCAGATTGGTAAAGCTCAAAATATTTAATTACAAGGTGTTGTTCGGAGTGTAGGGAGAATGGCATCTTCATATTTTAAGGTTAGTGTAATACTGGGGAATCCTTTTAGGATACCTTTTAGTAATTCCAGTTCTAGAGTTTTATTCTGCTATATTAGCCTACGTACGCAATGATGTATGGTAAGAAATTCAATGTAGCATTGTTTATAGCATAATGTCAAAAACAATTTTAACGATCAATTAAAAATCAATAAAAATTATACTATATCCAGACCTCCCTGCAAAAAATATTAGACAGCTCTTAAAAGAATGAGGTAACTCTACTGGATACGTAACAGTCTCCAAGATACACTGTTCCAGTACACTACCATGATAGAAATGTTCCCTTCCACTTAGAACTCATTTTGCTGTGGGAGCTATGAATAATGGATCCAAGCTTGAGTCCCAGGAAGAATCCTTAGAGTTTGCAACTGCCTTTTCTGACTGCAGTTCTGCTACATAATGTCTATTTTAATAACTGTTTATAAAGTGGATACCTAGAAAAAGGCAACTATGGCTTATAACTAAGTTGGGAATCTCCTAGAGCTAAAGGTCCCAACCTAAAGAATTCTGTCTCAACCTGTCAGCAACGGTAATTAAGAAAATATCCAGCAAATTCCCAGCTACTGCACCTTACACTAGAGAATCAGAAAGATTTGTTGAAGATGAAAACAGAGTGCCCACCCCCATTGATGAGCGGTATGAGGCTCCTGAATCACTGTTTGACCACCAGTGATCAAAGCTTGCTAATGAAGATTCTTTTGATTCATACAAGGCCTGAGAGCAAAGCTCCCAATGACCCAGCAGTAGGGAATGGCTTACCTGCCCTGCATCTCCTGGAAGGCAACTCTGCTACCTGGTGCCACCGTTCTTCTTTAAAGTCGTAGCATTCCACACTTCTGATGGCCTTCGGTGCTTGGCCCCCAACTACCACCATCAGCTGGAAAGGCAGAAATGTAAGCACTTGAACGAACAACCACTGCACATTCAGGGATTTAAAATGTCTAACAAAGACACTGATGTGGAGAGTGTTAGGATAAAGATGGGAGGGCGAGCTGGGAGAAAACCACCACCTAACCAACATGTAATAAACATCAACAACGGGGGCACAGGTTAGAATACAATTCTATTCTGTAGCATATTTAGTCAAAAATAAGGATTTCAGAAACTAAAATAAGTTTCTGATCCTTCAAGCAAAAGCAGTATTTAAGCCAAAAAACAGCAGGCAGTCAGCACTGGCAAGGCCGCAGAACGTCACAGGGCTTGCTACTAATCAGATCCTGGATTTGTAACAATCAGGGATTAGATCTCCACAATCTAGGAGAGCACACAGAAGTGAAATTTATGTTAGTGGGTAGGTGAGGTGAAAAAGACAGGTATTAAAAGAGAGCTGAAAGATGGGGGGTGGGACTATTGAAAAAGGAGGAGAAATTGAACTGGAGTTCACAAGAGAGCATAGATTGCTGGATGTCAAGTAAAAAGACCTCCATTGATGCCCCACAAATAAATGAATGGGACAGATAACAGAGATACTAGAACTCATGATGAATGAATAAATGAATGCACAGTTGTCTAGTGCTAAGAATCAATGAGGTCTATACATTTCTTCCATTTTATTCAGTCCAACAGCTATTCACTAAGTGCGTATCATCTGTATTTGTCCAGAACTGTGGTAGGTATCATGCATAAGAAATTTAAGACATGGTCTCTACCCCTCAAGAGCTTATGGATCTCACTAAGGAAACAAGACCCATAAAGTAATCTAAGAACAATGTACAATTATATACGACCAAAAAGCTACATGATTACTATAGACATTAATTGCTACTGATCAGTGAAAGCTTCCGGGAGGGGGTGGAACCTTGTAAGATAGATGGAATTTAGTAGTTAATGTGTTTGTCTCTTACTGAGTACAAACAGGCACACTTTGGCAACACTAAACACATAGCCTTCGAATCAGAAGAACATTAAAGTTAATGATGTCATATATGGAATACTGTAAAGAATGACAAAGGACCTTGGGAGAAGGATGAGGTGATGATAGAAAAAAAACAGATGTTCAAAAGAAACAAAAAAAAAATCAAAACAAACAGAAGATGGAATGACTCACACATTTCAAAAAGGGGAGGTTTGCACCCTTGATTGAGCAGTGACCTACTTGAATTTAGAACCACAGGAAGACACATACATAGAAAACGTCAATCCCGAATCACAGTAAATCCCAAGTTTCCAAAACAGAGCCTATTTTAGTAATTTATTAACTGGAGAGTAGAAGGAATTTTACAGGTCTTAAAAAGAAGACTGAACACAGACCAATTATATAATTTTTTTTCAGATTTGCCACTCTTCTAGTGTTGAATGAAAATACATAAAAGAACAACAAAAAAAATCTGCAATACCCTCCCATCTATCACCAAAGGGGAAAAAAATCACAGTAAAGTGAAATATACAGTAAGATGAACCCTGTATGCAGAGATTTATATAAACTCTATCTGTGTTTAAACTTCTAAACTCTGCCTAACAGAAATGGTTAATATCTGTGATAAAGATCACCTGAAAAAAATTTTTTTCAAAATAATCCTTGAGAAACAATATTGGTTTAGATTTCATGATTCTCAAGCTTTGAATTTCACGATTTCCATGTGGAGTTCACTTCCCCAACATCAAAATGAGGGCGGAAGAGAAAACGTGCTACTGAGGACAGAGAATGGTGGTCATATCTGTCCTTTACGCACTCAAGAGAAGAAAAATGAGGTGAGGGCTTGGGAGTCCAGGAATCAGAGATAAGAGGGCCGAAAAAGAATGTTTAAAGGGAAGACAAGAAAGCTGGACTCTTTGCATGAGATCAAAAAACTGCTAAAGCCCACTGGGCCGCTACATCAGAAGAGGAGCTCATGACTCGGACACCCCAGTTATCTTTTACAGACATCTGGATCTCATTTGAAAAACACCAAACTAATTATACTAATGTAAAGAAACAGGAAACCAGGAAGACCTTTTGTATGGAAAAGTTAAATGTGACATATTTAAGAAAGGCAAGGGGTAGGGAGTTAAATTCAAGTGACTATCCTGAAACGTAGGTCAATTAAACTTTATTCTTTTGTTTTCTTCACACAGTAAATATTAGTTTAAAAACTGCCCCCTTAAAAAAAATCAAGTTCCATAATTTTCCAGTTGCAAATCTCAATAAATATCCTGAGTAAAACATAAAAACACATACAAAGAAATAATATAATAGCACTTATAAAAGTACAGATTCCAAAGAGGAAAAGCTAACAATACAGTAGCAAAACACATACAGTTTCCAAATCCAAGATATCTTACACAACCCCAATACTGTTTATTGAGGATGCAAAACTAATGTCTGAGGTATAAAAAGAATCATTTGTGCAATTTAGTATGAGTCCACAGAACCAGAGCCTGTTATAGAAAGTACCAGGCCACTGCTGTGGCAGAAATGGTATCAACACGATGCAACACTTTCCTCAGCATTAATGTCACATTTTGTCTGGTTTGACTTATTACTATGAAAAGATGCATCATTATGATGAAATATGTAAGCTTAAGAAATCAGTCTTTGTTTCATTCCTACCTACGTACTTATAATTCATCTTGAATATAACCACTATGAAATGACCGACAGTGCTGTTTAAAGAGCATCTAACAAAAGCACCTTTTCAAAAATACATGTAGATGAATAAATTGTGAGAAGTATCGTGCAAATGCAAAGTCAAAGCAACAGCGCATCCCACTGCTCTCTGCCATTTCGGCTGCTCCTCATTGCCTAGCCACCCTGACAGAGCAGAATAAAAGAGAATCTCCATGGATGAGCATAACCGCCACAAAATACAAACTGAAGAATTGAGAAATCCAAAAGCATAGTACAGTTGGAAGCACTACTCCAACGCTACAACCAGAGAAGCCCAGAAACAAGGTCAACTTAACAGATGATCACAACTCGACAAAGGAGAAAATAAAATAGTTGGAGAATTAGTTTTCATCCCAAAAGTCTCTGCAGCATAGCTAATGATAGATAAGCCAAAGAATTCAGAAGAGGAAATGTACAAGTTAAAAAGAGATCTTTTATAAAGAATTGTTTAAAAAGTACTGAAGACAAAACAAACTACTTAGAAGGAAGTTGAAAAGACAAGTGTAAAGTAAAAGAAGTGGCCATTTAAATAAGTTAAGACTATAAACAATTTTTATAAATCTATTTTTATGAGAGCAAAAACTGACACCAAATAATATGGACAAATATGAAATAATGAAGACTTATAAAGATGGCTACTTATAAAAGCAGGTAAAGGGTACTTGGAAATGTAAACACTTATAAAATCAGCAGACCCCAGATGGCATGCATACTAAGGTGTTAAGAGAACTAGCTCATGTACTTACTGAGCCACTTACAATTATTTTTGAAAAATCGTGGAGAACTGAGGAGAGATCAGAAAATATAAAAAAGGCAAATACCAATTTTTTGAAACAGGGTAGGAAGTGAATGCCCTGTAAATACCTTTAAAGTGATAATAATCGTAAGAATTTAGAATATTTGGAGAAAAGCATTCAAACTTCTAGGATCCAACAAAAAATCATGCCAAATTAGAATCTATTTAACCTCATCAGACATTATATGCCAAATCACTTATTTTTGGCTTAGGTAATAAACACAAGCATATGGATTAAAATTTTCTATAAATGCGCTATGTCAATGAGTGTATATTTTTAATGTTGTGTCACCAGGGGGAGTGTTGAGGTCATTCTAAATTAAAATATTTATTAATGATCTAGAAAAAGGAGTAAATAGCACACTGGCAAATATGCTGTTAGTTCTAAATTGAGAATTGTTAACACTAGGGAAAACAATACCATACCAATATAGATTTGAAGCAATTAAAGATGTAGATTCTAAAAATAAAACTTGAAAAAACACTAAATAAAAGCACTAAAGTGAAAGAATTTAAAAGACATAATTTAGTGGAAAGGATAGATTAATAACCAAAGATCAGATAAGAAAACAATGAATAGCAGAATAATTCTTGTTTCTTAATCTATCACTGCCCCATACATAAGAGCTAAAAATAAACACATAAATAAAGGCCTTGTATCATGAATCATTCTGATTAGACCAACACTTGACTGTTGGTCTTCTAGTACCATAAATGCAAAGAGAGAGGAATTGCAGACAGAGAGACAGAAATGAGGAGTTTCTCCATAAGGAAAATTAAAACAGTGAAACACAAATGGCTTCAACTAAAAACATAAAGGTAGAACATGGAAACGTTCACACAGGAAAATGTTAACACTGGGGATCTGGAAAGTCATATGGGAAAACCTACACTAAATTGGCTATATAGGATGTGTGGATAAATCACCAAATAGCATATAACAGGGAATAAAACAAAAAATAAACTAAACGAGCTATTTTATCATTCTTAACTCTAACATGTAATTCTGTGAAATTACTTGGTTTTCAGTTATTATCCAACCCACGTGGCTTAGAGAGAAATCTTTCTACCTAGCCTGGTTTTTCCTTCTACTATAACTAAAATTAATAAAACTCAGAAGGGACAAAAACCAGCCTCCTTCTATTCCAGAAGAGTGACATCATGCAGCTTATAAAAATTAAATGAACCAAACAATTCCCACCCTCCAGAGACAAAAATAATAGAGAAGTTGAATTATATACACAGAAAGGAATTCCAAGGTACATTGTCTATTGCAGGGAATTAAAAACACTAAAGCATGTAAATTCAGATGAGTAAAAATATCAGCAGCCTCACTAAGGGCCTTTCAGACGAGGTAATAACAAGCATGAACTATAGATCCTACTTTGGGAAGATTCATGGGTGTCCTCAGTCGGGTCCGGACACTCTTCATTAATATGCGCTGCTCTGTGGGCAGCAAATGATACTTCATGGCTTCAATGAGGTAATCTTTGCAAGCACTGCTATTCTTGACCAATGCTTCCTCTTCCACCCTCTGTGAAAAGAAATTACACAACCCCGTGAGGGGACAGTTACCTCATGATAATACTGACAAAAAAAAAAAAAAAGTAAAGAGAAGGAAAAAAAAAAGCAGCACCTATCCTCTATAATTCAGCGTAAAAGTTATAATTAGAATACCACTAAGAGAACAATAAATGAAGCCAAAAAATGCTAAAGTATCTGGTCTGCAGAAAAAAACATGTATAAGTAATAAAGAACTGGAATGAAAATTATATACTTCAATATCAGCTACAGAATAATCTTTGGAGAGTATTATATCCACCTATTTCTTACCTTTAAATATCAAGCCAAACAGTAAGAAAAACAAGAAAAAAGAATTAGATGAGTTCTTCAGGTGGGGGAGGGTAATACTAATAAATTAACAACAATCTTTTTCAAACTCAAGATGGCAAATAAAATATCCAGAAAAAGGACTCAAAATACTTTATAACAACGTGCTTACACCACAAAAAAAGTCTTCTTCTTGCTATCCCTGACCTTAACAGCAGAGTAGGAATTTTTTCTGTTTATTTTCTTAACAGCAGAGTGCCAATGATTATACAGATCATAAAAAAATAGTGAGACTTTGAGAAATCCTAAAATGCTCAGATGTATCTCTTAATAAAGAAATGTTTCTTCAAATGGTTTTAATTATAAAAATGTTGAAATGTTCCTAGTAGGATGCTAATAATAAAAGTAAATTTAAAATTTGTTTAGAGACTACTAAAGATCCATTTATACCTATTTATTTTAAACAACCCGGTTTTCCTCAGCTCAGAAATAAGATAGCAATGAAAATGCGTGCCACTGGGAAATTACGAAGTAGAATCGAACAGGAGTTGAATAGGATGTCGAAATTCCACATCTGCAAGCCAATCAAAAGAGGCTATCAAAGGGAAAACAAATGATGCAAAGTAGTGGGGCAGAGCCACAGGTGCATTTATTTACATGTGCTTAAATGACCACAGATATCACCTTGATAAGAGCTAGTACTTGCTTATTTAACTAATCAGAAATAGGGGGAACCAAATTTCCAAGAATGGGGATGGCCTAAGAGAGAGCAGGTGCCAAGGTCCTGCACTCCATGGCTCTGTATCCTGTAACTCTTACCATTATGTAACAAAGATCTACATGTGGTCAGCCCAGTGACACAATGCTACATGTATTCACATGCTCTGTATATGCTTTTACCTGAACTAAATATTCCCGAGGGAGCAAAGGTAACCGTACATGTTCCATCAGCCGAGCCATAAATTCTTGCCTTACATCCTTGTCATGGTTTACCCAAGCTATTACTGCTTCAAACACCTTGCAGAAAACATGGGAAAAGGAAAGTAAGTAATGAGTTATGTACCAAAGTAATTGAATAAAATATAATAAGACTATATTTCATAACATAACTTTTGCTAAGATATCAAAGTTTAATCCATGGCTTATTTTTTTCCAAAATTCTGACTTGTGATATACTTAAAAAGCCATTCAATTTCTTTCCTTTTTTCATTTGGTATTTAGTAAATACTTTATTTTTTCTAGATTTCTTGAGATATAATTGACATAACATTGTGTAAGTTTAAAGTATACAACCTTAAGATACTGATATATTTATATATTGCAAAATGATTACCACTATACACCTACATCATGTCACATAGTTACCATTTCTTTTATGTGGTGAGAACATTTAAGATCTACTCTCAGCAACTTTCAAGTATATAATACAATATTTTTACCTATAGTCACCATGCTGTACATTGGACCCCCAAAATGTATTCATCTCTTATACCTGGAAGTTGGCACACTTTGACCAACATCTCCCCACTTACCCTACCACCCCAATCCCCTGTAACCTTCACTCTACTGTATCTACGAGTTATTTAGATTCTACAGACAAGTGACATCATACAGTATTTGTCTTTGTCTGACTTACTTTCACTTAGCATAATGCGCTAAAGGTCCACGCCACCACAAAAGGTGGTATTTCCTTTTATCTCACAGTTAAACAATATCCCATTGTTTATATGCACCACACCTTCTTTATCCAGTTATCTCTTGATGGACTCTAAATTGTTTCCATTGTCTTGGCTATTGCGGATTATGCTGCAGGGAACATGGATGGGAGTGCAAATACCTCTTCGAGATCGTTTTCATTTCCTTGGGACATATACCCAGAAATAGAATTGCTGGATCATATCGTAGTTCTCTTTTATTTTAATAAGTACTTTAATAGTACTTTTATATATTTAGTGAATACTGTTCATTTGGTACTTATTAAGCATTTTGCCAAGTACATTATCAAATCTTGAAACTGAGTGGTAGCTGTGATATAATCTGATGATAGATGATCTAATTCACTACTGATAACCTTTCCAAATTGAATTTGGTTCTATTTGTCTAGATTTAAATCACAAGTCCCTTTGGAAAAAAGCACCCAAAATAATAAAATCAAAGTGATATGGTGGAATGAAAACCACATATCCTTATAACCAACACATCTTTGGCTTTTTCTCTAGGTTTACAAACAAATGTTGGACCATACACTTCTAAATTGAGGGTTTGCAGAATAGATACAAACTCTCTTTTGTGCTTTAGCTGGCGTGGCTCAGTTGGTTGAAGCATGCCCTGTAAGCCGAAAGATCGCAGGTTTGATTCCTGGTCAGGGCATATGCCTAGGCTGAGGGTTCAGTCCCTGACTGGGGTGTGTACAAGAGGCAACCGATCCACGTTCTCTTTCACGCCAGTATTTCTCTCCTTCTCTCTCTCCCTTTCATCCCCTGTCTCTAAAATCGGTAAGTATGTCCTTGAGTAAGGATAAAAAATAAATAAAAACTCTTTTGTCACAATAGTAGAATATGTTAAAATGTAGTATTTTGAATTAAAAATAATTAAGGGCATACAACTTATAATATATACCTATGAAAAAGCTAATAAACTAACATGAAGACAGGATTTGACTACATAATTTCCTTCCAGACTGATGAATATATAACCCAATAATCTTTAAAAGGTTGTAGAAAATGTTTGATATGTAAACAGATTACTGGAAGCCAAGAATAGGTTATTTTGATGCAGGAATAGAACCAGAAACTAAAAATAATCTACATTATAATTAACATGCCTCTTTAATTCATTGTCAACAAATATTTACCATGTGCCTCTACATGCCAGGTGCTATAGATGAAGAGGAGCCTATCAATTCTATCTACTATTTCTCAGCTCTTCTTTTCTCCACCCATTTCTACCATTCTCCATCAGATCCTGTTGCTCACGGGTATGACTTCAACATCCTCCTACCTTATCCCCACTCCACTTTTAGTCCATTTTGCACATCACCACCGTGACAGCTAGCTTCCAAAGACGGTCCCCTAACAAAGGACATCTCCTGGTATCCACACCTTATGAGGTAACCTTCCACAGGGAATCTAAGCTTCCCTTGTGTAACCAATAGAATGTGGTGGGAGTGGCATCGTGTGGCTTCTGACACTGAGTCATAGCCTTTTGGCGTTCACGCTGGTCTCCTGATATGATCGTTTGAGGGAAACCAGAGATCATGTAAGAAGTCTGATTACTTGAGATCGCCAAGCTATGAGAAACCCAAGTTAGCCACAGAGAGAAAGAAGAGAGGAGAAGGAAAAGAAAAGAGAGGGACAAGGAGAGAGAGGTACCAACCAACCCCTAGCCCCGGAGCCAGACAAGTAAATGACAGGGCCATTCATGGATATGCCTGACACAAGATGCAATGTGCAGAAGGGCTACAGCCCCAGTAGAACCTTGCCAGATATCTCCAGCCTTCAAGCTACCCCAGCTGACACCCTCTACACAATAGAGCAGGGACAAGCTATCTCTATACGCCCTGCCTGACTTCTGCTCACAGAATTGTGAGCATAAGATGGATGTTTTATGTCAGTACATTTTGAGGTGGCTTCTTATGCAGCAATAGAAAACCCAAAGAGCCCTGGCTGTTATAGCTCAGTGGGCTGAGTGCCGGCCTGAAAACCAAAAGGCTGCCAGTTCAATTCCCAGTCAAGGCACAAGCCTGGGTTGCAGGCCAGGTCCCCAGTTAGGGGCGTGTGAGTGGCAACAGATCTACGTTTCTCTGGCACATTGATGTTTCCCTCCCTCTCTTTTTCCTTCCCTCCGCCTCTATCTAAAAATAAATAAATAAAATCTTTTTTTTAAAAAAAGAAGAAAGAAAACCAGAAGAGCCTTCATGACATTTCTATAAGGCAGGTATGCTGATGGTATTCTCCTATTGCTTAAAACCTCTTAGAGGCTTTTCATCATTAGTATGAAGTCAATTTCTTTAATATGGCTGAGAAGACATTATATCATCTTCCCATCTTATCTCCTACCACGTGCCAAAGAGATTCTAAACTCTGGTTCATACTGAACCAACTGCATGCAATTATTCCTTCCACACCTCTTTATACCTGCATGTTCTCTTCTCACTATGGAATGCCCTTCCCACTCCTACCCATCTTTATTTCCATGGCAAACTCATACTCATTTTTAAAAACTTGGATCACATATCTGGGCCGAGCTGAACTCCCATTCCCATCACTATCACAGGAATGATTAAATCTCCTACAGTACCCAGCATTCTGTAATCAGTTACCCCACTGGTTGTCCCTCTAATCTGTGAGCAAAGAATTCTGTTTTGTTAATCTTCTCGTACCTAAGACATCTGGCAGTGTCTGGCACACAGTAGGCACTCAATACACGACTATTATGTGAATAGGAATGCCTTCTCCTCTGTATTTCTAGAGTGCTAAAATTATACACCTCACAAGTAATTTTCAGATATTTTTTTCATATGGTAAACGTTAGAGTAAATGTGTCTTTCTAGCCTCAGGTAGAATGAATGTCCCTGAGGAACAGAACTAAATTTTATACAACTTTACATGCAAGGTACACAAAAGAAAAGCTCCAGTTGTACTTCCTTCAAGCACAGTGTGTTCAGAAACTTTTGTGCCCTGACTCACATGGGCTACAAAACCTACCCAATGGAGAAAAGCCCACTGAGAGAAGCTGCTCCCTCCATCTATATAAAAGGCAGAGGTGGCTGACAAAGCCAACCCGAAACATGGAGAGACAGAGGCTACAAGCGGTGAAACAGCTGCACAGTGTTCTGGGAGGAAGGGCAGAGCCCTGGTTGGTCCAGGGTGTGAGTAACAGGGGACCAGTCTAAAGGAAGAGTATGATCAAGGATGTTCAGTCTGGAAGCGGCTAAACTTTGCCACCCAGGGTAACTTCTTCCAGCTTACATGATGGTGAAATTACTTTGGTTTGAGAAATACTGGATTTAGATGAGAATTCCAATGGGCATCGAACTGTGGGAAGAGACCTGGTTGCAAAATGACACTTGTTTCAGACAGATTCATGTGTGCAAGTTCTTGCTATAGGTCAAGCACAAAATTCTAATGTGTAACAGTTTAGGAAACCTCCTCAAGAGTGAAGAAACACAGTAATTTACATAGACAATCAGGTCAAATAGCTGAGTTTCTTAACTTTCAGATGAAAGATCACTGGCCAGCACTACACATACAGGATCACAAAGTTACAAAAGATAATGAAATACAGAAAAGTACTACATCACTGTACACTGGGAAAAGAAATGTATATATTTACCTTCTCTTCTGAAGATATGGTAAGTTTGTCACTTGAGATTAAGCTGCAAACTTGTTCAATGCCAAGATTGAGAAATTCTTCACTAAGTACGACATCTGCAAAATGTTGCTCTGTTTGGAGGTTAAAAACAAACACTATTAACACCAACATTCCATTATCATAGTTTCAAACTGCTTGAAAAAGAAGAGGCTTTTCTTTTTTTTAATTTTTAATAAAGATATTGCTTATTTATTTTTAGAGAGAGGGAAGAAAAAGTAGAAAAGAGAAACAGCGATGTGAGAAATAATTGGTTGCCTTCTGCATGCGCCCCAACCTGGGACCACAATCTAGGCATGTGCCCTGACTGGGAATCAAACCAGAGACCTTGCACTTTGCAGGACGATGCCCAACCAACTGGGCCACACTGGTCAAGGGAAAGAAGAGGATTTTCTCAATCTAACCCAATAATGAAAAGAAGAACTGAACTTCAAGGCAAATGATTTCAACATTGGTTCAAAGACCACTCAATGAGAAATGGATAGTCTCTTCAACAAACAATGCTGGGAAAACTGGATATCCACAAGCAAAAGAACAGAGAAGGACTCTTAAGTTGACTTCGGTGACCTATAAGCTCTATGAACTTTAGTATCCAAACCTCTTCCCAGACTTGGGAAGCTGTCTACCATTCTTTCTTTCAATAAACTTTGTGCCCCTTTATATTTCTGGAATTCCAATGTTTCACAAATTGGTCCTTTTGATGGTATCCCATAGGTCTCAAAGGCTTTCTTACTGTTTTTCAATCTTTTTTCTTCATTCTCCTCTGACTGGATAGTTTCAAAATTCCTGTCTTCAGCCCTGGCTGGTGTGGCTCAGTGGATTGAGTGTGGGCCTGCGAACCAAAGAATCGTCAGTTCGATTCTCAGTCAGGGCACATGCCTCAGTTGCAGGCCAGGTCCCCAGTAGAGAGCATGCAAGATTTAACCACACATTGATGTTTCTCTCCCTCTCTTTTTCTTTCCCTTCCCCCTTTCTGAAAATAAATAAAATCTTTAAAAAAAAAGAATTATATTTAAAATTCCTGTCTTCAATCTGATTCTTCTGCTTGATCCAGCCTGCAAATAATGCTCACTAATGCATTCTTTATTTCATTCATCAAATTCTTCAGCTCCAGAATTTCTGTGGGTTCTTTATTTCTCTTTGTTAAACTTCTCCTTTTGTTCATGTATTATTTTCCTAACTTTGTTAAATTGCCTTTTTGTATTATCTTGTAGCTCACTGAGTTCCCATAAAATAGCTATTTAAATTCATTATTGGGTAAAAACTATGGAGATCTATGTTATCGTAGATCTCCATATTTTTGGGTTCAGTTACTGGAAGATTGTGATGGTCCTTCTCTGGTGTTATATGCTCTTCATTTTTATGTTCCTTGGAGTTTTGCAATGCTGCCTTTGCATTTGAAGTGGCCACCTCCTGCAGTCTTCACTAACTGCCTTCGGGGAGACAGATACCCTCCAACGGCCCTGCCAGAGATTCTGAGGCTTTCTCTGGGATTCAGTTCATCAATCTCTATCAAAACATGTAACCTGAAAATGAACTCAATTTCATAGATATGGTCTGATCTGGGCAGAACAAAATGTAATCATCGCTTTACATCTTTTGGGGCACAATTAATTACATTATTGATTTCTGTTGGATATATTATACTATCGACTAAAACCCTAAAATCTTTGAATTGGTTTGGTCAATAGAAGCCTAATACCTGTCCCAAAGCCAAGATGAGAAATAAATGCTATGGTTCCCTACAAGTTCTAACACTTTGTAATTCTTTGATTCTGAATACTATTAGTTTCTAGGGGAAAAAAATTCACGTATATATCTACAGCAGTTCCATTAACACAGTTTGGGTGAAACCTCAAACCAGCTCATTCAATCCAACTGGAAAATCTGTCAACAAAGAAGAACAGAGATTGCATGTAGTTCGCTAGGGCATAAATTAGAACCATAATGAATGCAAGAATATAAAAATGATTAATTCTTTTAAGAAGTATCATTTAAGCCAGCATGAATTCAATCAAGAAGTACTGTACATCAGTGCTGGCTGGTGTGGCTCAGTGGACTGAGTGCTGGCCTGCAAACCTGCACACCAGGTTCCCGGTAGGGGGCGCGCAAGACGTAACCACACAACGATGTTTCCCTCTCTTCCTCCCTTCCCCGCTCTCTAAAAATCAATAAATAAAATCTTTAAAAAAAAAAGATTAAGTAAATTTGATTAAAAAAAAAAGAAGTGCTATACATCAAATGCTTTCACAGCTCTCCAAAGAAAAAAAATCTTCTGTATCAGTCAATTAACATTACAATAGATCCCTGAATAAACATCATCTATTCTTTGGGATGCACATCACACAGTGGAAACTAGTAATACCATTATTAAAACCACTGTCTCCACACAAGGTTCTTTCGAGAGGGCAGCTTTCAAAGTCATAAACTTGTTTTGACAGATGTTTACCCCAAGCAGTGATTCCTAGACTAAATTAGAGAAAAGTGGGCGAATGATTGAAGTAAATGACTGCAGAAGGAACTTATGGGAACTGCTTTTACAGAGAATGAGGCATAATCTGAGTATACTGAATTTGGGTGTGAGAGTTGGCTATTACTGGCCTGTAATCTCCTTGTAAGCAGAGGCTAAATGGTATTGAGCCTGTCACCCACAGCAGTTTGGGCAATGCCAGGCACATAAAGAAGGTAGTTCTGAAATGACTGACCACTGGGTCTCAACTGAGCAGCCAAGAGATAGCTGGGGGAACTGGGACCAGACAGCACAGATTCATGAAGAAAAACAAGCACAGGAGAAGGTAGGAATATGTTCAGCACAAAAGATGAGACCTTGGAGTTCCAAATACCAACAAGGCACTGCATGCTCTGGGATTGTGGTCTAAGGTGGCAAGTGGATATATGGAGGAAAGATGCTGGTCACCAGGAACTACGAAAGGAGGTCTCAAAGGAGCCAACAGAATAGATTTGGAAGTTGCTGGTGGCAGAGGAAACCAAGCGTAGTGGGAAAAGGCAGTGGGAATCTAAGTGACAAAGACAGAAGTAAGCCCGAAGGCACAGAGAGAAAACGGGCTGCAGAGAGAATGCTGCAGACTGAGAACCAGCCAGCCAGTACAGATCTGAGGATGGCGACAGTGACAGAACAATGGTCTGGAGGTGATAGGTACCCTTTTACCCAAATCCCCAGTGAGTCAGGGGAATGGTCTCTTAAAGAAGAGTGCCCAACATGCAGTTTTGGGGAAAAGCCAAGTTTCACTTAACACAAAGGAAGAGAAGACACACATGTAAAAGCTGGACATATAAAAAAAAAATGTGTTCAGTACGCAAGCCTAGAGGAAAAGCTAAAAGCAGAGCAGTGTGGAGTGCCTGGACAGACGTAGGACGTATACACAGATTAACAGGGTTAGAGCAAGAAGAGAATGGGCCCTGACAGGTGTGGCTCGGTAGGTTGGGCATCATTGCTGCAAATCGAAAGATAGTGGGCTCCATTCCCAGTGAGGGCACTTGCCTGGTTGCAGGCCCAGCTGAGGCAACCTATTGATGTTTCTCTCATACATGGATGTTTCTCTCTCTCTCTCTCTCTCTCTCCCCCTCCTTCCCCTCTCTCTAAAAATAAATAAATAAAATATTTTTAAAAAGATAAAAAGCCAATTTTTCTTTATAATTTTGCTGGAAGTGACAATAGTTTTCCCACAAAAAAAAATCTTGGCATAATTATAAAGAAGAACTCTACAAACTAAAATATGGAGGTGCTCTAATTTTGGTGGAAAATTGTTCATATTTTGTAGTATACTATAATAAATTTAAGATTTTAAATAAAAGAAATAACAAAATCTATGCCCTGAAAGCATAGGAAATGAATTGTTTCTAATAGAGTAAAACTATGAGTTATAGTACACCATGTAAAACATATGTATGGACATCTTTAGCATTAATCCTGCCTTGTTCATTCTCTCCCCAGCCCCTCTCCCTATCTCTTAAGAGTCAGTAACATTTATCAAGCACTTTGGAGACAATAGCAGCCAAAGAAAGAAATAATGTTAGTGATTGCTTTGTGCAGGAAAAAAAACTACCAAAAAATATATACGCTTCCTTGGTTTTCCTAACATAAATCACTTAAAACAGGTACATTATATGTAGCAGTTAATGGACCTTATGGATTTAGAAGGATTATTTTTCATTTGCTAAAGAACAGAATTGGTTGTATGGGAATACATCAAGGGATTCAAATTTGTCTTTGATTTTTCTTAAAATGCCTCATCCCACTCAAAAGGATTCTGTGACTATCATTACACACTATAGACTTTCCTCAACTTACAAAAGGGTTCTGTGACTATCATTACACACTATAGACTTTCCTCAACTTACAAAAGGGTTCTGAAAGTTCATCCACAAATAAGCTTTCTGGAACTTGTATCACATTTTCCTACGCAAACAATTTTATAAAGGGAAGTTAAGCTAATCAGGCCACCTTCGAGGAATCCACAAAGCTCAAATTTACTAGACCTACTGCGTTTGACTGAAGCATTTTTTGTTGTTGTTTTTGTTTCCAACTAACCACCTTCTACCATTATTGCTTTGATAGATGCAACAGGAATTCCGGGAATACTTCGCCTTTCCAGTGCCCTGCATGCACACACGTGTGCACATGCACTCACACACACATATACCCCTTACCCAGGTCTATGTGTCCAAACGTCTCTCACTCATCAGAGTAAACACAATGGAGCAGAGTTTGGATGAGGGGCTCACATCTGAAGGCTGGAAGAAGTAGGGGTTCCAGAGCTCACTAAGGGGCAGTGGTCATGGAAGGTCCCATAGTCACTCTCCCTACTGGATCTCTTAGATACAGACGACTGATGGTGGTGTAACTTCCACAAGATTTCCCTTCCAGAAAGATGGTTAAAGAAATAGAAAATTCCTAATAATCACTTCTAACATATGTAGTTTTAAATGTTTATAAACTCAAAGCAAAATAAGTTATTGGTTACTTCTGTGTACTTTAGTCACATCCAAAGCCATAATGAAAATCTCTCCTCCGCAGCTGAAGAGACCAGGGAATCTCAGGGTCCCACACAGCAGCCAAGTTATGGCTTCCTTGACAACAGCAACAAGCCCTCCCTCTGCCACAGATACCAGGTCCTGGAGACCACTGTCTAAGACAGGGCTGCCTATACAGAACCTACTTTTCTACTCCACCCAAGTGCATCCAGATTTCATTGCTTTGAAGGTTTCTAAGCAAGACGATTGTTTTAATGGATTTAAAAGGAGGGTGTAAACAGCCACAGAGATAAAATGACTTCATTTCATATGCAAACACTTTCTTATATGACTATTTGAAAATCTGAAAGAAAAATACACAAGGATTCAATACTTGCATAAAACTAGCTATTCTATTACTTAGGCCCAAAACCAATTTACAGTGGGGTTTTTTTTAAGTTCAGAATTTTATGAGCATGCTTCAATTATGCAGTGCTACCGTTATAATGTTTTTAATGTACATTTCTAAAGTCCAGATCCAGAAACAGAATACAACTTTCCAGAAATCACTACAGGGTCATTTTATAACTCAAGATTTCTAGACTCCTCCTGGTCTCTAACTCAGCGGAGCTCTATTTGACTTGCCTGCATAGGTGTTGGCCTTGTTCAGGAGGTCTGTGCACGCATGCATATCAGCAAAAGCCCGGATTCCTAAGCAGTTGACAGGGTGAAGCTGAGATTCCAAAAATTCACAGCAAGTCTTCTTCACATCCTGTAACTGTAACAGGCCAGCAGCTGGGAGAAGCACCTGCAACACACAAGGAAGTGTGGTTCGGCGACTGGCTGGAAAAACAGTCACTATTTATTGCTTCTACACAGGGCACAAGAGGTCCAGCTATAGCTTATGATCTGCATCCAAACATACACAGAAAAGTAATGTAACAATTATTTGCAAAAAAAGAGTGATACCCTCTTCCCATGCCCTGAAATTTCTATGGAATCTTTCCAAGGTCTCTTCTTAGTCATAAGAAAATATGAGAAATTAGATCATACTTGATTTAATAGCTGTTTTTATGAGCATAAACAAAATGTTCCTTTGAATTTTAAAAACATGTTTTTAGGATGCTACGGGGTGCTGTGGCTCAGTGAAAATTACTTTGTTCCCTTAGTTTGAGCGGTCATGAGTTTTGGTGATCTGTGGGGCAGGGGTGAGCCCAGAGCAACAGACACCATAACGGAGCCTCATTTTTCCTTCCACTGCCTGAACAACACAACAAACTGCCTTCCTCGGAGGGGGGGCAGAACATTTTCAAATTCAACAGTCTCTACCTATAAGCAGACACAGTGTTTCTAGATGGTAATATATGTGCTGAAAAGGAAAACATAAAAGGTATCTGCCTAATAACAACTTTTTAGTTTGTGTTTTTATCTGAAAAGCTCCAAGAAATTTTCTTTAATTATAGGGTATTCTATGGGACTTAGCCAGTATCTTCACTATTAATACTACATCTCACACCACAGCTGCTTTTCAAATAGGTCAATAATAAAAATATTCTTCCATGTAAGTGAATTAATACAGTGATATGTTAAGGAAGATATTTGAAAGTCAAATTTAGAAGGGAAACATCATAAAAAGAAGTTCTCGAACATCTGCTGCTGTTTATATAAGCAAAAAGGAAAAAAAACCTCAATATTAGAAAAATGGTCAATTTTAGAAGAGATCATATAGCATAAAAAAATAAATAAAACCTAAGTTCATTTCAATAATTGACTTTCATATCAGCCAATCTGCAGCCCAAAGAGAAAAAAGAAATAGTAGTTTTGAATATCTCTTACAATTTTCTTAAATCTGTATAAGAAGTCCTAAAAGTGGAAGAAAGACAGTGCATCGCATCTTTCTGTAACACAAACTGCTCTAACTCCTTAAAGAATCCACAGAAGCTTTAACTGTCAGACCTACAGGCTGGGTGTGTGTGCCGACATGTACATAATCAAATGCTCGTGAATTAAGGACTAAGGGGAAAACTTCAGTCCAACTCCACCAACTAATATTCATTTTTTGATCACATAAAAACAGTATCTAAAAATAATGCCTTCCCCTTCTGAATTTAAAAAAAATAAATAAAGTGCAAATAATGCTATTTACAGCCAAACCTTCTGTATAATATGCATAGTGTGTTTCCTTATGTTATGAGAATAAATCTCTGTGGGAGACTTCAGTCAAGGTAATTTGCATACTGGAGGATTTCCTACACTGGTACAATTGTGCTCTGAAGCAACGTAAAGTACATTCCAAGATGCCTAACAATGCAGCCACTTAATTCAGCAAATATAGAGTAAGAAAGTGGTCTTCAGTGTAAGATTCAATCGCTGTGAAATTTGCACATAATGAGGACCCATCTAATCAGCCTTTTCCCAGAGAAAACATAGTACAGTACAGTAGTGTTCAAATTACTTGGTAGTACAGAGAGAGGTACCTGGAGGGAAAAAAGTGGCTGAGCACAAACAGGCTTATTCATGCACTGTTGGTGGGAGTGTATACAGAGGCTGGCAAAAGTAGGTTTACAGTTGTGAGTACACAGAACAGTTTATTTTTTTTTACATTTTACTTATTTATTTTTAGAGAGAGGGAAAGGGAGGGAGAGAGGGAGAGAAATATCAATGTGTGGTTGCCCCTCGCATGCCCCCCACCAGGGACCTGGCCCACAATCCAGGTGTGCCCTGACTGGGAATCGAACCAGCAACCCTTTGGTTCACAGGCCTGAGCCACAAGCCACAGTTAATCCACTAAGCCACAGCAGCCAGGGCTATTCTTGTATTATTAGTTATTAACTGTTGTATTATTTTCTATACAAACAACTGTAAACCTACTTTTTGTCCACCCTGTATTGGTTTAACTTCCATGAAGAGCAATTTGTCTATTTCAATCAAAATTGCAAATGCCCGTATCTTCTGACTTAACTTACAGATACACTAATGAATGCACAAACTCTCAAGTGTATAAGACAATCATTAGAGCATTATTGTAGGTAATAGCAGATGTCAGAAAAAATCCTAAATGTCCATCATAAAGAGACTGGTTACTTAAAATAATCTATTCAATGGACTATTCTGCAGTCACTGAAAAGAATTAAGAAAACTATACAAACAGGATAATTTCTTAAGTGAAAAAAAATCAGGGATCAGTTCATACTATACCAATGTACACATATATACTCACACATACATGCATCCATTTTAAAAAGCAGCTGTAACAGCCTTAAAATTTTTTTATCTTCCTTAATTTCAACTCCATCACTTCCAAATCTAGACCTACCTTATCAAGAGACTGAAATTCACAAAATTGTATAATCTCAAATCTGGAAAGGATAAAACAAGTCAAGTAGGTCAGGAATATAAAAGTTATTTTAATTGTAGGCCATGCAGCTAGAAATTCAAAATAACTTTTTATAGATAGCAATAATGAGTCAGGTGTCTCCATGCTTGGCAAACATATATTAAATATACCTTAAATGTTAGTCAAATGTACAAAACAAGTTTATTGATCTTTTCCTTTTGTCACTAAGTCCTTCAAAAATGCCTCAGTTTTATGATGCAATTTTACTAGGACTAAACATCAACAGCTCGTAATTAAGAAATTAATTACAGACAGCTTCAAAAACAATTAAAATTTGGCTCAGGCTTACTAACATGGCCCCTGGTGACCATTAGTCACTCATGATGAAAACAAGAAAGCAGCTAGGGCCACACCAACATTCTAGATTACTCTGTGTATTAATTGGATAGCCAGCTAAACCAAACAAAATAAAAAATGCTCCAAACTTAAGATGACCAATACCCCACAATAAGAACCACTGGAAACAGTTGGCAGCATATAAGCTAGATGCCTTAGAATCAAATTAAATCTGACCTTCTGATATGTCTGATGAAGAAACCAAACCCCCAAGAGCAAAAGGGCAAATGACGTAACCAAGTCATATAACTGGTCAGTGGAAAGCTAGAGCTAAAATCAAATTCACCAACGCTTTGGTTTAGTGTTTGTTCATTTATCTTGAGCCCCATCTCAAGGTGCAGAATTTAAGTGCTTGTCTAAGTTCTAAATCTCCATTATTATTCTTCCAGTAAGAGTAATAAGGATAATAATAACTTTGACAATGCATTCTTACAGTTGTTCTCATTTACCGAGTAATTACTGTGTCAGGCACTGTGCTAAGCACTTGGCAGGTAATAATACCTCATTATTCCCATTACAGTATATACAAGTGGACACGGAGGCTTGGAGAAGTTGAGTAACTTGCCCAAGGTCACACACGAGGTATGGGACAGGCAGAGTCTGCTGTGAGCACAGTATACACCAAATGGGTATAATGCTTTCAGATGACATGCAGATAAACACTCTCTTGTTAACAGTTAGGAATATGTTTTTACAGTTACCTTCTATTTATTTTAATAACATAAATTTTTTCTTAAGTAAATTTAAGCAAAAATTGAGTCAATGTAAAGAAAAACATTAACTATTTAATAGTATCAGCAATATAGAACATAGCAAAATCACTAGGTAACACACAAATTACTGAACTTCTGAAAGACCTGACTTGGGAGATCTGATTTAGTATTCTAATCTTTCAATATCTGACATCATTTGATCCCTGTAATTTTTATATATTACAGAAAAGGAAGAATGTGCTTTATTTTTTTAATTTTTTTAAATTATATTTTATTCATCAGGCTATTACAGTGGGCCTAATTTTGCCCCCTTCCCCCCCCCAGGACCCCCACTCCCTCAGGCAATCCCCATCCCTTTGTTCATGTCCATGGGTCCTGTGTCTAAGTTCTCTGGCTATTCCATTTCCTATACTGTACTTTACATCCCCACAGCTATTCTGTAACTACCTATTTGTACTTCTTAGTCCCTTTACCTCTTCATCCACTTCCCCAACTCCGCTCCCATCTGGCAACCATCAAAAGGTCCTCCATATTCATAATTTTGTCTCTGTTCTTATTTGCATAGTTTGTTTTTAGATTCATTTGTTGATACATATTTATTGCCATTTTGTTGTTCATAGTTTTGATCTTTTTCTTAAGGAAGCCCCTTTAACATTTCATGTAATAGTGGTTTAGTGATGATGAACTCCTTTACTGTTTTCTCATCTGGGAAGCTCTTTATTTGCCCTTCTATTCTAAATGATAGCTTTGCTGGGTAGAGCAATCTTGGCTGTAGGTCTCTGCTTTTCATGACTTTGAATATTTCTTGCCAGTCCCTTGCCAGAATATTTCTTACCCTGCAAAGTTCCTTTTGAGAAGTCAGCTGACAGTCTTATGGGAACTCCCTTGTAGGAAACTAACTGCTTTTAAGATTCTCTCTTTACCTTTAACCTTTCGCATTTTAATAATGATGTGTCTTGGAGTGGGCCACTCCACATATATCTTGATTGGAACTCTGTGATTCCTGGACTTGCATGTTTATTTCCTACACCAAATTAGGGAAATTTTCTTTCATTATTTTTTCAAATAAAATTCCAATTCTAGCTCTTTCTCTGACCCTTCTGGCACCCCTATGATGCGAATGCTAGACCTCTTGAAATTGTTCCAGAAACTACTTACACTATCCTCATTTTTTTAAATTCTTTTTTCTTCTTGTTGTTCTAATTCGTTTTTTGCTTATGTTCCAAATCATTGATTTGATTCTCAGCTTTATCCATATTGTTGTTTCCCTGTAAATTGTTCTTTCTTTCAATTAGTGTATCCTTCATTTCTGACTGGGTCTTTTTTATGCTGTTGAGGTCCTCACTAAGTTCCCTGAGCAGCCTTATAAACTCTGGGTTTTGAACTCCACATTTGATAGATCGCTCATCTCCATTTTGTTTAGTTCTTTTTCTGGAGTTTTGATCTGTTCTTTCATTGAGGCCATGTTTCTTTGTCTCCTTGTTTTGGCAGCCTCTCTGTTTGTTTCAATGTATTAGGTAGAGCTGCTTTGACTCCATGTCTTGGTAGTGTGGCTTAACATAGTAGGTGTCCTATAGGGTCCAGTGGCACAGCCTCCTCTATTACCCAAGCTGGGTATTCGTGGTGCGCTCTTTCTGTGGGCTGAGTACACCCTCCTCTTATAGTTGAGCACTGATTGCTGTTGGCAGGTCAATGGGAGGAATTTTTCCAGGCCAGTCAGCTGCAAGGACTGGCTGTGACCACTAACCACCAACCTCCGCCCACCATGGAGGATCAGCTGTGTAAGGGCAGGGTGGTGGTGCAGCAGTGTTCTCTGTAGCTGTCCACTGGGTGGACAGGCCCTGGGGTTTCCCGGTGGTGCAGGCCAAGGTCAGCCTCCACCTGTATTCTGCCTGGGGCTACCCTGCATGAGCTATAAAGCAGTATGAGATGGACGCTACTTGTGCTGGGCTTGGAGATTCCCAGGTGAAGTCAAGCTGTGAATCCAGGCTGGCTGCCTCTAGTGCTGACCCTGAGACTGCTTAGCAAGTGGTACAGGGGCTGGGGGCTCACTGAGGCTGCCTGTTGCATGTTTGAGACGATTTAGGAATTGTGAAGCATAAGCCTAGACCAGCCATTCATATGGAAAAGTTACTGCTAACAGCTTGGATGGGCCTGTAAATTGGGTGGGATGGAGACTCAGGGGGTCTCCAGGGCGGGGCAAACAGTGTTAGCCAGGTTGATGGGAGTCTCAGATATGGCAACCATCTGCTGGCTCTGTGGATATGTGGAGGGAGGGTTAGGAAAAGGGACAATGGCCTCTTCCTACCTTTCTGTCTGTTAGTACTAAGCTGTTCCCCAGCTCTCACCTTGATACCAGACACTTCAGTTCCTCTCTGTATGCCACTGGTGCCTTTTAAGCAGCTGCCCTGATGCTGGAGCTCAGAGGGAGTGAGTCTGAGTAAGTCTGTATGGGGGTTGGGTTTTTTTTCCAATTTTTAGATTATTTTATTGTTGTTCAATTACAGTTGTCTACATTTTCTCCCCACCTCTCTACCCCACCCCAACCAAACCCACCTCCCTCCCCTGCCTCCACCCTCCCCCTTGGTTTTGTCCATCTGTCCTTTATAGTAGTTCCTGAAAACCCTTCTCCCCACTATCCCTTCCCGCCTCCCCTCTGGCTATTGTTAGATTATTCTTAACTTCAATGTCTCTGGTTATATTTTTTTGCTTTTTTCTTTTGTTGATTATGTTCCAGTTAAAGGTGAGATCATATGGTATTTGTCCCTCACTGCCTGGCTTATTTCACTTAGCATAATGCTCTCCAGTTCCATCCATGCTGTTGCAAAGGGTATAAGCTCCTTCTTTCTCTCTGCTGCTTAGAATTCCATTCTATAAATGTACCATAATTTTTTGACCCACTCATTTGCTGATGGGCACTTAGGTTGCTTCCAGTACTTGGCTATTGTAAATCGTGCTGCTATGAACATTGGGGTGCATAGGTTCTTTTGGATTGGTGTTTCAGGGCTCTTAGGGTATAATCCCAGCAGCGGAATTGCTGGCTCAAAGGACAGTTCCATTTTTAGTTTTCTGAGGAAATTCCGTACTGTTTTCCACAGTGGCCTCACCAGTATGCATTCCCACCAACAGTGCACTAGGGTTGGTTGCCTTTCCTCCGCATCCTCTCCAACATTTGTTTGTTGATTTGATTATGTTGGCCACTCTGACTGGTGTGAGATGGTACCTCATTGTGGTTTTAATTTGCATCTCTCTGATGGCTAGTGATGCTGAGCATCTTTTCATATGTCTCTGGGCCCTCTGTATGTCTTCCTTGGAGATGTGTCTATTCAAGTCCTTTGTCCATTTTTTAATTGGGTTGTTTGTCTTCTTGGAGTGGAGTCATGTGAGTTCTTTATATATTTTGGAGATCAGACCCTTGTCTGAAGTATCATTGGCAAATATGTTTTCCCATACTGTTGGTTCTCTTTGTAATTTGGTGCTATTTTCTTTAGCCGTGCAGAAGCTTTTAATTTCAATGAGGTCCCATTTGTTTATTCTTTCCTTTATGTCCCTTGCTTTAGGGGACATGTCTGTGAGGATGTTGCTGCATGAAATGTCTGAGATTTTCCTGCCAATATTTTCCTCTAGGACTTTTATGGTGTTAACGACTTATACTTAAGTCTTTTATCCACCTTGAATTTATTTTTGTGTATGGTGCAAGTTGATGATCGAGTTTCCTTTTTTTGCACATAGCTGTCCAGATCTCCCAACACCATTTGTTGAAGAGGCTATTTTTGCTCCATTTTATGCTCCTACCTCCTTTGTCAAATATTAATTGACCATAGAGACTTGGGTTTATTTCTGGACTCTCTGTTCCGTGAGTGGGTTCTTTAAGAGGAACTGCTTAGGACTCCAGAAGTTTCTTCCACTGACTCAATTCCCACTGGTTTTTGAAGCCAGTAGTTATGAGGACTTAGCTTCCTGGCAATGGAACCCTGGGCTGGGGTGGGGCCTGGTGTGGGGCTGGGACTCCTTGATCCCAAGATATAACTCCTGAATTTTTTTTTAAAGATTTTTATCTTTATTTCTTTTAGAGAGGGGAAGGGAGAGAGAAAGAGAGGCAAACATCGATATGTGCTTGCCTCTAACACAGTTCCCACTGAGGACCTGGCCCGCAACCCCGGCATGTGCCCTGACTGGGAATCACACCGGCAACCCCTTGGTTCGCAGCCCGTGCTCAATCCACTGAGCCACACCAGACCAAAGCTCGCCCCTCAATTTTTATCCACCACACATAGATGTAGGACCAGTCCCTTCTGTGTCTCTGCCCCTCCTGCCCAGTGTGTATGGATGTGGTTTTTTAATTCCGTAGTTGTCAGACTTCCATTCACCTTGATTTCTGACAGTTCTGAGTGATGGCTGTTCTACAGTTTAGTTGTAACTTTGAAGTGGTTGTGTGAGCCATGTTTATGTATGCTGCCATCCTGATCGGAAGTCCCCAGGAAGAATGTGCTTTAATCTGGGGCTATCATATCCCACTGCTTATTTTCTACAAAGTGGATAAACTATACTATTAGTAACAAATGTGAGAAACACCTGGCAATGTAAAGAGGTGGTTTCTTAATTTTCTCTTTAGGTCACAGAAAAATATCTTGGGTATTGTACCTAAGAGGTCTGAAGAATAAAAAAGAGAGCTGAAGAATAAATTTATGTCTTTAAAAGGAATTTTTCTGAGCTCTGTAGAACAAAGAAGCAGTTGAGAAGTGTTGTTTCTTATATGAGGTAAATTTTATTGATACAATAAACCCCCAACCACAAAACATTATGATCTAATGGAAAATTTACATTGGCTGCATTTTTCATATGCTTCCCTGGTATTAACCCTGAGGCTGATGAAAACAACCTTAAGGCACTCCAAGATCTTGAAATGTATTCTAAAACATCAAAGAATAAGCAATTATATTTGCTGTATGTTACGAATGTTAATGATATATTCTAAGAATCTAAATAAAAGTGATTAATTCCCATCTAGCGTACATACTAAGGAAGGGCTACATTCCAGGAGCAAACATCTCTTGGGTCTGCCATGCCCTAAGAAAAAATGCAAAGCAGGCAGTTTGTCTTGGGGCCCCAGTCAACTCTCCTTCCTGCAGCCTCCTCCCTACATGTTTCTCCTTTAAGTCCACTCTATTACCCCAAGCTTCTCCACTAGACCCTGCCGTTCTCATCATTCTCAGGTCTTCTCTGGTCACTACTAACAGCACTGCTCCATTTCATTTGCTTAATAACACCGCTGTCAAAAATGATCTTATGAACTTGTTTCCACGTTTACTATCTCTCCCTGCTAAAGAATCTCCACTCTATGACAGCAGGGTCACATCTGTTTTCCCTCCTGTTATGTCCTCAGGTACTAGAATATCCAGGTGCCTAATAAAAGAATCAACCTGAATGTAATTTGTTATTCTTGTGAATGTTTAAGAGATACAATTTTAAATGTCCTTTCACCCAGAAACACAAACTTATATGGAACACTTGCATCCCACTGCAAATCCTCTCAGCCCCACCTCTTGCTCAAGCTGCCGCTGCAGCTTCCGGGTCCACGTGGGCTTTGATCACCTTTGTGAAGATGTTACTTAATAGTGCCTCACCAAACCCCTTCTAAACCTCTCTCTGGCTTCCCATCCAGCAACGCACCAGGGGCTCACACCTGCCCGATCTGGAATCTCACAGGAAGTAACACTTGTGGGACCACCCTTGACCAATCATAAATGGTCCAAAGGATGATGGGTTAAGTATTTTCCGTTTTTATACCCCATGCAGAGTTCTCAAGCTGCATAAGTCTCCTCAAAAGGTCCTGGTGAGAATAAACATGCGACATTTAGCTGTGGCCAGAACTATACCTCATTTTAAATTGTTTCTCCCTCTTTTCCAATTCAAATCCCTCATTCATTCACCGTTGCTCTCTTGGATCACTTTCCAAATAAACTAGCTGTCCAAAAGCCTTGCTTCCAGGGGAACCATGGGCCAAACCTAAATGTAGGTAGACTTAGTTATAAAAATAAGATTATAGTGCTGTTTATCAAAATTTGAGACGGGAAAGTGGAACACAAGGGGATTAAATGGTAATGAAAAAAATACAATAAATATCTATGTTCCAAAATAAATCAATAAATAATTTAAAAAATGAAAAGAACTTAATGTCCAATAACAAGAGGCAGATAAAGTAAATTCTGCAATATCAGTAAGATTGAACTTTGTATTAAAAGAGATATTGTAGACAAACATTTAAGACTTGAACAATGTTCCCAATATATTTAGTATAAAAAGCTAATTACTAAACAATATACAGTATGATTATCTTTTTTGTAAACACACATGTACATAAACACAGACAGTATTAGAGGATTATACTGTAATTACTAATGGGGATTATCTCTGGACAGTGGTGATATGGAGGCTTTCTACTTCTACTTTTATTTTCTAAATTTTTTATAATGAATATATACCATTTAAATGATCACAAATTATTTAAAAGAAAGTCAAGAAGAAGAAAGTAAAGGACTGCTCCTTTCTGGATCTCTAGAATTCTAGCCAATATAGAAATGGCAAGGGGGAGCTATTTGTTTAGTGACTATCACCCACCACTCAACAGAGACTGCCTCAGTTTGGCCTGTCCTCTGGGTTCCGAGTCTCAGCAGCCTTTCATCACCAAGCTAGTGTTTTATAGAACAGTAAGTAACTACACATTACTCTTCTTGTTCACGTGCACAGCAATATCTTAAGCGTTTAGAGAAACATGAAGTAAAAGAACATGGCCAGCTAATTAAATAAACAACTTCAAATGCTATCATTCTGCCAAATAGAAAAATAAATTTTTTTTCATCTAGATATGTTGATTTCCAACATAAGAAGACACATAAATGCCTGACAGTGTTTTTCTCTGGAGATGTTTTCTGCAATGAACAAAGAAGTGGGGGGAAAGCTAGCGCTGATTAATGAAGACGAGTGGAACACTAGACATGGAAGACAGCCGAGCCAACAATTAGCACCCGGGTGACACTCTTACACCAGCTGCACGATGCTTTCATCCTACTTCATGCTGTTTGACAAGCCAAATTACACATGAAATGTTTCGCTTAGACAAGTACATTCCTTCTGCTTGGCTATTAGGATCTATAGTTTATTTTCAGCGGGGGTATTTATTTACTCCATTGGGGGAAATAATTTATATAGTAAGCCTTTTAAATCCTGAGCCATTGACAGTGTGTTTATGGGAAGATAGGACCATTGGTCTGATTGCTCCATATATAGGATTTCCAGATGTCTATGAAAACATGCAGACCTGAAACTCACAACTCAGTCACTATTAACTGTACAGTAAGTACACTGCTCAAAGCAGATTTTTATTAATTTCCAATCTATTTTATATTCATATCAGAAGCATCTGTTTGTTTAAAGTGGAAGGGCCCTGCATGCCACCAGCAAGGACCTGAAAAGAAACAAAGAAATAGCTGTCCAAATGCCACGAGCAGAGAGAAGAAATTATCCCCACACTTAAAGAAGCTATTTGGTGTTGAACTAAAAAAGTCTCATTATGAAATGTAACTTATAACTTTCATTAGTAGACATCTTCTAATATCTGCATTAGGTCCCCAGTTTATAAATAAATCGTTTCACAAGTTGATTTTCTCAATTGGTTGTTTGATGCTCATTGCACATTTACTCATAGAAACAGTATTAAAAATAGTTATAAACTATAATATCAATGAACACAATATTACTACCTGACCGCTGTGACCTTAGAGAGTATGGGGTACAGGGAAGAAGAAATTAAGTTTCCTTCCTCTTTCTGGGATGTAGGCCTGGCCCAGTACAGTTTCAAAACAGGAAGTGTTTGCTGTTGGCATCCTGCCACCTCAATCTCACTTCTACATCTCAAAGCCCTAAACCTCAGCCACCAGGAGCCAGGCCTCTGCTCTGTGCACCCAGCTATGATTGATTCCCTACCCGGATCTGCCTTTCTTGATTGCTTAGTATTTCATTCCCTAAATGCACCTAGCTCCCATCCCCCTTTCCAAGGTCCATCCCTCAGGACAGCTACTGCCAGCAGGGTCAAAAGGAAAGGCATCTTATTCACTCATATTAATGGTTAACAGTGCATCACCTTCCAGGACAAATCCCTTCCTGAGGCATTTAAAGTTCTAAGAGGCTAACTCTTAAGCAGAATATATCTATAATTGATGCCATTTCCAATGGTATAAAAAATGAAGGGGTAAGAACCCCAAAACACCAATCCAAAAGAACCTATGCACCCCAATGTTCATAGCAGCACAATTTACAACAGCCAAGTACTGGAAGCGACCTAAGTGTCCATCAGCAAATGAGTGGATCAAAAACTATGGTACATTTACACAATGGAATTCTATGCAGCAGAGAGAAAGAAGGAGCTTATACCCTTTGCAACAGCATGGATGGAACTGGAGAGCATTATGCTCAGTGAAATAAGCCAGGTGGTGAGGGACAAATACCATATGATCTCACCTTTAACTGAAACATAATCAACAAAAGAAAAAAGCAAACAAAATATAACCAGAGACATTGAAATAAGAACAATCTGACAATAGCCAGAGGGGAGTGGGGAGGAGAGAGTGGGGAGAGGGGTTTTCAGGAGCTACTATACTATAAAGGACAGATGGACAAAACCAAGGGGGAGGGTGGAGGCGGGGAAGGGAGGTGGGTTTGGCTGGGGTGGGGTAGAGGGGTGGGGAGAAAATGCAGACAAGTGTAATTGAACAACAATAAAAAAAGATGAAGGGGAATAGTAAAGGTAGTATGAAAAAAAAATTGTGGGGCCTGTTTGAAAGCCATCTCTCCTCTACTGTCCTTTTACAGCTGTTTTTTCCCATTATTTTTAACCCAAAGTTTCACTAAATCAACAACTTATTCACCAGTGGCTCAAATGTATAATGAAAACAGCATCTATCTTGCAGACTTGTTGAAAAATTAAATTAGATGGTCAACCATTCAATACAGTGCCTAGCACATGACCAGAATAGCACTAGTTCTAATTCAAGGACTTTTTTCTTGGATTAAATTTAACAGTCAACCCTATGACAATGGAGTTCCAGGACTTCCTCTCTCCCTCACAAAATGATATTCTATGCTGGACCACTCACAAAAAGCATAAGATTCCTTCCTTTTTTTAATCAAATATTCTCAAAGTAAAGATATAATCAAGGCCAATTTGGAAAAGAACACACACAGCAAACAAACATGGGAAAAATATTTGATACCTCACTAATTATCACATAAATATAAATTAACACAATGAGAAAGCACCTTTTATCACTACTGCTAAAATTTTTTTTAACAACATGCATTCAGGTCAAGGTAGAGTAAGCCTTGGCACCTAGCACATTTTGCCATCACTGCAAACTAGTCAACTCTCTTAGAAAGCCAATAGGCAACCTCTATCAAGAGCTACCAAAAAACAGAAGTTTAAAGCCTTTGACCCTGGAAGTATGTTTCTGGAAATCTACCCTGAGAAAACAGTTCACAAAATTGGAATAGGCTACAATCCATGAATTTTATTTTAGCATTACTTGTACGAGTAGTGGGTAAAAACAGAAACAACTAAAGATTTAACAATATGGCAACAATTAAGTAAATAATGTTGAATCTTCATGATGAAAAATTATAATCAGTGACAGACAATGAAGACTAATAATCGTTTTTACAAATCTAATATTTCTGAAATATTTGTGATACACATTCATATCATAAAATTAAATGGACACACAGCTTTATTCATATTGGAAAACCTTAATGTAGAGCAAAGTTCTCTTGATTTCAAGGAAGTTGAAAATAAGAATGTTGACAGAGACAGAAAGAACAAACTAAACATTTCCACAAGGTTTATTTTTTGACACAGAGTAGACATAAGTGAAAAAAGTTGTCCACTGATCTTCTTAAGACAACAGTGCTCCTTGCCCTCACATCCAATCAGTTTCCTAGTTCGCAGCACTGTTTCTGCATCCAACCCTTCCTCTTATCAGAGAATGTAGTGCCATAACTTAAGCAGCTTAACCCAGTCCTAAGCAACAAAGGGCCTGTGATCCTTTGTTCTCCAGATCCAGTTCCAGCCCACATGCCCTTCACTGCTTCTAACTAGGGCCTGTCTAACTGTGCCCTAAATAATGTAGCCCTACTGTGCTGTGCACTGACCAGTTTCTCCAGAGGCTGAAATTCTGTCCCTGGGTTCCTGCCCAGAAGATGCAGAGTGCTAGTTCCCAGGCTCCTCTGTTCCTGTCCCATTCCTGCCAGGATCTCCTCCCTGGCTCAGCTTCCACTCATCCAACAGGGCCTGCAGTTCCTAGTGGGCATTCCCTTGTTATTCATCTAACAAATATTTATTGAGCTTCTAGTAAACAGCAATCACCAATCTAGGTTCTAGGGATATGGCAGTGAACAAAACAGACAGATACAGCTACCACCCTAGAACCTAGATCCTAACACTAGCGCTTACATTTAATATGAGCACGTGCAGGATGTACCATCCCAGCACTCCTGCCTTTCAAAGTGGCCTTCAGATCCCAGAGGCTAAAGTCCACAAGCACTGAAGGACTCAGGAGCTGTAAACATTAGCCCTGAATCTGTCACTGAGTTCCCAGCCTCAGGAGCAGAACACAATTAGTATAAAAAGAATGCAGAATGAAATCACACCACAGGCTCTGGAGTCAGAGAACTCTACCCTTGAATGCTGATACACTCCATACTAGCTGTGTGACCCTAGAAAATCACTTAGCCCCTCTGAGCTGCAATTCTCTAATTTGTAAACAAACAAACAAACAAAAAAACCAAAAATTGTCCTGAACTTTATATAAACTAAATGAGGTAAGTACTTAGCAAAGTGATTGGAACATGGAAAGTAGGCAGCCCCTTCTTCCCAAATAAATATTTTATTCTATTTCTACTATCATTTATCTGAATTAATCTACTTTAATCTCTTGTTTAGTCCCTGCTCTCAAAAATTCTTGAGTTCCTGAAACTCAAAAAACATGACTGGTAGTCTCTCTACTAACCAAACATGCATTTCACTTCTACAGATCAAAATTTCCTTCTCTATCTCCATTGGATCATCCAGGATTCTTCCTTCCCACAACCTCAGAACTTCATGCATAAGTCAAGAAAAGACTAACAACAGACTATCACTGTCTCCATGTCCACCTTCCAAAATCAGAATTTATTTACTTATTTATTTTGTTTTGGAAGTAATATAGTTAGTTTTATTTTGAGGTTTATTTTGAGGGCAATCTTCGTATGTCTAATGGTACTAGAAGAAAATTTCCTTCTGTAATGAGGCTTTCAGGACTTCCGGAAGGAATCCGTAATCAAGGCTGGTTCCTTTTGTTCTTTTTTTTTGAGTATATTTTATTGATTATTCTATTTAAACTGGTTAGGTCAGGGTGTTAAGATTGAGGCATCAACCCACTGTCTAAAGAAAAAATTGAGACCAATGAGTACCACCTTCAGTAGGCCTCAAAAATGTTTTTTTAAAAATTAAAATAAGCAAGTACATTTAAGGGAATAAGATTATCAGTTAACTTAAAGAACAGAGGTTAAGAGGTCAACCTGTTACAAGGCCCTAATGACACATCTGGCTTTTCAAAGGTGCTGCATGAATGTATTTATAACTGTGAATGATAATTTCCAAAATAACTGACAAATACTGTTTTCAAAATGATTTACCTTCATTGTCTCCTTTTTGGGGCAGCCATACCGAGACCAAGGGAAGCAATGCAAACAGCCCCTGGGGCACTGCATTTATTACACACAACTCCCCCCTCTCCCTCTCCTTCTCTCCTCTCTTTCCTTTCTCTCCCTCCTGCCTTTTCTTTCATATGTGCTCCATTTTCATCTTCTTCCTAAATTGATTTATATTATTCAGAGGCCCCCACAGATTACTAAATTTATTCCAACAGAGGTTTTTTTTCTAAGACTGAGCAGGCTGCAAAATTTTTTTTAATAATCTCAATAATTTTTAAAGATTTTTTTGTATTCTTAAATATGATGCTAAATCAAAACACAGACACACAGACAGACATGCACACACACATAACACACTCTCACTTCTTGGACAAATAGCTCTTTTTCAGTTGTATGTTATTTTTCACAAGAAATTATTTTATATTCTCTTCTCTCAACCCTGTCTGTAATAAATATTCATTCACTATCTCCCAACTTTATTTCTCAAAGCCTAAGCTTGACATGAAAGAAGAATGATTTTAAAATAAGATCAAATTATTGTTGGAGAATAAAAAGTGAGAAAATTAGAAAAAAGCACAGGGTAAGCAAAATAGTAATAAAAAACCAAATCACATTTAACAGGCAATTAAATAACTTCATTCATCTTACTGATGCCTCTCCCTGACCCCCAAAAGGAGCTTAATTATACCATGTGGTTGTTCTCAATGACCCTTAGTCAAGTGCTTTAAGTCTAATTCATAACAGCCAAAAAATTTAAACACATGTCCATCAACATGCTATATAAATCTGTACAACAGAATCCTCGGCAATAAAGAGGAACAAACTACTGAAACAAGCTGCAAAACAGATGAATTTCACAAGCGTTATGTTGCGCCAAAGAAGTCAGCCTCAAAAGAATGCATTCTGTATTGTCCCGTTTACAAGAAGTTCAACAAAAGGCAAAACTAATCTATTACAGTAGAAATCATTATCAGTGATTGCCTGAAGTCAGGGGTGAGGTATTTATTGGGAAGAAGTTTGGAGTCATAAATGCTTGATTTAGGTGTCAGTTAATGGGTGCATGCACTTGTTAAAACTTAGTAAAAAGAACACTTAAGATCTATGGTATGTAAATTATACCTCACTAGGGAAAAACAATGAGCGCTTTAAGCCTACACCAAGAGATTAACCAGAAGGTAGTGGAAGGCATTTATATATTATGAAACAGTATTTTTAAATGGAAAATAATCCTATCTGATAGAATCCAAAATTTAAAAAAGTAAACAAAATCAAATGTATTTACATGACCAGATTTCTACAGTTGTATTCATAAAGTTAATTCAAAATAGAAGCTTGTGAATATGTTATAGAACAATATATGTTATAAAGCTACAGAATTATTTTTTACAAAACGTAAAGTTTTGCCCTGACTGGTATTGCTCAGTGGGTTGGGCATCGTTCTGTGGACTGAGGGGTCACCAGTTCGATTCCCAGTTGGGGTACATTCTGGGCTGCAGGCCAAGACCTCAGTTCAGAACATGCAAAAGGTGGCCAATCAATGTTTCTCTCACACATCAATGTTTTTCTCCCTTTCTTCCTCCCTTCCCCTCTCTCTAAAAACAAATGAAGTCTTTTAAAAAAATAAAGTTTTCATAAATTCTGTATCCTAGAGAAAGGCACAAGTATACTTAAGTGAGATGATCTTCAGAAACATTAATTTTGTTAACCTGACAATAGGATTAAGACATCAAGGTCCAAAAGGTAATGATATTTTTAAAAACTGTATGTCAACAATGCTAGGGTTTATAAAAACTTTGGCTGATATCAAAGCAAATATGCCAGAACCACAGGTTATTTAACAATGGTGGACTCTCACCATGGATGGTGTGGCTCAGTGGATTGAGTGTCGGCCTGCAAACCCAGGGGTTGCCGGTTCAGTTCCCAGTCAGGGCACATGCCTGGGTTACAGGCCTCGTCCCCAGTGAAGGGCACGTGAGAGGCAACCACACATTGATGTTTCGCCCTCTCTTTCTCCCTCCGTTCTCCTCTGAAAATAAATAAACAAAATCTTTAAAAACAAATAAACAATGCTGGACTCTCACTACCTAAACAGGTTTGGAGAAGAGTACCCTGATCACTGAGTAGAAGCCTGATACAAACACACTATCCCACTCAGGCAGCACAACTAAACAACATGAGGGAAAGACTAAGGATCCAGGAAAAAATCCACCGAATGAGGACTTTGGTGTATTTCTAACTATTCTCATCCCTGCTCAAATTACTACCACCCTGCTACAAGATGCTACGTCATAATCAAGATAAGAGTCATTTTTTGCTCATCAAGATAATGCCTTTTATGTACATGAACCAACCTACTTAAAACATGAATTACAAAAATGACTCAACTGTGTGGACAGATATCTTCAAGACTATACATTTTAATAATATAGAACCACAAGTAACTTAATTACTAATGCTTCCAGAGTACCTAGCTTTCCTACAAACACAAACTTAAAAACTATTTCAAGTGTGATGTCCAAGTTTAATAAGCTTCTAGATTTTCTCAAGCTAGCTGACCTCAATGGCTTCTTCTAAATTTTTATTTTTAAAATTTTATATCTTTCCATCATCATTTATCCCCCCATACCCTCTTCTACCTCTACCCACCCCCCTCCCCTACACAATTGTCCATGTCCATGAGTTCTTTGTTTTTTTCTTTTAATGTGTTCTGTATTCCTAACTTTATAGAGAGAGTAAAAGATCATTTAATTGGTGTCACAGGAGAATGAATGTTCTAGTCAAATATTTTAATTAAAGTTATGAGGATTACTACCATTAGCACCATCATTACCAGGAGCCTCCAGCTGCCCCCTGCAGCACCTCATTCAAACCTGAATTTGTCACTCATCCTTGAACATTTTACTTTGGACTGCATGCTACCCTCAGTTTAATAAATATTTATTTTTTAGTGCTTGCTCCCCCCGTTCAGTGCCTCTATTCCTGGCCCCATTCATCTCTGACTCATGCCTCAACTCCAACCAGGCATTTACTGAGTCCCAACACGTCTCACCTCTTCATAAACCAGTTACCTAACAATGTAACGAGGTCACGTGTTGTTTAACTAGCAAAGCCAAGATTCAAATCCAGTCTAAGTCTATACTCTATTTATTTATTATGCTTTGTTCCTTGTTAATTTTTTGTAGCATCAGGATTTAGTACTGGACCAAGGACTTAGCAGATACTCCACCAATGTCTATTTAACTGATAGGGTGTCTTCAAAATTCATTTTTAAGATAAATATCCATCTAATGAGAATTTCATGTCAATGTTTATGTAAATGATGCAGAAATGCATGCAGCAAAAGCACTCTTTACCAACCTCTGCTCATCTACTCACCTGATTACCAGCAACCGAATCTCCCATACCCTCTGTAAAGTGTACTCTCTAATACGCTCGCACATTTCTGCCCCTCGACCAGAGTTGCACTTTATCAACTTATTCATGTTGGATTTGCTCCCAAATCTGTTTATGACACCTGCATTTATTATTAAAATTATGTAATTTACATAAATATGTATAATCCAATAAAATGTGAGTGTAAAAAGACAGTTGTTTCTATGAAGACTAAGTTGATTGCTTCAGAATCACTTGACCAATGTGTTAATGCAAAAAGAAACTTCTTAATCCTATTAGACATGGGGGGAATGAAAAAGAAACTGTAATTTGAAGACGACTTTGCACTGACATTTTAAGTGTCTCAGTTCTTGCTGCACTTACAAAGACTGGAAAATGAGAACTGATACATCATTATGAGGTGGTATGTGCAAGCAGGAGCACATGGGTCTCCAAGCAGCTGACCATGCTTAGTTTTACAATAACAAATCGGCATACAATTGTACAGTTATGTGTTTTAGGTTAAAATAACATATTTAGAGTATACACTACATATATTCTTTTTTAGTGGTTTCTCCACTTTAACAGCTGTTTTCGATGAAGTGGTCAACCATATTGACTGGCCCTCCTTTTAGGACCGACTCAGGGGTAGAGCACCATAAAACAACACATGCTGGCACTTCCTTCCTGAAACAAACCAACCAACCTGTCCCACACCACCAATAAAGTAGACATGTTACGTTGAATTTTCTCCTGTACTCAGCCTGGGTTAACACTCTTGTGGGTTCCTTACCAAAAATTAATTTTAAAGGTCTCTCAAAACACTCTCACTTAAATTCTGTTCCATAAATAAATAAATACTGTTCCTTTTCTAAAAGGATGAAATTTTCTATCCTAAATAATTTCAATTTATGCAATATACAAGTTTCACCAAATGTTTAAAACCCATCCATTCAAAATTATCAGATGTTCATTAAAATCTTCTGACATGATAAAAGTTCTAATGAAGACAGGACCAGTGGCTAGCTAAACACTCACAATATGTGGGAATGAAGAATCTGCTCACATTTGTCATTGTCTATAAACATTCTTACCTTTGTTTTTCACACTTACATCAAGTGAAAAACTCTTACCTGCCTTTACCAAGCCAAAACAAATTCCCCAAAGCTGAGAAGTAAAAATGTATGTAACAAAACCACAAATTTAGCAATGAAGTAAATGTTTTTAAAAATTCAACCTCCTTCAGGATTTTCCAAAAATGTTAATCAACACATAAAATGAAGAATAAATCTCCCATAATTTTTGGATAATAAAAAAAACTTTTTAGTTATAAAAGTATTCTTTTTGAATTTATAAACTCTCTTTTTAAGCAACACTAGTTAATTACAACTTAATAGTTGCTGTGTGATGTTGAACTAATTACCTAACCTTCTTGAGCTTCCTCATTTATGAAATGGAGTAATACCTATCTAATTTGGTAATGAATATGTAAAATGCCTAGTGGACAGCTGAAAATAAACTCATGAGAAACCCTTCCTACGTATATAAAGCCAAATATTCTTAATAGCAAGGGAGGCAGAGAGACAACAAGCACCTGAACTCTCTCAAAGTGTATGCAAAACTCTGTGCATACATGCTTATATACACTTTACTTGGGAAAGGATCTACAGGTTTTCATCTGATTCTCAAAGTAAACAATGACCCCCAAAAGTGTAAAAGCCTAATTTATAGTAGCCTTTGGCTTTCCTGTCTGTCCCCAGACTCATAAAGTTTATAAAATTTAACTGAAAACTCTAGACAAAAGGTAAATGTAAATTACTTTACTCAGAATAACTGCAACAAAAAGTTCAGTAAAAAGCATGATCTTGATAAGATATATATTCTCCTTTTATTTCTCTTTTAAAAAAATAAACAAACTTAAAAAATACTTGGCTCAAATTATTTCTCGGCTTTGCTGTAAATAAAACACCCAAATTCAAACCCAAAATTTAAAAACACAGAACAAAACAAACCAAAAAGAAAACAGCAACATACACACAAACAAGGGAATCTTAAATAGCCAAGAATTAAAGCCCTATTACCTGTATAATACAATACAATAACAACTGTTCCTTCTTTGGAGTTATTTTTTCAAATTACTTCATCCCCTCATTCTGATTCAAAGTTAACAACCTTAACTGCAAACACTTATTATCTATGTGTTTTTAATGCATGTAATAAGGGGACTGTAAGGAATCACAGAAGGGACCCTAAACTAGGAACCAGGGAAAGCAAGGTTAGGCTCCTGTTCTGTCACTTTCTGACTCACGCAGCTGGACCTCAGCACTCTACAGTACTGTGATTCTACATAAAAACATGCAATCCCACAGCAAAAGACTAAGACATCTGCTATCCTAAAATTGCATTTCACTTTATTACTAAAACAGAAACTTACAAAAGGGAGGTCACCTGACAAAGATGTGATTCTACTGAGAAAATGTGCCTAAAATAATTAACCTTTGAATTAGACAGTTCTGTCCCCTCTCTCGAGGCAGGCATACTAGAGCAGAGCTTCTGTTGGGGCCATTCCAAACTTCAGCTGAACATGAATAAGAACACTAGATACCTCTCACCACACCACTTCTTTCCTTAAGGTGAACAGCTCTTAGAAGAAAGATTTAACAAACTATAGACAAACAAAAATAATGACAGATAAACCCTTATTTGTATTTCACTGAAAAATACTTGTTATGGAAAAGGCAGTTTATTTTAATTGATTTTACTTCCAAACTGCCTTTTCCAAAACAAGTTTTTCAATGAAATATAAAGGCTTTAATATCAAAAAATAAAAAAAAAAACTTGGAGGTAAAAAAAAGAAAAAAAGTAAAGCTTTATATACCAAGATACCCATATGTTGAAAAGACATGCCTCTTCTCACACACACTTGAAAAAACAACTATATGAATGTTAAGCATTTAATAAGTGGGCCAAATACAACTCTAAATGTGTTCCTGTAAGAGCTAAACAATATACACCAAAGCCAAATTAGGATGGCAAGAGGTTTTCTGAAAGGCTGTGATGACTAAAACTTCAGGACTAGAACATGACACTTACTAAAAGAAACCTGAGAGGCATCCTCCACCACAAGAACTACTACAACAGGCATTCTGGGCTGAGCTCACAGTCCAGTCCCCTAGGCCTACAGTATGTTTTCCAATTTCCCCCATGTGGTACATTGTGTGAATCAAAGAAACCAATCAGTAATTCATTTGCTGAAGATCAGACATAAAACACAGTGAGGCCCATGCACTTAAATTATTTAAAAGAAGGAGCAAAAAGCAACCCAAGATAAGGTCTTGTTGAAAATAATGCCAGAGAATCCAACAAATAGCGAGCATAACTGTACAGAAAAGACCAGAATGAGAGAACATGTTGGGCTGTCATCGCATGACACATACCAAACACTTCCTGCCATGTTAGAAAAAAAATGTCCACCTAGCACCCAATTCACAACTTGATACGTGACTTCAGCATCAGCCAAGGGTTTTTTAAACACTTGACCTCATGAGCAAGACTTCCAAGCAAAGGTTAATGAGGCCATCTGGAAAAGACCACCACTGACTGCCAATATTTCAGATTTAATAATAAGAGCAGGTCTTATCAAGTTAAAGCACAAAGACATCAATCTCCACATTCAAATATTTTGTAGCACATTTCAACTAATTAATTATAAGGGACAAAAGATTGAACCCACAATTTCCTATTCGTGCAAGTAGAATTTAAAGATTATTTCTTAAGAAGTCAGTCCTAATTCATCTTGTGGTCCTCAAAACACACGTTGATATGTAGGAAGGAGTATAAATAAATAAAAACTTTTATATAGATGGCAATTTGGCATATCTATCAAAAATTAAAATATGCATGTACCCTCTGGCCCACAAATTACATTTTGAGGAATCTACCCCATGAAATTTTTGGATGCAAATGTAAAAACGTTAATTCACTACAGTACTTTGTAAAGGTGAAAAATCGTATTGCTGATTAACATATGGGGTACCACACAAAGAATGAGCTGGACCCATGTGTATGGAAGTATAAAGAAATCCAAGACATTTTGTTCAGTGAAAATTGCAAGCTGCACAACAGATACAGTAAAAATATATTTATGTCAAGAAAACTGTGTGTGTGTGTAACTGCATAGAAAATGGTCTGGAAGAATTCACACAAACAGAGGCTATCCTCTGAGGAAAGAGAGTGGATCAGTGTGAGTGGGCTGGGGTGGGCAGGAGGGGAAGGGCCATTTCAAACACAAACTTTCACTTTCTACTCCACATACATCTGTATTATTCAAACATTTATAGCATATAGATAAAACTGTTGATCTTTACAGAAAGAAAGATGCAATGTCTAATTTTAGCTAAGCTGTAGAAGCACCTGAAGAGAATGCTAAAATAATAAAAGAAGTAGTGGTTGTTGGTAGTCAAAAACATCCTTTGTGACTTTAACCTTCAAGGGAATAAAAGACAAATGTGGGCGGCATCAATCAGCAGTTACAAGTGAATATGACAGTGTTTTCATAAAAGAACAAGCGCCAAAGAACAAAAGGATTTGCATCTTAGAACTTTAAATATAAAAAATACTGAAATCAGGAACATTATTAAAAAGATATAATCATTCTAAATGCCTCTTAAAATTAGTTTTAACAGTGAATTCTATTACTTTGGTACAAGATGTATTCTGGGTGGTATGCACTTTTGACTTACAAAACTGGCAGATCATAAAGCACTAAATGGTATGCGGTGTTTATCTTACCTGTACATTTTCTTCTGTAACCTGGATTTCTGCAGTGTAAACATAATCAATTAGCATCCTCAGGGTCCAGCCATCTACCTCTTTTATTCGAACTCTCTTTGCTCGGCTCTCACTCATCTCACCTAAAACACAAAGGAGAAGAGAGTGACACTACAGCAGGGTACCGCTGCGGAAATATCAATGCCAAGGCAGACTGATCCATTTTCTTGCCACTCACTGTATTCGGTAAGCACCTCATCAGACACTTGTTGCAGGCCTAAAGCACTCCCCTACCTCCCCTACAAGCTTGCCTGAGCAAACCATAAGATGTACTCTTGTTGCCACTTGTACCTGAAAAATCACATCACAACAATGAACGTGCCACATGTCCAACTGCATAACTATAACACCTGTGTCATTGTAGGTTCAGCACCCAATGCTGTCCATGTTTTTTTTTGTTTCTGTTTTGTTTTTTCGGGGGGGGGGGGGGCATTCTTCCCAGCAGTTTTATTTTTGTTTTGCATTTCTACTCATGACCAGAAGAGTCACAGTGTTTCCCCTCTAGCTAATAGCATGAGCACTTGCTAAAAAGGACCCGTTTGGTTAGCAGCATCCATCCAACAAGCACACCAGTGCCTGCCACGGACATGCACGGTCTGCACTGGACACAGAGGCTCTGCCGTCATGGGGAGGACACAACTGTCATGAAGGAAACAATAAGAACACGGTTACACAACATGCTGAGGAAATGCAAGACAAAAGAGGGATCACAAAAGGGTTACTCAATGGCAAAGGCTTGTTACAAAGATCTTCTGGCACAGGTTCCATTCCTGTTTGTCATCTGTGGTAACTTCATCCTGAAGTCATTTCCATGCCGGCACTTCTTACTAAACCCAGAGACCCTTTTACATCACTGCCTACTAAAAAGTGGTACAGGACCTCCCTCCTAGTACCCACAGAATTAATTAAGTATTCAGGGATCATAAATAAGATCCTCTCTTGTGGAAAGAAACAGGGAAACAGAAAGGAGAAGGGATGGCCCCTAAACCAAAGGGACTTAGGAGAATAAGAAGTAGCTTTATGTGTGGACAACAAAATGACCCAAGACATGGCAAGGCATAAGCAATCAAATGGTGGGGAAAGAAAACTTCAATTAAAAATGACAAGGGCAGTCTAAAAACAATGTCAAGAGCAAAAAGATTGCTTTCTAAAACTCATCATATTTTAAAGATAAAAGCAGCAGCATGAAAAATGATGCTGGTGTCCTTCACCCTCACTTTAATCAGGCATCTACTGTTACAAAAGGGACACAACGACCTCAAGATTTCCTAAAAGTTCATTTCTTTTTCAGATACAGTGCACTGTCAGAGACTGTAAACTATCAGAAAAGCCTATCATTGCAGCATTATTCACAGCGGCCAAGACACGGACACAACCGAGACGTCCTTCGATAAATGACTTGGTAAAGAAGATGTGGGACATATACACGACAGCCACAGGAAAAGATGGAACACCGACATTTGTGACAACATGGATGAACCTCAAGACTACGGCACTAGGCAAAATCAGTCAGTCAGGAAAAGCTAAGGACCATATGATTTCACTCGTATGTGGGATATAAAATCAAAACTCAGACACAGACAACAGCATGGTCGTTACCGGTGCACAAGGGGTGGGGAGTACAGTAAAGGGTAAAGGTGACAGAAGATGATCTGACTTTGGGTGGTGGGCACACAATGCAATATACAGATCATGGATCAAAAAAATGTACACTTGAAACCCATATGGTCTCATTAACCAATGTCACCCAATAAATTTAATTTAAAAAAAGAAAAGCCTAAGGGACTCCATAACTACACAAAATTCCTTTGCAAACATAAACCCTTGGAGGGAAAAAAAAAAATAGTAGTGATGTACATTTAAATGCATGCTTCCCTGCAGATTATCTCTGACAAGGTCTCAGAAAGAAGCTGTTCTCCTAAGAACTAAAATATCTCAAAAACTACCCTACTTCCCAGGAGGGAAAACATCCATCAGTGTCACAAGGGAAGGTACTAGTTAAGAGAAAAAGGTACATATGTCTATATAGCAGGAAGATAGGAGACTGGATTATGTGTCTGCTGTTAAAGCACATTTCTCTTCCCCCCTAAAGAAAAAAGGGGGAAAAGGAGGGCTGAGGAACATGGAAAAACAATTCTTTATCTGCATATAAGGTATCTTCCGCTATCCTTCTGGATCTTGTGGACAGACTAGATTTGTATCATCTGGAAGCTCTTTTGTGCCAAAAGTAAAGATACTTTGGTGGACTTCCCACATGGACTTTTATTTTTTTATTTTCTATCCTCACCCAAGGATATTTTTTCATTGCTTTTGGACAGAGAGTAAGGGAGGGAGAGAAACGTGTATGTGAGAAACACTGATTGGTTGTCTCCTATACGCACGCCCAGAGTGGGGATAGCACGCTCCCGGAACAGATATCAAATGCTCCCAGACCAGGGACCAAACACTCCCTGACTGGGGATCAAACCCGCAACCTTTCGGTTACCTGACGATGCTCCACCCAACTGAGTCACACTGACCAGGGCTCCCACGTGGACTTTTAGAATTAGCCATATCTAATTGATCTCTAGGGCCCCTGTGATGCGCATACCCCTGCAGGGCCTGGGGCCACACAAAATAAAGCCATGTACCTCTTTCTCAAGGAATGAATTCACTACTCAGGGTTTTGGCATGACTTAGCTTATACAAAAATATTTATAAATATAACTGAAAAACAGTCCTCTACCAAGCAGTTTTTAATATTACAGTTTTTAAAGTATTGCTCTAAAATTCACTTTAGTAATTCACATATTCCTTATGTCATTTTTAATACAAACTGTTTCTCTCCCCAGAAAAGTGTCTACTTTCAGCAAATTCAACCCCAATCATACACAGCTTCAAAAACATTTTAATCATTATTTTTTTGTATTTATAAAAACAAAGTTTGCCACAGACTGCATTGTAAGTTTAAAAATTCCGGTAACCACTAAAAACCAAAATCACTAAGAATGAAGAGTTGTAAAAGCTATTTCAATCTAATTCTAGTTGTAACATAGTACCTTAGTTATTGCCCTTTGCTGTGTTCGAGAAAATCTTTAAACAGTTTGGTTGTGTGAGATTTATTTTTGATGAAGCATTTTTAAAAAGATATCCAGTGATACTGTACCGAGGTCATCTTGTATCATTTTTTACTTCCCATATTTTCTTTGTCTTGATTAGAGTGTTGGTTTCTGTGTAGTAGCTATACTAGGATATCCACACAGATACCGTCACTGAAAACCTAAGAGTCATCCTTGAATCTCCCTTCTTCTTGATCTACCCATCCAACCCACGGTTCACCAAACCCTGCAGAATTAACCTCAGATAGATCTCAAATCAATCCTCTCACCCCTCCATGCCTTCTACCAGTGAGCCACTGGGGCTCTCATCACCTCTCACCAACACCACTGCAGGAACCTCCTTATTCTTTCCCTGCCTCCAGAACGACTCCACAGATCTGACTGTGGCACCCAGAAGCCTTCACTGGTCCCATACAGGCATGCGGGTCTCCTCCACGTCCACCCCTGCTTCGCTATCCAGCCTCCTCTCTCTCCCACTTCTAGACTTAAAATATATCAAGAAGGAACTTTTTGTACTTTTCCCCATACACAGAGCAATTTCCTACCAAGATGCCTCTTTTGAGCTTTGTCCTCCTTGTCTCCCCAACCTCTCATTCCCCAGGCTAATCCCTATGGAATCTCTCCAGGTAGATTTACCTGTGGGTGACCCAAGGCTGAGCTAAGCTCTCACCCTGAGAACACTAAGCTCTCACCCTAAGCTCTTGCCCTGAGTACATTCTGCAAATCCACTCTGTTGTAACAATACCTAGCTCTCCCCACCTGAATTCTTGAGCTCTGGGAGAGCAGGGATGACGTCTTTCTAATATCTGTACCATATAATGCCTGACATATGGCAAATAACCAATAAATATTGGTTGGATGAATGAATGACTAGAAGAATGAAACGTAAAACAAACAAGTGCCAACTTAAGATGTAGCGTCTTTACTTAACATAATTAATAACACTTAAATTAGACTTGAACATGGGTATTCTAAGCTTATGAAGGATTTCCATCAACAAACATCTGTCGACATCCACCGAGCATTCTAGGATGAGCTAAGCAATTTCACTAGTAAACTCTGAACCTTCTCTACTCTGTTTGAGAAAAGAAATGAAGTCCTTCAAATTGCAAAAGCTTAAGGACATAAGTAAAAATAAGAACATTTCCATTTCAAAGACCTTTAATCAGAACTCCTGAAGTCCAGCAGTACAAATTAAAATTCAGTATTTCCCCACTACTTTTCAGACACTTTTGCCTCAAATTTGTAAGAGAAACAGCTTTTTAAATTCTACATTTATAACAAACAACTAACTTTAAAAAAAAAAGAACCCAATTTGATACATTCTTTCTTAAGTAAACAGTTTACTTGGCCTTGCTCTAAATAGGCCCATACTTCAAAGTATAGAAACCTGGAACCTTATCACAGAATTACTTTTCACCTCTCCTCTCTATCCAAATACTTAGAACTAGGATGAGTAACAAAATTCCTTTTCAGGTGGTATAGTATGAGTGAAAACTCACCTACAGTTCATGGAAGATTAAAAACAAAGGCCAAAAAGGATCATCTGCATATTCCCCATTTTCTAAGAGGTGAGTCACAAGACAGCAAGGAAGGTAACGCCCTGTGCCACCATAAACACTTCTGATTATTGACTAAGCAAGAGAATACGAATACACGTGGTATATGACAGAAGGGAAATATGTAAGGTCTACCTGACCTTCATTATATTTTTTATAGTAAACTTTAACAAGGTTTCACACCAAGAAGAGAGATAAAGAGACTTATATTCTAGCAAATTTTAAATGAATGTAGTATATACACTAAACCACCTAGACCAAGTCTCCATATCTTCTTTACCTAATCTCTGCCAAACTGTTTACTATTCAGTGGATTCAGAAGAAGAAAAAGTACAGAGATTGCCAGATAGGTAAACAGCACCTATTAACAAAGACCCATAAAAGTCTAGCCTGTTGAGCACGTGAAATGATGCTCAGCATCACTAGTTATTACGGAAGTGCAAAATTAAACTGCAATTGGTGCCATTTCACACCCATTAGAATGACTACAATTTTTTAAAAAAGAGAGTAACAACTTTTGGCAAGGAAGTTGGAGAAATGGGAACTCTTGTGCACTGTTGGTGGGAAAATAAACTGGTACAGCCACTATGGAAAACAGCATAGCAAAAAGTTAAATATAAATTTACTGTATGAACCAGCAATTCTACTCCTAAATATCTACCTATCCTCATGATAAGTGAAAATATTTGCCTGCACAAAGAACTGTACATGAATGTTCACAGCAGCATTATTCATAATAGCCAACACCTAGAAACAATCCAAATGTCCATCAACTGGTGAATGACTCGTCTAATTCAGCAATAAAAAGGAACAAACCAATGATACATACTGTGGCATGAATAAAGTTCAAAAACATTATGTAGGAATAAAAATGTTCTAAAATTGATTTATATGGTAATGACAGTACCATTCAGTAAATTTGCTAAAAATTACTGAACCCCACACTTGAAATGGGTTAATTTTTATGTAAAATATGCCTCAATAAAGTTGTAAAAAAAATGGAGGAACTCAATTCACACTATGTGCCAGAAATTAACATAGTGTCCCTATTTTGCATCAACCTTAGCACATAGCAACCTAAAATTTACCCAAGTATTCTCAGGCAGAACTAGGGGTGAACTGCAAGAAGTACCCACCTGCCAGTTAACTGAAAAACACTAAGAATATTTATAGACTCATAATGTCTTCAGGCCCCCCATTCCCGTCATTAGGCAAAGCTCATGTATTCATAAATTGCCTTTCAGCTAAAACATGCAGAGTTGAGAACCACTGGGCAAGTGACAGAGTAAAGCACAGACTGATGAAGTGACTGATGATCCCAAAGATCCGGTAATTCTGACAAGGAAGTGGCAACAGCAGTGTCAGCTGAAGGAAGTCCATGTACAGAGGATAGCATTTTACTAGGGAATTCCTAAATGAAGCCAATACATTTCAAATCGAGCCCTCCTCTTACAAGCCTGGTGATTCTGTGTAGAGTACTCAGGAATAACAAATAAGAAGTAAACCAAGAGACAGAACAGACCGCCAGGACATAAAAATTTGACTAGTCCCACTTAAATTAGTATTGCCTTTTCAAATCACTTAGTAAAGGCACCTTTCCCAAATCACTATTCCAACCGGGCTCACAGCCCCTCTGCTATCCTTCCCACATTCTGGATTATTTAACTCAGTGCAGGAACAGCAAGACTGCAATAGGCTGAAAAGTGAGGTGACCTCCAGACTTCCCTCTACGCCTGGAACACTAAGTCCATTCTCTCCACGGGGCCTTCTGCATTTGTCTCCATTTGTGTAAACCCTTTACGTCCATTAGTTTTCAAGAAACGTCGGCTCCTTCTCTGGGTGCTGTCCATCACAGTCCTCCCCATCTGCGTCACTGCTCTGGGCTCACAGGCCTTCCATCCCTGTTACACATTTAACTGTGCACATCTCATCTCCCCACTGGCACAATGAGCACTGGGGCAGAAAGCACTCTCACACCGTCCAGACCTAAAACAAAGGCGGTAACTGAAATATTTCATACCTGTAAACATGGCGTGAAAATAAGGACTACAGGCGGCCAGCACCACTCGATGAGCAGGGATTTCCATGTCTTCAGCCACAATTGTGACATCACACAGCAAATTTTGACTGTTTACAAAGCAAAGAGAAAAAAATTTAATCAGAGCAATAATAAATGTCCTGAGCATCCTATGCAAAAATATTACAGTAAAAGCCCACTTTTCTGAAGTTGACACTGAAAACTACCACCCTTTAGAACAGGATTCTTAAGCAGAAAGTACATAAAAAATGTTCATGACAAAGGCCCAACATGCCTTGGCCCTTATTCAGAATCTTGCCTTTGTTTAACAGAGAAATAGTCCCAACCTTGATTACTGATTTCTCAACCTAAAGGAAATCACTGGCAGCCAACTGTCAATGGACTGTTCAAAAAGAGGATGTTTGAATTAAGAACAGCATCAACAGAAATGGCAGATGGCGGCCTGACATTAAGAGGAAAACACGATAAAACATGTAGACAACTAAATTGGGTGGAGCGCCAAAAAGATACATATTTAAAACAACCTTGGATCATTATAAAATTAAAAAGAATTGTGTTACTTAAAACCATTATTTTACCTTAAACAAACCATTATTTAGCAAATATACCTCGAATTCTAAATTGTTTTAATTTATTCACAAGCAAGTGGTAAACACTTTTTACATGCTATAAAAGCTGCTAAGTGAGATTCTCCAGCTAAATATAAATGTCTTTTTGGCAAAAAAAAAAAAAAAAAAAAAAAGGTTGCTGATGTTTATTCTGAACAAGCAAGAAGGCACCAACTCTAAAACTGACCTTACTCATAGTCACGGCATCAACGGCTGAAACAGGCGTGGTAAAATCAAAAATCTTTTCAACACACCTCAATTATCTGAACACTGAATTTGTTTATAGCATACCAGGTCACACGTGGCCCGCCTCTACTATTCTGCCTATTTCCTCCAAGTGTGGCCTGCCTGCTTCTGTAAGTTTCTAGTCTTATGAGCAACATTTTCACAAGAGTTTAACCAAGTCCAGGAAATTTTCCACTTTTCCACACTGCTTACAAACTTGTTTCTGTGGAGTGCATATCAAAACTTTTCAGAGATGCTACTGGCATCTATTTTCCCTCCAGTCCAGCAGAAACTGTAACAAGCACCATCTCCCTCTAGCACCAGTGACGACTGCAGCCTGAGCTCAGTCTTTAGCTGGCGGTGAGCTCACTGCATCCTTTAGATTGAAGTATAGCTCATGGGTGGTGCCAAAGTAATGGCTCACGACACTGTAGGAGACCTCAGGCAGGTCCCACGTTAGAGTCATAAAAGGTGCCACGATGTTTCACTAATCTGTCATTCCTCCACATCACTACTTTGTGATTCCTCTATCAGCGTGGAGAGCTGACAATATCTACCATCTGCTCCGAGAATAATATAAGCACTCTTCAACTCTATCAATTCCATGAGTTCACAAATAACTAGGGTGAGAAAAGTCAGCGGTATTTTCAGGACGCTACAATACAAGAGCTTCACCTTCATGTACCATCTCATTTAGACCCCACCGCAATCTTATGAGGCAGGTATAATTATGATTTTTACTCCCAAAATGTATAGCTGTGGAGGCCAGGTTAAAGATATTTGAATTACCAGCCTAAAGTCCCCACCAGTGGCAATGTCAGGATTCAAACCCAGAGTCTAGCAACAGAGGTCTCTTAACCACCACACAAAACCATCCAAGTTTGTGCTTTTAAGACTTGTTAAAGTTTGAATAAAACAGAATAGAAAGTATAAATTATAAATAACACCAAATTATTATTTGACATCCTTTATACTAAGAACTGTTTGTTAAAGTTCTATATATAGTTTATAAAAGGCCCACTTTTAATGGGTTTTGGGCACTATTCTACAAGGGTGTTTAGAAAAATCAAAGTTTATCTGCTCATTCAACAAGGCAGTGTAGGATCACCTCTACCTAAGGAGAATAGCAGAAGGGACTGACAATCAAAGATTACAGGACAGTGGAAAGCGCCACTGTAAAAACGCTATGGGAATAAGGGAGCGTCTAAATCAGACTAGTGGTAGAAAGGCTTCCTGCAGCTACTGACCTTAAGCTGAGCTCTAAAAAACTAAACGTTAGCTGAATGAAGAAGGAGCAAGAGAAGTCTAAGAGACAGAGCAGAATGTGCTGTTGCAATGGAGACCTGAAGCAGCGAAGTCCGACGGGCACCTGTGGAACGGGCTGTGTGAAGAGACAGAGGGCGTGAGCAACGCACAAGGGGGTGGGACGGCAGTCGGCAGAGCTGCACAAGTCCGGCAAGAGGTTCATCGGCATTTCCCTGCTGTGACCAGGGGATCTGGACACAAATCAAACAAGTCAACAGCATCTTTATGCCGGTTTTCCTTTTGTCAGTCATCCCTCTTAGTGCTCTAGTTTCAAGATGGATCTTAAGTGGGGTTATACTTGAACACCTCAAAATCACAAAATTAATTACATTCAGCTTCAATTACAATTACTCATTGATCCAAACCTTGTAGCATAACACCTGCTGGGTGTCACATAATTAGCTTGGTCTTACTGGCTTATTAGCTGATGTTAGCTAACTAATGAGGTAAAAAAGCATTCCCAAACCAGTAATACACAGCCACGCCTTGGGTGAGGTCACACGGAGTCTAAGGTCCACATTCGAAATCAACAAACTGAATGACTATGGGGTGAGAAGAAAAGGCTACAAACGAAAAGTCTGGCAATAAAACTTAGAGAAACTTGTTTGAGCAGCCCAAAACCAGGGTAAGTTCTTGAGTTTATGTTCCTATTACTTGAAATCTAACAAGGGAATGGACTATAGGAAGAAAAAGTTTTCAAAATGAGATAAAGTTGCTATTTAGCACTTACTCACTCATTTAGCAAATATCCAGAGTAGTGACTACTGTGTGCCAAGCACTATGTCAGTTTACCACAATAAACAAGAAAACGTCCACGACAGCAAGGAATTTACAGTCAAGCAGGGAAAACAGACGAGCTAACAGGTAATTACAAAATGGACCTATTAAGGTAGTACAAGTGTGGGGTGTTTGGGAACACACAAGAGCCACCAAGCCCAACCTTACAGGGGCTCTGGAGAGAAGTTGCTCCTAAGCTCAAATCTGAAGAACAGGAGTTACATAGCCCTTATGTAAAACTCAGATGGCACAGAAAAATGAAAGGCACTCCATCTCCTAAATGAAATGACATCTTGAGAATGGGTCCTTCTCAGGAAAAAAAACTGCTCTGAAAATTAATAAAACATGCCTAAACATACCAAGACATTATTTGGTTTTAAATGAATGAATTCTTAACACTAGAAAACCTAGCACTGTTGTGTATATATCTTCTTCAAGTACAATGTGCCATCGGGCTCTGAGATATCAAAAATAATTAGTAGTCACATGAAACAAGAATTTACTTTCTACTGGAAGTGGGGGTGGTAGGCAGATGACATGGCATCTGTCCACCTTTCTTTCCTGGGTGCCAGGGAATACCTGGAGGCACTTCCTGCCACATGGCATGGACCAGAAGTAACAACCGAGATGCCAGGCTGGTGGTGAGATGCACTGTTCATCAAGAGTCCCCAGGGCAAACACAAACCACAGCCTAGGAAGGTGCCCCAAGTCATCTTGGAACAGCCTCAGGTGTCAGGACAAAGAAACAAGCAAAGACATTTTTTTTAAGGTGGGGGCAGAGGGAAGAGGTCAGAAGCCACAGAATTTAAAAGCTGATCAGGAAGCAGGGGTGAGCCAGATGGGGGCTGCTATTCAGAGTACAGCCGCACCATTGAGTACTGGCTACCTGGCATGCAGGGAGGTGGGGTAGGGAGATGAGCTGTTTTAAAGGTGAGAGGCTACCTGACTACTGACTTAAATCAGACATATTTTACCAAACCTCCTATAACTGACAATGTCATTTAACAGACGAGGCAGATGCAACCTGGCTAAAAAGCCAATAAAATTAAAGAACAATAAAACTCCAAGACAAGGGCCACTGCTGTCTTTCTTCTTTTTCTTCCTAAAGCCAAGATGGTTTGCATTTGAATTTCTGTGGCAGTTCAGCACAAGGAAAACCTAGATGTTGGGTGTAATAAGATCCACCACACTAAGAGTCCTGAAGAACAGCCTCAACAGATCTGCACCCACTGAGACCTTCAAACACGAAGCAGGAAGCAGTGACAGTCAACTTAGAAAGTTGCAGGAAAACCTACTACAGTCAGTACCTGAGAAACTGCTTTAAACTAGCAAGGGGCTCCTGAATGGAGAATCTAGCATTCTTTTCAGATAGAATCAAGACAGCAGGTAACAGTGAAACGACAAAACGGAGCCACAAGAACACATGGGGGAAAACATGTTACCATCTGTAGGGAAGGGAAGGGAACATCTCCTGGTTTGAGGACCTGCAAGAATACTTGGTCACCGCTGAGAGAAGATGAAAAGAGTAATTAGAAATAAAGTGAAAGAAGACATTAGGGACAGAAAAACATGATGGGGAGGGAGCACAGTAGAGATGAGGGAGTTAAAAGAGTTGATGGAAAACTAATACAGAGGTGAGTTTCTAAAGGTGTGAGTGAAAAACTCCACTACCTGGTAGGAAATGTAGAATATGTACAAAGGGAACTTCGTCATTAAAAGTTGTTTTTTTTTTTTTAAACTTGGTGAGATAAATCACAAGATAGATACTCTTAGCTTCAATAATTTTTAAAAATCAAGCCAAACTAAGATTTTCTGGGTTTCTGGCTGAAGATGGGCTGCTGAGGCTAACTCTGAAGGAGTGCACTATCTCACACATGCTAATCATTCAGCGACATGAAGAGAGCAAGAAATAGTAGTAGTGTTAGTAAATTCATTTACTAACATCCATTCTTCAGTCTTTGAGATTTTTAAATGATTCTGTCCATGCTCAATAAGCACCATTTTAAAAAAGATTGATCCTGAGTGCTTAAAAATCACGGTGGAAAATTACTAGTTAAACTGAGACTGTAAACTTCAAAATATCCCTTAAACTTTCTAAACAAACAAGTCCACTTCATCTGGGGGTCCTTTCCAACTGTTCTGTCCTTCAAGGCATGTTTTATATTCTATGCTAGTATAACACAAAAACAAAAGAAACTGTCTTATTGTAGAAAAATACGTATGTCTGAACGATAAAAATTTCACATCCTATATAATTTCCTAATATTTCTTATAAAAACAGTGATATAAAGCTATGAAGAGAAAGGCAGGCTCACTTAAGTTTCTTGTTTAATTCACTTGCCATCTAAGCAACAAATTACAAATAACCAATAGAACCACAATTTGAATTTTTCACAGATGCACAACAGACAATTTTATCCTACTAGTGATCTGGGGGCACAATGTCTAAAAGTCCTGGGGGAAAATACAATAATTACTCCTTCAAAAGAGAGCTCTTTTATTTACAATATCTTCTAGACTGCCAGAACTGTTTTAACTGAATGACTAAATATTTGTGGCTTATCCATGAGTGAACATTTGAACTGTCTCATATGATTTATCCTTACTGAAAACTTCTAACTCCTAAATATAACTTAAGGATCAAAATTATCTTCCTTCTAAACAAGTAATAGGTTGGCCCCCACTAATATTCATTGAAATTTTTGAAGCTCAAATACAGTCTTATCCCATATCCTAGAAAATCGAAGTGGGTTTTATTTAATATTTATTTAAAGGCAGAGTGCTACCTTTGACAGTTCTTTTTACAGATATCTCAAAAAGCTCACAATCTAATGTTCTCCATAAAACTTGGGTCTGGGATTTAGTCTGCTTCTTTGCCTCCTCCAGAAACCCAACACTGTGTGTTGCATAAAAAGCTCTCTGAAAAAATCTATTGGATTAATTTTGAAAATGTTAGTGTTTTGAAAAACTCCTCCCCCATCCCCAACCAATGCTTGGAAAATTTAAAGAGATGAATTTCCCATCAGAGATATGTTGCTGCACTCGGCCTGTCCTTTTACTACACTGCCAGGTTGTTCCTCTGACATCATTAATGTTACAATGCTGCTACCTAGTCTAAGGCCAAACCATGGTGAACACGCCTGATCTGGTCTGATCTGGGAAGGGTAGGGCCCAGTTAGTACCTGGAAGGGAGACAATGCTACTACCTTTTCAAACTCCTTCACTGATTCCCACTGCCCACAGGATTAGGTCCAAAGTAACCACACCAGTTAAACCTGCCACAAGACTGTGCTTCTCCTGCTTCCTAACCTTTTCTACAGACTTCCCAGTATGAATTCTTGACTCACTTTATCCAATAGGTTATGCTCACCCCCTAATTATGCAGACCGGGAACTGCCTTTTCTCTCCCATCCTTTGTATGAATCCTACTGTACTTCCATCAGGCCCTGCTGAAGCCACCTCTCTGGATGGCTGTGGATTTGTCCTGGGAGAATCCTTTTCACCACGTACATTTTGCAAACCAATTTCCACCACCTCATCCTCTTCTCTTGCGTCTCCTGCAGCAATCTAGACACTTGAAGGGCATGGGCAAGTCTGATACTGTTCTTTGGCTCCCAGCCTTTTGGGAATGCTGGATGATTTTAAAGGAGAACTGGGTGTTTGCAAACACTTGCTAAATACTGTTTACAAGTGATTGCAGGATTTCTAATCCAAATAATTTTAAGTTATTCAAGCTTATATTGGGTTGGGGCAGAGAGCTATATCTGGGCCTACTATCTTAAAAAAAAAAACTAGTTTAAAGAAAATGTAACATATCTTTTCTATAAACTATATTAATTCTATAACTGAAACTTTACAAAACTGTCCTCCCACTCCCACAACCACACTTCACACCAACTATAATTGGAAAAAAGTGACTTTTACTCCTTAAATTGCACTTCTATCAGCCAAAAGTTCATAAAAACTCTCTGGCGCACAGCTGACCAAGTGGAGGGGACAGCCCAAGTGCAGAGCAGTGAGAACAAGGAAGTTCTCCTTTCCCAGCAGTCAGGAAGTCACTCTCAGCTACCCTTTCCTGGCAGCAGGAAACTGACGCCAGGGCAGGACGTAAGAAGTGATTTTCAGCTGTAAAGGAGTAGGCCTCTTCGGAGATTTTTTTAAAAAAAAGAATACTCAAATTGGCTGAAAGGGGTAAGAGAAAAGAGAATGGTATTAAATACCATAAAAAGGTGGGGGTGGGTGATTCTAAGGGAACCCAAAGAGGGTTCATTTTTAAAAACACTAGCAGTTGACGACGTCATTAAAACAATCCTGGCTAGAGATCTGGCAGCCAACACTCTCCAGCTACTCAAAGGTCTTTCTTTGTTCTGAAAATCAGCCTCAACAACAAGGTACTATTTCACTGCCATACAGTTCACGCCCAAAATGAAACAAATAGGTAGATGAAGGCTACAGCTACATAATCCTAGGACAAAGCAAGTGTACCACATGACGTGCAGGTAAGCAGAAAAAGTCCCACAGGCTCAGGGAATGTCAGCGCTGCAATGAACCTCAGACTCCACCAGGTCTGCTCCCCGCCCTTTATAGTGAGGCTCACAGACACGCACTCACACACCAGTGGAAGGCTACAGCTATGGCAGCCCATGGATTTGGGACGAAATGCGCATAGGACTATTTAAAGTCAGTCTTTCTAAACTTTTCAAAGAAAAAGAAAAGCCATTAAAGATCTCAGTCACAAAATAACCTGAATATTTTTCTTACTTTTCTTTCAGTTCCACTTAATAACCACTGCACTTTACATTCTAATAATTATTGTTACAATGAGATTCAAATATTGAAACAGCATAGCCACACTTGCTGGGTAATCCCAGGTGTATTTTTTCACAAAAACTAAATGAAAACCTACTTACTGAAAATGTCAGAGGAAGACTAGGAAGCAAATCAAACCTCCAATATTCAATTTAACTTTCTCTTGTCCCTCTCTCTCCAATCCACTCTCCAACGATTAGCCACTGTGTTCTTTTCAATACAAATCTGATCTCACAACCCTGCTGAAGACTCTTCAGTGGCTTTCTCCCCTGCATGGTAACTCCGAACAAAGACCACAATGTATAAGGGCCTAAGAACGCTGGCCCTCGCCTACCCACGCAGCCTCCTCTCCTGCTGTGGCCCACTGGCCACCTGTGCCCCAGCTACCCCTCGGTTCCGCAGCGGGGCCAGCTCCCTCCCACCAGACTTGAGCACCACCATCCCCTGGCTGGAACACTGTTCTCTAATCCCTTCCACCCCACCTGGACCACATTTCTTTAACTCTATTTCTTTTCACATCTCAGTAGAATTATTCTGATCTTCTCAGGAAGTCTTTCTTCCTTCACAGACCTGTGATATCTGCCTCCAGAGGCCCCCGTACCGTACTAACTGCCACTGACATTATTTGTGAGACTCTGGCTGATTCATGCCCGTTTCCTGTAGTCAACCATAAGCATCATGAGGACAGCAACCATGTCTGTTCCGGCTCACCGTCGTATTCCCACCACCAGCAGACAAATATTCAGTGACTCCTTAATTTAACTGAAGAACAAATGAACAAATGATGGACCTAAAGATGAGCTTTCAGGAAGGCAAAGCATAGTGACATTAAGGGAAAGTTTAAGTCATTCCCTTTTTAGCCCAACCTTTTAAATATATGTAGAGTACTTTAACAAAGGGAACGATGAGAAAAAAACACGTCTTTCACAAAATGCTCACAAAACCAATATTGTTCACACATACGTTAGTCTTCTAATTAAAAAAAAAAGCTACTCCTCTTGCAGTCCACTTTCAGAATCATTCTTTTCACTACAGTGACTCTTAGCACATTTGAGAATTACCTAAGTAATGGGCAGGTCCCCCAAATTACTACCACCATCACCAGAGAGTTCTACATTCTTCTCTATCTAGAAGTTTCCTTTCCATATTCTTTGCGGTAACAAATTAGAAACCCTAGACCACCAAAGTCCAACAAAAATATAATGCAAGTCACAATTTTCTAGTAATTACATTTAAAAATAGACAGAAGTGAAATAAATTTCAATAATAATTCTATTTAACCCAAAATATCCAAAATATTATCATTTTAAAATGTCATCAACATTTAAAAAACTTATTAATTAATAAGTATTTTACCTCCCTTTTTTTGTACTAAATCTCAGAAATACATTATGTACTTTCCACTTACAGAATGTCTCAGTTCACAACAGCCACAAGGCTTGTGGCTGCCACACTAAGCACAGTGGCCTTATACCACTTACACTTCTGATAAATTATTTGCTTTCTTTCTTCCTTTAAAACAGTTGTAGAAAAGGCTTTTAATCTCCTATGTATCAAACAAAACGACACTGAGGCAAGAAGAGTATATTTACTATTAAACATCTGAAAAAGGGAAGACACCCATGTTTACATGTATGTTAATATACTGATACCTTCTTAATTCATTCATGACTTTAAAAGCTTTCTTCATATGCCAAGGATTCACTGTCACTGGGCAGTGTTTTTCAGTATTATCATCTTTTGAATCGAGAGGCTTCTGATGACCCTGCTTTGTGCATCTGTACATAAAAGAAAAGAACAAAAAACAGAAAAAAACTTTATTAAAGAAAATTTAGTTCAGGCTTATTGGGCTGCAAGAGATACAATGACTGCCCCTGCCACACTTACTGAGAGGAGTCTCACAGTGTATCCAAATGTACGATTAAGACCCAATGTAGAACATTTTCTGATGGTCACTATGACTTTAACAAAAAAGTGGGTAATTACCTCCCTGGTGTCATACATCTGTCACACATGAGCATGACAATTCACTAAACGTGGTTCGGCAGCTACCTCCAAACACAAATGCTAAGAAATGATCTCCTCCATTGGAAATCAACCTGCTTTTACAATCTGCTATAGTCACAAAGTATTTACAAACCAAGACAGGAACAGAATCATATTTTATACAAATTTCAGAAACTCAGCATCTGATTTGAATTTTGCTGTCTACTTGTAAGGTTGTTTTTTTTAACTTTTCTTCTTGTTGTTCAAGTACACTTGTCTCTATTTGACCCCCACCACTCCCTGCTACCCCAGTCAGCCCTGCCTCCCACCCCAGTAAGGTTATTTATCCCATACACTACTTCCAACCTACTCTATCAAGACATTCATCATGTTAGCTAAAGACTGAGTACTGACTATACGGCAACGACTACAGTATGTACTTTTCTTTCACTGTTTGCTTAATCCTCACAACAAATCTGTGAGCTAATTACTATTAGTACCCCCATTTCATGGATGAAGAGATTGAGGCCAAAAATAATTTGGGTAACTTGGTAAATGACAGAGTAAGAGGCCTGTCTGACTCTCAAGCTCATTCTTTTCACTGAGGTTCAATACCAATTCCTACATTTAGCACTGGATATTTAATTTTATATTTAAATTTATAATTTTTTAGGGCACAAGGTTATATTGGTATTATTGCATAAATTATTCCTTTGAGACTTGAGAGACATAAAACAGCAAATAAAATCAGGGAACACAGAGGGCAGGGGAAGTGGGAGAGGTGGAATTAACTGCTAATGTACAAAAGGAAACTTTGAGAAAATGATTGCACAATTCTAGAAATTTACTAAAAATCACTTAATTGTACAATTATATGGATGAGGTATATGGCATGTAAATTATACCTCAATAAGTCTATTAAATTAAAAAATCAGGATACCAAACTAAGCCTTAAAAAGTCATACTCGCATATACATCACCCAAGAACAACAGGCAAACATCATTAGTTATTGTTATATTTCTCTTCATACCTCTTCCTTTCCTGACCCATTTCTGAAAGGCTGATTCATTTTTTAAATATTATCTTTTCAGCTTTGCGCTGTGGCAATGAGGTTTATCTGAGATGCGATTATTGCTAATTGGAAACTTTAAATATTATCTCTCATTAATTCATTCAGAAACTTTTTTTGAGTGCCAACTACGGACCAAGCACTACTCTAGGCACTTGGAATACATCCATGTACAAAATGAAGACTTCTGTCCTCACAGAGCTTGCAGTCCAGGGTATGTGTGGAGGAATAATACACATAACAAACCATTAAAGTAGGTGGCATGTTAGAAAACGGTAAGAGCTACAGAGAAAAGATAAGGGGCAAGGTAAAGAGAGTCAGGAGTATGCAATGAGACCAGGGCTGGGGCCAGCGGGCACAGGGGAGTACAGATCATGTAGGGCCTGTAGGACATTGTAAGGACTTTGGCTTTTACCCTGAGTTAAATGGGGAAGCTCTGCGGAAGAGTGACACAATCCAACCTATGTTTTCAAAGGATCACTTTGGTTGCTGGTTGGGAATAGTCTATATGGGTCAAAGATGAAAGGGGGGGAAGCTATTGAGGAGGGTACTGCAGTAGGAGATGACAGTCTCTCAGAGCAGGGTAGTAGCAGTGGAGACAGGAGCAGTGGTGAGAAGTGGCTCAGTTCTGACATATTTTAAAGGTAGTGACAACAAGATTTGTTCACAGAATGCAAGTTCTGTTCACATGCAGCATGTCCAAGAAAGTCAGAATGACTCCAGGGTTTTTGGCCTGAGCAACTGGGAAGGATTGAGTTTCTGTTAATTGAATGGGAAAGGATGCAAGTAGAACTGGTTTGGGGGTAAGATCAAGAGCTCAGTTTTATACATGTTGGTTCTGAGGTATCAGACCTCACAGTAAAGATGTCAAAAAGATATCAGATGGATACTAGAGCCCAGAGTTGGAGAGAAAAATCTAGCTACAGATAGCAATGTGGAAATCACTGATTACCTAGATCAGCGATTTTCAACCTTTTTCATCTCATGGCACACCAACTAATTTCTAAAATTCCGCAGCACACCAAAAAATGTATTTTTTGCTGATCTGACAAAAAAGATAGGTATGATTTTGATTCATTCACACCAGACAGCTATTGTTGTGTTGGCTATTGTTATTTTTTTATTTGACAGTCTAAGGGAAAAGAGGTCAGTACCCCTGACTAAATAGTCAAGTACTGCATGTTTTAAAGTCTTTGTGGCACACTGGTTGAAAATCGCTGACCTAGGTGGTACATGAAGCCATGAAACTCAGGCACCCGAACATTAAGGTAACCTCCAACATAACCTTGCTCATTCCCATCACCAGCCCCCACCCCCGCCCCAAGAATCCACACTGAGACAGCTGATTATTCCATAGCTTGCCTAGAAGAAGTGAGCATCGGTCCTGCTTCCCCACCACTTGAGAGTTTTTAAATAGGCCTTACATTTTTAAGGTAAGACTGAGGGTAAAGCATTGCCTCCAGCACATGAGCCCACAGCCGGAGTGGGAGAACAGAAGAGGGTACTCTACTCCCTGCGGCCTCTCGTTTCTGTGTGTGTATTTAGAGGGTTGAGTTACACCTGGCCTAAGAAGAAGAATTAGTATGTCTAGAAGTCAAAAGATGGCAGAACATCTTGAATGGCGGAGGGGACTGGGGAAACACTTTATGGTATAAGACATATTTTCAAAATGTCACTTCACACCATTTTTTCATAAGGAAAACAGTAGGAAAAGGGGGAAATTGTGTAATAGATATATGTAACGTACACAAACTGACCATGTAACACTGAATGTCCACATATATAGCAATTTGATAATATTTATATCTGCTTCCAGATAGAACAACTTAAGAGTTTTCAACAGACAGAAAATGTAATATTGAGGATTAGCAAACTGTCATAGAAGGCTTTCCAGAAAATGCTCAGAATAGAAGCAAAAGCAACTTTGTCCTAGAAAGTATACCATTAAGGGTCAAGAATGTTTATATTTGCTTAAGAAATTAGAAATTAAAACCTCTTGCATTAGAGAATTAACTTTAAGTCAACTACCATACAACAATCAATGTCTATATTGGTGCTTTCTTACTGCTATTTTCATCTCCCACTTTTTTTATGTACTCCAGAAACTCTACCAAAAAAAAAAAAAAGACTTTATTATAAGGCTTTTTTTTTTCTTAAATGGCTTAAGGCAATGAGTAAGAAATACCATTAATTTTTTTTTTAAGTGTTCTCTGTAATGACAGCCACTTACAAATACAGCTCCCTGCTGCACAGGTCTACATTTGCAACAGTAAGGCCTTCTCCATAATTTCCCATTTCCTATGTGGTTTTGTGTTAGATGGCCTCTCATTCAGAAGCAGAAATGAGTAATAGACATTACACTTCATGTCTAAAACTCCAGATGTGGAAAATGAACATACACCAGGAAGCGGCTAAGTGGAAGGTAACACTAAGTTATACCACTGTTAAGTGCAGCGTTACATCTTGTCCCTGCTTCCCTTTAAAGCAAAGAGCTAGCTGGCCTTTTCCAGAAAAGCTCTTCATTCTGAGAACTGTCTTCTTTAAAATATCTGGCGAAGATACTTTTCCAAGGTTTTTCACTTTTTAAGTCTTCCCCTAACTCTACATTCCACACGGTCTTAATATTATCCAATGGCCTACTGTTATAAAACATACTCTAAAATATTTTAGGCTTCCAAGGGTTTGTTCCCAGCCCACTGCTATGCTTTGTAATAGCTACTTCTAAGGTCTGCTTTCAATGACTGCCTCTTCCACAAATTCCTAGCTGTGGGCAAGGGCGGCTTCTCAGACCAGATAACTTTCTTTTCTTTTTTAAGATTTTATTTATTTATTTTTAGAGAGAGGGGAAGAAAAGGAGAAAGAGAGGGAGAGAAACATCAATGTAAGAGAGAACCATCGATCAGCTGCCTCTTGTACACCCCCCAACGGGGGGGTCAAACCCTCAACCCAGGCATGTGCCCTGACCTGGGATCAAACTGGTGGTGTTTTTGCTTTGCAGGATGATGCCTAACCAACTGAGCCACACCTGTCAGGGCACACCAGGTAACTCCTAACTCTGGCTAAGAACACATTACTGACAATTACTGAACTCTCCAAGAAGAAGCAAACAGAGACTGGGCTGTTTCCTTTCAGGAGTCAAGACTCTATAACCAGGCAAAGGTTTAAACCTACCACAAAAACTTGGAGGACACCTTAAAAATTAGGCCCAGTTTTTTTCCATGTACATCATTCGCTTGAGAACAGTGATTTCCAACGGAGGGGGACATAGACTCAGAATGACCCAAGCAATTTTTTCAAGCTACACTTAACCATCCCTCTTCACAAGAAGATTCAGGAAAGCCCTTTTTACAGCACTAATTGTATCAAAATGACAGCATCTCCAGGAGCAGGGGTGAAAGGAAGCTATGTATAATTTTTTCAGGTGCTGTGATATACCCCACCACCCACTTAACTCCTACTCTAGGACAATCATCTCAGATTGAGAACAAACACCAAAAAATACAGGTTGGTTATATTTTTAATGTCTTCGGGTACAAACAATGCCGTAATTCTTATGAATGATACAGCTGCAAAATTTAACAGGGGACCAGACATTTCACATTCAGAACACCAATACTTAGCCCCTTGGTACCCACCGTATCTGCTCTCCCTTCTGCCTCTTCACCTCAAAAGCTGCAAGACTCCCCTGCCTGCAATGAGTCACCCACCATTACTCACAAATTTCTGCCAAGTTCATGTCAGCAGCTGTTGTTTTCAAAGTCACCATCCATGCTGTACAGCTCTGGAGTTTCTCCATTATTTTATGATACCACTTTGATTCTCTCTGCTGTCCTCCTAGCTAAACCTGCTTATTGTCTTCCTAGCAAAACTTGGTTATTGTACTAACACTCCTACCATACACAAAGACCAGGATATCGGAAGTGATGTAACTAATATTTGTTATGTCACTACAGTTTCCCAACAAAATACTCTCACCCAGATCACCACTACATTTCTTAGAGGTTGTAAAAGTAGAGAGGGCTTTTTCCATTGGAAACATGTCTCGGTTTGTGGTAGAGTTGTGGTTTCAATTTTTGCAATTAGCTAAAGACAAAGAGACATGCTCTGCAAATTTTCTTCAAGTGTTTAGAATTTAAACTTTTATTAAGTCCAGAACCAGCAGACTAACTGTTACCTATAAACATATGGTAATGTTACCAAATAAATATAGCTTCAAAATGTTAATGTCTGCCCTACCGACATGTAAGAACTGGAACTGTACCTTCAGTAGGTAGAGTTTTAGAACTCAATATGAAGATCTTGTGAGGTTAAAGAACACCTCCTATCCGGTCACAGGACATCTTACAGACAACATCATAACAATGCCCCAGAACACATCAGTATAGTACATATATCGCTAAAAGTTATGTCTCCAATTTTCCTGGGCTGGAAACATCTAGAGAAACTGTAACTGCACAATGTTAATAACATGGGTTAGCAATTACAGCAGAGCACTGAGGTATTACATGCCACCCCTCCTCAGGCCCCTAGGACTTGGCTGTGGGGCTCTCTGTTAAGTGTGTTGGGAAAAAGCTTTTGGCAGGATGTGGTTGAGATGTCTGAGGTGGAGAGGTTGATGGAAGTTGCAGTATAATTGCTCTCAGATAGTAGAACAATAGAGCTGTATAAAGCTCTACTTCAGTTCAACTCGCCTTCTCTCCCTCCCACCTACATGACAAACAGCGCATAATCAGGCACTTTTTGTCCCTGACAGTGACTATTACCAGGAAAGGGACCAGGGTAAAAGCATTTCTTATGCAAGATCATTCTTATTTTAAAGATTATGTTATACACAGTTAACAAGTGCTGTCAAATGGGATATTTGTAAGGTGCTAAAAGAGGTTGATGATCCATTTCAAACATTTCCGTGTCTTTTATCACTCATATTTCTGACCTTCCTTTTGCCACTTTTCCTAGCATGGCCATCACTTGGCTGGTAAGAGAAGGCAGCAATACGATGTGGCAATTCCATCCACTGGGCTACATTTTCCAGTACTGAATGCAAAGGTGCTAAAAGAGGGCCAGAATCAGCTGGATGACCTGAATTGTACCCCACCTGTGCCAAATACTAACCAACTGACCTCGGATAGTTCCTTAGCCTCTCTGGGCTTTGGACTGTTTAACTATAAAATAAGGCTTTCTTATTCCACAAATATGTCTAATATAAAATGTAACTTGAAAGTCAAAGATGATAGCACCTCACCTCCTTGCCTCAGGGAGCAATACTAAACACTACACAAATGTAAACACAGAGTTCAGAAGAAAAATGTTGAAGTTAGGAGCTAAACTGAATATGGAGATACATTTTTATGGATTTTACTGGCTTTCCTCATCTTTAATTGCAACAGTCAATTAAAATTATTGGTAACACTCCAGACAACTACCACTGTTAATAAATCAAGTAGGCAAGCACTGCCTAGATGCCCACTGCATGCTCTACGCTAAGCAGGAGAGGGATATAAAGAAGCTGAACACAGGAGCCTTCTTCACTTACGACCTAACTGAGGAGGCACATCTGAAACCAGCAAGAAAGGGCACAAGTTAGTACACAGGCGCGAGATTACAGGCTACTGATTATAAATACTATGGGAATGCAAAGAGAGCTGGCATGAGTTGAAGGAAATAGGAAAGACTTTATGAAGGCTAGGAGGCTCCAACTCTTGGGAGAACTCCAAGTTGGTTTAACTGCAGGCAGGGTGAAAAATGGCTGGAGACTCTTGGTGTGTGATAAAGCAGATTCTGAACACATAAAATATGGTCAAAATGATGGAGGACTTTGACTACCTGGCTGAGATATCTGGTTTTGGTAAGTCATGTAACATGCCTCTAAGATGTTGGGGTGGGGGGAGGGGGTCAAATAGTAGGCGGACTGAAAGGTGAGGAGAGAAAACAAAGCTCAATAGCAGGAAAAAAATCCAGGTATCAACTGATGAAATCTGTTCATCAAAACAGTAGCAGTCAGAATAGACACTTGAAACCATGGCTCTACAGTTCCTGGGAGGCGATAAGATGTGGAAAGTGATGAACGAGAGAAATCAAAGACCATTCCAAGGCTTTGGGTAGACTGATTACTCCACTGAATAAGTGGAGATGTTACAAAGAGAAATCAGTTTGAGAACAGATTATGAATGCAGTCTTAGAAATGTTGAATCTGAGATATGAGCTGAGCTAAGAGTAGATGTTCTGTAAGAAGCTCAAAGCTCAAGGCTGAAACACAGCTCTTCAGCCTGGTCTTAAGATACAGATGGAGCCACAACTCAGAGGTTAACAGATGACTCAAAAGAAGACTTGGCCAAGGCCTGCATCTGTGAGAAACAGACACTGCCAACCAACAGTAAGAGAAGAAAAGCCACGGAAGACCAAAAAAGTGACCAACAGAGTCTCAGTGTCTCCTCTGTAAGTTTGGGAAAGTAATTTAACTTCTGGAAAAGGATAATTATAAGAGGCCCACACTATATGGTAGGTTGTTGACAAGTGAGATAAAGAAATAAAATAAATTAATCACATTTAGCAACTTAAAAACTAGAGGAGAAAACCAAGAAAAAGTACTGTTATGGAAAGCAAAGGCTTGTTTTTGAAGGCAGAATCAGTGGTCCAAAAAATACTTAGCAAATGCCAAGAGTCTGAAATGAAGAAAGTGTGTAAGACAAAGTATATTAACCCACCCACTACAATAACTGTGTTATGTATTTGTTTACTGTCAGCTTCAACCATGAGGAAAAGGACTTTGTTTTGTTTTCTGAGATTATTCCCAAAGCCTGGTCATCATAGGTGCCTAACAAATATGAACAAAAAAACCCTGACCTTCCTCATTATGAACAGTAGATACATTTAGAATTCAGTAAAATTCTATAGAAAAACATCTGAAAGGCAATCTTCACTTTCCATTATCACCTTGGTCTTAAGAAAGAACTGAATTATCTTCATAAACATTCCCGGTGCAGTTCCTTAACAGCCATGGATGAGTAAATTTAGAGTCACACTTACAAAAGCACACTTACTAGTATTTATTAAATACCTGCTAAGTGCATTAGAAAATATACATCAGCAATAAGAGGTGTGGGGGGTATTTGGTGGGAGGGGGAGAAGTGATTTCCCAGCAACAGAAATTTTTAAGACTACTACATAAATGCTACCTAGTCCAGAATCCACCTCTCAAGTTCTCAAGTGCAGTTCGAAATTTTCTTTATATATGACACTTCTTTCAACACACATGGATTCACACATCTTTCAACATTACATTGTGGGCTACTATTGCTCCTGAATATTTTAAAGGTCCTTGTCTATCATTGAGGAGGTTCACCTATGATCTGAGAGAGGCCCAATTTACTTAGGACTAGTTAAACAAAAAACTGGTTTAACTTTTATAGCCCATTGGCTATAAAACAAATGGATATTAGGGTAATGAATGGCAAGGTTCTAAAGTCATAGGAATTGAATCTTTGAATTATAAAGAGCATTAAAGGTCATCTAGTCCAGTGACTCGCAAATGTCAGGCTTCAACGAACTGGTCTGTGACAAAATGAGGGAAACATAGTAAGTTTTCCTAAAACTAAACTTATTCCCTTTAAGATCTATTCTTCATTCTGAGATTATGTCCTTCTTTAAATTGTGATGGGGCACTAAAATGTCCTTTCTTTTACAAAAACATGAGAGTTGATAACTAGTTTATTATCAATAATTTCTTTACTTGGCAAAACAAAAACAACTTAACAATTCTGTGTTGGACTTCAATTTTACAAGCCAGAAAAATCCAAAAATCTGAGAACTTCTGCTCCAACCCAACCAATCTTCTACTAAATCCCTTAGAACAGGGTCAACAAGATGTTTTTCAGCCCACGCTTGAACACCTCTGAAGTTCAAGAGTCTCCACTGAAGTGGAACCAACTGAAAAAAAGGTATGGTTATATCTGAAGTATATTTGCTTAGATTTGAGAAGAAAAAGCAAAAAAGTAAAGCCTGTAGAAAGAAAGCCAACTTATGAAATAGGAACCAGTAAGAAAACAAAGGCCAAGAAAACTGTTCAGTGAGGGGAGGTCGAAGGATGAACTCTGTCCTATACCTCGTCTTCCCTTAACATTTATGAAAAGCCTTTTAAAAATAATTCTAAAAGCTAGAATACATAAAAATCTCCCGAGGTCAGAGCTTATCAGTTTACACTTCCTTTTGTGTATTTCCTTTATAAATAACATCTAATTTTTAGCTGCACAGATTTCAGATTCAGAGGCACATGTCCACGGCCTTAATAACACCCAGACCTCAAAATGCAACACATCAAAATACCACATGTACTCAAAGAGGCAAAAAACCCAATAAGCAGGGATATTAAAGCCCAATGACAATCTATATGATAATCAGAGAGGATGAGGAGTCGAAAGAGAAGTGATCAAAACCTAAGCTCAACAAGCCCATACTGAAGGAACAAGGGTGCTTGGGGCACAGTCATCTCCATTCCTCCAAGAAAATATATCAACAGGCTAAAAGGGAACAGGTGATATTTGAAAGCAATGTAAAACTAACTGCTAAAAGAGAAGTGTGAGCAAAAATACCACACACAGTGCCAGACAGAGAGGCATTCAAATATTTGCAGAACGAATGAATTAATAAGCAGATACTCACACAAAGACGATCTGAGTCCCAGTTTCCTAGGACATCATCCAAGGCCCTCTAAGTCCATGTCAAACATCTTTCTTTGCCTTAAAGCTCAGGCTACAAATCTAACCTTATGAAAAACTGAGCCCTCCCAGTAACTTCCACTGGACCCTGTCCTAGTCTAGCTCAAGCCCAGGGAGTCTGGAAGAAGCAACTTCCCAGAGACACTGCTTGCATTTCTCAAATCAGCACCCATGATTCAGAGTAGAAGGGAAAAACAAGTTAGTGGGAGTGGAAGCAGAAAGGTAAATAACACTCTGAGTATCTCTGGGATGAGAATTAATCCTAGACAGACCAAGTGAAAATAAAACCTATTTGTATTTATTATTACATGAACAGAAACAATGCAAAAGTCTCACCAATTTTGGCCACCCATAATTAAAGAAGTTTTAACAATTCTTTCATCACTGCTGGCATCCCAGGCTTTCCATTACCTCTCAGCTTATCATCGTTCCAGCACTACTGATGGAGTCTCAATACCAAAGAACTGGGCTAGACACCAAAACTGTATTAGTTGGTCTTTCCTAGATTCTGTTTACCCACATTTGCAAGCACACAGATATTTCATTTTTTGCTTTTTTCAGTGACAGTTTAGATTCAATATTGTTTTGTATTACTTTCAGGTGTACAAGATAGTGGTTAGACAATCATATACTTTACAAAGTGTCGTCCCCCCCATAATTTTTAATTATTTCTATTTAAATCATTGTCTATGTCTCTACTCCCTATCCACAGAGCCGGCTTTGTTCCACGCCCTTTTTTCACCTGCATTCTAAGATCTCCTTGGTCTTTCCTTTAGGTCACTCTGCTCAAAAACTAAAAAGGGACTGCAGAGAACTGACAGAAAGGGGGCAGGTCTGCTACAGATAACATACCTACACGGTGTACTGTACATACTATGTGTTATCTATACACAGGTAGCATTTCCTGCCTTAAGTGCCTCTTGAGCCTGGACACAACTCTTGCTGGTTGGTGCTCATGCTGCTGCTGTTAACAATCCCCCATCCTGTTTCCTAGGAGTCAGGAGCCTTCCTGAACCTGCTAAAGAGCAAAACCAGATCACAAAGCCCTCAAAGCCACAGTGATCACGAAGCAACTGAACCCTCCTTTGTATCAGCTCAGGAGGGTTAATTCAAGAGTCTTATCATCTGCTCCTTAGATTCCCATGACCTGTTCCACTCAAGCTAAAAATTCCATACGGCACTTTTAGAAATTGTAGTTACAGAATCCTATTAGATCTCCTAAAAGGATTCAACATCAAAACATTATTCAGCCCAAGCCTAATGTCCATATTTTGGCTGGAATGTTACCAAAGAACCACAAGAGGCTGGGCGCAGTAAAAACCGATAAGTCTCCATGAATAACTCTCATGAAAAGGTAAGCCGTTCTTCAAAATGAGGTGTGTCTGCGGTTTGAAAAGTCAGATTCAAAGGGCTCTTGTTCCCTGATAAAAATTAAACTAAGGAAAGCAAATCAAAATTGAAAAATCTCAGAACTCAGGGATTTATAGTTCACTTTTACCAGTATGTAAAAATAAAAATAGTGAACTAAAAAATGCAATACCTTCAATATCTCCCATATAATTGTTCAGCTGTTATTATTTCTGAAGAGTAATTTTGTTGCAGGTAATCTTCAATGTATTTGGGTACCACGGAAAAAAGACACCTGTGCCTTGCAGGTCCTACACTACTAATCTGCCCAGGTACCAAGGAAACAGAAGATGCTCTGATTTCTGGACTCAATTTTCTGCAGTGCCAGGTAAAACAGGTCACATGCCCTGAACAGCCGCGGCTCATTCAGTGATGTAAATGCTCCTCAATTAATTTTACTAGAAATTTGGAGAAGCAAGCAACCTGAGATCAATTCATGTAGACGCCGGGCATCTGGTACTTTCCAGTATCCTTTTTTCAACGGACTCCAGTGCATCCTGTTCCCATCCCTTAGAGAGGGGTCGGCCAGCTGAGCACCAGCAGCCCGTGCATTCCACGGAGGTAGACACAGGATGGGCAGAGTCCCCCAGCACAGCCCCATCCCGAATCTCCCATTCGCCTGGGACCGGGAAGACCCTTCCCAGGAAACACTGGGCAGCGTTTTAAGTCACTGCCCGACCAGGCTGAGTTTCCGCCCGCGACCGCCTCGGGACTGCGGGAACCGCGCCTCGTCACGCCCTGAAGCTCCCACCTCCCACCGCCCCCGGCTCCCCCGCGGCTCCCGGCGTCCAACGCCCGCGAGCCCCGGGCTGCCGTCCCCGAGCAGCGCCCGCCACCGGCGACACGCGCCGCAGAGGCGCGCTCCTCCGCACCGCAGCAGCACAGCCCGCCCGCACGCCCGCTCACTCACGCGGGAGGCATCGGCGGCGTCTCCATTGTGGCTCCTCTCGGGCTTCAGAACGCAGGCACCGACCGCCGCCGCCAGCACCATTCCAGCCGCGGGCGCCGGCACTGCCCACCCGTGGAGCCGCGTTCCATCCGCCTCACTGAGCGCCACCACCTGCGGCGGCGGCCCCCGCGGCCGTGGCCCGCTCGGCCGGGCGCGCTCCGTCCGACTGCGCGGCTACCGCGCTCGCCCAAGTGCGGGGCGGCGACGGCGAGACTGGAGGGCGCGCGGGCTCGGCCACTTCCGGGTTCGGCCCCGCCGGCGCCGACGCCGTGACGGGACGGCGGGCGGCCTCCCGCGGCGGCCCGGGACCCCTCCCTCGGCGCCTCCCCTTCCTCCTCCTGCTGCTGGGGCTGCGGCTGCGGCTGCGGCGGCTGCTACTGCTGCTGGAGTGGGGGGGGCCGTGCGGAGACGCGGGCCCGCGGACGGGACCGGGGCCACGGCTCCTGCGGAGGGGTCTGTGGGTCCCCGGGCGGGAGAGCTAGAAAATCGGACAGGGGTGTTGTCGTGCAGGGAAAGGGCGCTCCAAAGCTCTTCACTTACTGCTCTGCTTCACAGGTTGTTCATCTTATCCTCTGGATTTGAGCCTATGCCCAGGGAGGTGGGAAACATCAGTATAACCAACCCGTTCCTGTACAAATGGTGACACCGAGGCAAGAAGAAATGAATTTGCCTATTTAGTGTCCCAAGCAAGAAGCTGCGCTTCCTTCCTCAGTATATGATCCATTCGAGTGAAGAGGGCACCTACTCGGCAAGGGTTTGGTGCCAGGGATACGATACAGAGAGCAAACCCAGGTCTGCGCGTGTGTGGAGTTGTCCATCTAGACTGACAAGGGAGACAGGAAACGATGCCTGCCTACTATGAAGAAAAATGCTCAGGGTGAAAAGATGGGATGCTATTTTAGGAGTGGTCAGGGAAGGCCTCTCAAAAGATAACATTTAAACAGACATAGAATACAGTGAATCTTGAGTAATGCAAAGAGATTCAGGACCTAGGGAAGAGCAGTGCAGAGACTCATGCAAAATCTTGCCTGGCTTCTTAAGGAACAGGAAGGAGAACAATGTAGCAGGTGGCTCTCCAAGTATGCCCGCTGGACAACAATAGCATCTGGGAACTTGTTAGAAATGCCAGTTCCCCAAGCCCACTTTAGATCTACTGAATTGAACTCTCTGGGCGGGGCCCAGCAGTCTGTGCTGTAACAAGCCTTCCAAGTGATGCTGATCACCATTTATGTGTGTTTATGTGTATGTTTCAAGGGGCTCATAAGGGGAGGGGGTAGTGGGGAGAGGGGTCTATAGAAGCTACTATAAAGGACACAAGGACAAAATCAAGGGGGAGGGTAGAGGTGGGGGAGGGAGGTGGGACTGGTTGGGGTGGGGTGGAGGGAAGGGGAGAAAATGCAGACAATTGTAACTGAATAAAAATAAATATTTTTTTAAAAAAAGTTAAACAGAAAAGGCTCATAATAAGTTTTAAAAAAAGATGCCTGGTTGCTATATGAGCAACATATGTAGGGAAACAAGAGAGCGAGCAAGGAGATTAGCCTAGGGGGGTTAAAACTATGGAAGGCCTGGAATAAAGTCAGGGTAATGGAGAGAAGTGGTCAGATTTTATTTAATAGATAAAGTACACAGGAATTGCTCATAGATTAGATATGAGTATATAAGAAACACCAGGGTCAAAGATGATCCCAAGGATTTTGGTCTGGGCTCTTGGGAGAGTGAAGGTGACATTTACTGAGATTGGGAAAAGAGAGAAGAAACAGATTTGGTGGGGAGGAACGGAGTATGTGTAAACTCTGATTTAGACATGGTAAGTCTGAGGTGCCTGTTAAACATCCATGTGAAGACAGGTGTAGACACTTATATGTATCTGGGGTGGACTGAAATGTGTACATTGTCAGCATATAGATGGTAGTTAAAGCCATGGAACTAGTCGAGATCAGCTTGATAATGTAGCTGGAGAGCAGAAGAGGACCAAGAAGTGAGCCCTGGGGCACTCCGACATTAAGACAGTAAGATGAGGAGGATTCAGCCAAGGAGACAGAGAAGGAGCAGCTAGAGAAGGATCTGAAGTATCTTGGTAGTCTAGGCTTAGATTTAATCAGGTATCTTATCTAAGAATCTTGAAGCAATTTGAGAATGTTAATTAATCTATGCTCAGTTTTTGTTGTTTTCTGAGAAGATAGTGACAAAATCTCAGGCTTTCAACATAAGCAGACCTACCTAAGATTTGTAGCAATTTGTGAGGCCAAAGTTTCCATTTTCATCTTTGTGTGGGCCAAGTAACTTCACAAAACTGGTACTCGGCCAGATGCGGCCTCTCAGCATCCACAACAAAAATGATTGTGAAGATGAACAGAAATCTATCTATGGGGGGAAATCTTTTAATATGTCTTCCTCTGTATGTCCGTTTCACCATTTTCTCAAGTAAAGAACATGAAGGATTAGGAATTGATACCCAAGGCCAGCAAAAATTTATTGTTATTTCGCTTGGCATAAGAACTGATGGAACATGTACAGGTGTTTGACCTCTCCCTGCTCAGGTTATTAGCTCCATCCACATACTGATTATTCTTTAGCTGAGCCCTTCACTCCCCAATGAGGAATGAGATCTTAGAAAAGTCCATCTATTTCTATACTGTAAAATAAAACAACTCCTTAGCCAAATTAGTAACCATAACCTAAAGCTAATGTGAGTTACCCGAACATCACTTGTAAAAAGGGGGGATAAATGGTGATGGAAGAACTTAACTTGGGGTGGTGAATACACAATACAATGCACAGAAAAAATATTATAAAACACACCTATAAAGCATATCATTTTAATAACCAATGTTATTAAATTCAATGAATTCACCCGATAAATTCAATTTTGAAAGAAGGAAAACCCACACAGAGGAACAAGTCCATGACAGTAGCTGGCAGCAAAATTGCTTAGATGGAGTTGAAATCGGCTGTTGCAACAGAACCACAGGACGTGACATGACAGGCACAGACGCGCACATGGCAAGGATCCGGGACTTGCTCCTGTAAAGAAAAAATTTACCGAAGACTATAAAACATCATGTTTTTGTAATCCCTTCAGTGTAAAGATAGCAAGTATGAAAAGTATCACTCATTCAAGAATAGTTTTAGAGAAGAGGGAGGCCTTCCAAGATGTCTTCCATCCTAAAGAGTTAGCCTGAAATGGATTACTTGAGTTGATTTTCTAATTTTGAATTAATGTTTTGCTTTTATTCTTTTGATTTGGAAGCAGCTTAGTGTGCATAATATATTACGAAGCATTTCAAAATATTCTTGTGAGACTGTGCTATCTAGCAAATGGATTTGTCAATACACTAAGGTATTTATTACGAGCTTTGTGGGGTTAAATAGGGTGATGTGAGCTTCTGCTCCAGACAAATAGGAAACCTTTCATTGAAGGAGGCCTTCATTTCTATGAGTTCAGTTTACAAATGCTTGCTTCCTTGTTTTCATTGTCTTTGAGATACCCACCTTAGCTGGTGTCTCTCTCCACACCATGCTCCTCTCCTTTCTTGGAGAGTGAATAAAAACTTTACTCTTAAAAAAAAAAAATGTACCCACCTTACTTCCAGCCCAGCACACCTACCCATTATCCTATATCAGAGGTTCCTGGAGAAACGAAAGCAAATTGTTTGCTGCAAAGTTTAATTGGACGTATGTTGGAAGTATTAGTACAGGAAGTATTCAAAAATAGACCTCACACTAATGCATATCAGGTAAGCAGTTTCTCTGTGCTTTTTTTAAAAAAGGAAATTTACCTAATCTATTTTTACTTGTATACCATTATATGGTATCTATTTATGTAGTCTGGTGATGTAATACTTCATTATACAATTATCTAGGACTAAACATCTTTCTACACAGTGTCAATGCTGGGGGGAAGAAAAAAGCAAGTAAAGATTCTTGATAAATTATGGGAAGCATTACTAGCTTGTTGTCATTCATCTCAAGTTATACACACGCACACACACAAATTTCAATATACAGCTTGGATTTGTCCATCACAACTGTTAATAGCATGGACTATAAGCAAAATTGTGAAATGTTTGCTTTTTTGGCATTATCACTTTCCCCAGTCTTTTCCTTTTTTTCTTTTTGGCATCAATTTATCACCTCTAACCATCACCATCTGCAGGTCATCAGTGTCCTCCGTTCATCTTTCAATCAGACTTAGAAATTATCTACTGTCAGTTAATAGGATGATTAGTGGATTACACTTTACTATAATGGGGTAACTTCCCTTGGTATTATTTTAGCCAAATAAAATCTTTATACCCTATCCTCTATTAGCCTTCCTCCTAAGAATGTATTCCAATGCCTGGTATGTTGGTTTAATTACACACTTTTGATGACAAAGTGATGTCGAAATGTCATTCTCATTAATAAAAGTATTGCTGTACTTCTATTAATGAAAAAGAATGATTTACTATAATAAAGAACAATGCTGAGAGAGGAGATGAAAAATATCCTTCTTAAACCTAGACCTTTTGAGACCAAACCTCTGGGAGTTTGTGTGATTTGGTCCAATTATTCACATGGTAATATGAAAAGATAAGTCTTGAATGTCCACATAAATCCTAAAATTTGAGCTCAGCCCAAGTCTTGGAATTATTTTTGCAAGTAGGGATCCTTTGCCAAGAAATCCTTTCTGGTTCTTAGTCTGGTTTTAGTCAGCTTCTGGATGCAGAGAAGCATGTTTAATGCGGATATAAGTGGTTAGTCAATTCCTCGGGCATCCATATTTCTTCATTTTCCTTGTTAAGATCTTGGTAATGATCCAACCCAAGAAATAGAATTGAAACCAGACTACATATGTATGAGAAGTATTCTTCATTGAACTAAAATTGAAGTAAGCTGCCATTTTTTGAAGTCTTTGTTAAAAGCCAACTAAAATTAAGTCATGAGAAAAATATTCCTAGTCACATTTTCTGAGGCAAATTGATTCAAGCCAATCTTAATTGTATTATACTTAGGTATTACATCAACTTTTTTCTATGCCAGATATGGAAAATAATAATTGCCCTATTTTAAGTTGCAATGAACCCCTGCACCCTCAACACTCCCTAAACTACTTTTCTGGTTTATTTTTCCCCAAAGCACATATCACAATTTGACAAACTATGTATTTTACTTACTTATTTCATTTATTGCCTGTCTTCTCCCTTGGAGTGTAAGCTCCGTGAAGGCATGGATTTTAGTCTGTTTGGTCACTGCCATATCTGCAGGACTTGGAAAAGTACTTGCTAATGACCAGAGAATGAGGGTGTGTTTCTTCTCCCAAAGGGAAAGGATTTCTGCTGAGCAGCCCCAAGAACCTGCCCATCTCCTGAATTTTATCTCTTATGTATCCAGCCATCTTGTAACCCAAATCATCAAATAAAGGCATGCTAAAAGAGGGGGAGAAAAAAAGAAAGAAAGAAAAGTACTGGCAAATAATAAGCATGCAACAAATACTGCTGAATGGAGCAGCTGGCACAGTTCATTGTATATAGACCAACCAAAACATTTACCTCCAGGAACATACATTCTAACTCAAATTCATGTAGTGTGTATTTTAACACCTACATGCTACATCTCTATATTAATTTTTATTATTACTTTTAGAAGCATGACATCAAAGCTCTCCAGAAATAACGAAGACACAGAGAAGGTTTCTTTAATGTTAGTCAATCAGACAACATTGAATGACTTCTTTGATGAATATATTGTAATAGATGGGGAATGATAGGGGACAGATAGAAGTAATGAAAAGCTTAAGGCAAAGATTCTGCCTTTAAGAAACTTGTCATTACCTTCAGACACAAAAAATAAATCCAATGAATTAAATCAAAGTAATTAAACAAAAATATCAGACAACAGAGTCTTCACAAACAAGATAAATACTTACTTGAGCACTTGAGAAAGAGAAAGGCTCGTAGTGGGAAAAGAGAGTATGTTCAATGAACAGTAAAAGAGGATTTAAATAACTGATTCCAAGAGTGGAGTATTAAGAAATACAGCCTAGATGTTCATGTTAAGGTTGGATTCTAGGGTTCCTTGAATGGATTTTAAGCCTTATGTGAAATAAGTAGACAAGTGTGGGAGGGTTGTGTGCGTACGCATGTGTGTGTGTTTGGCCAGGTAGTAGCAAAAACAAACTCTTCTCTGAAGACTTTTAACCTGGTACTGGTGTGCCACACTGTTGACAGGTGGGAAAGACTGGAAGCAGGAAGATTAGTTGGGAAACTGTTACAAGAGCTCATATGTGAGATCAGAAAACCTGAAGTACAGTTGACCCTTGAACAATAAATGCAGGGGTTAGGGGCACCGGCCTCATGTAGTCAGAAATCCAGGTAGAACTTCCTTTTGTTCAGTTCTCAAGTAATATATTTTTTTTCATGTATAACTTTTGACTCCCCCCCAAAACTTTATTAGTAGACTACTGTTGACCTTACCAATAAGATAAACATTCGACTAACCCATATTTTGTATGTTATATATAGTGTATTGTATTCTTATAATAAAGTAAGCTATAGAAAAGAAAATATTACTTAGAAAATCACAAAGAAGGACAATATGTTTACAGTGCTGTACATATTTATTGAAAAAAATCTACACATAAGTAGACCCACCCAGTTAAAGCCCTTGCTGCTCAAGGGTCCATCTGTAGCATGCTATAAAGGAAAATGGAAATGCCAAATGCAAAGATAGAAAAAGCATGCTTGATAACTAACTTGATATGTGGGCAAGGAAGATGAGGTAGTCAAACATCCCAAGGTTTTGAACTGAGGGTACGGTGACAGAATTAATTTTAAAAAGAAAGCCACGTGGGGCATATGATGGTGTGTATGGTTCGAGGCCTGCAGACTTTGCAGTAATAGCAAGGTATGCAAATAAAACGGCCAGCAGGAAGTTGTAAATAAGCCAGGACAAGGACACTCGGTACAAAGGTAGAATCGCTGATAAAGTTATTGACCCCTGAAGAAACTGGTAATGTAGCTTTCCATGGCGAGCTACTTTGTTGTAAGACGTAAACTCCCCTATATAATCTCCACATTTCTCTCTGCATAGGTTGGCACCCCAGTCAGTGTTGGTTTCAAGTTTTAAAATTAGACAAATAATACAGGATTATATTGTTACAGCAAAAAAAAATTCAAACCATAAAGTGAAAGGACCTCCCCCCAGCCTCCTCCCAAGAGATAACATGTATTTTATGTACATCTTTTCAAACATTTGTCTATGCAGTTACATACATATGTGGCACATATAGAAATGCATGTGTTTGTATTTGTTTCACATAAGTGGAATCATGCTGTACGGTATCATCAGCTCATTAGCAGCTGCTAGGGAAGCCTTGCTGCCAATTTGCTGTAGCTGTGGGGAACCCAGGCAGGGAGAGCTCAGCTGCCAGTCGCCAATACCTCCAGCATTCTAGCTGATACTAATTTCAGGGAAGATTTTGAACACCGGAAGTTTGGCTGACGCATCACATTAAATATGACCCTGCCAGATAGACACTCCGGTACAGCACACCGGTTTTCCCTCTCCTGCCACCAAACCTCGGAAATCTTATTCTTACTCTAATCCTTAGAGAGCAAGATTCAAAGCCACTACTTCTCCAGTAAAAATTGATTATCCCTTTTACTTCCTCTCTCTCTCTCTCTCTCTCTCCCTCTCCTTTCTTTCTTTCTTTCTAGGAAAGGAGAAGGGAGGTGGAAAGATAGGCAGAGAAACTTCACTGCAAGAGAGAGACATAGATCGAGTGCCAAACCCACTGCCCAGGCATGTGCCCTGACCAGGGACAGGGCTCAGCCAACTGAGCCACACACGCTAGGGCAAAAATCAGTTCTTTAGAAATGGACTTACAGGACCAGAAATCCTTAGTATTTCTAGATTCTCTCTTTCTGTTTTTTTCAGGTCTTTTGTTTCAATGTGTACTTTTTCCTCTCCATAATATTTCATTCCAGTTATCTCGTCCAAGAAGAAGGCTATCTTTTTAAAACTCAGGGTATGAAGATCTTGAAGAGCTGGGTTGTGGTGGATATCTGTTCATTGCATGTTAGTCAAAACTGCTGAAATTTTACTCTTTTCTATTTTAGTTCCTGGTTAAATCTTCCTAAAATCATAGTAATTACATGCCTCGTTACAAAGATTTACTTTAAAGCATATTTAAATATTGCAGCAACATGAATTTTATTTAACACAATTCATTTTTAAAGTTCTAACTGTGGGAAGCTATATATGTTCATAATTACAGTTTATTTGAACGTGCAGTATATTTAGATCTGTGAAGTACCATACTTTGGGGGGGTGGGAAAAATAATTTATGTATTTTTAAATGAACTAAAGTTTTTTTCATGTTCAGTGTCTAGGATAATTTTAAAATTCATTGGTTCTATTTTGTAATCCAAGCTTTGAACAAGAATATCTTCATACAATGGAATCTCACTAAAGTGGTTTTTCAAAGCCCATGTAATGCGGCCACCACTGACAACTTTGGTAATTGTGGTGATTAAATCATCTTTGAGAAACATTTCTCTTATACTGAATTTCATTCCAAATAATTTTTGCAAGTAAGTAGAGGTGCCTTTCAAAGGATCAGCTGTGAATCATTTATATTTCATCAATAACTAGTTGTAATCATGTTATTAGAAAAGCATGACTGAAGTCACTGTGAAAACTTACCAGGTCCATTCACTTGATTTCGTTTGGGAGTGTGACTGATTCCAGAAGCACTCAGGGCAATACTTCAGAACTCTCTGCACTAACTCATCCCACACTTTTGCAGTTCTTTCCAAGATTCAGCACCTACCACTGTGCTGGCTTTGGAGAAAGATTCAAAAAATAACCTGCATGGGAGCAGCTGGCCCTCCCTGAGGAAATGAGAAACACATACCTAAAATTATAGGGGAATACGATACATGAGTGGAAAGATCATTTGGGGTTGGGTTATCCTGGAAACACTTTCTGGAAGAGGTATAATTTGACCTGTGCCTTAGGAGACATATAGGATTTAGATGAGTAGAGAAGAAAAGGGAGAAGGTTCCTCATATAGGGAAGGGAAAAAATAAATGGTGCACCTGGCAGAAATTATAACTCTGCCCTAACTGGAGTTGAAAAGTAGCAGGTGAGGTTGGGCAGGTGAGTCAAGGTGTTTTCCCAGGGGACTCCCAATGCCTAGATGAGAGTGGTTTGAGACTGATTAATCAGCCAGAAGACACTGAGGCTTCTTAACAAGGAAATAAAATATGCAAGCATTACTTTAGTGAGATTTATCTGGTTGAAATGGACAAACCGAATTAGCAGTGGGGAGAATTTAGAAGGAAGAGCATTGATTAAGGAGACATTACACATGCACCAACTGTTTTGTTTTGTTTTTTAAATTAATTTTAGAGAGAGGAAAGGGGAGAGAGAGAAAGAGAGAAGGGGATCTTACACTTATTTTTGCATTCACTTAGTTATTCTTGTATGTGCCCTGACCAGGTAGCACCAGGAGTTTTAAGAAATAGCCCTGGCTGGTGTGGCTCAGTGGATTGAGTGCCGGCCTGAGAACCAAAGGGTCACCGTTTTGATTCCCAGTCGGCACACCTGCCTGGGTTGCCAGCCAGGTCCCCAGTAGGGGGCGAGTGAGAGGCAACGACACATTGATGTTTCTCTCCCTCTCTTTCTCCTTCCCTTCCCCCTCTAAAAATAAGTTTAAATCTTTTTTAAAGTTTTAAGAAATAGATGTGTCTTGTGACAGTAATTTCACTTCTAGCCATTTATCTTAAAGAAGCAATCAGAGGTGCACACAATGGGTCAGCTACCAAAACATTTAGTGCTGTGTATTTATGGAGCAATAAATTGGAAATTTAAATTGGCCAATAAGTAATGGGCCAAATATTATTATAATACCACCATGTAATGGACTGTTATGGAACCATCAAAACTGATACATTATAAGATATTTATTGATTTTAGAGGGAGAGAAAAAGAAAGAGTGAAAGAGAGACAGAGACATCAGTTTGTTTTTCTACTTATTTATGCATTCATTGGTTGATTCTTATATGGGCCCTGACTGGGGATCAAACCGGCAACCTTGGCGCATCAGGACAACACTCTAACCAGCTAAGGTACCGGGCCAGGGCCACAACTCAGTATTAAGTAATAGCAAAATTTCAAACTCAACTTTGTGTAAATTCTTCTTCTCTCCCCAATCTTTGACTCCTTCAGTCTGAAATGTTGTAGTGGGGAAAGCTGGGGTGGAGGCGAGACCCCTCACAGTACTCCTTAAACTTAGGATGGCTCATCAGGAAATGTGAATTCTAGAACCACCTCTATACCCAGACTAGTAAATTAGTTACTCCAATTTTTCATTACCTCATGTGAAAAATGGAACTAATAATACTTGGCCTACAATGCTCTTCGATTTATTACGAACATCAAATTCTATCATAGGAGCAGAATTATTTTTGCAGAGTTCAAAAGTGTTTTATTAGTGTATTATCAAATATAACCCACTAGACCAGGAACCCCAAAACCAAATGCCTGCAGGAAGCCAGGAAAGTAACTTAAATGACTAATCAGGCCGGGTGTGCGATGACAGAAAGCAATTGGCATCTGACCTGAACCTTGGGGTAGGAAAGATGGCGAACTGAGAGGAAGAGCCCATACCTTCCTCTCAGAGCTACTCCTCAGATCTGAGCTGCTTGTGCCATGGAGAAATTCAGGCTCTGTGGTAGATCCTCTGATACTTCAAGGAAAGCCAAAAATTGTGATTTTTACATCAAATCTTGTGATTTCCCACTGTTATCACTGATCTCAATACCAAACACTACATAGATCAACAATGTGGGAGTTGAATTAACATTGAATAAAGACTAGATTTGGTCCCTAGGACATTAGGCCATAATTCTGCACTGGACGACAAACAATTTGAAGGCAGAGACCTTGTCTGGCCTCTCTGTGGCCTCACTGTTTTACACAACATTGATATGTTTGGTGCTAGTAAGTGCTGGGGAGCTCTTACGGGTGCATGCTACTGAACTGAAAAGACTGTTTCTGCAGGTGAAGATATCAAATACCTCAGTGCTGCCTTGTGGTCTCTGTGTAAGTGTTCTTTATATATGTAAATTTAATCGTAGCAATCCTTCCTTTATTTTTCCCATCTGGTCAAAGTCGAATAGCGGAAAGAAAGCTAAAGGAGTAGATGCAAATAAGAGACTAATGTGAGCAAAGAAATAAGCTGAACAAATAAAATCATACGATATTTAGTTGTTTCTGGTGTGCTCCTTAATCTCTTGTAAAGCGATTAGAGGAGTGTGACTGGAGTGGGTGGATTTAGCTCACTACAGAGGTAAAGGAGAAGTAGAGAAGCGGCTGTCTCAGGGCACGTGGGTACTGGTTGTGGGGCAGCGGGTTGTCAGGGAAGACTTGCTGAACATGCGATGCTATTTCATGCAACTAGCTACTGAAAGTTTGCTGTGAAATACATCTGCGAACAAAACAAAGACCTCCAGTCTTCCTGGAATTTATATTTTAGTTGGCAATGGACTTAATAAATGAGAAAATTGTAAATTATATAAGATGTTAGAAGGTTGATGAGCAATTTTATGTGCCAGTTGGCTGGGCTATGGTCCCTAGTTATACAAACACTAATCTAGGTGTTGCTTGTCAATGTTATCCTAGAAAACCTGGGTCAGTCGGTTCAAGGGCCTGAAGAGCAGAACTAAGGCTTTCCTAAAAAACAAGAAATTCCATCTGTGGACTTCGGCCTTAGCTCTTGTGGGCAAGTTCTAGCCTGCCTCCTGATAGCCTTCTCTGGGGATTTTGGCCTTCCCTAGCTAGCCCCCACAGGTGCACAAGCCAGTTCTGCCACCAATCTGCCACCAGGTTCATTTGCCTGCATGCATCAAAGCCCAATCAACCGTGAACAGGAACTTACAGCAAAGAGAGAAAAGGTTTAATTTTTTAAAAATGCACCAAATCCAGAGGCACAGAGGAGCTGTTACTCTGAGACCTGGCTCCCTGATGGCTTCTAGGGAATGGGTTAAATATGGGGAAAATCATTAATTATGGTGGAGTTGGGGCTATGGTCTCTATTGATTGGTCAGTGCTGGGGTCTGGGGGTGGGGGAGTAGCTGATCACTGCATCTGATAATGATGTCAGCTTCGGCAACACTCCTTCTCATTTCTCAAGGGTGTGGTTGGTCGGTGGATTCATTCAACTTCTTTGGGTCAGGAGTGAAACACAACCGAGGCCTAGATGTTATCTTTAGTTGGACTAAAACTGTCTCTGTGGTCTACAGATCCAAGGCCTGTCCTGAGGGTTAATGATTAAGGGAGTAGACAAGCAAGGGAGAGGGAGGGGGGTGAGTCAGGATGCTCCAAGTCTCTGGACAAAGCCAGTTTGAATCAAAAGGAAAAAGGAAAAGATTGGCTTAAAGAAATGAAGTTTCTGCTTCTTCAATGGTTACAGTTCCCTGCTATATGTATATCTACGAGTATATTTATACCTGTCTGTATGTATGTATCTACATGAGGCAAGGCCAACATTTGGACCCAGTCTGGCTCCAGAAACTGTGCTCTTAACCACTAAGCTCTACACAGGAAAAGCCATGTGAATGAGACCAGAGGGGTGAGTGATGGACCTTGGCCACTGCCAAGATCCTGTCCTCCAGGTCAGTACATATCGTAGCAGCAGGTACAGGCAGCCAGCTGTGGGTGGAAGATTTGTGGGTTGGGATTCCTGGGAAAAGGAGACAGAGAAGCTTGAGCCAAGAAATGGAGTCAGGAAATGTGAACAAAGCCTGCTTTGCCTGAAGTCTAGATTTCAGAGAGAGCTTCAGGAGTTGCTTAATGCCCTGTGTGGCCTACTTGACCACAGGGGACAATGGAAAAATGTGGTCAAGAATGTCACATCAGTTCGCTGAGTTTCCTAAATCTTCATATTGGATTGTGGGCATATCTAAGTCAGCCATCTTATAAACATCTTTGGGTCTTCTCACTGAGATTGATAGGTTAAATGTGACCACTTTTTAGTTTACTGTACTGAATCTTTTCTACCATTTTTCCGTGTTTATATATCCCAAAGGGAAAAATACAAATAATACTGAATTCATTCTATAAACAGAAAACTCCTAGATTCTCTGAATAGACAATGTCTCTGACCAAATAAATTTGTGCTATCAAACTTCCCTTTTTTGGAAATTTTTAAATATTTTTATCCAACAACGTTTAAAAAACATATTTTGGTATTATAATAAATTGACATCGTAAAATAGCACTTGGAACAACAACAAAAAGAAATGCACTCAGAGTCACAGGCTGGGAGAAAACAAACCCTGACCCAAACAGCGGAAGTCGGGTAGAGGCATAAACAAACAGATGTCAGCCTCTGGAATTCAACACTGAAGGTCCAGAAAATGGAGTGAAAACAGTGTTAGACACCTGGCTGCGGACAAACTGGAAGTGAACCTTGCATGTTTGAGGTGAGGTACTTCTAAAAAAATTATATCTAGTTTTATAACAATTTATCTGGACTCGTGTTCATCTTAGCAGAAGTAAAATTCAGTTTTACTCCTTTTCTGTGAGGGTGCGGGTGTATGTGAAAACTGGGAATAGTGAATAAGCTGAAATAACAGTGAGCAGCTTTGAACAGCCTCTGAGTATATTTTTAGATATCAAGCACACGAAACACGCCCACGCCATACACCCTCTGCCCAGGAATCCAGGATGCATGAGGAAGAATGTAAGGTGTACATTTGTCAGTCTCTACCACACATGGGGTGTGCTAGGCATAACACCTTAAAAATCCTTTATAGTACCTGACGAGCATTTTATCAAAGCTATACAGTGAATGATTGGAAGGCTTGTAGACAGAATTGTTTTGAATATAAGATCTTTCTTTTTTCAAACATTAGTACTGACATAAACTACCCGAATCTCTCAAGGTCAAGACCTATCCTTTGTGGCCTCAAGTGAATGGATGGCAAAGGGTTGGAACTCTTCCTTTTTATTCCATACGGTTCTCTATCATTACTTTTAACGATATAGTGCTTTTATGATTGCAAACACTTTACTTTAAAAAAGTAGGCTCTCTAGGTAGAGCTGCTGGCTCTGTCCCTGTGAAACAAAGGGAAGATTATAGAAGGAAAAGAGGGACAGGCGCTTTGGTCAGGGGGGCATCCCCCAAGGCCCTGTGCCCTGGAGGTTTGGAAATGAAACCGTTAAACCCTAGGCCCAAATTCCGGGACCAAACAACCAAGACAGGCATACCCTGTTTTATTGTGCTTTACTTTATTACACTTCACAGACATTCTGTCTTTACATATTTAACACAAGACCCTCCACCTGCAAAAAAGATTACAACTCGTAATCTAGAACCAAACCCACAGTATCTCTGAGGCGTGCCTATAAGAGTCTCCTGGCATGAAAAACAGGGGCCCTGGTGACCTTTGGATTTGTCATCTTTAGAGGCAAAGGAGGCATACGTCGTTTACCAGAAAAGTCATCACTTTTTTCCTCACCAGAAAAAAAAAATGGGGAAAGAAATTACTGTGAAAACCAAGCTCAGAACAGAGAGTACAAAAGATTGAAGGCATCTGCTTTCCTGTCACCAATTTCGTGAAGTGCAAAGAACACCAAAGATTGGCAGAGCCTCAGAAGATAGGCACATGGGTGCGTTGTGTAGACCAAGTAAGTCTCAAAGTTTTTAATGCAGCAAACACCCAGCACCGACTGTGCAAACAAAGTGGGGCTTCTGCCTCCCTCCAGGAGTTGACAACTTGACCATAGCCTTTGCTTTCCAGGGCTTTGTAGCAACTAAAACACATTCTCCCTATTTCTTGCAATTAGGCCCACTTAATTGTTTTATTTTGTTGTGGTCTCTACCACAAGTTTCTCCAGATATTTGATGAGCATTGGACTTTATAGTTTACGTCAAGTCTCTCACATCTGATTTCCCAGCAGAAGAAAAAACAGATTAACAATATGTTATCTCTTGGGATCTTTTCAGTGACTCACTCCTCAGGGTTTTTGAATTCACAGGAGCTCACTGACAGGATACATCTCTTTCTCCAAGCTGTTAATTCATCCTTTAGGTATAAACCACCTTTTAAAACACAATTTCATAATAAGTTCTCTTCAGCATAATAATGACAGCAAAAGTTATAAATCCATTCTTTCTTGCTGTTAATTCATCAATTATTTGCTATACACCTGACTACCTTGGCTCTGGGACACCTAGCAGTGTCATACTAACAGGCTTCAGTTACATCTGTTACTGTTTGTCACTCAAGGAGGAAACAGAATAGCTGAAGCCACCTAGCTTTCTGGTCTACCACTGGTCCTCAGAATTTCTCTCTTTCTTTTTCCAAATCATAGCGTGGAGCTAATAGAATGCTCTGAGGTGGAAACCTTAAATAATCTAATGCCTGGATTCACAGGAACAGGGAGAAATAAAACAAGTAGAATTTATGAAGGTCATTCATTGAAAAGAAGGAAGCAGGGAAGACGCCAAGGCACATATTTTTTTTCCCTCTGTTCTTTTTCCTCCAGTGAAAGAACACTCTATGTAGAACACCCTTCCCAGCATGCACACATGTCAGCTGTGCTCTTCAGGGTGAGCCTCTCCCTCTCCAAGCTCAAGCAGGCCTTTGCTGAGAAGCAGCCCAAGCCCAGGACACGAGAAGAATAGTAAGTGAAGGGAGCAGAATATGCCACCCCAAACTAAGCCAATTTGGCATATTGATTAATTTGAATTAAAGTTAATTGAGAAACAGCTGGTGCAGGAAGAACACTCTGATCCTCCTTCATCCCTCTGAAAGCAGGAGGATAGAGGATGCTTTCCCAGAGACAGGGAATTTAGGGCAGAGAAGGCTGTACAAACAAACCTGTTATTTCCAATAACTTACTACCCCAAGCCCAAACTTCTTTGTCTTGTCAGTTCTTCACAAATTTATTGTTTCTATGTCTAACAGGTATAAAAGCTACCTTCTTTGGTTCCTTTCATGTTTCATATTTTTATGGTCTCTGTATGTAAAAAATTAAATTTGTTTTTTGCCTGTTAATCTGTCTTATGTCAATTTAATTGTTAGATCAGCCAAAGAACCTAGAAGGGAAAAAGGGAAAGTTTTCCTTTCCTACACAAGCCAGGACAAAGGAAACAAAATAAAGCAAAACTATCATTCATTCCATTTCAGAGAGAGTTCAGGAATCTGTAGAAATTCAGAGGTGAAAGAAACCACTTTTAGTTGGGAAAAATGAGGAAGGGGTAACCAAGGAGGCGGCTTTTGAATTGAACCTTGAAGAATGGGTAGGATTCCCACGGCAGAGATGATGAATGGGGAAAGATAGCCTGCTTCTGCCATGGCGTGGCTTCTAACTCCATCTCCCTGAGATCCAGTATCCTCCACTATAAAATGAGGGCTGGAGGATCTGGAAGGGGACATGCAGCACAGACTTCAACTGAACTTTGGTTAATACAGTATTTGCACGGATGTTGATCAAGGTCCTTACCACTCGCCTCTTCTGTGCCCCCTTTTGTCTTTCTCCATGTCCTCCCAGTTATCCTCTCTGAGTTACTAATGAAATGATCACAGCTTACGTAAGTGTATTTATCAGCCATTGCCATGATTATGCTGCACATAAACCATGTCACAGTCAACTGGCTTGTGACAGAGTTCTCACGCTCAGAGGTCTCTGGCATAGCAGCTCCTGCTTGGACTTCGTTGAGCGATTCCGCCTCACCCTCCAACCCTAGTAGGCTCCGGTTCATTCTCATAGTCACTTTCAAAGAATGCTTTAGACCCTTACCTTTGTCTACACCACCTCCCAACACCTTGTTTATGTGGAAAAGGTTATATATAAGTACTAATTAGCTGAATCCACTCCAAACCTACAAACTTTTCCAGAATCCTGTTTTGTGTTGAATTGAATGTTCTAGAATAGCTAAAGTCAAACCATAAGGAACTGCCGTCCAGACCGTCTTCTGCAAGGGTTATACATACGGCACAATTGCCATTCTTGTGTGATAATAGTAATGACGATGATCCCAGTAACATCTCATGAAATAAACCCAGTATTTAAGAAGATGGGAAAGTTCTAGCATGGCAAGATCATGACCTTTGTACTTTCTCTAATGCAAGTGTTTACTAAATGAATTATTAATGAAAAAAATCCAGAGGGAACGACTAACCTTTCTCCTTTCAAGCACTCTTGAAATTCTGTGACAACATTTATTTGCATGTAACTGATAAAAAATTTTTAAAGATATTTGTTTGTTAAAACAAGTCCAAAAAGAAGCTCTCCTTGGGAGTTTGGTGGAAATGAGCCCCTATTCCAAGAGAGCTTTAAAATACAAACTTGTAGATCTGAAAAAGAACTTTATAAATCAGACTTTAATTCACTTGAGTCTTTCAGATAATTATTCTAAATTAGAGTTTTCATTATGTTAAGCACTCTTTACCCACCTATTGATGAGTTTTAACAAAGCGTTTTAGGATGGATAGCAAATGAAGAATTATTTTGGATATTTTAACTCGGATAAGTCAGCAGACAAACCTCACACATAGGGACCAAATTGTACCATCCTGGGCCCCAACTGTACCGCTGCCTGAAAAGAGAGGTCACGAGTAACACACAAAAACCAGGCATCACCCTTCCGGGAGCGGTTCTGCTTACATGTTAGCATGTCTTCCTCTGTGGGCTATAGGTGACACGTCCCTGTTTGTTCTTCGGAGAGTGTGTTTCTCTTAACAGTTCCATGAATTACTGTGTAGTGCATGGTCACAGAATGCAACCCTGTGTGTGCCTGCTGTGCTACTTGCCTCCAAATAATATGTGCTTTTGATTAGTGTTTGTATTTCTGGTTTCTGGCAGCAATTGACTTGTTACCTTAAAATGTGAAACCCCTGTGCATTGTAGGGAACAGCATTTTCATTTATTTCTATACTTCAATTCAATGGATGATTTATTGTTAGTGATTCTGAGTTTCTTCACAAACTTGAAAATCAAGTATATTTTTCTTAATTTTCTTATTACCACGTCTTCCCTTAACTTTCCCAATCACCTTAGACCCAATTAAAAATCTTAAACTTTTGGAATTGACACTTGGCAAGGGTTATGTTTACACAGTGTCAGTTCTGAAACACAATGATGAAGATTTCAACTTAACTCAACCTTTAATCAAGCTAATCAAGTCACCGACTAAGCCTTCCAGATTCACAGCTTGCTCATGAACTAGGCAAGTATGGGATGGGGGAGGAAACTGGAACACTCTGGTATGCATGATGCTCTCTGTTCCTCTGTCACCTCTTTTACCCAGAAAATTTTCTTAAGCTCCCAGCTAAATGATCAGCTTTTATTAACCATCCTTCCTTTACAGTAATTTTTAGTATTTATTAGTGCTTCTCAATCTTTTTAAACCTATACACCTATTTTTTTTATCATCTAGAGTTTTATTATAAAAGTCAGAGTGTTTCTCCCCAGATACAAAATTATAATACTGAATTCATTTCCACTCACAGACACCTAGAGCTTGTCATGCATCCCTGAGTGAGGAATGATGGGGACACAGGTTGACTCTTTACCCTCTTTGAGAATTACTGGTCCAACTGTACTGCTCCTTGGAGTTTGTTAGGAAATCGGCCAACACTTTTTTTTTTTAATTCTAAAGAGAAAGTCACTATTGTTTTAGATATTCCAAGTTGCATTAAACTACGAGTTAGCCTCTAGATAGTGAATGAATTGAGAGCTGGGGGAAATGTCCAGTTTCTGTGAGCTTCTACAGTTGGTACTAGAACCCTGAAATAATTAATTTAGGTTTTACAGATAACAAAAGCTAGCAGTCCACAATGATCTTTGTGCTTCGAATCGTGCTAAACAGAATTTAGAAAGCTGTTTGACCAGTTTTCTATTTTCAATTCCTTTTCCAAAATATGTTATTCTGCAGTTTGTGTACTAAATATAGCTTGTGCACATTCCTAAAAAACAAAAAAAACTTAGATCCAGAAGTTAGAGATTGATGAATAGATAAGGCTGAACAACTTTTGGCATTACGTGGTAAGTTTGTCCTCTGTTTGCACTTCTCTGACCTTGGGATCTTTGGCGTTTCAAAAGCTAAGTGGTGTTTTTTGTTGTTGGTGTTTCTTTGGGCTTTTTTTTTTCTTTCCTTAGCAACACACTGAGGTAGAATTTGTCTATGAATGTGAAACTGTAAAAATATTAGTTCACACATGCTTTTCACTTGTGGGGCTGTATTTTTCCTTTTAGTTATCGATATGCAATAAACATCTCCATAGTATGTTTTCTCTTTTCTTAAAAATGGTTTATTAATATCTCATTTGGGGAGTAAGACAAGGCTCTCTCTCTCTGTCTCTCTCCCTGTCTCTCTGTCTCTGTCTCTCTCTCTCTCTCTCTTTGCCTAGGCTGACCAAGTCAACAAATAAAGAAGTTTGTCCGCAGTAAGCAATGTAACAGTGCTACAACTGGAAGTAGAATCTATGACAGCAGAGTCTAAAACTTTTCAATCAAATTGTAGTGGAGTATACAATTTGACTGAATATGTATAGTGTTAAGGAAGCCAGTTTAAGACACAATTTTCTTTACAGTATGCCTGTTGACATTATTATAGGAAAAAAAGAACTCCTAAATAAGTATATGTGAAAATTTATAAGAAATATAAAGTATGCATTCGTTGCTTCCAATATCAAGGGATCTTGCCTAATAGTTGCTGGTGTTTAGAAATCTTCGGGTCAGGGAATGGAAGACTAAATATATTCCTAAACCATTCCCTCTGGAACATAATACCCTCTTGAACTATATTTGATAGTTCAATTACTAATCCTTGTTTCTTTGCCAGAAATAGGTTGCTGGCAATGGTGTGCAATATTTGGCTTTGCTCTGCTACTATTTCTTGGCCCCTAACTGCAAATGTTTGTTTCCTTCAAGGGAGTCAATGGTGCTAGACAATGATACTTTCTGGCCTTGTGATGCATCATTTTTATATGTTTTACTGTGGCATATGTGCAAATTCAAGTTTTTTAAGTTTCTAAACAATGAATGTAACTTTTAAGTATAAATGCAGTATTTTGGTGGTAGAATTATTTTAAAGATTTTATTTATTTTTAGAGAAAGGGGAAGGAAGGGAGAAAGAGAGGGAGAGAAACATCGATGTGAGAGAGACACATTGATCAGGTACCTTCCTATGTGCCCTGACTGGGGACCAAACTTGGCACCCAGGTATGTGCCCTGACCCAAACTGAACCAGAGACCTTTCACTTTGCAGGATGACGCCCAACCTACTGAGCTGTACCAGTCATGGCTATGGTAGGACATTTTAAAGAGATGCCTGGACACTGTGTGAACTTTTTGAGGCTATATTATTAGGTATGGAGTCATCCAACTCTATCTGAACCACGTTGTGTCTAGTGTACTAAATACTTCCAATACCTCCTCTAGCCGCTGAGCTTTTTTACATTTTTCTTCAGGACTGAGGGCATTTTAGGGGAGAAATGTCCTTGACATGACTCTCACCTCTGCCCCAGACTGGTAACACACGCATTGCCGTGCTGAAAGGAGCTGCATTTAGGGCCAATATATTAAAGCAAGATTACTGTCTTTAAAATGATATATACTCATCATAAACAAAATTCCCACACAGCAGAAAAGTACAAAGGAAAAAATTAAAATATGCCTAAAATCTCATCACCAGAGAAAACATCTGAATATCTTCCGCACATTTCTCTATGCACACGTACACATTTGTGGATAATTACAATTTTACATAAATGAAATCACATTGAACAGGCTATTCTAAAACATGCTGCTTTACAGTCAATTATTTGTCCCAGACATCTTTCCATTCCATCAGTACAGGGCTGCTTTCCTGTTTTATAGGCTGCATTGTGTTCTATTACACCCGTGTACCATCATTTACTTATCTAGGCTGTTTCTGAATTTCTGCTATTGTAAACAAAGCCACAAAGAACATCCTCCAATTACATCTATTCTCACCTAGTCACTTATTTCTTTTGGATAAATTCCTCTATATGAGGTTTTGGGCCATTGTATGCATATTGCCAAACTGTCCTCTAGAGCTATTGCACCAATTTACATTCCCACAAAAAAGACATGAACCTATGTATCCATTTGCTGTAACCATCCCCAACTCTGAATTTGGTTAACCTTTTGAACTTTTGTTAATTGGACCATAAAATAATATTTCATTGATATTTTATTTTGCTAGTCTTTCATATCTAATAAGGTTAAACATCTATGCTTATTGATCATTTGAAATTCTCTTTGCAATTTTTCCATTCTGTTCTTTTGCAATCTTTTATTTGCTCTTCCTCCTATATATATAATTTTTAAAAAATTTTCGGCCCTTTGTTATGCATCATGTTGCAAAACATTTTCCCAATTTCCATATATCTTTCTCCCTTCTTTTTAAAAGACTTTATTTACTTATTTTTAAAGAGCGGTGTAGGTGAGGAGAAAGAGAGGGAGAGAAACATCGATGTGAGAAAGATACATGGAGAGGCAACCAACCAGGGACCGAACCCACACACGCCCTGACCAGGAATCTAACTGGCAATGCCCAGCCAACCGAGCCACGCCGGTCCAGGCTTTCCCTTCTTTATAGTGAGTTGTGAGGTCATTTTTTTTTTTTTTGGTGGTGGTAGTATGTGTGTGTGTAGGGGGTGGGTTGATCGTTTGTAACACAAAAGTCTAAAAAGTCAAAGTTATAAATCGTATCCTTTTGGGTTTCTGAATTTTTGTGGTACAGTCTTAAAAGGCCTGCCATCCTCCAAGGGGAAAAAATATTATCTATTCTTGTTCCAGTACTTCCAGCTTCTCAGCTGTCACACTCACACCTGTTATTCATCTAGAAGATTTTTGCACATAAGGAGATGAAATCTTGATCTGTTTTGGTTTTCTCCAGATGACTGACCTGTTGTCCCAAACCCTTCCAGAATGATCTCTTTTTAAAACCACTTATTTGAAATGCTATCTTTATCATATAAGTTAATGTGCATGAATATATCCAGCATTGTGGTTAAAGCATTGTACTTGGATTCAGACCTCAATAAAGATTGACCATTTTCTTTATATAGCATTGCTTGTTAAAGTTTTCTTACGTAATTTATACTTTTGCTGCTATTTAAATGGACGTTTCTGTCAGTGTATTATAACTAGGTATTTTCTGTCTATAAGCCAACTATTAATTTTGTATATATATATATTTAAATCACCTGTAAAAATGATCCTTCATCCTCCATTCCAGCTCTTATTTGACTTCTTGGCTTGATATATTAGCAGCACCTCTATTTTACTCTGGACTTTAATGAATTGAGGAAATATTCATCTAATTGTACTGCACTAAGTGTTTTCATTAGAAATGGATGTTAAATTTATTAAATCATTTTTGGCATCCGTCAAGATGATCACATAGTTTCTCTCCCTTGATTTATTCATATGGTGAATTATATTAATAGTTTTTTAAAGCTATAAGCTACATTTGCATTTTGGGAATAAATCCTCCTCTGTCATGGAGTAGCAGTCTTTTAGTGTACTTCTGGATTCTGTTTAAAATATACAAGATTATTTTTGCATTTGTAATTTGATTGTAAACAATGTATCTTAACAGTCCCACCTTTTTATAGTCCTACTTCAAGGAGTAATTTTGAAGTTAATTAATTAAAGATATTACATGTGTCATAAAATGAAAATACCATCACATGCGAATTCACCCCTAGAGAATGAAATGGTCTATATGAATTTGCTTAAACAATAGTTTAGTTACCTTAAAATTTAAAACAATAAGTTTATACCCAAGAGAATTGAAACATATGGCCACACGAAACAGTGCACACAGACGTCCACAGCAGTGTTCGTAATAGCCAAACCTGGAAACCACCCAAATGGCCACCAACTGATGCCTGGCTAAACAATGTGTTACAGACATACAAGGGAATGCTATTCAGAAATAAAAGGAAATGAAGCACTGAAACATTCCACAACATAAACAAAAGTCTTAAAAACACGCCAAATGGAAGCTTTCAGTCACAAAAAGGTCCCGTACTACTGTATGATTCCATTTCAATGAAACGTCCAGAATAAGAAAATCTAGAGACAGAAAATAGATCAGTAGTTACCAGGGACTAGGAGAGGTAGGGGACAAGAAGCAACGACCAATGGGCACAAGGCTCCTTTTTAGGAGGATGAAATGTTCGGAAATTAGATGGTGGCGAGGGTTGCACAGCTCTGTGGTTATGCTGAATGTCGCTGAGCTGTATGATTTAAAAAGCCGAATTTTATTTCATGTGTATTATATCTCAATAAAGTTTTTTTAAATTATATGAGCGAAAAGTGTTGATGCCACAGATAGGAAACAATGATTTACTCCTTTTTTTCCTCTTTCCAAAGGCTGGCCTAGATATTTTGAAAACCCCTGTTAAATACTTGCTTTGCTCTGAGAGGAACAAAGTCTAAATCTCTTGAAGAGTGCAACCATAAGCCTATAGTATTTTAATTTTAAATAGTTTCATTGTCCTGGTGTATAAACTGTTGCTAACAAAGGGCTTTACATTTTAGAATATAAGATATAAATTTTAAACACATTCGCACGAACCTGGCTGATTTTCTGTGTCTTTCCACTCTTACTGCAGAGGTAATTCCCAATCTGCTGGGAGGGGGTTGGCAGGTGGGCAGGTGGGTGGGAATCACGTATAAAGGGTGAAAAGGAGGGAGGCGTGTAGGAGAACCACGACATGTTTGTTAGAGAAGGGCGCTCTAGTCCATAAATACTTTCTTCAGGTTTCATGCTCTTCCTGGAGAGGCTGCAGTCCTATTCTCAGACCCCAGCACCATGCTGAGGCACCGGATCCTCACTCAGTCCCTGAAAGGCCACATCAATTCGTGCGAGTCACCGATCAAGACCCATGTTATTCTTTCAACTGTCGTTTTCTAAAGGGTCATGTTGCTTCATGTGATCAGCCTGTCAGGATCTGGTCTAGGGATCTTTCAGCAAAATGTAATCAAGTGTGTTTAATACTTCATTCCCAACTCAGTAGAGTGTGTTAATGAACACCGACTAATTTGGAAATTATGGTACTACAGGGCACACTACCACTGGTTTAAATTCTCAGACAGGGGAAATTCTACCACTGTGTTTGCCCTCACCTGCAATCACTGTAGACGCAGCCATGTGTCTTTGGGAAACTTGGATTTAATTTCTGAAATACCATTTTATTTAAAAAAATTTTAATTTACTTACTTTTAGAGAGAGGGGAAGGGAGGGAGAAAGAGAGGGAGAGAAACATCAATGTGTGAGAGATACATCTGTTGGTTGCTCCTCACATGCCCCCAGCTGGGGACCTGGCCCGCACGCCAGGCTTGTGCTGTGACTGGGAATTGAACCGGAGACCTTTCAGTTCGCAGGCCAGCACTCAGTCCACTCAGCCACATCAGTCAGGGATGAAATACCATTTTAAAAGGTCTTACTATTTAATGATTGTTAAGGCTTGTGTCTGCGTTATACATATGCTTTGAGAAACAAATAACACATGGACGAGGTTTGCTTTTGGTTAACAGAACAGTTCTATAACACTAATGCTTCCACTACTAGTGGTAGTAATAGAATAAAATTATGTCGGGCTAGATATGTCCTTGTCCAAATACACTTGGAATCTATTAATGAAACTCTAAAAAGAGGGATAGGATTCCTGATTATCAATCTAATAAGGGGTTGTTAGAGTGTTTATTATATTATAATAACAAGTATCCCAGAGGGGGAAAATGTTATAAAATATGTCACCAAAGGTTATGTCACTATTTAGTCACTATCAATGGACAAAAATTTTAAGATTTTTTCTATAGTGGCAGTTCCTCAAAAACCAAACTTAGAATAACCATATAACCCAGAAATTCCAGCCTTAGGTATATACCTAAAAGAACTGAAAACAGGAACTCAAAAATATAAGGTCTGTCCATAGGTATCCAGCCATGTAATATGAAAAGTAGAGATATTTACTGAAGAAGATACAAGATACATCGTATATAGGACAATGACACCTCAGTCCTCTTCAAAGTAGGTGTCTTGGGACCTCACACAGTTCTCCCAGTCATCATCAGCTGCCCCCTTGTATTTTCCTGAATCTCATTGATTGTCTGAAATCTCTTCCATTTCAAAGGTGATTTAAGTTTTGGGGAAAGCCAAAATTTGCAGGGTGCCAAATCTGGGCTGTATGGGGGCTGAGTTACCTGGGTGATTTGATGTTTTGCCAAAAAACTCTGCACAAGACCGGATGCATGAGCTGGTGCATTGCTGTTATGAAGTGGCCAGTCACCAGTTGCCCATAGCTGCAGCCTTCTTAATCATCTGAATAGTTTCCGTGGAGGATGTTCAAGCATCACAGAAAATCTGATGCAGATTCGTTGCTCTACTGCCTCAGTCATTTTGAATGGGATGATCACACAGTACACATGTTCACTCAAAGGAGTCTACCACCCCCCTGACTAGTACAGTGAAGTCATCCCTGTTCAGACATGTGCATTCCAGTCCACTCCCCTTGGCTGCCAGGTTACACCGATGTTGTGCAAACCATTCTTGTTATTTTAACAATGGCTGGAATTTTTCCGGACAGACCTCATATACTTGTATGCATGTTTCTAGTAGTATTACTGACAAAAAACAAAAGGAGGAAACCACCCAAATTTTCATTTGAATGGGAAAAAAACATGGTATATACATGCAATGGAATATTATTCATCTGGAACAAGGAATGAAATTCTGATATATGCTCCAACATGGATGAAACTTGAAAATACTATGATAAGTAAAATAAGCCAGACACAAAAATACAACTATTTTATAATTTCACTTCTCTAAGTTTCCTAGAATAGGCAAAATCACAGTGACAGAGGCTAAAATTGAGGTTCCCACGGGCTGGGGGCAGAAGGAGATGAGGTGTTATTGTTTAACAGATACGGTGCCTCTCTTTGAAAGGATGAAAAACTTCTGGAAATGAATTGCAGTCATGGTTGCATAACACTGTGCATGTACTTAATACCACTGAATGACGCACTTAAAATGGTTATAGTGGTAAATTTTATGTTAAATCTGTTTCCACAATTTTAAAAAATTGCAAGTGCACAGGAAAGAGAGAAAGAGAAAGAGAGAGAAACATCCATTTGTTCCTCCACTTTTTTATGCATTGATTGGTTGTTTCTTGTATGGGTCCGACCAGGATCAAACCTACAACCTTGGTGTATCGGGTCAACACTCTAACCAACTGAGCTATCTGGCCAGGGCTCTAGGAATCTTCATTTTTAAAAGCAGGCTCAAGTGCCTTTATTTTGAAGAGAAAATACATAGAAACTCTAAATCTTGGCCTGCCTGTTGGTGATGCACCACAGCCAAAGACCACCAGTAACACATTGCGAGTCAAATAAATGTGGGTTTATTGGCCGGGCTCATGGGAACCATGGAGACCACACACCACATGGGAACTGTGGGGCATCTCATTAAGAGTCAGGAGGACCTTTCCGTAGAAATTTGGCTTATGTAACACATTTTTAGGGAGGGTTCACAAAAAGCAGGTATTTGCTATAGATCAGAGGCTGTCGGAAAGTCAGAGAAATTCTATGATGGGGAATCTTAATTATTTTTATCTAGAAGACAGGAGGAGTGAAGTGGGGCTAAAGCTGCAGTTGGTAAAGAACCAGAAGTAGCCCTGGCTGGTGTGGCTCAGTGGATTGAGTGCTGGCCTGTGAACCAAAGTGTCGCTGGTTCAATTCCTAGTCAGGGCACATATGTGGGTTGCAGGCCAGGTCCCCGGTAGAGGGTGCTTGATAGGGAACCACACATTGACGTTTCTCTCCCTCTCTTTCTCCTTCCCTTCCCCTCTCTAAAAATAAATAAAATCTAACAAAAACAAAACAACAACAACAAAGCCAGAAGTAACTCTGCTAGGAGACAGAGTATTTGATCATTTTTATGATTTCACAGTAGATCTTGTTTTTGTTGACCTCAGATTCAGTTACAAAGTGGCCTTGGCTTTGTTTTACCTCATCACCAACACAGAATGACCTCATCTAACATTGGTGCTCTAAGAAAGTGGTTATACGCAACCAGAGAACCTCATGGCCCAGCCGCGAATACCACCAACTCCAAGGCCCAATTGTAGTACCAGGCCAGCTTCCAGCTCTGAAGGTTTGCTTTTGTCTTACTCTTGGACATCAGATGCTTGTTCTGTTCTCTCCTGCTTCCATGGTCCTGTCACCACCCCCACCCGCCTCTTATTTTTGCCAATGACTTACCAGATTCAAGTTCAGCACTACAGACTCTGGGAGGAACAGCCCTTGTTCACCATTCCTTTCACAACAGCTTGTGAAATATATGCATAAAATGTCCCCTGCTCAGGTGGACGCCAACTCCTATATTTCCTACCAACACTGACATGCAATAGAGAACAATGCTCCCTGAATACCCACAATAAAAACCAAGTGATACTCTAAGCTCTTATCTCAAGGGAAGAAATTTTGTCGTTTATGTAGTTCTTGGCATAGCATAAATGTTAAGCAAACATGAAATGGGGTACGATGGTGATCTTGGGGAAAAAAAGGAGGAAGCAGTGGTATTAAAAGGAGTCAGAGGTGTTTCAACTAATTTCAAAGCCTCAGAGTATCCTAACCACCTCTAACAGCTCTAAGTGTGTTGCTGTAAAAAGATGGATTTAGTGATCATAAGTCATTAAGAAAACCAAAACATGTAGTTTAGACTTTTTAGAAATACAGAATCTACTACTTTTTACAAAAATCTAAAGATGGCCAAATTCGATTTTCCACTGGATCTGGGTCTGCCTTGGACAGGATGGCTGAAGCTGATGGGTTTGCTTGGCAAGGCAATGGTTGGTGAAGCCTAGATATTTGTAAATGGAGTGATAGTTACCAAAAATATGCAAACTGTTACCAACATTAAATGCTTAACTTCTCAGAATGCTTTTACTTGTTCAGAAGTTAGGCAGTAGAAATGACAATGCAAGTGTCTACATTATAAAAAATATGATTTGCCCACTGAATATATTTGAGCAACGTTCCCCACTACCCTATCAAAAATGTTTAATAAAATCTTTTCAATTAGTTCCAGAAACCAAGTCTTTGATATTTTGAAATAAAAAAACAAAAACAAAAACTGAGAGTTATAGTGCCTGAAGAAGAAAATCCACTTTTACCAAAAAGAAAAAGTAAAGAATTGGGACAAAACTAGCCCAGGGGAAAAAGGGAGATCACATTAACTTGGCAAAAAAAGTAGCTCTGGATAATCTGTTTACAGCAGCTCTTCAGATTCTAGGAGATCTTAGTTCCTCTCTGAAACAATACCTTCTTTCAAAAGGAAAAAATTCATATTTCCAAATGCAGAATACCTCATCACTCCCTTACTATCCCTACCTGTTAATTTCCCTATACGTTACCTAGAAACAGAAAACATCTAGAAAGAGAATTATCATAAACATACAGAGAATCTTCTAAATTTGTTGAGGCTAGGTTTATTTCAATCTTAATAGTCACAATGGAGCACACAATTACTCTACAAATGATCCAAGTGAAATATGTGCTCTAAGATATTTGCTGGAATGCTGACAATATACACCAGTTCAATAAAACAGTTTTATAAAAGGAAACCCATTTGAAGTAGACCAGTTGTGGCCAAATATAAGGGTATTTTAGTTTTGTATCAAATATCAAAATGAGAGAATTGACTATTTACAACATTTGAAAATGAAATGTGTACCCTATAATTATTTGCCAATCTTGTCCATAAGTGGAACATTGGAAATTTATTCCTCTTTCATTCCACTTGCCTTTTGTCCTATGTTAGAGATAGATGTACAAGAAAGGTAAGAGATTTAGTCACCAAGCTTGCATTCTAAGACAAATAAGTTTGAAGAGAGTCTAGGTGGGTCTAGAAGTGAATGTGCACTGAGCTGCCTAGGCTGGGGGTGCTCAGAAGCGGGATTTGTGGATTCATTGGAAAACATGGTTCTGTCTGGCTTCTGCCCAGTTTCCAACCACACAAGGACTTGGTCTCTGTGCTTCTTAGCCTTCAAGGTCCTAAGCCTCTTAACTTTCATACAACAAATGAAAATTCCGGTACTTTGTGATTAAAATATACATGAGCCCTGGCCATGTAGCTCAGCTAGTTAGAGTGTCGTCCCAATACACCAAGGTTGTGTTTCAATCCCTGGTCAGGACACTTACAAGATTCAACCAATGAACGCATCGATAAGTGGAACAACAAATTGATGTTTCTCTCTCTCTCTCTCTCTTTCTCTTCCTCTCTAAACATCAATACATAAATTTTTTTAAAAAAGATATACATGAACACGTGACTCTAATCTACAACTGTTATTTTCCTGGCTTATAAAGCCAGGTGAGTTTTTTATGTGATAATTAAAAATGGCAAAATCTCTGTTGATTTTACTTGGTGAACAACAATCAAGAATAATATGAGGAAAAATATCTTAATTAGGAAAAGGAGAGTGAAAAACTGCCTCAGTTTCATGAATGTATTATTGGAATTTTATACATAGACAATTCATATATGTTTATGAAATCAAGCCACCCTTTCCTCAAGACGTACATCCGCGACACTTTTTGAGAGCCAACACATTCTCAAATAGCACAATCACGAGAGTGGCATTTAGGTGTGCTCTCTTTCTGGATTAGCACACTACAATTTTACTCAGTCTGCTTATGTGTTTGATTGCCTTCTGTTATTATTTTTTTATGCAAGAAATCCAGCCAAAGTCCAGTGAATCGGAGCAATTATATTTGGCTTGCGTTTCTTCAAATGAGAACAGAGCCTACAAATTGCAATGAAGCCTGCCCTTCAATTGCACTTTGAATAATCTGCCTCAGACCGTATGTACAGACAGAATGGAGGGTTTAGGGAGCTGTTCAGATAAGCATAGCCCCCTGAAACAACTCTGAGAGAAAAAACATATTTTCTAAAATACAATATGATGACTAATTTACACTGGTTGGTTTCCAGCATGCATTTTATTCTCCAATTGTTCATAAGCAATTGTTGAGCACTTCTCTTAGATATTCAATATTCACGTGGTAGTATGTGGATGACACTAGTCATGAAAAGGAAAACAATGATTAGAATCACATGGAAAAGACTGACTCAAATTGAACTCAGTCTTAATATTTGGAGAATCATTGTAATGGTAATTGAGTAGAGAACAACTGATTTCCTGAGACTACTAAATAGTATGGTAATATCAATATACTGCAGCCAGACTTATAAAACAAACATTTTTGTGTTTCTGACTTTATTACATTCACATGGTCAAGATTAGATATTCTCTTTTCTCTCTTCAGTTTTTAACTCTGATAGTGATACAGTAATGCTGGCTTTCCTTCCACGTCTGCACACCAGTTCCCCCGACACGTAACCCAAATCAGCTCCCAGGGGGTTCCAAGAAAGAGGTTCTAGGTGGGTCAGAAAACGCACAGAACTTCTAATGGGTATATATATATTCATTATCCTTCTCTGCAGTGATGTGGGCTTTATTTTTGTTTTCTCCCTATTTTTTAATAGTTAAGTATGTTTATATTATTCTATAACCTGTTTTGTGTGGACTATTTGCAATGCAAATTTATTTGTGTATTGTTTGTGCAATTTTAAAAAGAGAGAGAGGAAAAAAAAACCCAGCATGGAACTGCTATAAAACCAGCAAAATTTTGACAGATGGTCTATCAGAACGACCAGGAAAAAAAACTGCAAGCATTGGGAAAATAACAGAGGAAAAAATGTCAGGGAAATATCCCCAGTTAATTAACATGAAGAAAGAAAAGGAAGAGAGGAGTAGAAAAATAATCTAAATAATTAGAATCTAAAACTAAAGCAGGAGCTCTGAGACATCTTGAAGAGCTGTTAACCGAGACCACAGCCCATTGCATCTGTGATTTATGAAGAGCATTTTGTCAAAACGAAAGCATCACGAGTCTTTCTTACAGCTCTATTTCAGAGAGGCTGGAAGACATCGTTTCATTTCAACACCCAAGAGGAAATGACCATGAGCCAAGAAAGATTTAAATATCCTCAGAGACAAGAGTTCTTTTGCCAGCTTTTAAGGAGCCAACATTACTTGTCATGATGAACCAAGATGCTGAGCAGGGAACAGATTCTCAAGTTAAACGCAGGGACCAAGCAGAGTGACAGCTGGAAATCAGGTGTTTTTATTCAATAGTGTTTTTTAAATCTCTAAAGCATTTAAATCAGAAATCATTTGATACATGCTTCTTCACGCAAAGTCAGATCACATCGAGGGGAGACCGCAGCATCTTTGTGGATATTTAGCTGTCCACGTCATTGAGCTCCCTTATTCTTGCATATTACCTAGCAGTTTATAGAACACTTTCTCATGCTTTATTTGAAGGGTCTCACAACAAGAAGTCTAAGGCTAGTACTACTGATTGGATTTATAAGTGGGGAAACAGCTCAAAAGACTAGCTGTGGGGCTATGCCATGACTGCTGACTCTGGGGTGCCCCCCACAGGATTGCTCAGGCAGAGATCGTTTATGTCTTTGAGCTTTCCTTGGACAATATTTGTGTATTAGTACAGGAAAAAGAAAGTAGGTAGTTTGGGATGGAGTAGAGGAACTAGGATAGAAAAAATATAAAATATGCCCTGGCTGGTGTGGCTCAGTGGATTGCGCACCGGCCTGTGAAATGAAAGGTTGCAGGTTCAGTTCCCTGTCAGGGTACATGCCTGGGTTGAGGGCCAGGTCCCCAGTAGCGGGGTGTAAGAGGCAACCAATTGATGTTTCTCTCCCTTTCTGGCTCCCTCCCTTCTCCTCTCTCTGAAAATAATGATTAAATTGAAAAAAAATTAAATTAAATTAAATAAGCTCAGGGAAGCATGTAAAGAAGGAAGATAATGAGCAATCCTGATTAGAGGAGGGTTTTTTATTTGTTATGATTAAGCATACCAAATACCACTGTAGAAATTTGTAAGGGAAAAGCCATGATAAAAATGGTGTTTAAGGGAAATTATTTGAAAAACTTAGCATAAGAGGAAGTGGAAAAATGGTGTACTGAATACAAATGAGCATGGGGCTGTGGATAGTAAAAAGGGTATGAGAATGACAAATGTCAAGCACAGGAAGGTTCTCAAGGCCCTGGAAAGAAAAACATTCAGACTATAGATGAAGAATGAATAAGGAATCAAAAGGTAGGCACCAAGAGATTATATCAAGGATACCTGGGTGATAGTGATGTTAGTAACTAGTGGAAATGTTGAGAGTGGGTGGGGTAAAGATGACCCAGCCAATTACTGACATGTAAGGTTCAAGTGCCAATAATCAAGGGAAACTCTTATAAGGAATTTGTGGTATAAACCTATAGAAAGTGAGAAATGAGCGCTAGACTTTCATATGCAAAAGCCATTGATTTAGCTAGGTGGTCACAACATCAGGAGAACGGAGCATTGCCCAGGCATAAGAAACACTGGAGAGGTTCACCCCGTAGAAGCTGAAAAGGGAGCTGCAGCTGGGCAGGAGGAGCCATCAGACAGTGAAGGTTTCAGCAAGCACAGCGCCAGCCAAAGTAGGAGTGATATTAATATCTTTGCGTCACTCACAACAGTGGCATAGCATTGTATTCGTTGCTAAGCCTTAGCCACTTAATCACTTTATACCTGATATGTTGATCTTTTCTCCTTTCTCTTTGATATTGGTTTATTGAACCAATGTCATAATACTTATATATATTTGCTTGTGTTGGGGATAAATCCCTTTTCTAAAAACTTTTTTAAAAACCCACTTGATACAGATCGCCTAATTTACCTAGAAAATTTGTGCCAATTTTCACCCCCTCAGGAGAGCCTGACAGTGCCCATTTCAACACATCTGCATCAATAATGAATAATGATCATTTTCTTAAATTTACTGCCCAATTATTGACCAAACCAATGGTTTTTCTTTTATTTTTCATTTACTTTATTATGAAAGAGGTTTCACACTTATAAATTTCTTATTGGCCATTTGTTTTCATAGAATTTTTAAATACCCCTTTTAAGGCAAAATATGACAATCACAGATGACTTTTTTCAAGTACTGTTACTAGAACCCCAGAAATAATGCTTTCTGCAAAATTTTAAGGGGATTTTGTTCTATTACCTTTCAAGCTTATAGCTGAGTAACAGAAGCATTTGGCTTCAACTCCAAATAGGTCTTCATTATTTACATGATGGGATGGAAAACTCTCATGGATATCTGAGACTGTGTCAGTAACAGAGCCTTCGTTATCTTCTCCCGAATGCCGTTTCCGAGTCAGTCTTCACCGCACTTCATCGAAAGGCTAAGCTGAGTAGACTCTGTATTGTATATTTTACTACCACATATGACTAAGTGCCAGCACTTTCTTCACGAAATACGACATTGAGCATTGGAAGTATTGACTGTAATTAATTTTCAAACAAGGCAGTGAGTCTATTTCTTTTCCCAAGGTTAGTTAGTGGTAGGGAACTGCAGGAATTTCAAACGGAAACCATCCCATTTAGAGACCACAAAGATTGCCACAGTGAAAACCTATTTCATTGCCCACACTTCTCTTCTTCTGGGAACTCTTTCCTGCTCTTCTTTACCCCTGAAGTCTATCTAAGATATCACCAACAGTTTGGTTCTGCTGTGGACAACTGCCCCAAACTGGGCCATTCCCAAACCTTGAGAACTGGGAAACTCTCTCACCAGGTGGCTGGACCTGCAGGCTCATACAAATTTAAGACGTTTTTGGCAGCCAGGTTTTCTGCCATCTGGAAACAAAGCTGGTCAGCACGCAAAGGTAGCAGATGAGAAATGGTACAAACTCTTTCCTTGGTTCAGTAGGATGCTGCAGGCTCTGGTTCCAGTGTCCCCGCCTGTGTCCCTGCCTCCTCTGTCTTTATGAAACATTCTCTCAGATCTTTTCTCCATCTCTCTCTCTCCTCCTCCCTCTTCCTCTCCCTGCTCATCTTCCTCTCCATTTTCATCTCTCTTCTTAGTTCAAACTAGGTTGGTTTCTTCTACTTGCAGACAAGACAATTCTAAACAACACAACCCAAATCCTTTTTTTTTTTACTACTCTACCTGAAAATAAAGAACATGCTAATTATTTTAAACTGTTGAGGAAAGGGTTTGTCTTCTCTCCTTCTGCCCTTATCCCATCTGCTTACTTTTCTTTAACAAAGCAAAATACTTACAACTTATTATCACAATATTCTTGTAAATGTAATACACTTAATTGTAAATGCAATCAATTCAAACAGTAAATGTAATCAATGTAACTGTAGGAAGGTTTTATTGTGTGATTGCCTTGACTATTCCTCTTACTCAAAAGAATTCTAAATCTTTGAAAGACATTAAAAGTAATTATTTTTCTAGGCACTGTCTTATGAAGCAAAGTAGGCATGTTCAGAGATATATCTTGAAAGATTTTCTTATTCAAAAATATTTTCTCTTTTAGTATGATGAAAACATTCTGGAATTTGATAATAGTGATCACTGTACAACTTTATAAATATATTTTTAAAAACCACTGAATTATATACTTTAATTAGTGAACTGAATGGTATATGAATTAAATCTCAGCAAAAATTAATAAAAACAAAAACAACAAAATCCTGGCCAAAATTGGTAATACATCTTTTAATTAGAACATGATGTAATAAAATTAAATTTCTTGATCATACACTACAGAAAAAGGATCTCTCCCCAACTATTATGCCAAAATTCTTATAATTCCATCATTAGAGAAATTGGTCCTTTAGTTATGTCCTTGCCACTTCTGGACACCCCTATTAATAAGCACATACATTTTACAGAGGCATACAAAAAAGAACAGTGTTGACCATTCACTCCTTTAGTTAACTTATGCGGTGAGCAGCAGGCACTCATCAAGGCTTGAGGAGAGATAATATCATGGAAAAGAGTAAGTTCTTTTCAATGCGGACAGTGGATGGGGGAAGGCATAGTGGTGAGAAGGTGGGCAATGGTCAAAGAGTGGAGTATGTGTTGCTAGGTCCCGAGCCATTATAGAAGGTATTGTAGCATTAGTGTTTGGAGTCGTGATAGAGTAACGGGGTCAGATCGAGGAACAGGCGAAGGAAGAAGAGGAAAGAGGGGTGTGAAAGAGGACAGAAGTCCTCAGGGGAGCATAGAAAAGTACTTAAGACACACTTCACCCCCCTTACAATTGCCCCAGAGTGGGTCCAGCCTGTGACTCTCCTTCCTAGAATTCAGCATTTCCCGTTGAAATTAGTGTCAAAGACAAATCTTAGCACAAAACCAAATTATTAATGGTCCCTGAAATAAAATGGACTTTTTATCTCCCTGCCAACACCCTGGTTCTCCTTTGCTTGTTAACTGCTGATCACACAGCTTACATTTCTCTCGGTTCTCCAAGTGGGACAGGAAGTTTTTGAGTTCTTGCCATGTTACAGAATGACAGGATGGGGTTTCCTGAATGAGGTGCGATGGGTAAGTCTTAGTTACACCTGCAGCCCAGCTCTGAAGTTTTCACCATGTCAGACCCCATTTCAAAGACTCTTTTAAGAAAACACAATGACAGAATTCTTTCAAAACAGTTTTTACTAATCTTTTTGAAGTAATTAAAATGGTATCAATGTTCCCACCCAAGATTATAATGAGTTTACAGGTGGAGGATTTTGTGATTCAGTGCATGCATAGAGAGTTCAGATAACACGTTACTTTCTCATCAGAATGTTTTGGGATGGATTTGTCCTAGTCCTTACCCATGTTCATGAAAGTAACTGCCTCTGAGCCATCATAGGTACATGGGATTAGCTGCTCTTGAGATGAATCATATTCTGTGAATGCAATGGTGAGGGCTAGGTATGACAGAAAGTTGTTATAATAACAGCTAAAATTAACTAGGTACTTACTGTGCACCAGGATTTGTTCCAAGCATTATACACATACTAACTCATTTAAAGTTTTATCACAACGCTCGTTTAAAGTTTATACACTTACTAACTCATTTAAAGTTTGAGATGGGACTATTCGTGTCTCCATTTACAAAAATGATAAAACTAAGGTTCCAACCTGGTGGTAGCAGCAGTTAAATAAATTGCAGGAAGATCTCAAATTTAAAGTAAAATTCAAGGAAGCAAATGGGTTTGGTTAGTTATCCCCTCTCCCTAGAAATTTTCCTTTCAATATTAAAACTTGGAGGTTCTGGGTTTTGTCTCATCGTAAAAATTCTAAGGCATGTTACCTTAAATGCCTGTCCAAATGCCCTAGGATTGTCATGAATCCGTATGAGTTCTGTGGGTGTAGATCTAGGATCTCCCAGACTGAGGTGGCCTCTGATGCTTTGCTCTTGTTACCTAAACGCCATGGGAAGGGCTCCTGACTTTATTCAAAGGGAGAGGGTAAGCTGTTTGAACATTTGAACAGAGGCGTGTCACGATTTCATTTTTGCTTTTCACAGATCACTCTGGCTAATGTGTAGAAAATAGACCGGGATGGGGATAAGGATTGAAACAGAGAAACTACTTAGGAGGCCATTGAAACAGTCCAGGTGAGCAGTAATAATTGGATTAGGAAGGAGGTAGAGGAGGCAGTGGGAAATAGGTTTTCAAAAATATATTTTACAACAGGAACCATTAGGTTTTGCTGATGGCTTTATTGTGGGCTATCTCCAAGTTTCTTGGCCTTAAAAATTGGTTGAAAGGTGTTTTTATATTTTATCATATGAAGAAGTCCATGAGGAGAAGGGTAGAAAATGAGGAGTTCTTTTTATTCCTTGTGTGTGTGTGTGTGTGTGTGGATATTTTAAGTTAGACATGCCCTTTACACATTTAGTGGCAGTATGAAGTAGGCATTTAAATATATGAGTCTGTAATTTATAGGAGAGGCACCTTGCTTTTTTTCTTTCTCTTCTTACCATGTCCTGTGGGCAAAGATTTAACTCAAATTGAGCTACAAATTATGGTGGAAATTTTATATACCCTCCCACTAGAAAATAGTTTAGTTTCAATAAAGGACAAAGTGTTATGCCATTTTGTGGCAGCAAAATTTCAGACATTCATATTACTGCAATTTGGAGTGAATAAAAAGGGCATCTGAGAGCTGCTCGGGTAGGACCTCGTAAGTAGGTATTTATACTACTTTATAGTCAGTCCTCATGATAATCTCAATGTTCAAGAAGCAGACAACCTTCTGGAAATGTCAATGAGTACCCTGACATTTACCACTTTCCAACAGAAATTTCTTGGATTAAATGTGTTCTCAGATTAAACAGATAGTTGGTAAACTCGTGCTTAAAATAAACTCACTTCCGTTTGCTCATTGAATGACATTGGTTATTTAATAAGGATAAAGGAGAGAGCCAGCTAATATTTTCACAAGCTGAAAACTTATCAGGAAATACATAGATACAAAAACCACAGCACCAGATCAGAATGTGTGAGAAAAATACCACAAAAAAAGTTTTAAATTCAGATTTCTTTACATGCAAAAAAAAAAAGCCACAAGTTTTCTTTGTAAAGTACACTTAAAGTTTAACTGTATTTCTCAATAGCTAAACTAAATTTCTATAATTGGGTTTACAGCTGGCAAAAAAAAGGGGGGAGGGCAGAATTTTCTCCAAAATGGACTGACAGAAAACATTGTTGGAACCACTCTTATTTTATTTTATTATCTTATTTTATTTTTATGTTATTGTTTATTATTCCCAAACGGTCTTAAAATAAAAACACTTATTGTATCTTGCACTCAATTTAGAGTTGTGTTTAACTAACATGTCTAAGACAACACTTTACAAAATATACTACACATGCACTTTATTTATCTAGTTGATCTCTACAGCAACACTGTGGAGCAAGTGTTATTAATACCCCCATTTGAAAATGAGAAAATCTGAGGCTCAAAAAAGTTAAATAATATACCTCAGATTATATACAATCAATTAATGCTTTTAAACAAGGCTATAGTCTTGTTCTTCAGATTCCATATCATGTTGCTTCTCTACATTTTTCCTCCTCCCAACCCACTCAAATTCGACTCGTTTTTCTCTGCCTCGAAATGTTACCTTTTCTATCAATAGAAGCATTTTCAAGAACGCACTTCCCTTGCCAAGATATTTACCCTTGCCGAAGGTGAGAGGATGATCAAATGATTTCCATGAGCCCAACAGGGAAAAGGGAAGAACTTGTCTGTTGATCCTTTGTCCCGTTCTTGCCCCTATTTTCTTCTACCTACTAGTCTTGTCCAGTTCTCTGTTCTGAGCATATTTTCCTTTCTCTCATGGAATATAGTTATTATAGCTGCTTTAAAGTCCTTTTAATCCTGACATCTGGGTCAGATGTTGACCAGTATTGATGACTTTTCCCTTGAGAACAGCTCTTATTTTCCTGGTCACGTATTGTGTTATCCGTGGATGGTGTGCTGTGGAAACTCTGGGTTCCATTATATTTCTCTGAAGAATGTTGACGGGTTTGTTGAGCACACAGTCAACTTGATTAGACTCAGTGCAAACTTTAGGTCACCTGTGGAGGGTGGCAGCTCGAGTCTCAGTTCTTGCATCTTTAGCTTCACGGCTTGCAGTTTGACATCGCATGTACATAGTTCGGACGTGAACTAGCATCTTGAACAAGGTTTATACACTAAATTTTTGGCTCCCTTTCCTAGCTTTCCTCTCTGCAACCCCCTTTTCATGCTCTGGCTTCATCTACTTGCAGCCAAGCTTATTGTAGATCAGAAAGATAGTTAGCTTTCTATTTTAGTTCTAGCTTCTCTGTGCCTGCTGTGACTGTGGTCTGCCCTCAGGGCAGAGCTGAAAATAAACAGAAAAGTCACCCTGTCGTACTCCCTTCTTCCAAGTTTGAGTTCTTCTCCAAAAACATACTGCTTTTGTCCAGTCTCCATGGCCTCCAGGTAGTTGTTTTTAATTTTTTCCTCAGTTTCTAATTGTTGTCTGCAGGTGGTTTGATCGGTTAGCCATACATGAAATATAAAACTCTCCAGATAGAGCTCTGTTTCAGTTATCCGTTGCTGTTATAACTAACCGCCCAAAACCTGGTGATTTAAAATAACTATTTATTTGCTCACAATTCTGCATTTGGGGCTGGACCTGCTGGGCGGTTCTCCATGCAGTGTTGGAGGCAGCTGTCTAGAGACTTGAGTGAGACTGAAAATCCAAAATAGCTTCACTTGTATGCCTGACACCATCCTTCTCACCTCCTTCTGCTTCCCATATCTTTCCTCCTAACCTTCTTGATTGTATCGATCCCACTCTCCACCTTCCATTAGGATCTTATATTTACACATTTCCCCTTATTTCTCTTCGACTGAGTTCAATGTGACCACCATTTGTTGCATGTTCAATTCTGGGCTGTATGGGATGGATTACATATTACAAAGTCAGAGGTTTAGTTGGGGCGGATAACACAGAACTATGAAACTCTGAAGCAAAAAAAAAATCGTAATACCTATATTCTACATCAGCTTTGCTTCTGATTGATTTTGTCACCTTTATTTAGTTAGTGGGAATATGTAACTTGAAATAATCGCCAAAATTGCCAAAGATGTCTGTAACATGCATTAAATACCCACAAGTGCTTTAGGCATCCAGATGTAACATGAAAACAGTGGGGGAGAAAGAAACATTCTACTCACAGTCTTATTCCCTGGTAGGAAATAACTTCTGTTTCCTCCTCACCCTTCTCTTTCTCAATAACCTTAAGACAACTTCATGCAGAGAATGAAAAGTAATGATTCCTCTATCCTTAGGCTATGTTAGCATGTGAAGGTCATTTAACCTCACCCTACAGAAATGATGAACCTGCCCCAAACTTACAGAATCCATTTGAATATGATATCTGCTGGAAAATTAGAATGAACAGGAACTCAAAATCTGCAATGAAACAGAATTATAGTCTATTTGCATTTACTTTGAATTCCTCAATTATCTAAGAGTTCTATAAAGGTGATACTGAAGAAAATAGTTTTAAAAAATAATAAATAGGCAACATTGATTTATAGACAACATAGAAACCATATTCAAGTTTCCTAATCTTTCAATCTTGAAATAATTTCAGAAAACTGAAATTATTGTCTCCCATCAGAAATTCTGCATTTTCCTTTGTTGTGGTGGTTGTGTGTCTGTACGGTGAACATTATGACTTTGGTGTAACATATACTTGAGTCTACACCTTGGTGTAGCTGTGTGACTTTGGTCAAGTCATCTGGTTTATTGGAGCCTTTGGTTTCCTTCTCTGTAAAATGACCATAATATCACTTACCTCATATGGTTACGTTTTAATGAGATAACTTTTCTAAAACAGTGACATAATACCTAACATATAGTGGGCATTTAATAAATATTAATCTTTTCTTCCTGCTCTCCTTGAGAACGGGAAAACAAAGACAATGTGTCTTCTCAAACTCACAGGTAAAGAATTTTGGTGTGTTACCTGGCTTCACCTTCCTGCCACCTACACAAGGGAGTGTCTAGGTATAGAGTGACGGCTAATGGAGTACTTAAGAGCCTGAACTCAGCAATGATGATGATGATGATGGTGGTGGTGGTCATAGTGGAGGCGCATTAGTTAAGGTCTCACAGTAAAAAATTCTGTCTTTAAATATTCAGGTATATCAACCTCAAAGCACAATGCCTGATGTTATTGAAATAATAGCCCACTTATTTAGTATCCACTAAAAAGCCTCTTTGTACATGTCAGTAAAAGGAAACAAATATCTATGTTTAAATACTTAGCCAGAAACACTAAATATTTGTCCTCTTTGATAGGAAAATGCCTTTTAGTCCACTATCTCCATCTTAGTGCTGGAGGAACAGCACCACTCAGTGGGCTAGATAAGAACTGCACCTCCAAATGCAACTTTGGCTTAGGAGAACTTAAAACGAAATTGTTCTGCTATTATGAAACAAGTCAGGTCCTTAAAGCTTCTGGAGAGCTTGCAGTCCCAAAAGCATTGGGATGGACACTCCATCCTGCCCAAACCTCATTGTTTGCTCCTAGGGAACAGCAGCCAGTGCAGAGTAGGGGGTATGGTGTGGAAGTGAAATCGGAAGAGGTGACAAGGTAGAGATTTCCTAGGGAGATTTCTGAGTTTGTTTGGAAGAGACACTTTCACAAGCTGCTTGGGGAGGACAGTGGGGCATCAAGGGCCTGCTCAAGCCTGAAGCAAAGAGAAACTTTTTTTTTCTTCGATCGTAAGAAGGAAAGAAAAGCAGAGGAGAGGACAAGTTCTGAGCCAGTAGGAAAACAGAAAGCCCTACACTTTCCCAAAACCTCAGAAAATTCTACAGAACTCACTAACACTTGGTGTAAATGGACTTTTTGTATTGCAACAGATTTCAGTGAAAGGAAGAAGACAAAGAGATCCCAGTTAGCATCTGAGTTTCTTCTGAAAGCCTCATCTCTCCAAATGACCGTTTCTTCCTTTGGAGGGGTGGGTGGCGGTAACAAGTGACAAATGGCTTCATCAGTCTCTCTGACTAGCCCCTAGCTTCTCAATCTCTGCCTCTCTGTTAGAGATCTATTTATGTTATTGACTAAAAAGCAGGCCTTCAAATTCTAGACATCCGACTGTCCAATGGCATAGAAGCAAAGTTGTAAGACAGGTGTGGGAATTATCATTCCGTGTTTGGGAAAAATGAAGTATCATTATGTGATTTTCCAAAACTGCACTCTGAATTTAGCATCGGTGCCATCTGAATTTCTGCCAAGGAAAAACATCTAATCAGGATGATTGAGCAAAGTGCTTTTCGCCTGCTATGATGATGCTGAGCTTAATCAAAAAGCATTTATTAAGTACTTAATTACATGCAGCACTGTGCTGGTGCCCACGGAGAGAACTGTGTGTACCTGGCCCCTCCTCTCTAGTTGATTACATCCTATAGAAGTGGGGATGGGGGAGGGACGGGGAAGGAGAAACAGGAAGGAAGCTAAAATTTCACCAGTTCCTCATTTGTGCCAAGTCCACTGTAGGGATTCAATACATGATTTAATACTAATGGTCACCTTAGGAGAGAAGAATCATTTTATAGTTAAGATAAGTGAGGCTGGGTTGGGGTGGGGGGTTGGTGAGCAGTAGTGTGTAGAGCTGGAATTTGAGCTGTGTTTTCTGGCTCCAGGGCTCTTTGCCCTACACCACATTTCCTCTGGGAGGACCGGCTAACTTGGGAAAAGGTGCTCAGAATGAAAGAACTCTTCAAAACAATAAGACAAGCGTTTGGGGATGGAAGGCAGAGATCATGTAAGTCATATAAATTGGGATCAAAGAAAGTATGTCTTACAGACATTCCAAAAACGACTTTTTAATTCAGGCCAATCTGATGCAAAACACTTTGCTTACTATCTCAGGCTTGAGGTGCTCCATCAAGTGGGGCCTGAGAAATAGTTTCCCCTTTCTCCTCCCACCCCTACCTTCCCCATTTAGGCATTCTCTGATTGCCCTTGAGGTTTAAAGTTTATACTTCAGACAGCAAACCTACGACAGACAGACCCGGGGCATTTTGGGAGAACGCTGCAAGGTCATGGCAACATCCACAGCAAACCTACCCAAACGAGAAATCCGCTCAGATGAGACAGCCACTGCTCTTGGCGGCCCGGCAACGTGCTGAAGACCCCACCGAGGACCCTGTCACCCTTGTAGCCATTGCTCAGTGCCTGGTACAGGTCTGCCGCTCATGTGAGCATGTACTGTTTGTGTGTTTGAGCCTCCCCTGCCCCGCCTCAGGCAACTTACGCTATTTATTTCCCTGTGCCCTCTACTAGCCCTGTTGGTCTTTCACATACATCTTAATATCCATATCATTAAAAAAAATTTTAAGTGTATTTTTAGAGAGAGGGGGAGGGAGGAAGAAAGAGAAGGAGAGAAACATTGATGTGAGAGAGAAATATAGATCAGTTGCTTCTTGTTTATACTTCTACCAGGGAACAAACCTGGAACCTAGGCCAGGCCAGGAATCAAATGGGCACCCTTCGCTTTGCGGGATGACACCCAACCAGCTGAGCCACACCAGTCAGGGCATATTATCCATATCTTGATATAATTAATACAAAGCATGTGTGACTGCCCAGTCCAATGTCCCTCATGCTTCTCTCCTCAATTTTTACAAGCGTTTCTATTCTTCCTCTGTTTCTCTCATCTCTCATCTCTCCTCCTCCATCTCCCATCTCTCCTATCATATGCTTCTTGCTCTCATCCCCCACCTCCCATTAGAATCTTATTTTTATACCTTTCCCCTCACTTCTCTTTGACTCAGTTCAAGTCAACGACCGTTTGTTGCATGGGCACCTCTGGGCTGTGTGTGATGGACTACACCTTAGAGTGTCTGAAGTTTAGCTGTGTGGATGAGGCATAAACGTGACGCTCTTAATGATGTTTTTCCTTGGCCATCATTCCATAGTACATACAGATCCATGCATAGGGATCTACCTTTAGGCTTTTCAAGGACACCTTCTATTGGTACACTATTTTATTTGGCTAGTCCCCTGTTGATAGGTATTTAGATTGTTACTGCTTTTAATAAAGAGAATGTTTTACAAATGATGTTGCAACAAATATCCGTAGGCAAATATCTTTCTCACTTTTTTTTTAGTATAACTGCAGAAAAAAATCCTACAGTCAAAGGATAAGTATTTAAAAACTTGGGTAAATGTTGATTTGGTAGGTTTGGCAGATTTGGCCAAACTGTCCTCAAAATGTTTCAGTAATTCACACCTTTTCTAACAGTGTCTGAATGGTTCCCACAATCTAACTGATACTTTTCATCTTTGCCAATCTAAGTAAAATGACAACTTTTGTTGGTTTAATTTGCATTTTTAAAATTGTGGAAAAGGTTAAACATACCTTCTCTATGCTGTTTGTCTTTCTATTTCTGTGAACTACTTGCTTTTGTCATTTGCCTGTTCAAAAAACTTTTTAAAACATTAATTTGAAATGCTTTTTGTGTAATAAGGATATTAGCTCTTTATCATGTGAGTTAGAGTTAACATAATGCTCTTTTTTGTGCATATTCTAAACTTTTGTGTATATTCTAAACTTTTTTTTAAAACTGTGTTTTTATTGTGGTAAGATATTTATAACATATTTGCCATGTTAACTATTTTTAAGTGTACAATTCAGTGGCATTAATTACATTTGTAATATTACACAACAATCACCACTACTTGTATACCTACAGCTGGAATTGCTGGATCTTATGGTAATTCTATGTTTAGCTTTTTGAAAAATTGCCAAACTCTTTATTAGCTGTTAATTTGTTTATTAGCTCTAAGACCATTTTTGTGCATTCTTTAAGGTTCTCTTTAAGATATATCGTCTGAAAATAATTTTACCTCTTTCTTTCCAGGAATGCCTTTTATTTCTTTTTATTGCCTAATTTCTCTAGTTCTGTATACTTTCATAGCATATATTAGCATATCAAAATATTTGGTTTTTACATTAAGTGTACTCTTTCATGAATAAAATTATAGCATGGCTATTATTTTACAACCTGCTTTTATGACACACTACCTTATGGAGCTCCCCCCCACCCAACAGCATATAGATCTACCTTATTTTTTTAATTGCTGGATAATATTTTTAGTATGGGTACTATAGTTCACTTAACTATTCTACAAATAATAGATAGCTATGTTGCTTCCAGTTATTTGGCATTTAGATTTTAACTTTATGTTGTCTTTCTTTCTCATGCAGAAATTTCAAACTTTTTTATTGTTGTAAATCGGTGTACAAGAAAAAGTTTCAAACTTTTTATGTAGTCAAATTTATTACACTTTTTTCTTTAGTGCTTCGGGGTTTGGTGTCATGCACGAACAGTCTTTACTGTTAGACGATGCTAAGTTTTTTCTAGAACTCCTGTTGATACTTTTGTGTTTAAATCTTTGAACTATTAGGAATTTATTTTGGCTTAAGGAATGTGGGAGTGATCCAACTTTATTTTCTTCCAAATGGCTAGCTGGTTTTCTCAACATCAACTGGGAAGTACTTATCAAAGAAATATAAGGTTCAAGTTGAAAAAGGATAAAACCTTATTTCTCCTAGAATTGTCATACAAGCAAAGACTCAGACTCAGGAGAGTGAGTCTCCTGAAAAGAGGGTGAAGCCTACTTGTTTAGAACTGAATCCGAGCCAGATTAGGGTGCTACTGAATAGCAAAATCTGTGAGACTGGCTTCTAATTTAGTTCCTTTATTCATGCGCATTGGTGAAATCTGTAAATATGTCATAGGAATTAGAATCTTTATTCTGTTCTTGTCCCTCTACTGGTGTTTTGAGCTAAAAATGGGAACCCTAAAATTCTGCCGGTGGTTCTACTTAACGCATGGAGCTATGCCTGCAAACAAAAACCGAAGGGACCGAAAAAAGTTAACGTTTTAAAAAGAAGCAAGTACGGCTGAAAATAGTTAAATTCTTGGATTTTGAATACATCCTTTAATGCTCAAGCCTCTGACCAACAGCAGACCTGGAACCGAGCTCGGCCGCTGCTGCGGCCCACAGGTCCGGGCCTTCGGGGAGGGGTACGCCCCTCCCTCTGCCTTCGCCAATAGGAAGTAAGGAGGCGGGGCCCTGGGGGGGCAGGAGGCGGGGCGGACACAGGAGGGGGTGTGTCTGGAGTTGGGGCAGGCAGATTCTTGAAGGTGGCAAATTTCCTGGGCCCTCGGCGCCTGGGAACAGGTGGAGAGGCCTGTTGGCCCAGGCTTCGGCCTCAAGCGTCGGGAAATGGCGGCGAGGGTGAGGCTGGAGGATGTGAGTTTACGAACGTGGCGGGCAGCTAGCCCCGGAATCTCCGTCTTCCTGTGCTGGGCGCGCTGGGCGGAGACTGCGCGGGGAAGGCACCCTCGCTCGGTGCAGCCCCGGCAGGAGGCGGTGCTTCCTGCGCAAGGTTGCTGGTTGCACGGTGTTAGGAGGCACGGGGACCGGGTGGGGTTCGCGATGCGTCGGCTCCCGGGTCTCCGCGGGGATGGGCTGCAGGGCGGTGGCTACGCTGGTAACGGGGTCCCGGAGTGCGCCCAGCCCAGGTGGGGTGCTCATCTTTGATCCCGGAACTGAGAGCTTCACGTGATGCGCGCCTGGCCTGACAGCACCGGCTCTGGGCGTGTGTCTCGGAGTCACGCCGCTGGGTTCCGCTCTATCGCCCTTAGGACGCTGGGGGCGAATCTCCCCTCCTTGCAGGTCCCCTGCCTTGGCCCTAGAGGACTCTGAACCTGGAGCGGCTGCAACAGGCAGACCAGCCGCCGGCGTCCCATGGGTAGACCTGTCGCTATTATCACTCCGAAACCAGCATTGGAGAAAAACAATGCCGTGGTGTTTCGAGTCTAGGCATAATAGGAATGAAAGGATTTTTAAGTCCTTAGATGGACCCAAACCAGATTAGTAAAAAACCAGTGCCCTGTTTTACAGTGTACATAATACGGAGCGATAGCATAATTGCAAAATCTTGGCTTCAGTATATTAAAACATTTTTAGGGAAATGTACTGTGCGCAGGATTAACCGGGTTGCCCTACTGGCACAAAATAAAAATATTGCCTTTCCTAAATGCAAAGTCAACAGTTACATTAAACCACTAATTTGGATTAATAAATTAATAGAAAAATTATTGTGACCCTATTCACTGAATTAGGTGCATCAGGCAAGACACGTGAAACACAGTTCCAGCCCTAGGGAAGAGTTTAGGTTCTTTGGTAAATAGTGACCTTAGTTAAATTATCTTGACTAAATAAAGACTAAACAATTTCTAATAAAACTACAAAATTCCCTCCCCCCCCGCCCCAGTAGAGAAAATGGAACACTAACTAACACCTGGAAGTAGATTTGAGACTCCTATGTATTTTTTGAAAAATTGATTGTTTCTAAATTTTTAAGGGTGGGATTCATAAACTGACAATGTATGGAAAAACTGGTTTCTTGGTTGATGCTAACCTACCTCAGGGTTCTTGGATCTGTAGCTTTTAGCTGTAGAATGAATACAATTCTGGAAATCTGTTTCACCAACAATTACATCGCTAAATCACTTTCAACCCAAGCAAGTTGCCTGCTTTGGTATTTTTGTGGATATGAATTCAATCATTCTGTAAAAAGCTAAAAATTATCTGCTCCAGGCCCAGACACTTCAGTGACTTAGAAGAGGCAAATGCTTTTTACCAAAGGTTAATTGTTTGCAAGCTGTGAAACCAACTCTGGCTAATTTAAGGAAGGTAGGGATTTATTTGAAACAGGCTAGATGAACACCAAAGCCTCTGAAAACCCAACAAGAGCAGCTCAAGTCCTTTCAGGGCCTGCTCTGGAGTGAATCTGCCTCAATCATGGCCTCGCTTTGCTTTTGCTGCTCACAGAGAGTTGGATTGCTCAGGTCTCTGTGGCTTGATGACCAGCCCTAGGACAGAGGAGGGTGAAGAATATTGAAAGATGTTCCCATTGAGACTTAATGCAGAGGTAGATGGTGGGTCCCCAAAGGAAATAGAGTTATTGTTGCAGAAGAAAAGGGAAGAGATATGAAGCTACAGGTATCTTTTACAGGTTGTAATGTAGTTACTCATGTGGAAAATGAAGAAATTATTTGGATTCAGGAAGCATCTCCCCTTCACCTTTCACTTGCAGGGGGTGAGTTAGAGAGTGATGGGGTGCTGTTTGTATGGTTTTGCTCTATTTCCCGCAGGACCCATTGGACAGTACATTGGATATAGCCATCAAATACATTGTATTTACTGAACATCTAATGAGCAACAGAGAGAAGAAAACATACTGTAGGCCTCGACCCCTTCAGTAGAGTCAGGGAAGACGATACAAAGCAGCATATGAAATATTCCAAATTAATATTAAGGGCAGTATATTTTATGAGTTTTAAAGTAGAAAGATAGCAAGTGGCTGGACAAGTTTTATAGAGAACATAAGTTTTGAGCCCCGGCAGTTTGTCTTAGGAGCCTACCCTTAACCACAGCAGTTACCGCCTCTGGTCAGAGTTGAGTGCCCCTACAGCTCTTGACAATCTCTCCCAATGATGACGATACCATAAGTGAGTTAGGGAACTGCCAGGACAGGTCTGGAACATTCATTCATTCCTCACATGTTCAGAGTGTCGACCATGAGCCACTGCTGGGCGCTAGCATTACGAAGACATAGGAAGTGGGGAGACAGTGGGTCTCATGAAGTCTACTGGGGAAGACAGATAAGGAAGAAGACCATCACAAGGATAGTGTGACAGAGGAGGTGAGCACCAGAAGCTTGGGAAGACATGGTGGGGTGGCACGATCCAGATGCTTGGCTTCCCAGGAAGGCTACCTGTGGGAATGGCCCCACCTGAGCCTGGAAGTCTGCGTGGACATTAGCTAAGGGAAGAGCTGTGGAAACTGGGACATCTGCTGACGGAGGGAGAGCTAGGGGAAAAGGAGTCTTCAAGGGAATGGAAATAATAAGAATCACACCATGAGTTATGGCACACTAAACAGGAAGCCGTCCAGGCAATGAATTTAAAAAATTGCAGCCCTGGCCACATCACATGGCTCAGTTGGTTGGGTGTTGTCCTGGAAAGTGAAAGGTGGCTAGTTCAGTCCCCATCAGGGCACATGTCTGAGTTGTGGGTTTGGTACCCAGTCAGGGCATGTGCGGGAGGCAACTAATTGATGTTTCCATCTCACATCGATGTTTCTCACCCTCTCTTTCTCCCTCCCTTCCCCTCTCTCTAAAAAAAAAAAAAAATCTTTTTAAAAAATTGTGGAGCAGCACTGAAGGCCTAAGGTTGGAAGTCAAGGTGCCCACCCCAGATCTGGGTTATGCCCCAGATCACTGAATTATTTATATAACCCTAGTAGCCGCTAGCTATCTGACACCACCTTTACCCCTTCCGAAGTAAAAAGCCCTCATCCTCTGTCTCCTGATCCTATTCTTACTTCCCTTTTGCTCAGTAAAGCTTCACTTTCCTCTCATTCTAGTGCACCTAGTCAACCTGTTGCATTATTTGTGCTAGTCATTTGCTAATTTATTATTACTTCCCTATATCTCATGCACTGTATTCTCTTGTACGCTGTGTAGTCGTGCATGCCTTTATCCCCAACCTCCCTGATGAAAATGTAATCTCCTTTTGGACTGCGTCTTATGTTCTTTTATCTTGGGCAAAGTGCCTAATATAGAACAGTTTTCAGTAAGAATCTGAGATGAAGAGATTGTTGTATGCACCAGAGACGAGAAAGTACTGTTCCTGTCAAGGCAATACTTTTAAAGGTGACAACTAGACTTTTAAGTAGCAGCTGAACTTTTGCCGACTAACTTCAGTGACATCGCAAGTCGTTGTTTTCATTGAGAATCTGACAGCTGCAAACTAAAGTCTCCTTGGAGGTCTATCAGGGTGGTCGGTGCTCTACAACATTTCTATCGTAACTGAAAGTCTGTTCTAAGACCTCTTCAATAAAGCCTTTACCAACTTTCCCAAATTTTATGGAATACAGACACATAGCTGAAAAATTGCAACCATATGTAGTTATTTCATCAATAATATAAATGTTAAATCAACATATAAGTGTTGAGGGCTTGAAAATTGTTTGCTTGCTTGAAGATTAATGAATTAAGATGTCCTCTGCCTGTTTTAATAATTGTTGTTTTTACCAATATGTATACTAGTTATCTAGAGGCTTATGGTGCATTTTCAAAATTGGCTTTAGGTAGGGAGGGTTTTTTTTGTTTGTTTTTCTAAAGTTTGATAGTTTACTAAATTTGTCTTAGGAACATGACCCAGAAGGTGGTAATCAATGCTTGCTTTCTTTTTTCTGCACCCCAGGGTTCCTTGGATCCAACCCAAAGTATTGAAGATGACCCCCTTCTGGACACCCAGCCTCACCCCCATTACTTACTACACGCTCACTTTAGACCCAGATTCCATCCTCTCCCTACAGTCGTCATAGCAAATCTCCTCTTGTTAGTGCATGTAAGTTGGCTGGGAGAAAGTGATCCATCCAGAGGTGATGTTCTTAAAAAATATATAAGCTGCCCTGGCTGGTGTGGCTCAGTGGACTGAGTGCCGGCCTGTGACAGAAAGGGTCACCAGGTCGATTCCCAGTCAGGGCACAGGCCTGGGTTGCAGGCCAGGTCCCCACTTGGGGGTGTCTGAGAGGCAACCTATGGATGTATCTCATATATCAATGTTTCTCTCCCTCCCTTATCCCTTCCTCCCCCTTTCTAAAAATAAATAAAGGAAATCTTTTTAAAAAACTTTATGTGTGTGTATATATATATATATATAATATATATATATATATATATATATATAAGCTCTTTGGATGGCAATTTGGTTATATTTATCAACATTTAAAATGTGCATACTTTTTCACTCATATCTCTACTTCAAAGAATTTTATTGTAGACATATTTGCAGTGTTATCCAATTTCTTTCCAAGAATGGATAATACTTTAGTCATTGCTCTACAGCAGTGTTTCTGAAACTTCAATATGGATCAGACTTCCTGGCATGCTTCTTGAACTACAAATTGCCCTGCCACACCCCAGAGATTTTGACTCAGTCCCTTTGGGTGGGGGCCCAAAAATTTGCATCTCTAACAGGTTCCTTGGCACTGCTGGTGCTGCTGGTTGGGAAACCACACTTTAAGTTACTAATCGCCTACTTATTTCTTAATCTTAACATATCATAGACATCCATCCAAACTAATACACAGAGATTGAGTTAATTCTTTTATGGCTGAATAATCTATTATATGGATGAATGTACCTTAATTAACTCAAGCATTCTTCTAGTGTAGATGGACATATGTGGGCAATTTTCAAGTTTTGCAAGTATGGACAATACTGTAGTAAATATTCATATCCGAGTGTACTAGGTACTAGTGCTTTTCATTCTGAGGGACAGAGTCCTAAGGGAGGCAGCTGGGTCAAGATATTTCCAAATTATTTTTCTTAGACCAGTCAGCATTGTATGAGAATGTCTGTTTGCCTATATTTTGGCACCAATCTTTTAAATTTTTGTCAATGTAATTGGATAGTTTTTATTGTTCTCTTAACACTGAAACTAGAAATAAACTTTTTTATTTTTTACCCTCTTTTAAATCATGATTTTTATTAGCTACCTTTAAGGTACTAAGCTAACTATTTTTAGTATTTTCAGTAATAGAGAAGTAGTCAAGAAACTGTGTTTGCATTAAGGACCTATATCTGTTAAGATCAGACTTGGGGCTGATTTCTATTTTATTTGTGATTTTATTTGTTTTCCAAGTTTTCCAAAATTTGCAAGTTCTGCAAATTTTTCTTCAAATTTTGTTTTAAAAGTTTGTAAAAAATATTTTTAAACTCATTTATAAAAATTGGATAGAAAAGTCAGGTTTAAGAGGATATGCTGGGATGGTGACGTTTCTTAAATACAAATATTGAATATTAAACCTACTGCTTTCCTTTCCACCAGGTGGTGTTTGTTGTTTTAGCCTTTTTAACAGGTGTGCTTTGTTCTTACCCTAATCCAAATGAGGACAAGTGCCCAGGAAACTACACCAACCCTCTGAAGGTTCAGACGGTTATCATCCTTGGGAAAGTCATTTTGTGGATTCTGCATTTCCTTCTCGAACGCTACATTCAGTATCACCACAGCAAAGTAAGAAGCCGAGGCTATAACACGATCTACCGATCAACACGGCATCTTAAAAGACTTGCATTAACCATACACTCCACTGGTAAGCCCAGTTGTCTCTCTCAGCTTGTCTGGCGTGCTTGAGTAACAAAAGTGACAGCAGAAAGAAAATGGGAAGATTGAGTTTATAATCAAATACAGCAGGTCCTTGAATAACGTTGTTTCATTCATTGCTGTTTTGTTGAAATGTGGATGAGGTGACATAGGAACTTGACTCTCGTTTGGATCAATGACCTATGTTCAGATGGGTTTCTTTATATGCTATTTCACTTAAAGTCACAGAAACCTATTTATGATGTTAAGTGAGGACTTACTGTAGGTTTTTCACATTTTTGTGAGAATGATATATGTTGTGGCCACTAAATTCGGATCACCTCAATGTCTTGAAGCTTAATTTTTCTTTGGAATCTGTGTTTATTATTATACGGGAGGACATATCCTTTTCCCCTCTGTCCTTTCGGGTTCTGAGCTGAGAGCCCACTGTAATAAAAGACAGATTAATGGGAGAAAACCAAACAAGTTTAATAATATGTATGCCTCCCATAGACATGAGAGAGACCCAGGATATCTGAGCAATTCCCTAAAATGACCCAAGCCACCACTTTAAATACCATCTCCAGCTAAAGACGAAAGATGTTGGGGGTGGGGAGGCAGTTATGGGAGGTTACCGAGAAAAGTGCAGTAAACAAGGGTAAGGTTGTTAGGAGATGTTAGTAGGTGCCCTCTCCATTGATAAGAATTTCTTAAGATTTAGCATCATCCTTTTTAAAAAAAATTAATGAACTAATTAATTAAATTAAAATTAATTAATTAACTTATTTATGAGTCATCCATCTCTTCCCGGTACAGAGAGGGAGACAGTCTTACACATGGATACAACTTCTACTCAGTGTTCAGCGATTTTCCTGTGTTTGCTGTTTCTTAAAAATAATCAGGTTAAAATTATCCGTATGCTAATGTTTTATTTTCAGTTGGCATTTTCTGTTCCCATTCATTATGAACCTGGTGTCCATGAATTCCTGTGTGAAATGTAGAAATGCCCCCCTTTCCTTATTCATCTCAAGCAGATATAAATGCTGCTGCTATTTGATACTTGTAAGATAAGTGGGAATTCTTTTATTTTAAGCGAAGCTCAGTACTTGTCTTTTAGTAAGAGAGATTGTTAAATAATACCATGTACTATCCAAAACAAAAAGAGAGAAACAAATTATGAAGGCAAGGTCAGAAAGTCCACACAGGATTTAGAGTGCATGAATGCCTGCTTCTCTTTACTGTTGTACACATTTTAAAGCCTTAATGGAATTAAACTGAACATCTTTAGGTAGTTTAGCCTAAGTTTCTATCATTTTAAAAGACCATCTTTGAATGTGAGTCCAGAAGAAATCTTTAAACATTTTGAAACCAGATTAGAAATGAATACTTTTCGCCAGAAAAAAAACAGCTCTACAGAATTTAATTTTTATTTTTCTTCTGTGTTCTGTTAGTACCATTCCTTAAGGGCAAACTGCGAGTTCATCCACTCTGACCTTGTTAGTGGAAGATATGGAGGGCCATACTACAGCAGACAAAGCAGCATTTTAGGGAGATGGCTGAATTTTGCTCATCCAGAAGGGGGCGGCATTTACTTCTCGCTTCCTGAGGAACGGTGTGGTTTTCTTGTTCAACTTGTGATGTGTAGTACTGTCTCTTGGCCACAAGATGTCACTCTCACCTTTCTTCTGGGGGCGGGTAAGGTAGTGGAGGAGATGGAAATAGGCAGAAACCTATTTTTTAACTACTGAAAAACCTTATATGCTCTATGACCAAAATAATGTTCCATCTTAAGTGATTTTCTGGGAATAGCATTCTTTTAGGACTCGTAGTTTTGAGGCTACCAAAAGAGTGGTATCTGACTTTACCTTTCCTCTGACTTTCAAATTCTTGTTAAACATGTGACCCTTAATCATAATCTGTTTCTAAACAATTGGACCCTTAGTTTAATCACAGATGGCATCACTTTTATGTCGCTCATACAGGGACCCAGAAAATCAAGGAGATTGGGGCAGGAATTTGCCTTGTTTCTATTTTTCTTAAGTATATTGTTTTCTTATTTGAAGAAAAAGAAAGTAAATCATAGAACCTCCAGCTAATCAGAAGAGTATAACCATATTTTAATCACATGTGATAGTATTGCTGGATATTGATTAGCCTCATTCTGATACTTTTTCTTAGTCTCTAGAGAGAGGAAAATACATTTATTTTGTGGAGATGGGACTTTCCTTTTCTTCCAAATAAATTGAAAACATTTATCTAATTTATCTGTCCTCCTTCTTCAGATCCAAATACATTTTTAAACTCTATCAAACACTTATTGCCCAGCGAGTAAGAAGAGGCTGGGTCTTGCTGTAGTGGGGCCTGAGCCTGTAAGTCAGCCACAGGGCCTTGCCTGGAGGAGGGGCTGTATGGCGTATGTCTGGAATTGAGACAGGTCCCATAAAACCAGAATTATTATAATAATGGTACCCACCATTTATTGAGTATCTACCGTTTATCGAACACCTACTTAGGCATTGTCAGTTCCTCTCCTCCTACAGCAGGGTTTGTGTAACAAGTATTACTTCCCCAGGTTTAAAGAGGAGGAGTGTGAGGTCAGAGTGAGTTAACAGCTTTAGTTCATAAAAGGTGGCAGATTCAGAAGAACTGGGATAACGCAAATTTCTAAAAACTGCTTCATTTTTTACATGCACAAAGGACCTAAAGGAATGTCATTGTTAATAATTCTATAAAGCAAAAAATCATTCCTTAGTTTTTAAGGAAGTCCAGAGTCATATATTTGTATTATGAGACATTATTAACTCTTTGATGTTTTGTTTTGGTTTTCATTACCCTCAAAAGATGAGCAGTTTGGGGGTTTTTATCCTCTAACTTCCTTCACTGCTACCTAGAAAAGGCTCTGGGTGCGTGCACGGCCTCGGGTGTGGCACTGGGCTCTGGCTAACGCCATGGTGATATTCCTTCTTCTCAGGCAACACATCACTCCTCCTCATCCTGTGCATACAGCATTCCTTCCCGGAGTCCAGCAGGCTGTATCTTGACCTCATCCTGGCCATCCTGGCCCTGGAACTGCTCTGTTCCCTGACGTGTCTGCTCATCTACACAGGTGAGAAATACGACTAGGCTGTTCTTACAAAGCCCAACCCATCATCTTTGCCACAAGGAAGTTGTTGTTCTCAAAGATATTCTACGTGGCTGAGAACCTTTTGAGCACCTGTATCTGTCACTGCTGACCACATCCGAACTTCTCTCATTTCAGACCAACAGGAAGATACCAGTGAGTCACGTTTCTAAATTTGTGCCATCCACAAGTTTTTGTCAACTAAAGTGAAGCCTTTCCGATACAAATTAAAAAATTCCAAAAAGCCCACAAATGTTTGATTCCTCAGAGGCAACTGAAATGTAGATCTGGCATTTCCAATGAAAAGTAACAAACTATAAAATAGGTAAATAACGCATGCAAAACTGCATTAAGCCCAAAATTGCTTTGGGAGAGATCATTTAAGAACCCACTTCTTTCCAAATTTAGAGCTATCGAGGGCTGGTCTGTCTGTCCGCCTGTCTGTCTCCTCTCTTTTAAATCTCTCAGTGGTTCAAAAATATATATATAAATAAGAAAACTCTCAGTAGTAAAGTTAAAGTAAGCCAGCTATGTTAGTATGAAAAACAGATGAAAGGATACTTTAACAGAAAAAAATTCAAGCCCTGGGGAAATCCACATTTCATTCTTGCTGCAGCCGTAGCTCACTGTGTGCCATTGAGCGACGGTCATTTTCTGACTACAGAGTGCCTTATCTGTCCATTTTCAAAGAAGTCACTTCTCTAGTTGTGAAGGAATAAGTCACATGAACTTCATCTTGTGTTTAGTTTTACTGATTTTTTTTTTTTTTTTTGTGCATCTCCTTGAGGGCCCAGAGAAAAGTATTTAGAATAGGAATGGACTACCTAGTTTATAAATGTGAATGGTGTCACATCTTAGTGGACTTTTATACATTTTCCTGCAGTTATCAGTTAACAATTGGCCAAATTAAGTAGATTACATTTGAACCTTACTAAAAAAAGAAGTGCAAGGTATGAGGAAAATATCTGAACAGTCTGATTGTCACTAAAAATAGAAATGCACACCACCCACTTAATCTAATAGAAAAGCGTGAGACTAGTTTTAAAGTAAGGTTCGTTTTTCAGTATTCGGGAAATAGCTCAATATTTCAGGAAAGTGACCCATGTGAAAGAATGAACCTGGGCTTATCTTGATTGATCAGTTCCGTTCTATGACAGCATGTCTGTCGAGTGCTGTTAATGGGGTTATAAGGTAGATCTGAGCATAGAATTCAATTAGCGTGTTACTTTACAACATCTCTATGACTTTACTTGTTTACTATAAGGGGTGCAATCCTTCAGTCAAGTATATTCTGTAATTTACTGTACCGTTTTTAAAGGATTTGCTGTGTTTAAAATTAATCATGCTATTAATAAGCCAGGTAATGTTAAAAACACAGGCAATCACCTGACTGCATTTGAGAAGAGGCAGAGGAAGCAGATACCCCAAGGATTCTGAGAGGAACTAATCTGGGGCACAAGTATACCAGTTACATGACACCTAAACTTGAACAAATAGAGAGGATTTTCCTTAACTATGTACCATTTATTGTAAAGATTTTATTTATTTATTTACTTATTTTTCAGAGAGAGGGGAAGGGAGGGAGAAAAAAGGGAGAGAAACATCACGTAGGCACGCCCCTATTTGGGGACCTGGCCCGCAACCCAGGCACCCCGACCAGCAATCCAACCGGCAACCCCGATCCACAGAGCCCCACCAGCCACCAGCCAGGGCTACCCTGCATTTTAACCCGTTGTCTTCCTAATTGGAAAGAATTGCTTTGGTCTATAATCAAAGACTTAGAAGCATAACTTATCTTTATTTAAATAAAATTTTAAATGTTTTATTTGAACACACCATGAAAAATTGTCCTTTTAAAACTTAACTTGCTTCCTAATTGAAGAAAACTTGATCATTGGTAATTCAGGCCTGTAAAATAGAGTATAATTATTACAATCATAAATTTACTTGGGATAGGGTTTCTGCAAATACTGAATTTCTTTAGAAGGCTCGAGTGTGACTGTTTTCTCTCCACATCCTCAATGATAGGTGCACTTTTTAAACTGTAATGTTCCTTTAAATGTACTGTAGGCTCTCACAGGAGAGATGTAGGGAGTCGCTTCTGGAGATAGATGTTGCTTTTGTTCAGTGTCACAGAAAAGTTAAGGTTGGTTCCTGATAAATGCATTTTTCTTGCTTCTCTACTTTAAAAAGATAACTAGTGTTGATAAATGTTAAAGAGTAACTCTTCAGGGCATGATTCTCTGGTACACTAATCCTAACCTAACCTTGACTACTTTATTTGCATTGCAAATAGTTAATCTCTAGAAACCAAGATGGACTCTTCCTATTGACCACTGATTTGCTTGACTGCCTATATAAGGAAAGCTAGGAAAATAAAACTTGAAACAGTTCTGAGATACTAAATTTGATGAGCTCTCCATGCATTTAAAAAGAAGCAGATTCAATAAAGGCCACTCAGTTATCAGCCTTCCCACAGCCGGTAAATTTGTCCTCTACTTCATATTCTTTACTCTTGCCAAGGTGATTGTATTTACAGGTAAATCTAATCATTAACAACTTCCCTGTTCAGAGTTTTCTAAGGGCCTAAGGAAGAAAATCGGAAGTCTTAGTGTGGCATGAAAGGCTTTGCATGAACTGGCGCCTACCCATCCCTGCTCTTCAGGGATGATGGTGAGATCCATTTGCTCTCGGGATAAAATCCAAATACCTTTTCATAGCACACCAGCCTCTCACATCTTCCCTGCCCACCTTTCCAGCCTCACCCCTTGTCTGTGCCCCAACCCTACTCACCGGAAACAAAAGAGGTCATAGTTGAATGATGTAATACAATAACATAAGTCATTTTGCTTCAAGGAATTCAGATGGCCAAGTAACAACTGCTTTGCTGACTGCCTTAGTAGGGCTTTTGTCTTACTCTGTATGAGCAGGACTCTGAATATCTGACGGACACACACACTATAGAGCGCTTGTTAACTTAATCCTCCAGCAAAATACCCCTGCAAAGTGATGCTTGCTAGATATTTGGACCCTGTGCTCGTGCTCATTATTTGTAAAGTAAATATTTTTAGTTCAAGCAGATATACTGTGAGTTTTTCCAGGCCAGCAGTGTCCAAGCCCCTACTCTACTGAAAGTATAATTTGGGCTACCTCCTTTAAGTCAGAAGAGGTAGGAAATTTAGGACCCTGAGACATTACGTTGTAAAGTAGCTTGTTTTATGGTCCTAAAGCTCTCTTATTCTGTGTTAAAGCTATTGTGTAAATGTAAGTTTTGAATATACGTACTTCATTAGAAAACACACTTTGTCTCACACACACCCTCACTCACTGCCTCGCTCCCTCCCCTTCTCAGGATCCTAAGTATTTGTCCTGGCTTTTCCCTCAACTAAAACTTCATTCTTTTAGTGAAGATTTAAAAATGTAAAACACCATCTTCTCCACTCCACTTGTCTGTGATTAACTTCGGGTTTCTGTCAATGCTGGACTTAAGCCCTACCTTCTTCCTCCTCCCTGATCCTCCCCTGACCCCCATCCCACCCATGCTGAGTAAGGGGCTGCTTTCCAGGGCTGTCTTAGCCCTGTGCAGCTCTGATTTATAGTCCTTTTCATACTGTCTTGGAACGTAGGCTTATTTGTATTTTTCCCTGGACTCGTACCTCTTTGTATAGGGTAGCATCCACAGCAAGCTTTGGAGTCCTGCTTCCTGGGTTAGAGCCCTGGGTACTTGTCTAGCTTCCTTGGGCTGCAGTTTACTTGATTATAGAAAATAAGGAGAAATAAGAGCACCCACCTCGGGTGGTTCTGAGAACTGAATTGAGTTCCATGTAAAACAGTTCACCTCTTCCTTCTGTGTTTTTAGTCCAACAAAAATTGTACCTATTATTATTATAAATAATCACTGTGTTCCCAGTGCTTAGTACAGGCTTGGCACATAGTAGACTTTCAAATGTTTGAGTACCTCAATAAAGGAGTATGCTTATTCTCTTTATGAAGCATTTTTATGCATATTCACATTTTTGAATATAGCCAATTAATGTAATTTAAGTAAATGGAAATGGAAAATTTTTTATAATTAGATAACCTGACAATGACTTTATTTCAGTGAAGATTCGCAAATTTAATAAAGCCAAACCACAGCCTGATGTACTTGAAGAAGAAAAAGTCTGTGCCTACCCCAGCAATATTACTTCAGAGACTGGATTCAGGTAAGCTTTGGGTGGGGAGTACTAGCTGAGAGGAAGGGAATTGTGTCCCCCCTCCCCCTGGAAATCTAGAAGCCATTCTGCTTAGGGATTATGACTGTGCATACGTGCTTTTAGAATTAGGTTTGATGGTACTTCCGTTTGACTGTGGTGAAACCCAGTTGAATCTCATTTTGGAATATTGCCTTGGCTTATATAACATGTAAGAAAAAGTAACAAAAGCAATAGGCTGTACTTTCACCAGTCTTCAACTGGTAGGGACCCATTTGCAAAAAGAATTGGTGAATATGTGTAACCTATTAATGTCTTGATTCTTCGCAGGACTATTTCAAGTCTAGAAGAAATCGTCGAAAAGCAAGGAGACATTATAGTGTACCTGAAGCGACACAATGCCCTGTTGAGTAAGCGGTTGTTGGCTTCCACTTCCTCTGACCTAGGCTCTCATCCAAGTAGAATATGAGAGTTCAAGGTCAAGACAGCAATTGCCGAGGGATCCAGACTAATTTAAGGCTGACTACCTGACAAGCTATCATAGCGAATTGCAGCTTTTGCCAAGTAACAGTTTACCGTTTTTGTCAGAAACCTGAATTTGGTTCTCCTGTGCGGCCATTTAACATGTAGGGTTGTGGATCATGTGGAAAGTGATTTGTAGTCTTGTTAACTAAAGGAGAATGTCTGTTTTGCACATTTTGAAATGATTTAACTGCCCGCTTTATCCCAGGACCAACAGTATAGTTCAAACATCTCCTGGGCCAACACTTCTTTCACATGACCTAAGAGTCCTGCAAGAATTTGGCTGTTTATAGAGGGAATCTGACATGCCAATGAATTTAAAACAGGGATGTAAGTTTTTCCCACTTTTAAACTGACAGGGAAGGCATTTCCTGTGTTAATGTTTCTTCCCATGGAGCCTTAGCATATATTTCATATGCTTGTGTGGTACTAGAGGGCAGCTTGGCCGTTGTAGCTTTCATATAGAATTTTTTCTTTGTAGAATCAAGTTCTCACTATGTTATTTACTCTGCAAACTCCTACAGTTTTCCATTCTCCAGAAATAAGATATGAAGATTACCTGGATCAGTGTCAGACTGACCAGTGTTAGACTAACCGTTGCTGTTCCTGCCATACAACCTTCTGGTGGCGACAGCTGAAATACTTAGGAAACCTTCAGCTTTCTCTTTATTTTTGCCCTTTCCTCAGGAAGTTGCTGTGTATTTCAGTACTGACTATCCCTTCACTGGAGCAGTAAGTTCAGTGATAGGAAAGGGATCTTCTGTGGCTTTAAGTTGGTCTAAAAAGTTAAAAGGACACATCTTAGTCTTGGGTTATATTTAAAAATTATGATGGGAATAAAATGTCCTATCAGCTTCTATACAGATACTAAACACATCTCATTCTCCAGATAAAGTGAAGCATTTTTATGAGTAAATGGCATTACTTGTTTTCCTAGTGTGCCTCTGTATCAGTTGCTATTGGCACCTTAACATGCTGCCTTAGAAACACTTTTGGTTGGGAGCTTAATATGAGGGAGGGGATCAAGTATGCTGCTAATTTATTTTATTTTTAACATCTTTGGTATTTAGCTGAATAATCAGTGTTCAAATTATTGGTGTGGAAATCCTTAACCAGACACAACTGTCTGGCAAGGGATGTAGCCATTCAGTCATACCACTGTTACTGATGGAGGGCAAACACCTGTTTCCTTCAGAGACAGCCATTGCGGGGCATTCTCAGAGGTTTTGACTACGGTAAAGGTGTATCACCTGCAGGCAATACCATCAAATCTCCAAAATGGCAAGAGTCACAGACTAAAGCCAAACTATTTTTAAAGTTCAAATTGTCTCCAAGTTTCCTGACTTTTCCCCCTCCCTTCTTTTCTCCTTTCCTTTTTTTTTTTTTTTTGTTTTGTTATGTCTCAAAACCATTACCTTCTCTGGAAATCTGTCTCTGACTTTGCTGTCAGCCATTTTCTTTTTCTTTTTTTAAATAAGATTATTTTAGAGAGGGGAAGGGAAGGAGAAAGAGAGGGAGAGAAGCATCAATGTGTGGTTGCCTCTCTTGCACCCCCTACTGGGGACCTGGCCCACAACCCAGGCTTGTGCCCTCACTGGGAATCTGAACCCATGACCCTTTGGTTCAAAGGCCAGCCGGCACCCAACCCACTGAGCCACACCAGCCAGGGCAGCTGTTTTCTTTTTCAAAAGGAAGACACTGATGGTAAATGATTAATTCTTATTTATTTTTAAATTCACTGTGAATCTAGTCAGTTTCTAAGGTTTATGGGATGAACCTTGGTTTACAGACAAAAAGGTATATTTCAAAAATTAGGGTACTCAGGTTCTAATGAGTAGGCTCTGTGAACACCAGCACTCTTTAAACCCACTAATGAACATTTCAAACAATAAAAGAAAGTGAAACTATGTATTAGAAGTAACAAAACAAAAGAATGACCAACGCAATTTAAATGTTGAGCATGCTTCTAGGTGGGATAAGTGGTGATGGAAGGAGACATGACTTGGGGTGAACACACAATACAATGTACAAATGGTGCGTTTTAGAACTATACACCTGAAACCTATAGAATTTTATTAACCAATGTCACCCCAATACATGCAATAAGAAATAAAATGATTTTTTAAAATGTTAAGCATGCTGTTCATCGGGCAAATACTGTGCTAGCACCAAGGATACAACAATTTACTGAGACAGACCTCGGTTTGTAGCTTACAGAGCACTAGCGTTTCTGGGCAAAGTAAAGTAATGGCAGTAAGCTGGAAGGTGCTATAGGAGCTCCAGGTCAGAGTGCCCCGGAGGGGACGGAGGCTTTAGGAGCTCCAGGCAAATTCGTGAGTAAGGAAGCAGGGCGGACAGCTACAGAAGACCACGAGCACCGTGAGTAGCTTGAACCAAGTGTGTAGCGGGACATGGGAGAAGAGGTGGGCAGCCTCAGATCCTGGAGGGTCTTCCTGCTGTCTGTCTGTGTTGTTGAAACAAAATGAAACTTTCTTCTTGGAGGGGTGCAGCTGTTAAGGGGGCATTGTATTTACTGTCATGTTAATATGATGCCCACCTTCCAGGGGGAGGTAGAAGATAATGTATTATAGAATTGTACCTCCAAAACCTATGTAATTTTATTAACCAGTGTCACCCAGTAAATTCAATAAAAAAGGGAAAAAAACCCACCTTCCATTAAAAAAAAAAATTATGAAACTGGCCCAGCCTATTAGAAAGTTTTCATTCACAGTCTATTCCTGTACAGATTCTAAGAGGATGTGAATCAGGTCCCACATAGAAATAAGGCCTAAGAGGTCTATTAAAAGTGTCAGTGAAAGTACAGATATGAGACTTGTCAGTCATGTTGTAAAATGAGACCTCACCCATCTCACAGTCCAGGAAGATGCCAATGCCTGTGGGTTTCACTCCCGACAGAAGGGGGGTTCTGCCAGCTCCTGGGGCATCATAACCATCTCCCTGCCGCCGAATCCTCCAGCATCCCTGACAGGCTGATGGGCTTCTCCTCATCCTTGTAGAAAGAGAGTCTTTGCAAACCCCGATAGCCCATTTGGATTTGTCTCCCACTTCTACCTCCCAAAAATGCCTGCCAGAATGAAAAAATGGAAAACCCAGGACAACTGTGTTGACTGTAAATCTTTTTGGAAAATCTGGAACCTTTTGTTTTCTCTTTGTATATCTCACACATTTTTTATCCTCAGAGACAATCAAGTTAGGGTGTGCCGTTTCAGGGTCTAGAATGATATCTACTCTAAATTTCTTTACAATTTTCTGCAAAGCAGAATACTGGAAAGGGAAACTGCAGCCTTCCCTCCTTAACTGAACTGAAAAGACTGATGGACTGAACTCCTCAGAGTTCTTGTAGAAATTTTTAATTTGTAATAGCAATTCCACTTCCGGCAGCACACTGCTCTCTGCTAGCTTACTTAGTAGACCTTTGAGTGTGGAATTGTACTCTGAAAATGCAGTTATATTAGCGCTGAGTTTCTTTTGAATAGCCTTTTCTTCATCAGCTAATCTCAAAAGAACTGCTTCTTGATCACGTGCTAAAAACTGCTGCAGGTGCTCAAATTCAGAGAGTAATTCCAGCCTTTGGTTTTCTACCTTCTCTCTCAGTTCTAAGGGTTTTTTGCTTTGAATGCTCATTAATTTCTGAACGTCTGCCATCCGCTTCTTGAGGGGCTCAATGTAGCTGCTGAGCATTTGCCTGTGATGGGCAGCAGCCTCCTCCATGGGCCTCACCTGGTGGCCCTGGTGGTCAGGGGTCTGAGTGCACAAGGGACACAACACCTCTAGGTCCTCCTCACAGAAGAGGGTCAGAACCTGGTTGTGCTTCTCACACAAGCACCTCTCTTCCTGATGCTTCTTCTTGCTCCTGGTGATCTGGAGGAGCTTGGCAGTGTCAATCATCCTTCCCAGCTGGGTGTTGCTCCTCAGGTCCCTCTCTTGGCACAGATGACGGCACACAGGGCAAGGGAGTCTGTCCTGCAGATCAGCCCATGACTGCTGGATGCAGGAGCGACAGAAGTTGTGCCCACATTCAATGGTGACAGGGTCTCTCAGGTCATCCAGGCAGATGGGACAGTTGACTTCTGCCTGGAGTCCTGCCAGAGCTGCTTCAACCGCCATGGAGCCCTGCATGAAGGACTGAACTGAGGTGGGTTTTCTTCAGGAAGCTGGGCTCTGCAGTGAGAAGTGGATATCCTGGGAAATCTCAGTCCTTACTTTGCTGGTAGCCTATAAAGTCCTGAGTCTTCAGACTTTGTAATTCCAGCTGCCAAGAGGAGCCCTTCCCATAACCTGCAGCCAGTCACAGCTCGGCTGGACAGCTGCTCCTCCGGAATTTGGAAGCTCAGAGGGCATTAAGCAGCTTTCTTGATCAGAACAGTTGTTTGTTATCTCAAATCATTAGTTGCTGTGGGTGAGAAGTTATTTATTTTTTTTTAAAAAAGAAAGAAAAACCACCCTGAGTTTTTTTCAAGGGGTCCCACTACCACATTCTAGTCAAACAGTTATCCTCTTCTAATCCCAGTCTTTCTTTCTCATGCCTTTGTCATTGTGCCCTATCTACTCCCACCCTCTGGGAACCCATCCCATCTACTGTCCCTTCACCCCCCCTGGGGCTATGGAAAGGGCACAGGCTCTGGGACAGATAGATGTGCCACACCCAAATTAAAACACAGCCTTGGTCACCTATCCATGTAACTTGGGAGAATTTATTTTACATCCTGAAGGGGTTCAGAACATGCCTCCCCCAAATACGCCATTTTGGATGTGGGTTATTTTAAGCTGAAGGCAATCAAGACTCAGTAGACTCAGGAAAAGCCTTTTAGCTCCTCCTTAACTGCCCTCCAAAAGTATAAAATTTCTCCATTTGCCGGAAGACTCAGCAATTATAAAGAAAAGTAACATTCGAAAGAAGGCCTTTCTAGCAGGAAGAGAGCTCTCACCAGAGAGAACTTTTTCACCTAAGAAACTCCTGCTTAACAGGACCACCTTTGTGTACTGCAGATGTCCCCCTCTCACCTCCTGTGAATCGCCTCCCCCAACCCCAGGACCCCAACCCCCTAGCCCTTCCCTCACCTCAAGATGAAGTCTCAACTGTCTGGCCGCCCATTTGAGTCTCAAAGCTTTGTGAAATTTCTGCATGTAAAAAAATGTAATTAAAATGGGTTTTTTCTCTTGTTAATCTTATGTCAATTTTATTCTTAGACCAGCCACACGCGCTAGGAGTGTAGAAGGGAACATTTTTTCTCCCCTACAATTCCAAACTCTTAGAATAAGGTATATGAGAATAATAATTTCACTATAAATTTTTGCCTTATGAGAATATAGAAGTTAAGGAAACCCCCATCAATTTTGAGGCTTGAAACAGAATTTGTGATGGCTCAGAATTTACATTTACCAAATTTAGTTGTAGCTTTTTTTAATCCTTGCTTCTCTACATGTGTTGTATAAGGAAATTCAATTTTCCCTGTGTATCCTCACCCTCCTAGCTTCTTAGCTGAGACATTCTGTGAATTACATATATACCTCCTATACACATGAGAGACACCCAGGAAAACTAACTTCCTGAAATGGCCTAAACCATCACCTTCAATATTGTCTTCAGCTGAAGATAAAAGATGTTGGGTGTGGGACACTTATGGGAGCTTATCCAGCAGAGTAAATAAAGGTAAGGTTGATAGGCAGATTTAAGTGGGTATGTGCTCCATTGATAGTTTCTAGAGCTTCAGCGTCATCCTCTTCCTGATATGGAGAGAAGCACCCTTACAAATGGAGATTTCTCTTATAAATGTAAATCTCCCTTACAAAAGGACAACTTCTACACGGTTTTCAGAGATTCTCTGGGATCAGGAGCCTTTCAAAAATAATCAGCCCAAATAATCTTTTTATCCCAAAGAACCCATATATATAGTGTGACTTATTCTGCTCCCATGAAACAACATGCCACAAAAGCCTCATTTGTGAAATGAGATCCAGGAAATAAAACTGGAAAATATTTTCAGTATTTACTAGTAAAATATCACCTCTAAATAAAGAATACCTATGAGACAAAAAGGTAAAACAAATAAACAACTTCCCATGAAGAAAAACAAGCAGAGAAACAATGTTATGGACAAATGCAGAAACAATAATCTAAGAATTACAAATCTGCCCCTTTTACTACACTTATTGTATCGGTAAGACTGAAAAAATCATTAAAGCCCCGTTTTGGCTTTGGGCGGTAGCTATTCAAGCACTATAGATAATTGAAGTAGAAAACTTTTATTTAAGAAAGTAATGCTGAACTATCCATCAACAACTGAAAGAAATGTTTGCTTTGCCCTTGTAATTCCACTATCACTAATTCTAAAAACTACATGTTAAGAACAAGAAAGCAGGCCCCCAAATAAGTGACTTATGCTAATCCCCAAGTCATCAAACCAAGATTCAGCTCTCCCAGAAACGGATTCTTAAACCAGTCAGGAATCACCTGATCAGTGCTCATGGGGTCAGCTGCCGGAGAGGCCCCTGCCGTCCCCTAAAGGAAAGGGACCTCTCCCTTTGCCTACAACTTCCTGTTCCCTTCAGCCGATACAAATCTTTCATTTTGTACAGCTCCTCGGAGCTCCTTTCTCTCTGCAAGACTGCGTGCTGCCCCATTGAATTGTTGATAAAGCCAGTAAGATCTTTAAAATTTGCTCGGTTGAATTTTGTTTTATAACACATATCACTTGAACAAATATTCAAAAATACATACAAAAAAGAAGAAGAACAACAAAAAGAGGCGTATTTGAAGACATTCTCTTCAGTACTGGTTTAAACCTCAAAAAATGTGGAAACACTGGAAATATCAACTGTCAGTATTGGCTGAATAAAGTACATTACAAACATGTTAAATACATGCTGTTCAAGAAACTACATGCAGATTTTAAAGAAAGATGGTAGCGCCAAATGTATTGATACAGAAGGAGGCACACAATACATTGTAGACTGAAAAAAGCAGGTAACTTCTCACCCCACTTCAGTCCAGTCCCGGCTGTTGTCTCTTCCCCCTAGACCACTGGACTACAATATTCCGAATTTCGTATTTTAGAAAATGAATGTACTACATAGACCATGTATTATATAAATGTCCATGGGATGACATAGGGAAACACTTCCTAATTAAACACAATAATAATTACGGAGCAGAATGAATGTGTGTTTAAACCAAGTGGGATAATTAAAGACTATAAAAAGCTTCCTGTCAGGTGATGTTTTGCCAAATACGTTTGCACCAAATTTATCAAAAACTTGTTATATAGCAGTTTGGGTTTCAGACTTGTGGGCTCTGCAGGATGACCCTGTGACCTGGGACTAGTGTCCACCAGGCCATTCCTGCCTGTGCACAGGTACAGGATTAGAATGTGCCCAAGTTTCCCCATATCCCTCACCAAGCCCAGGAGAGTCCTCGTGGTCTGTCCCTTATCTGGCACCAAGCCCACTCTAGGCTGGCTTCAGCCCCAGTTCTTCCTTTACTTTCTCCAGGTTGACCTACTGGCCCCAGAGTTTTTTTTGGGGGGTGGGGGTGTTAGAAACACTTTATTTCAATTGTCCATAAAAAATTTCTCTATACACAGTACCGAGTAAGTATAACTTCCATTTACTGACAACTGCATTCTCTCAAGGCAGCTTGCAAGTACCACCATTTGTTTTTAATTGAGATGTAATTGATCCCAGGGCAGTTGAATACTGCTGACCTGGAGCCCAGGAAAGCTCTAGCTACCCGTGTCCCTCCTTAGCTCCTCCTCTTCCTTCAGAGCTCACACACCCATCCCCAACATCCAATTTTAAGGTTCAGTATCACACACACTCTCTATAAAACTTAATCATTATAGTGATGTTCCACACTAACTATGAAAATATTCAGCCTGTATCTTTCTTTCTTATTACTGGTCCTTACGCATCCAGCTCAGGCAGTGCCTGGCACCTCATAGGAACTCATTAAATATTTGTTGCATTAGGTTCCTGGTGCTCCCCCATACACTTTGTGGCTTTGGGTAAACTACTTAGCCCCCTACAAGAAGGCAGCCTGGTTGGAGTAAGGGAGATCAAGGCCATTCAGAGCCTGAGAATTGGAGATAGGGGCCCCATAGCTCTCATCCCTCCACTTCCCCAACCTCCCCGAACCTTCCCTCACTGAGACATCCCAGATTTCACACTTGGCCTCAGACCAGCAACACCGAGAGCTTAGTCACACACAAGATATTGCTCCACTTTAGGACAGGGTGGGATCTGTTTTTTACTTTGTTTTTCTTTTTTAAGGTTCATTTATTTCCTTTTAGAGAGATGGGAAGGGAAGAAGAAAGAGAGAAACATCGATGTGAGAGAGACACATCCATCGGTCACCTCTCACACTTGCCCCAACCAGAGACCAAACCCGCCACCCAGGCATGAGCCCTGACCAGGAATCAAACTGGCGACCTTCCACTTCGCAGCACAATGCCCCACCAGCTGAGCCATACCGATCAAGGCTATGTATCTGTGTTTTTAACAAATATTGCAGGCAGTTGTGGACGACGCTTTTTGAGAAACCAGGAAGTGTAATACACGGTATGTGCTTTGAAATAAGCCAAACCTGAGTCTGGATTCCCTGGCAAGGCATGATCTCTCTGGCGTACCAACAACCTCCTCATTAGGCCAAGCCTTTTACCACATTCCAGCCTCCTGCACCCACACCCTCCCATCTCCCGGCTTACCTGGAGAGGGGAGCTCCGGGACAGGGCCACTCCGCCACAGATCCTCAACCAGTGCGGGAAGCTGCACACAGGACCCAAACTTGAGTATAGGTGGGAGGGTGTGGCCGTGAGGACTCCGCCCAGTAAAGACCAGATCTTCTTGGAAATGGGGGGAGTAGGAGGGCGGAAGGGTGGCAGGGCAGGAGGGGGATTTTTCCTGTAATTACAGGAAGCACTTCTGTGTCTGTGGCCCTGATCTAAGAACTTTGGAGTCTTCTTTGTCATAACCGAGTAGGATCGTTTCTGTTATAATTTACGTTTTTTTTTTTTTTTTTTAAATGATCAAACCAAGGAAAGAGAAAGTTGAGGAAGCCAAAAAGAGATTTCAACCCAGACCTGCCTGCCTGGTTACCAGTTGAGTTTCTTGACAGAAAGCCAACACGGAGGGAGCCCGTATGTAACAAGCGGTGGTTCATAGATGCCAACTGTATTTAGAAGGGAATTCTTGAGATGTAAACTATGTTCTTTTTATCTGATACATATAGAACAGAACTTAAAGTGATTAAGCTGTTATACTGATAATGACTCTGGGATCTTCATTATCCTATTATCTTTACTTTGCACATTTGCATGACAAGATTAAAAGGGTTTAACTTGTGAGGAGAGAAAAGGTTTTGTAGCTGAAAATATTTTTGTGCTCACGTGAATCCAGTATAATATGGTGGAATCCTGTAGAAAATAATACTGTAGATAAGTTGTATTCTTCAGCTAACCTGATATAAGATAAATGGCAGAGTGAAATATATTATTGGTAAATGCTGGTAGGTTGTAAGCAAAAAAAATTGCTGAAAAATAAAGTAGGAATACCATTCATGTGCTACTGTAAAAGCAAAGACTAATACTTTTTTTTTAAAAAAAAGACTTCATTTATTTTTAGAGAGAGGTTAAGGGAGGGAGAAAAAGAGGGAGAGATACATGGATTGGTTGCCTCTCACACCCCCCAACCTGACACCTGACCTGCAACCCAAGCATGCGCCCTGACCAGGAACCGAACCAGCAGCATTTTGGTCTTCCAGACCATGCCCAAACCACTGAGCCACACTAGTCAGGGCAAATAGCAATACTCCTAAGTGTCTGCCAGTAAATAAAAGGCAAAGCCCAGCATAAAATAAGTTAAATAAATTCTTACATAGTTTTATTATTCTTTAAATTCTACCAATGTATTTTAATCCATTTTTCTTTTTTCCTTTATTTTAGTTTTTGTTTTAATCCATTTTATATGTGTATCTTCTTTTCATAACAAAAATAATATATGCACCACTGTCAAAACCAATGTAAATCAGAAATAGAATAGAAACAGGTTTAAATGTTAGAACCAGGGAGAGAAAAGTGGCAGCCAGTTTAACCTGGTAAAGACCTGGAGACAAATCTCCCGGCAGTGGGAAGGAAATGGGAATTTCGTACTGACTGTTCCAAATCAAAATATAAAAGCTATTAGGCCCCCAAATTAACCAACCATGGCAATCTTATTTATGATGGACATAATAAAGACTGACCTTTGTCTGTCACTTGTGTCAAAGTATATGTTAAAAATCTCACTTGATTTTCATAATTAGTAGGCATGATAGACATTAGCCTCTATTTTTCAGGCAAGAGTTTAATTTGGGATACCCCTTGAGTAATAAGGAAAACCCCATTCTTTATAAAGGGTACCAATTCTGTCTGACCTTTGCCCTGGGAGAGACATTACTTCATCATACAGGAAGTAAACAAACCTGCCCTTCGCTTTGTATGGAGACACCATTTCTACCGTCCAAGCCTGTTGTCATACATACTGTTCCTTGAAAATATTGTCTGGAGTACTCAGTTCCTTTCTCCCCAAACAACAGAAACTTGAGATCCACTGAAAACTGTCTCCCCACAATTGTTTCCTCTCCCACTGGAAGAGGAAGGTAATTATGTAACATGTAAGGTAATTATGAAACATGTAAATGCATAGGTATAGGAGATAGGTAAATATTCACAAATTTATTGCAGCCATGAAAGTACACTTTACACTTTATTATTGGAATTTTGGTAACACTGTATTTGTTAGTTCCCACATCTCTATTGCTATTGAAATAAAATTTAAAAAAAAATAGAACACAAAATAAGAGAAACTTTCTTCACGTATGTTAAGTCAAATAAGCATTAAAAAAACTTTTTGTATTGGTGCTAGAGTCACTGATAGTTGTACAAAATTCTAGCTACTGTTCAAAAATCATGGGAAGAAAATGAGGCAGTCACAGGTCACCTTCGTAATCTCTTACAGAACAGATTGTAAGAGGTTTAGGATCACATCCAATACGGAAGTAAGGCTTTAGCACTTCAAAAAATTTATCCATGAAAGAATGGATGTGAGACCTGTCATCCAAACTGTAAAACGAAACCTGCCCCAACTCATAGTCCAGATAGATGCCAATCCCTCTGGGATTCTCCTTCAGCACAAGGATGACGGGAGCAGGCCCTCACGCCACATAATCACCATTCTGCAGCTGAATTGTCCAACATCTGTTCTGTCCTGGTGGGGACCGCTTTCTCTCCCTGGTCAGGGAGGCTTTACAGATGCCCACAGTCCACTCGGGCTTGTCATCCACCTGGACCTCCCAGTAATGTCAGCCACAATCAAACTCTTCAGAACCCAGGACAACTGGGTCAGTCATAAATCTCCTTGGATTCCGAGAAACTCTTTGCTTTTTCTTCACAAATGTCACCGACTTTCTGTCCTTAGACACAAGCAGATTAGGATGTGCTGTCTCAGGATCCAGAGTAACTTCTTCTCTAAATTTCTGTATAATTTTCTGCAGGGCCGAATACTGGGGGGGAAGACTGCACCCTTCTCCCCGTAACTAGACCCAACACACATCTGGGGGTTTCAGGCTTTCACAGCTGTGCAGGACACTCTTGATGTCCGTCAGCAACTTCACATCTGACATCACACTCTTCTCTGCCACCACGTTTAGGAGACTGTTCAGGCTGGAAATGTGGTCTGCAAATGCACTTGTGTTCGCACTGAGTTTCTGTTGAATATCCTTCTCTTCTTCAGCTAACCTTGAAAGAACGGCCTCTTGCTCCTGTTCTACAGATTGTGTGAGGTGCTCAAATTCAGTGGCTAACTTCCTTCTCCGGTTTTGCACTTCGTCTCTCAGTTCCAACAGTTTCCTGTCTTGGGTGGTTATTAGTTTCTGAACATCTGCCACCTGCTTCTTGAGGGGCTCAATGTAGCTGCTGAGCCTTCGCCTGTGACGGGCAGCGGCCTTCTCCATGGGCCTCACCTGGTGGCCCTGGTGGTCGGGGGGCTGAGTGCACAGGGGACACAACACCTCTAGGTCCTCCTCACAGAAGAGGGTCAGAACCTGGTTGTGCTTCTCACACAAGCACCTCTCTTCCTGATGCTTCTTCTTGCTCCTGGTGATCTGGAGGAGCTTGGCAGTGTCAATCATCCTTCCCAGCTGGGTGTTGCTCCTCAGGTGCCTCTCTTGGCACAGATGACGACACACAAGAAGGGAGCCTGTCCCGCAGATCAGTCCAGGACTGCTGGATGCAGGAGCGACAGAAGTTGTGCCCACATTCGATGGTGGCAGGGTCTCTCAGGTCATCCAGACAGATGGGACAGTTGACTTCTGCCTGGAGTCCTGCCAGAGCTGCTTCGACTTCCATGGAGCCCTGAATAGACTGGACTGAGGTGGGTTTTCTTCAGGAAGCTGGGCTCTGTGAGATCTCTCTCCACTGACAGGCAGATGCACACTCAGGTCTCGCTGTCCTTCCTGTCCTGAGTCGTTCTTTCCTATGCGACCACTGGCCACAGGTGTCCAGAGGAGCTCGGTTCACCACCTCCAGCTGGTCACAGGGCAGTTGAATCCAAGCTCAGCAATTCTTTTTGGTTAGAAAGCAGACATGGCACTAAAGTAACTCTTTGTTCCTGGGGATGAGAAAATATTGTTGCATGTTAAAAAGGCTACCGTTTGTCTTGTAGTCCTGCTCACTGCCACAGTTGAAGCAACCACTGATGTGTCTCTCTACCACCACTATCCAGCTAAACACAAGTCATCCGCAAGGGTGCTGCATGGGACTGTGGCGAATGTGTGGGTTTGGGACTAGGTCATCTACACCTGGGTCAGCCTCCATCCTTAGTGACCTACCATCTGGGCAGCCTGGGGAAAGTCACCCAACATTCTTATCTCCAGGAGAATCTAGTAAACAAGAATAAAATTCCCAAGTTCAATCTTTTGAACCTCATGAAAAACCTAAGAAAGGGATTTGGCATGATTTGGCTTAAACCAGTTATTTTTGATAGCACTGAATTCATAATATACCAAAGTTTACTTGTTTTTCCTTTAAGCTTTTCAACTGCAGGATATATCCAGCTGGTACAGAAAATTGAATGGGATTTGAATTAGATTAAATTTACTCTTGAGGACCCTCCAACTCAAAAAACTGATTTTTGTGTGATGCTCAGAATAAATAAAATTGGAGATCAGGGTTTCTTTTATTTTTTTAATAGTTCATTTAAGTTTTTTTTCCCAATATCATTTACCCCCTTTATACTCTCTTCCACTTCCCCCCAGCCCAGGGTTTCAATGTAAACTGAAACAGAGGAGCATTTGAGATCTTGCTTTCTGGCAACTGTCCTCAGTTTGGCATTTCAAACTGGTGAAATAAATTTCAGAGTGGTAAAATAAAAAACTTGCATATATACAGCTGGTGATACTGCAAGTTGGTACAAGCAGTTCAGAAAACTATTTTGCGTTATGACCTGACTTTGAACATAAATATACTTTAGGATGCCGTTATTCTACTCAGGTTATATAACCATCAGACATATGAACCAAAGGGAATAAAAATGGCACACAAAAGCCCATACACAAGGTTCGCTGCGATATTTTTCACAACAGGCCTATGGTGGCAATAACCCCGTGTCCTACAACATTTGATTGCATAAGTGGATTACGGCGCATTCATACAATGGGTCGCGAATCAACAATGGAATGGCTGTATCTCACAGACGTAGTGGGTGAAGAAAAGCCAAGGCACAGTAACTCAGAGTGTGTGCAGAAAATACTATTTCATGACCCCCTGGCAATGGGCAAGGAGACACCTGATTGGTGATGTTGCTCTTACGTCAGTCAGGGACAAAGCAGACGTACAGTCCTTAGGTCATCCCAGCTTAATGCCTGTGTCGGTGGCCAGAGCTGTTTCATGCCTGGGGCACATTAAAAAAACAAACAAACAAACCTACTTCATGGGTCGTCCGCTTCGGCTAACATTTGGGGAGGAGGGACCGGCTAGTGATTGGGAGGAACATGAAAAAGCCTTCCAGATGGTGGTAATAATCGATTTCTTAAATGGGTGGTGGCGTAGAGTTACAGGCCCATGCAACTACCTGTTTGCAAGTCTATTAAAAGTAAAAGTGATAATAAAATCGTAGCTTACAAGAATAAGTTATGGTAAAATATTGTCATTCTTTTTGAGAAAGCCATCTGTATGACTGAAAATCAGAAAATTGATATTATTTTGTCAAACCATATAAATAGCTCCTACACAGAGAAACTAAAAAAAAACCATAATGGATATACAAATGGGTAATGGAAATTAATCATAGAAACAAATAACCGATTATGAAATCAAAGCAGATCATTTTGAAAATTCCAGCCCTGGCTGGTGTTGCTCAGTGGTTTGAACATCGGCCTAAACCAAAAGGATTCTGGTTCAATTCCTGGTCAGAGCACATGCCTAGGTTGCAAGCCAGGTTCCCAGTGGGCGACACGCAAGAGGCAACAGATTGATTTTTCTCTCATACAACGATGTTTCTTTCCCTCTTTCTCCCTCCCTCCCCTCTCTCTAAAAATAAATAAATAAAATCTTTTAAAAAAATAGAAAAAAATTCCAGAGACATCAAAGTGACCAACAGGAGACGTTGTTCTTTGTAACACATGTGACTGCCAATGATTTTAAAAGACTCGAGCCAAGCTGCCTGGGCTGAAATCCTGGCACCCCCATTTATGGCCCTGTGACCTTTGACAAGTCAGAAAGGATTTATGGGGAGGACAATGTGCCTAGCAGCCAGCCTGGCACAGAGAAAGCACTCAGTGGTATCTAGTAATACCCAGACTCTCCATACATCTTTTGTGGCCACTACTCCAACTCTTGACCAAGCTACCATCTGGTCCCTCTGGCCATCAGAACTCCTCTCGAACTGCCAAATCCATCAGCATTCACTGGGGAGGACTCCCCTCATCTCTCCTCCAACAGCAGGGATCCTATCATGCCCCTCCCCTACCGGACTGCTGGTCCCACCTCCACACCACGATCTTTTGCTGAGCTCCAGCTTCTACCAGCACCAAGCTCTCTGCAGCTCTCACCTTCCTTCCCTTTTCTAGCAGGTTCAGCTCCCTCTGACCCAGTAGCTTGTACAACAGATCCCCTTCGTTGTCTCCAGTCCTTTTAGCCAGCTCCCAGTTCATTTGTCACTTCTTTCTGATCCCAGCTTCCCCTGAATCTATAATGGGTCCCTTCTCCAACACAATGTCGGAGGACAGTAAGGACAGGATCGTGAATTCTCCTTTTAACTCTATGACCGCTGCCAACTCACACAGGTTTTGGAGATCTGCACCCCTGTGGAACAGTAACCATGTTATCTCTGCCATGATTGTTGTCTTAGTCCCTGACCTGATTGCCTGTATAACAACTAAACTCTGCCCAAGTTTCTGGGTGTCCCACTTAAACTTAGTTGTGTTGGACCACCTACTTAAACACTCACAAGTGTCTGTAAGTAAGCAGATGGTGAGATTAAGGAAGACCAAATCAACACAGGATTTAAGCGTTAGGCATATCAGGGCCAAGGCCCTGATCTCTCTACTCACCTCCTGTACACCAACCAAATGTCCCCACCTATCCCCACTAAACACAAACCCACCATCACTGAGTCGTCCTAGAAGGAGTTCCGTAGGCAGCTGCAGACCAGGCCCTCTGGGTGCTTTGTCACACACAGATATTAGTCACCCATTAGGTCAGGTTGGGATCTTGGTTTCTGTATCTTTAGCAAGCATCTGGATGACTTATGACATGGCTCACCGAGGAACCCGAACCATAATAAAAGCATGGATTCCCTTGTGAAGGCTGTCGAGGCCTTGCTAGAGTTTCAGCTCAGGAAACCTAGGCTCCTGCCTCCTGTATCCACATCATCCCCTCCGCCAGTTCACCTGGAACTGGCTGTTGTGGCTGCATCTGTGAGATCGATCTCCGAGGACACTCACCAGTCACTTTAGCACACACAGAAATTCCCTTTTTCAGCCCTCAAGGCTCACATCTGGGTCTCCACATTTTTATCAAGCATTTCAGTGATTTAGGACAAGGCTCTGAGAGGACCCAGGAAACCATAATAAACCTCATGCTTTTTAAAAGTAAGCCAAGCCCCGCAGGGAATATCAGTGAATAATGTAACAACTATGTGTGGTGTCAAGGGTGCTGTGCTGATGGAGTATCATTTCATAAGGTGTATATAAATGTTTAACCACTCTGCTGTACACCTGAAACTAATACTGAAGGACAACTGTAATTGAAAAATAAATACAAATAAATAAATAAAATAAACCGAACTCAAATTTGGATTGCCTTAGAGGTACAATGTCTTAGCCTGTCTTAGCTGGGCACAAGCAGATCCCAGGAAGCCGCCCATCTTACCTCCTGCATCCACAGGGTCCCATCTCCTAACTCATCTGAGCCGCTGGCCCTGGGCAGGTAAGTGTGGTTGCTGACACCTGTCTGCTAGGAGGGTCTTTGAAGCCAGTCTGACACCAGATCGTATGGTTGGCCCTGTGACCCTGACACATATATACATACACACCACTAGGAGAGAGAGGGTATTAGGACCCGGACCACAACCACCAGAGACCAGTGGCTCCTCCCTGGCTGAGGAAGGGGTGGGCCAGGGTGGGATGAGAGGATGTTCAGAGATGCTGCTTGGTGGGGTGAGGGATCTCCTGTGATTCAATCAGGCCAGGAGAGCCCAGCAGTCCTGTTCATAGGCATGAACTCATTTGCACCTTTGTAATCTTCTGTTGATTCCTCTCAACTCCATTTAATCCCATCTTCCCTGCTGAGGAAACTGAAATCTGAAAGGCTGAGGCCCATTCCGTCTCTCACCCAGAAATGTAACTCTTGACTCCACTTTCACACTCTCTTCAGGGTGTTCAATCTCAACCTTGTGCAGTACAAGGAATGGGGGGCTTTACCCTTCAGTTTCAGGGGTCTGGGTTGAGTGCATCCCTTGCTCCCTGCATATTCACAATAAGCTGTAACCTGTTCCCTTGATTGCAGAATCTCCCCCACCCTGCCCCGCCCTGAGTAGGGGAAGTTTATAGAGACGACTCTGGACCTATCGGGCACACAGAAGAGAAACTGTGAGACAGGATAGTAAGAAACTAGGAACACTCCTGGGCAAGTAGAATGACGAAACAGACAAAAAAAAAAAAATTAATGAAGCCAAGGAGTTTGTGCAATTTACAGCCAGCTAGTGAATCACAAGACCTGTCTCCTCTAACCAAGGACACTTGAGAGTAAAAGATTTGTACCTTTCCTCTGTAACCAGAGAATCCATAACCTCCCTGGCCTAAAACCACAGGCCTCTGGGGAAGAGAAGGAGAGGAATTCTAATGCCAGTGGAGAGGTTACACCGGAACAAAGGAGCCAGTTTGGGAAGAAGCTGTGGACTCCCCTGTTAGCTCCCCCTCCCAAGCGATCCCCCTAGGAATTCCCCCCTCCCTAATTCCTATGTTTCCTTTATATAAACTTGCTTCTGATAGCTCAAGGTAAGATGGATGTTAGGGTTTAACCTGCCACCTCCTCAGACTTCTAGCTTCTGATATTAATAAAAGCACAATTATAATCCAATCCCTGCCTCTGCTTTTTGGCTGAGTGGTGACAGGCAACACGAGCCCCAGACTCAGTTGCCCTCCGATTTCAATGGTTCAGATTCTGGAATCATTGTCTCCAAGAAAAAGAATGTATTTAAAGAACCAATAGGCTATATTTTCTGGTGGATCAATGTTTCCTCCAGTATTTTTTACCCTCTTGTTTTCAAATAAAAGCTACCATTCACTGAGTGCTTTACTATATTAGAGACCCTGTGTTCCATGGTTTACTCAAACATCCCATGGGAACATCACAAGAATTCTGGATTGCAGAAGAGAATTCTCTCCCACAAACAAAAGTTGAAAGGAAGGCTTAGCACGGAGACTTTCTGGGAGCTACAAGGACGGAATGTTGCTTCTTTGTGCTGCCACAACAACCTCTTTCAAAATGCTTAGATATCTGTACTTTTCATTACTATTTGACCGGGTAATTAACAATTGAAGAATGCTTTCTGAAAAAATAATCAAAGGAAAGGAAAATCTTGATTTATAAGACAATTTCCACGCAAGCAATTAGTTATCAAATGGAAAGATTAGAGACAAACCACGTACATGGGAGACATAAGGAGCTTGAGCTGCTATTTATTTACTAGCTAGGTGTCCTAGGAAAACTTACTTAATTCCTATGAATTTCATCTTTTTATGCAAAATAAATGTAAACCATGTCATGAAACAGCCAAACTTGTAAAGAACTTTTTTCTTTGTGAGGAATTTTTATGAGTTTAGTTGAGTCACACTGAGGACATATGCCTGGGAGCAAGAACTCAAATACTCCACAGAAAAAGGTTCACACTTTCTTTTATGCATTGGAAATCAAGGAGCGAAGATAAGGACTATGACGTGAAGGTGGGAGAAAGCAAGGTGGGGATTTCAAAGATATGTTACCCGAGATGCACAGAAACAATCAACAGGTCTTGCTTAAGGCAAACATAAGCGAAGAAGTTACAGGCCTGGGGCAGGACTACCCCCCATGACCTGTCCAGGTAGAAGTTTGTGATTAGATCACCCTGTGAGGTTACTGTCTATAGAACCTCTTTTTTCCCTCTACAGACAAAAGTTACAGTGATGTTGTTCATAATAAAAGAGGATATATATTATCTTAGTAACAGACACAAAATAGTTATTCCATAAATGATACTAGCATTAGATCAATGCCCCACAAAAAATAAATGGATACGGAATTAGTAAGCTATAAAAAACTTGAAGTGCAAAGAGACTTTAGGAGTTATTGGTCTCAAAACCTTCTTTTTTAGTTTTTTTCTTTTTTCTTTTAAAAGAGGGTATGTTATTTTCTATAGACTAATGGAAGTGCCTAGAACTTCTGCATATTTTTACTCAATGGATAGACATCATATAAGGTAAAACTTTTCCAACATTCTGATTTTGTGGAAGGAAAGGGGGGGGAGCATGGGAAGGAGATTGTTCTGCATAATTTAAAAATACATCTTTATTAATTTTTGGTGCAAGTTAATTTATATAGCACAAAAGGATATAATAAAAAAATGAATGTATCTGAGGCTGTTTCAACTCAGCATTTCACTTAATTCCACCTATCCATCTCTCTAGGAGCCAACACTCCTATTTTTCCACATGTTCTTTTTAGTAAAATTTAAATCTGAAAAAAATAATTTAAAAAATAGTAGTACAGTTACCACATGTATACTCATCTCTTAGATTGCCCAATGAACATTTGCTTTACTACTGCAATTCTATGTATCCATTCTCTTTATCTATACCTTCATTTAGCTAAAGCATTTGAAGGTAAGTTGCAGATGCCATGGCACTTTCCCACTGAACATTTAAACTTTGACATCATAAAAGGGAGGATGTACCGTATTTTTTGGACCATAAGACACTCCTAGATTTTAGAGGAGAAAAATAGGGAAAAAATTTTGAGACAAAAAATGTGGTAAAATATTTAATAACATAATATTTCACCAATGTAAATGTAAGGTACATTCAGACTATAAGATGCACCCCCCTTTCCTCCCAAATTTGGGGGGTGCATCTTATAGTCTGAAAAATACAGTATTTTATAGGATCACAATATCATTATTATATATTCAGAAATAAACTGATTTAAATGAACACATAATGTCCACATTTGTGGACACATTTTTCATTGTTTGAAAGCTATTCTTTCTCTCTCTACTTCTTTTTTGTTAGATTGACTTTTATAAAGACTTCATGCTAATTGTCTTTTTACTAGGGAGTGGGCTGGGGTGCTGACAGTCCGAGAGCCCAATGGTGTAGTCCTCAGCAGAGATCCTAGTGAGCTCGGTACGTGATACTAAAAAAGAAGTCTTAACAATGAAAGAAACAAAATTGTCATTAAGGACAATATCTCTTAGAAGACCCAATGATACTGGAAATATTGGGGGGAACACTTTGTAAAGTATATGGATGACTTAACCACTATGCTGCACAACTAATACAAAATAACATTGAATGTAAACTATAAATAAAAAATAAATTTAAAAAGAAAAAGAAAACCCAGTGAAACTACAGATGATTTATAAAGACTTTACTGGGATTTTAGCAAATATTATATAAAAGATCAATATTCATACGTGAACAACAAATAAGTATATCCATATGTGAGTAAAATAAAAAAGAAAATGTTTAAAGTGAATCTGATATAATTGTATCAAAATGTAAAACAGCTAATAAAGAGTCTAGGACTAAATATGCAAGAATATTAGGAACAAATCATTAACATTACAAAGGTCTTCTTTTTTAAAAAAAAGATTTTATTTATTTATTTTTAGAGAGAGATGGAGGGAGAGAGAGAGAAACATTGATCCGATCAGTTAGTTGCCTCTTGTACTCCCCCAGCTGGGGACCTGGCCCACAACCCAAGCATGTGCCCTGACTGGGAGTTGAACCAGTGACCTTTTGGTTTTCAGGGTGATGTCTACCCCACTGAGCCACACCAGTTAGAGATATAAAGGGCTTCTTACGCAGTTAAAAGAGCCTAGAAAACCTTTAAAATGTAAAAGTATACCACACATGCATGATTGCAAGACAATATAGTGAAGATGTCAGTCCTCTCCAACTTTGACTACAGCTTCAATGTAATTGCCAATAAAATACCCAAGGACATTGCTTCAATAATAAAATATGACTTTATTTATTATTTTGTTTAGCTATGTTGAGACAATAAACTAGACAGGTAAATACATTGTGGGAAACATTAATCTAGAGGAGAAGATAACCTACAAATTCTTCAGAAAACATCTATAATGTTTACACTATCTCACATCCAGTCTTTTCTTTAAAGGTGGGAACACATTTAAAACGATGTGCTGATACAGGATGAAAGTATGTGACACATAGGTAGTGTAGAATATGTAGGTTGCTGTCACTTGAAGATATACAAGGAGAATGTTCTCTAGACAAATATAATAAATATAAATCACATTGACATCTGGTATAGGCTATTTGGAAGTTTCTTCAAAAAGCCATTAAAGTGGAATTGCTCTAGAAAAGCAAATAGAGGAGAGAAAGTCTCTGTGTAATCATTCTACCATGGGAATCTTTACCTTAATACATGGGATATCATTTTACCTTTAAGAACCTTTCCAGAAGACAGTTCTGGAGTAAAGGCATTTGTGTTCCTAATTAAAGAAAATCTTTATATTCTCCTCAGTGTAGATGGCTATTGCCATAAAGAGGAGGCCAAAACCTTCACTCGATGGCTCATCTCTCTCCTTGCTGGTGGAGGATGTGCTGTGATGCCTGCATTCCAGGCTGCTGGTCAGAGTCCATGGACAGTGAGCCCTCTACCAGTGGTGAGTGAGTATCTGAATGAGAGCTATCAATGAAGGGACAGAGCCTGAGAATGATCAAATCTGGATGCGGACATTCAAAATTAACTGAGGATCTCACAAAAGGTCAGAAGCACCAGGAAGATTTATTTAAAAATCAAACAAACTACACCTTATGCCTCCTAAAGGCAAAACTCTGATACATTCCACCCAGATAAACCTGTTCACTAGAGCTGTCACGGCACTGCCCAGTCATAGCCCTGTAACAGAATGAGACGCTTCCTCTCTCTAGTGGCCTGCAAGCTAATAGCTCCTGCTGTCGACATGCTAATTAACTAGAGGAATTAGCAGGCCCCTTGTCAGCGGAGGTGGAAACTTTTTCAAAACTGTACAGGAGTCTCCATATTTTGTAGTCTTCCTTGATCTCTTTCTAAGCCTACCGGGCTAGGGCCAGCACTCACACCTTGTCCCTCCTTCCTTCCCTTAACGATAAAAGACGTCTGGGTTCCAGATGCTCTTCAGATGGATTTGAGAATTAGGTCTCCCATCTTCTCCATCAATCAACCTGTCCTTGCTCCCAACTCTGATCTACTGAATATTGGCGTTTCTTTTGAAGCACCGGACACACCAACCTTGGGCCTGTAACAGCCTCTCCCTCACCTTCCTTCCACACCCCTACAAAGTCCCCCTCTCCTGAATGAGCAGGGACAGGACAGATGTTGCTACTGGGGGCTCGCCTGCCGCACGTGAGCCTGTGGAGGCTGAAAACTGCGGAATGATTTCGGGAATCAGAAAACGAAGACAAGGACAGATTCTCGAAACACCTCCTTTAAGGGGCGGAAGGTCTTAAGACAACCTCCAAAGAACAGGCGGAAACTGTTAGGCAATTTCATTTGAGAAAAAACAAAACGAGGACTTGTCAAAATATTCCATGGATTCAGAAACCAGGACACTGATGGAATTAGAGGGGAGACTAAGTACAGGACGAACAGGAGGTGAACACTTAGCAGATGCCTTCCAAGAGGAAGACGGGAAAGGCCCTGAAGGCCGGCCACTTGGGACCACTGCCTACCGGATTGGAGGAGGGCGAGCAGAGGGGTGGGGCTGCGCGGTGCCCTCCGACCTGGAGGAGAAAGACCGGATGCTGCGGGGGGTGGGGGGGGGGAGGAGCCGACAGCGCCCCCTAGGCGCCAGGGACGCTGCTCAGCTCCTCCCCTCTGCGCAGAAGCCCCGCCCAGCCGACTCCGACCGGGAGCGCGTCGTGGTGAGCGGGACTGACGGACGGAAGGAGCCCGGATCTGGGGCTGAACCGAGTGGGGACAGACCGAGACGGGTGCGGACTGGGGTGAGCCGGCACTAGCGCCTCGCCGTGGTGGGTGAAGTTGAGGGGGGAACTGGCCCGCTCAGAGCGGCTTGGGGGCTGCAGGAGAAGCGGAGCTTCTCACTGGAAGTTTTGAAACAGGTTTTCTGGCGGCAGAGAGAATAATTTAGTGGTTCGGAGGCGCAGGCCGTGCGGGAGGGGCAGTTACGACTACGCGTGTGGAGTGACCTGACGTGCGCCGCTCGCCTGGCCCACGCCAGACGCAGGTGCGGGCAAGCCCCGGGGACTCCAGGTGAGGACCTGCTGCGTGTCAGGCCCTCTGCTCAAGGCTATTCCGGTTTCTTGCTCGATGTACTTCCCTACTTAAGCTTTTATACGTGTATCCGATTAGTTAATTGAAGATTAAATATTTACTGATATTTTCACAGGTGCGTATGTTCCCTTTTCACTCTGCAACAAACTGTGGAATTTGTTTGGTGAAATGATGTTTTTGGTGTTTCGAGGACTCCAGAGTGAATTTGTACATTAAACACATTTTGACAGTGTTGAGAAAAAATCAGCAGACCTACAATTAAACAATCCATATAAGGATGATGCATCACCAAGCGAATCTGTAAGAAGCAGACACTGACAGGGGGAATTTGAAACTATCTAGAGATAGAGTCGAACCCCACAGCATCCGAACCCACAACACTGGCCCCACTGCAGAAGCCACTCCAAAGTCTAGGTTGTTACCTGTACTTCTGATCCACTAGCTATTAATTAGAGGTCCACACGACCCCCTCTTTGGGTTCCATTAATTTGGTAGTGGGGCTCACAGAACTCAAACGTTTATTTAGGCTTGCCACCTTCGTTATAAAGGGTACAGATGACAAGCCAGATGAAGAGGCACCAAGGGGGAGATCTGGAAATGTATTGAGGACAGGACCTTCTATCCTTGTGAAACTGGAGTGTGTCCCACCCTCCCAGCATTTGGATGTGCTCCCCAACACAGGAACTCTTCAAATCTCCATCAGTAGTTTTTACAGAACTTAATCTCCAGCCCCCAGAATTCAGTGGGTTGGCCTGAAAGTTCTAATCTCATCAATTGGTCTTTCCGATGACCAGGCTACTATGTGTCTGTCTTGGCCCATGCTGTCACATCATTAGTATAAACTCAGATGTGCTAAAAGAGGGCTCCTAATAACTACTAAAATACGCTACTATCTCTCAGGAAACCTCAAAGGTTTTAGGATCTGTGTGCCAGGAATTAGGGACAAAGGCCAAGTATATTTCTTGTTACACCAAGAAAGAATTCACAGAAGAAAACTGGAAATACTATTCAGAAATTCTTAAGTTTTGTGCCACACATATTCTTATTGTTTAAAACCAGATGCTCCAAGAAGTTTATTTAAGTTTATGTGTAGGCTGACACCAAACTGAAAGGGAAGGTGAATGTAATTTTCCTTTTTACATTTCCTTTTACATTACAAAAAAACAAAACCCCTTTTTTTAATCAAAGAATATTTTAGGAGCCCATAATAGGAGAGAGAATATAGTAATGAACCCAGGTATGAAGAACCCAGGGGCTATAATTATAAATCTTTTGCCACTCCTTTCCTACAATCCTACCAAGTTCTTACCATTTTTGTGAGACAAATCCAAAGACGACATAGGAGTTCACTTGTAAACTTTTTATTATACTTTCCAAAAGAATTTACAAACTTCCAATACCATCAGTAACTCAATCTAACATAATTGTCATTAATTTTTTTATCCACAGATATCCAACTTCCATATTAAAATTTGATCAAGTATTTCAAGGTGGAATATAATTAGGTTTGTACATTGTAATTGGTTAGTATGTACTTTATATCTACTTTAATTCCTGTATTCTTTCTCCATGAGTTTTTTAATTTTCTTTTTACTTTCATGTCAGGAAACATGGTTGAATTTTGAGTAGTTTATCACAGTCTGTATTTTACTAATTACTTAACTCAGTGTGATATTAAAGGTTTACCAGAGAAAAGGCAAATAGTATGTCTCCGGAAAGAGATTTATTTACAAGTATTGGCTCACAAGGTTATGGAGGCAAAGAAGTCAGATGATCTTCAGTCTGTAAGCAGGAGACTGGAAAGACAGTGGTGTAGTTGGAAGGCCTGACAGTCTGAAAGTAAATGGTACAGATTCAGGTCTGGGTCTGAAGGGCTGAGAACCAGGAGCACCCAGGATAGTAGGTGGATGTGCTAGCTTATTCAGTCCAGCAGAGAGTGAATTTAATGTTACCCCCAATTTTGTTGCTTTCAAGCCCTCAATGGATTGGATGATGCCCACTACATTGAGGAGGGCTTTCTGCTTTGCTCATCCACCAATTTAAATAATAGTCTCTCCTAGAAGTCCTCTCACAGCCACACTCAGAAGTAGTGTTTCACCAGCTATCTGGGACTTTCAGTGGCCCAATCAAGTTGACACATAAAATTAACCAGGTTGTCCTTCACATATTTCTCCTTCCCTTACATATCCTGTAAGTAGGTGGGTAGGCCTCTGTTTGATGAGATTTAGGTTCATTTTTATAGCAAAACATCTTTATAAATAGTGTTACTCTCTCCCTTTAACAGTTCTGGTATCTGTCATTCTTTTTGTGATGGTTGAGGCCAACAATAAATTTGCCTAGATGGATTAATTCTTTTAGAGTTGCAAATTAGATGATAGTCTTCACTGCTAACTCTTCTTCCTTAAATATTGTCATGATATTGTTTTGGTCTACCTGAGGGATTTTTGTTTTAATTCTCTAATTTTTTAAATTGATTTTAGAGAGGGAGGAAGAGCAAGCGAAACGAGAGAAAGAGATGAATTTGTTGTTTCACTTATTCATACATTCATTGGTTGATTCTTGCATGTGCCCTGACCAGAGATCAAACCTACAACTTTGGTGTACCTGGATGATGCTGTAACCAACTGAGCTACCCAACTAGGACTCAGGTACTTTTCAAACAGGGATGGAGGGATTAATGCTGATTGAACTGTCCTTTAAATGACAATATTTTTGGTCCACAGAAACCACATATGACTTGGATTGTGCTGGGTTTTTGACTACGAGGAGACCACAGATGATCTACAATTGGAGAAAAGGCATTAAATAAGGAGAGGGTGGCAAGAAGGCTGGACATCTGCTGGTGGCTGGGACTTTTTTTGGTAGCTCCTGCTGCCTTCCACAGTTAGCGAAGATTAAGAAAATGTCAGCTTCTCACTATTCCTAGCTCCTGGAGGATCACACTGACTGCTGAGAGTCTCTTCCGACAGAAACCTGCACTGCACAATGGACTTTGCAGCCTCCCTCGATGAGCTCCAGGCAGAGGCCAGCTGCCCCCTCTGCCTGGATTACCTGAGAGACCCAGTGACCACTGAGTGTGGACACAACTTCTGTCGCTCCTGCATCCACCAGCGCTGGGAAGATCTCCAGGACATCTTTCCCTGTCCTGTCTGCCTCCATCACTGCCCTGACAGGAACTTCAAGAGGAACACTCAATTATGTCACATTACAGATATTGTTAAGCAGATTCCCAGCACAGGGAGGGAGAGAGAACGGCAGGAAGAAAAGCCTCTGTGTGTGAAGCATCATGAGGTTCTGACCCTGTTCTGTGAGGAGGACCTGGAGCTGTTGTGTCCCCAGTGCAGTGTCTCCTCAGACTATGAGGATCAGTCCCTGGTACCCATTGAGGAAGCTGCAGCTAGTTACAGAAAGAGGCTCAAAAATTACCTTGAGGCACTGACAGTGGAGGTTGAAGATGCTGAAACAGGATTTGAAAACCAAGTGGCAAATATTTTTGAAGTGCAGAAAAAGATGGAGAGTTGCAGGAGAGAAATACTCTATGAATGTAAAGAATTTAAGAGTTCCTTGAAAGGAGAGCAAGATGAAATCAATGCCAGTCTACTTGTGGAAGAGAAAGATGTTAAAGAAAAACTAATTGAAAATAGAGGGCAAATTTCAAACCATATGCTCATGTTAAATAATATGTTAAGTGAAATAGCACAGAAGTATTTCCAGACAGACCTGGATTTACTCACAGATATTGAAAGTATCCATGAGAGGTATGAAAATTTAGCAACCCCAGCAGTCTTTTCATATGAATTAAAGAAGGAGATTTGCATTCTCCCTCCACATTATTTTGGCCTGCATAAAATGATCAGCACATTTGAGGCAGATTTGACACTGGATCCAGAAACTGCCCATCCAAGTCTCATTATCTCAAGAGATAGAAAAAGTGTGACATATAAGGCACCAAGTGGTCTTCATGACCACCAGGCACTTACTTCTTACCCAGCGGTCCTCAGTTCTGAGGGATTTGATGCTGGCAGGCATTTTTGGCAGGTAGACATAGGAGGCACAGGTGAATGGTCTTTAGGTATATGTAAAGAGTCTTCCCCTAGAAATGCTTTTATATCACTGTCACCAATCAATAGGTGCTGGCACATTGAGCTTTGTGCTAGTATATGCGGAACATGCCGTAGAGGACATGTCATGCAAGTTGGTATTTTTCTGGACTATGAGTTGGGAGAGATTTCATTTTATAATATGAATAACAGGTCATATTTGTATAAATTCTCTGATACATTTACAAAAAAACTTATGCCTTATTTCTCTAGCGCACCTTCTTCAAAATCTCTTACTATCAGTATCATCAGAGACAAATGATGAAAAAGTTAGAGGACAGTTTTGTATGTGGTTATTTTCTTCCCTTGTTTTGGAAGCGATAGTTACAATGGAGATTCCGATTCCAGTTTTGATGTTTGACTGTTGAAAGCTTTTGGGACTCATGCTTCTCTGCTCCCCTTAACTCATACCTGGGAAGGCTGAAGAGAAGGCCCAGGTGCTCCATCCTTTGGTGCAGGTGGGATGCTCCAACCAAGCAATTCCCTAGTAGTGCCAGCACCCTCCCACCACCAGCACCCAGAAACCTCCATAAACACCACAAGCTAGTTCCTCTTCCCTGTGCTCTCAGTTATTTGGGGATGTACTTTGAGATCCACCCTACTCTCCCCCCAAAAAACTTCATAATGCAAGTAATAAACCTTTTAATACACTGCTGGTAGGTGGTGGTGAGTCATCATCAGTCTTAACCTTTGAAGCAAATTTTGCATGAGTTCCGCCCTGACTATGCAACCTGGTCACCACCGTTTGCGTTGTGAATAGGATTATCCAGATGTGAAGTGCCTCTAGCTGGGGTTCTCCTCTGGCTTTGCGTGTAACAGGCTTTGCTTTGCTAGGCAAGGGTGCCCTTTCAGCTTTGTGCTGCTTTGCTGAGTTCTCCCCAGACTGTACTACACGTTTAACTGACCTAAGAAGTCTCAATAAGGATCACATTGTATTTACTTTTTATTATTTTTTGTATGATTTTTGGAATTCTAATTATTTTGATTTGTTTCATATTTTATGAAACCATTTTCATATATAACCTCCAAATGTCACATACTCATGTTTAATATTACATGAAATGGTCAACCTTTTAGAACATGCCCCTCTTTGGAAGCCTGTATGTATATTGTTTATAGTGTTACAAAATAAAATTTTACTTTGTATATCTCTGTACTATGTCTATCTTCATAATGAAAAGATGCTCAGCACAGCTTTCCTTGAGGTCCAAGGGACCCCTGCACTGATCACAGTAGCCATGCCATGCTGTGGTAATCTCAGTTGCTTAGCAAGAATAAAACAAGTACTCATTCTTGTAAAGTGCAGTGTGGGACACTGCTGCACTACCCGCTCAGGAATCCAACTCCCTCAGTCATGGGTTGTCACAGCACCGGGTCACTACAACTAGAGAAAGAGGGAGCATTAAATTGCACACAGCCTTGAAGGCCAACACCAGGAAGAGACACATTTTTTTCTCACTCCATTTTCTAAAAGTTATGGCAAGCCTCTAATTGTCTGCAAGGGGTCTGGAAGAATGCATGTATTGTGAGGTGAAAAGCTACTGTTTGCCATAATTCCTGAATCCAATTAGATATTAGTGAAATTTCCATTAATGATGAGTGCTAGATTTAAAAGTCTTCAACTATAACTTGTGGATAGATTTAACAGACATTTACAATATATAATCCTACAGTGGTTGTTCAGTAAATTCCCATGATAAAGAAGATATTCCCTTTAAGTAAAATACCCTTACAACATTCTTTATTTGGTAGAATAATAAACCAGTATTATTTTGAAATTTTGGTAATTCATTAGAAAGTGAATCATTGAGACTAATGTCTAAACTCAAAGAGATGAGTTGTGGCTGGTGTGGCTCAGTGGATTGAGCACTGGCCTGCAATGAGAAAGGCTGCTGTTTTGATTCCCAATCAGGACAAGTGCCTGGGTTGCATGCCAGGTCCCCAGATGGGGGCATGCAAGAGGCAACTGATTGATATGTCTCTTGCACATCAATGTTTCTCTCCCTCTCTTTCTCCCTCCCTTCCCCCTCTCTAAAAATAAATAAAATATATTTTTTAAAAACGGAAATACCATTTTGTCCACAGAAACCATATGTGACTTGTATTGTGTAGGGTTTTGACCACAAGTACTTGAAGTCACTTGGGAAAATGTGGTGATAAATATAGGAGAGGGTGACAAGAAGACTGGACATCTGCTGGTGGTTCAAACTCTTCTTGGAAGCTCCTGCTGCCTTACAGAGAGAGCAAGGACTGAGCAGATATCAGCCTCTCTCTTTTCGTAGCTCCTGGAGGATCACACTGACTGCTGAGAGTCTCTTCAAATAGAAACCTGCACTGCACAGTGGACTAGCAGCTTCCCTTGTCGAGCTCCAAGCAGAAGCCAGCTGCCCTCTCTGCCTGGATTACCTGAGAGACCCAGTGACCACTGAGTGTGGACACAACTTCTGTCGCTCCTGCATCCACCAGCGCTGGGAAGATCTCCAGGACATCTTTCCCTGTCCTGTCTGCCTCCATCACTGCCCTGACAGGAACTTCAAGAGGAACACTCAATTATGTCACATTACAGATATTGTTAAGCAGATTCCCAGCACAGGGAGGGAGAGAGAACGGCAGGAAGAAAAGCCTCTGTGTGTGAAGCATCATGAGGTTCTGACCCTGTTCTGTGAGGAGGACCTGGAGCTGTTGTGTCCCCAGTGCAGTGTCTCCTCAGACTATGAGGATCAGTCCCTGATACCCATTGAGGAAGCTGCAGCTAGTAACAGGAGGAAGCTCAAAAGGTATGTTGTGCGCCTGAGTGTGGAGATTGAAGACGCAGAAATGGAATATGAACATCGAGCTGCAAAGCTTTTCAAGTGATGAGAAAGATGGAATATTGGAAGAGGGAATTACACTATGAATATAAAGAACTTTAGTGTTCCTTGGAATTACAGCAAGATCAAATTAATTCCATTCTACTTATGGAAGAGAAGGATGTTAGAGAAAAACTAACTGAGAATAGAAGACAAATTTCAAACCATATGTTCATATTAAATAATATGTTAAGTGAAATGGTAGAGAAGTACTTCCAGACAGACCTGGATTTACTCACAGATATTGAAAGTACCCATGAGAGGTATGAAAATTTAGCAACCCCAGCAGTCTTTTCATATGAATTAAAGAAAGAGATTTGCATTCTCCCTCCACATTATTTTGGCCTGCATAAAATGATCAGCACATTTGAGGCAGATTTGACACTGGATCCAGAAACTGCCCATCCAAGTCTCATTATCTCAAGAGATAGAAAAAGTGTGACATATAAGGCACCAAGTGGTCTTCATGACCACCAGGCACTTACTTCTTACCCAGCGGTCCTCAGTTCTGAGGGATTTGATGCTGGCAGGCATTTTTGGCAGGTAGACATAAGAGACACAGGTAAGTGCTTCTTAGATGTGTGTAAAGAATCTTTTCCCAGAAATACTCTTATGTTACCAGCCCCAAGCAATGGATGCTGGCCATATCTCCTCTGGACTAGTTCATATGGTCCATGCTCTATTCGTGTAATTGGGGTTTTTCTAGACTACAAGTTGGGAGAGGTTTCATTTTATAATATGAATAACAGGTCATATTTGTATAAATTCTCTGATACATTTACAAAAAAACATGCCTTATTTCTCTAGTGCACCTTCTTCAAAATCTCTTACTATCAGTATCATCAGAGACAAATGATGAAAAAGTTGGAGGACAGTTTTGTATGTGGTTATTTTCTTCCCTTGTTTTGGAAGCGATAGTTACAATGGAGATTCCGATTCCAGTTTTGATGTTTGACTGTTGAAAGCTTTTGGGACTCATGCTTCTCTGCTCCCCTTAACTCACACCTGGGAAGGCTGAAGAGAAGGCCCAGGTGCTCCATCCTTTGGTGCAGGTGGGATGTTCCAACCAAGCAATTCCCTAGTAGTGCCAGCACCCTCCCACCACCAGCACCCAGAAACCTCCATAAACACCACAAGCTAGTTCCTCTTCCCTGTGCTCTCAGTTATTTTGGTATGTACTCTGAGATCCACTGTACTGTCCCCCCAAAACCTCATCGTGTAAGTAATAATCTGTTTTATACTCTTCTGGTATATGGTGAATCATCATCAGTCTTAACATCTGAAGCAAATTGTGGATAGGTTCCCCCCACCTACTGCCCCTCACCCTGGCCCCAGGCTATGCAACCCGGTCACCACCACCAGCATTGTGAATAGGATTATCAGATGTGAAGTGCCTCCAGCAGGGGGGGTTCTCCTCTGGCTTCGCGAGTAACAGGCTCTGATTCCCTAGGCAAGGGTGCCCTTTCAGCTTTGTGCTGCATTAGCTGAGATGTCACAAGGCTGTGCCGCACATTTAACTGACTGGAGTCAGAAGTCTACATAAGGATCACATTGTATTTACTATTTATTGTTTTTTGTATAATTTTTGGGGAATTCTAATTGTTTTGCTTTTGTTTCATAGTTTATAAAATCATTGTCTTTTTTTAAAGATTTTATTTATTTGTTTTTAGAGAGAGGGGAAGGGTGGGAGAAAGAGAGGGACTAAATAACCCAAGTCCACTGGTTCAAATTTCTGAAAATGTGGAGTCTTTAGCCAGAGATGATCACTTTCTTCAGCTAAATATCCAAGTTTATCACTTACAAGTTCTGCTTTTCACGCAATGGTAGAGGAACGTCAATGTGTGGTTGCCTCTTGTGCACCCCCTACTGCCAACCTGGCCTGCAATCCAGGCATGTGCCCTGACTGGGAATGGAACCCGTGACCCTTTTGTTTGCAGGCTTGCACTCAATCCACTGAGCCACACCAGCTAGGGCGAAATCATTTTCATTTAAAACCTCCAAATGACAAATACTCATGCTTAACATCACATGAAACTGTTGACCTTTTAGAACATGCCTCCATTTGGAATCCTGTATGTGTATGGTTTACAGTGTTTGTAAATAGAGTTTTACTTTATCTCTGCACTATTTGTCTTTCATCATAATTGCAGAAGATGCGCAGCAGAGCCTTCATTGAGGAGGTACACTGCACTGATCAGAGTAGCCATGCCTTGCTCTGGTAACCTCAGTTTCTTAGGAAGACAAACTAATACTTATTCTTGTAAAGTGCAATGTGGTGCACTGATCCATCATCCTCCCAGGAATCTAACTCCTTCAGTCATGGGTTGTCACAGCACTGGGTCACCGACTAAAAAAAGAGGGAGCACACTGAGATTTGAAGGCCAAGCACCAGGAAATGACACATATTCACTCATATTCCATTTTCTAAAAGTAATTGCAAAACCCCACTTATCTGTAAGGATAGGAAAGAATATAAGCATACAAGAATACCAGACTACGTGTGGTGAAAAGCTTCCATCTGCCATAATTCCTGAAACCAGTTAGACTTTAGTGAAATTTATATTAATGATGAGTGCTAGAATTAAAGGTCTCTACTTAGAACTTGGAAATAGGGTAACACAGAAATTTACTTTACTTTGGCTCAATTGTATCACAGTCGTTCAATAACTACTGGAGAAATTTCTTTTCAGTAAAATAAGCCTAAAAACATTTTGCATTTTTTAGAAACATAAAGCACTGTTATTCTGAAGTTTCCCTGATTCATTAGAAAATGAATCATTGAGACTAACGTTTAAACACCATTAAACAAATATGGGGGAAAAGCTCAACTGGGAAAGACCCCTGTGGTTAAGTTGCCTGAGAACTACTTGAAGGACTGGTTTTACATTGTGAAGGCCAGGAGTTCACACTTTGCATAGTTCAAACATGTACAAAATTCAGCTGCCACGGTTGCTTAAATAACCCAAGTCCACTGGTTCAAATTTCAGTTAACCATAGTATATTAACTGAGACTGTAGAGTCTTTAGCCACGGATGATCACTTTCCTTAGCTAAATATCCAAGTTTATCACTTACAAGTTCTGTTTTTCACGCGATGGTAGTACACAACTCAGCTATGTTTCTGTCACTAACAGAAATAACCTTTCTCCAGTCTCATTTAATATTTATCCCATTTCCATCTAAACTCTCACCAAAGGACCTTTCACATTCACTTTTCTACCAATATATTCCTTCAGAAAATATGTCTTCTCTAGGGCTAATTTATTTTAAGTGTAGTGGGCTCACTGTGGGGCAGGTAAATTCCATTTTCTGCAGTATGAGAATACAGTAATACTCTGGGGGAAAACAGAATCCCAATGGGTTAAATCTTCTAGAATAGGATATTTGAAGAAATTATATCTTGGTGTCCTCTTCACACTTCAACCAAATGCAATTTTACACCTGAGCTTATAACTCCATTATAACAATTTCAGTAATTTCATTAGTCATTTGGAAGCCAAGTCACTTATATACTATTCAGTCTTTATTTATGCCTTTTTGCTTAATGGCTGCTCCTGGCAATGAGATTGACAAGAATCAACTGTGATTCCATATAGTTTTTGCTTCGTAGGACTCACTGTTTTATAGATTGGTAGAATGTAATAATGTCTGAATTTTTAAAACTGTGAGTGATGTCAACTATAATTGAAAAATAAATTTAAAAAATAAAATAATTTGCGTAAATTTTTAGCAGTCATTATGAATATTAATTTGCTTAATAAGTAACACGCCAAAAACAAATTGTGGTAGAGAATTTTAGAGCTCAAAGAATGCTTCTCAAAGAAAGTAACAATGAGGCTGGGATCTGAAGTAAGAATGCCAGCACGCAAGGAAGTAAACAATGTGTATGGCGTGTAGGAGCTGCCATGAGAGAAAGCTGTACAACAGTCCTGTGGCAAGAGGATGTGGGGTCCTGAGTGTGGAGAGAAAGGGCAGGACTGCACAGTGCTGAGATTGCGAACTGTAAAGAGAGAGTGGCACTGGTAGGCTCCAAAGTTACACATCCCTGGGTGAGAAAAAGAAGAGGCCTCATTTCCGCTTTCAGATTTATTTCTTCTACAGCAAAGAGGGGATTAAATAGGGTGTTGAGGGGATCAAGGGAGAATTTCCAAGGTGAAAATTAGGTTGTGCATATCAACCACAGTAGTCTTTATGGGCTGATTGAATCACATGATAGTTGGACGCTCTTTAACCAGTAACTCTGAACATCCTCTTACCCTGACTCACCCCTCCCTCTGGGGGGCAGGGGAGGCGCCACCAGGGCTAAGGTGGGCGTGGTCTTAATAGCTCCACCCTCCTAGTATAAATGCCGGGGTCACGGTGGTGGTCACGCAGTCTCGTTCTTGGCTGACTTCGAATATCCTTGGGCGAGAGCTGCCTTTAGACCAGACCAGACCAGACCGGACCAGACCAGCCTTTCAGCTCCCTGGGAGCCGGACGTTTGGACTCTGGGTGCCGGAGGCGGGCGTGAGGTAAGACGTGTTGGTTCCTGAGCGCCATCTCTGTGCCCGGCTGAGACAAATACTTCAAAAGGGAGTCCAAACTCGGGTTTGGCTTATTTTAAAATAAGGTACATGAGGTTTTTTAATGGTTTCCTGGTCCCTCTCGAAGCCTTAAGTCACCTAGATGATTGTTAAAATTTTGGGTAGTCACATCTGACCCGGGAGGAATTAAGAGACAGGAGAACATGTGTAGGTGATAAAGGCAAGTTTCAAACACTCGCCTCACAGAGTTGCCCAAGGCCACGGGTTCCACGTGATCTGGGAGTTGGGGCCGACTCCGGGCGTGAAGCGGGAGCGCGGGATACCCTTGAAGGGCCGGAGTGCACTTGGGACGGAAACCCTAACTGAGATTCGGGTTACTGTACACGTGCTTTTATTGTGGCTCTGGCCCTCGGTGAGATTTGCCCGAAGTCATCCCAGTGGTCGCTAAAAATACAGAAACCACATCACAACCTGACTCTAAGGGGATGACAGATTTGTGTGACAAAACACTTAGTCGTTCTGGTCTGAAGCTGCCTGTGGAATCCCTCCTGAGATGTCTCCGAGTCTGTGTTCGGGTGGGGACGGTGGGGGCGTTTGTATATAGAAAGGGGCGGAGAAATTAGAGCTGCGTGCCTGTATTCCCGGTACTCAGACCCTGCGTTGACTGGAGCTTCCTTAACCTGCCCGCCGACAGATGCTCAGAGTATAAGCAGGGTGGCCCCAAATCGCTCAGTCCCTAAAGGGGACCTGGCCAACATTTTAGTCACCCAACAGCTGTAGCCAGGGACTGAGGAGATGATTGGAGATACAGGCATGGTAGGGATTACATGGAGGTTACAGTAGTGGGGAATCGAGATCTTCAAAATGTGTGCTAATTTGCAACATGAGTTGAAGGAAAAGTCATGATACTGCCTTTACTGTTGCGTAACACTGTGGTGAGCAAGGTCACCCAACATGGAGGTCTCGTCAGTCTCTTGGCCGCCACTAGGATCAGTGGCTGATTGTAAGGGAAAGCTGAATGCTCTTCTCAAAAATCTTCACTAGATGGAGCTTACCAACGTCACAGGCTAGTGTGTATGTGCTTCCCAGTTTTTTCTCACATTGAATTCCTGATCTTGAATTGCATTCTGTGCCTTTCTTTGATGACCAGTTTTCCTGCTTAGCAAAGTTTTCTGAGTAAATCGAATCTGGTCCAAATCCTATCCACTTAGGTACCCAGTTGGGTATATCTTGCATTTGAGAAGCGTAAATGAAAAACAAGTAAATTTTGCTATATCAGGAATTCAGTGCTATCAGATATAACTGTTTTAAGTCATAAAAGTGCCAAATCTTTTTCTCAGGTTTTTCAAAAATTTGGAATGATTGAAGTTGGAATTTTACACTTGTTAGTCAGTCTGATTCTCTTAATGTTACGGTTGTTAAGTGCTTTTTCAAAGTTCCCCAGATAATAGGTGACTAAAGATGAAAGCTAACCCAGGGACAAAGGATCTAGTACCAAAAGTACTCATACTTCCTGTAGTCCCATGTAGCCCCTATGTGGTTAATGTGGGTGTAGGTGGACTGTGGGGCTGGGGAAAAGAAATCAATGGTTCCCTCAAAGGTGTCAATGAGCAGAGCCACAAGACAAATAGTACACTTTTTAAATTTTTTTTACATGAAACTATATTTTCTCATCCTCAGGAACCAATAAGTACCTAAGAGTCATGACTGCTTTCTGACCAAGAAAATTGCTAAGCGTAAACTCAAATCCTCTGAACTGCCAAGGGCAGTTAGTTCTCCAACTACTGTGATTGGCTACTGGTGGACAGCAGAGCTCCTCTGGGCACCTACCCTTGTAGCTAAGGACTTTATAGGACACCAAGGGCTGCCCTTAATTGACAAAGAGAATTTGGACAGGAAGAACAGTGAGACCTGAGTGTGCATCTGCCTCTCAGTGGAGAGATCTCACAGAGCCCAGCTTCCTGAAGAAAACCCACCTCAGTCCAGTCTCTTCAGGGCCCAATGGAGGTTGAAGCAGCTCTGGCAGGACTCCAGGCAGAAGTCAACTGTCCCATTTGTCTGGATGACCTGAGAGACCCTGCCACCATCGAATGTGGGCACAACTTCTGTCGCTCCTGCATCCAGCAGTCCTGGACTGATCTGCGGGACAAGTACCCTTGCCCTGTGTGTCGTCACTCATGCCAAGAGAGGGACTTGAGGAGCAACACCCAGCTGGGAAGGATGATTGACACTGCCAAGCTCCTCCAGATCACCAAGAGCAAGAAGCAGCAGCAGGAAGAGAGGCGCTTGTGCGAGAACCACAACCAGGTCCTGACCCTCTTCTGTGAGGAGGACCTAGAGGTGTTGTGTCCCCTGTGCACTCAGCCCCCCGACCACCAGGGCCACCAGGTGAGGCCCATGGAGAAGGCCGCTGCCCGTCACAGGCGAAGGCTCAGCAGCTACATTGAGCCCCTCAAGAAGCAGGTGGCAGACGTTCAGAAACTAATAACCACCCAAGACAGGAAACTGTTGGAACTGAGAGACGAAGTGCAAAACCGGAGAAGGAAGTTAGCCACTGAATTTGAGCACCTCACACAATCTGTAGAACAGGAGCAAGAGGCCGTTCTTTCAAGGTTAGCTGAAGAAGAGAAGGATATTCAGCAGAAACTCAGTGCGAACACAAGTGCATTTGCAGACCACATTTCCAGCCTGAACAGTCTCCTAAACGTGGTGGCAGAGAAGAGTGTGATGTCAGATGTGAAGTTGCTGACGGACATCAAGAGTGTCCTGCACAGCTGTGAAAGCCTGAAACCCCCAGATGTGTGTTGGGTCCAGTTACGGGGAGAAGGGTGCAGTCTTCCCCCGCAGTATTCAGCCCTGCAGAAAATTATACAGAAATTTAGAGAAGAAGTTACTCTGGATCCTGAGACAGCACATCCTAATCTGCTTGTGTCTAAGGACAGAAAGTCGGTGACATTTGTGAAGAAAAAGCAAAGAGTTTCTCGGAATCCAAGGAGATTTATGACTGACCCAGTTGTCCTGGGTTCTGAAGAGTTTGATTGTGGCCGACATTACTGGGAGGTCCAGGTGGATGACAAGCCTGAGTGGACTGTGGGCATCTGTAAAGCCTCCCTGACCAGGGAGAGAAAGCGGTCCCCACCAGGACAGAACAGATGTTGGACAATTCAGCTGCAGAATGGTGATTATGTGGCGCGAGGGCCTGCTCCTGTCATCCTTGTGCTGAAGGAGAATCCCAGAGGGATTGGCATCTATCTGGACTATGAGTTGGGGCAGGTTTCGTTTTACAGTTTGAATGACAGGTCTCACATCCATTCTTTCATGGATAAATTTTTTGAAGTGCTAAAGCCTTACTTCCGTATTGGATGTGATCCTAAACCTCTTACAATCTGTTCTGTAAGAGATTACGAAGGTGACCTGTGACTTTGCCTCATTTTCTTCCTATGATTTTTGAACAGTAGCTAGAATTTTGCGCAACTATCTTGCAGTGAATCTAGCACCAAAAAATTTATTTCAGTACCTCTATGTCTTGAATGTGGGACGTTTTTCTCTCTCTCTTTTTTTTTTTGGTCCCATTTGGTTCAATAGTAAGAGGGAACAAATGGAGATGTGGAGAATAACTGTAAAGTGTTTCTGAAGGTCTTAGGATGCATTCATTGTAATTCACAGTATAGAAAGGGCAATGTGTAATTCACATTATTAAAATTTAATAAATTTTTAGTACATTTACATATATTACAAATTTTGTGTGCCTGTCAGGCCTGTACATAAGTTCCTTACATTCCAGGTGGAAGAGAAGGTAGAATTGTGGGTTTCTCTTATTTCTGTATGTGTTGCGAGTAAGGAGTTGATTGCTTCAAATTGTTTTTCAGGATATTGTTAGAGATGGTGTCTTCATGGGAATTTTAGGACCCACCCTTCTTGTATCCTCTTTTCCTCACACCTGGGAAGCTGAGGAGAAAGCCCAGGTGCTCCACCCTTTGCAGGTTCAAACCAAGCAAGCTCCTAGTAGTGCCAGCACCCTCCCACTACCACCACCCAGTAACTGCCATAAACACCCCAAAGTCTGTCTCCTTTGCCAATACCTGCTCTCCCCGTAAACCTCATCACAGAAATAATAAACCTTTCCATATCCTTCTGGTGTGTGGCACCATCAGTCCTGAAACATCCATATTTTGGGTGGGCATCTACCCTGGCTATATAACCTGATCTTAACATTTGGCATTAGAGTACCATGACTGTCTTAAAGAGTATGGTAACTTTTTCCCAAGGTTACAGTATGCAAAAGTGGGGGAGAGGGAGCAGGAGATGTAACTGTACAGTAGAGAAGCTTGTAAACTGCCTTAATTGGGTGATTGAGGTTCACATCATCAGTGATATGTTGGTAGCCGTTACCTTTGATATGATGTGATAAGAATGGCAAATATTCTTCTGATGATAGTCTTTTCGCCTTTTCTGGTGTTTGGAAAGGAAAATGGAAGCTCAGTACACATCTAGTGATTTCTAGTAGTATTAGTATAGATACAGAATAATTTCTTGTACGTTTCGTTACTGGTACAATGACAAAACCCAATGAATTGGGAAAAGCATATTTTGATTGCTTTCAGATCACCTTCCTACCAATAAGAATGCCATCTGCCATGTTTACCATCCCTAGTAAGGAGTATTTTCAAGTTTTACAAATCTGTTTATAACCACCTCACATCTCCAACCTCATGTTTTATTAGCATGTTTGAACATAATTTTGAACATCGACCAATTCTTACTTTTGTGTCCTTTAATTTTCTTGTCATGTATTATAATTTTCTTATGTTGCTGAAACTTTACAGATATGAGTCATAGTCTCTAATGGAAATGTTTAATATTGCAAATATTTTTTGGTACTTTCATTTATGTCCAAACTTTTGGCAGTGTTTTATCACTTTGGTGTTTAAGGTAATACATAAAATTAGAAATTAAATATATATTTAAAATCTTCCTAAATACCTGTGTTATTTTTATGCTTTAACTTTTAAGGTGGAATTGAGCACTGTATATGAGACAGAAAAAATAAGTTATCTCCAAGTCATCTCCTATACAGACTAATTCCTTAATGTTTAATACACCAGCAGATTAAAATCAAAGGGAAAACAAGTATAAAAATTGAACATCAATTTGAAGTATATTATGTGCCTAAGCTATTCTAGTTGTTCAAGGGCATATGTGCCAAATGCCGTGATTGGGTTTATTCGAAATATTCAAAAGTCGGAAGGAAATGGAAGGGGCTGTTGCCATGGTTTGCTGGTATCCCTGACAGTCTGGGAAATTTAGTAACTTGGTTTGGGTTAGACAGGTGGAGACTGGAATGTCACACTTGGAGTGTCTCACTCAAAAAGCCAGTGCCTTTCCCCGACCTTAGTTTGGGTGACAAAGGAGACACGAAAGAAGACAGGAGGTTAGGGGGTTCGCTGGGTAGGGGTGGGGGGTGTCCACTGTGGGAGTCTAATGAGACTTAAGGGTGGGGCCAGGAATATGCTAGGCCCATTGGTGGTAGAGAGCATGCGCAATCTGGCAGGGTGGGGATGGGTGGTAGAAAGCAAATGAACCAACCACCCTGGGTCAGCTCCATCACCTCGCACACCCCGAGGTGCTGCACGGACCAGCAGCTCTCTGGAACTGAGGCAGAAGTCTGAGCTGCCAAGTTATGATTGGCCACAGTGCATGGGGGATGTGGGTTTGTGCTTCCCTGTGAAGCAGAAGGAAGTCGAGGGTGACCATGGAGCCTCCCTGTGACGTCAGGCACCAGGAAGGTGTAAAGGTACGTGGTATAGGCAGAAGAGTTGTCCTCTTCAACCTAGCCCCACCCTCTGGAGCAAAAGCAGTGCAGGGTCAGCTGGGCGAGCACTAGTTCCCTGTTCAGGGCTTTGAGTAGGTCGCCTTGACAGACTTTACACTGAGGCATGGCAACCCCTACTGTGCTGGTTCCCAGAGACCCAGTGATGACCCTGTGGCCCAACTGCCGTCGCTCTTGCAATCACCAGTCCTGGGGAGAGCTAACGCTTTCTTTCCTTGCCTTGTCTTGTGCTCACTCTGTTGGCAGGTATTTTAGTATTAATACCCTGATCACTGAGATTGCCAACCAACTCCAAATAAGTGACACGAGGAAAAGGCTGGAAGGGAAATACTATAATGCCCGGCCTTCTGTCCCCATTCATTCATTCATTCATTCATTCATTTAGTGAGAAGGGCTAGAGTTTGTGTCTGTAATAGTGTCCTACTGGGCTCACCTGTTGTTCCATAGAGCAAGCTGCCTCAAAGAGGAAGCAAAAGCCATGTAAAGGTTATCATTACACTCTATTATAAATACATTAAAGCTACAGAGTATTAGAGGGAGAGACTAAACTCTGGTTCTGAGTAATGTATGCTTATTGGAAAGTAACAGGCTGTAGCTTTGAAAGCCTTAAAGTATAAAGAATAGGATATTAGACATAAACTAAATGAAAGCAAAATTTTCAGACCACACATTTTCATACTCAAAGCTCTAGTAAGTGAGCTAGCGGAGAAAACAGTATCAGACTGACAATCACTAACTGGTATTAAAAGTATCCACAATGACTATTAATGATAAAAACTCCAGGGCAAGTTCATTTTAACTAAGGAATGATGATTACAGGCTTTTTTTCACAACTTGGTTCCAGGGAGGAAATGGAATGCAGCTAGGGTGGGGTACGGGGGGCTTTTAAGTTAAAGGTATATTTCTTAAGTTGAATGGTAGACAGTTGATTATGGTATTAGTCCTTTCCTTTAAACATATAAAGGAATGCCTCTACATTATTTACACAGGTTTTCCATTATGTATGTTAAGAAATGACCTAAGCCAATTTGATTTGCACAATTATTGCTCCTCTCAATAGATAACTGTCAATAGTTCTTTGTGTGTAAAGGTTAACAACTAACTACTGGGTAATAAAACAAGTCTCAGTCAAAACTTCCCCCTACATGTGGACATTTTTAAAATAGTCTATATATTTACAGGCAGTCACTATGCATTCAGTCTTACTGGTAACCTCATTGTTCCCAGCATTCTGGCCTTTAGGTGCTTTGATCTTGTAAATTGTTCGCTTGAAGCAAACACAATACCATAAAGCAAGATTCATCTAACATTACATCGATAGTTACTATGAGGCTACCAGTGTCCTCAAAAAATCAATGGCTGGACAGACGTTTTTGGAGTTCTAGGCTCATGTTTAATGAAGTACAGACTGCAGGGTTCCTTCCCTACACTTTATTGTCCTATACCTGCTAGAGTGTGGAGTGACTCAAATACTCGTCAATCCATTTATGTCCAATTCCACCAATGCCATTCCATTTTTTGTCCATTGTAATCCATTATTTTAATTATAGCTTCATAACTTGTAGATTAAGATAACTGAAGCAATTGTAGCACACGGAGCTTGAGTTTCTTCATGGGAAAGCCACCTGACCACCCCTGAATATGAATTCCTTGTCAGGCTAACCGACCAATTCTATATACAGTATTAAAAGTTATGCTTAGGCCCTGGTGTGGTAGCTCAGTTGGGTCGAATGTCATCACAATTTGCCAAGGATGTGGATCCCATACCCAGTCAGGTCACATACAAGAATCAACCAATGAATGCATAAATAAGTGAAACAATGAACTGATGTTTCTCTCTCTAAAATCAATCAAAAAATTTTTTTTTAAGTTGTGCTTATAGCATATTGTCTATGCTGATGTGTTTTACACTTCAGCTACCACAATATATTTCACAATAAAAATGCTAAAAATGTATAAGGGTATATTATTTCAAAACTAGAGTTTTATACCCTGAGAAACTTTCGGTTAAGTAGCAGATAGCCTAAAGATGTTTCAGACATACCGTCCTCAATTTACTTCCCATGCACTCTGATTAGGAAGCTACTGAAGGACGTTCTCCAACCAAATGAGACACCAACCTCCAAATGGCCAAAGATATGGAAACAGGAAAAACAACTCGAGAAGCCAAGGGTATCCATCCCCAAGATGGTATCTGAGCAGTTGGCTTAGTGAACACCTGCCTGCATTGGGGGTTGGTCAGATGGCTCCTTGGGTAGTCTGCAAAATCAGAATGGCAGAAAGCTACATGTGCTTCCATTGAGAGATTTAGACCACTGCATGTAAACATCAGAAAATATGTAAAAATGAAGAATTCTACCTGGAGAGGGCCAGGATGAAATTCTCATCTCCCACAGTAGGACAGCAAATAATAATACCCCAAACTGAAAAATTCAGAAGTATCACTATTAGCTCATTTAGTGACTATAAAAGTAAATACCCAAAGAACATGAGTTGAAAGGAGTTGCCTCTAGGAAGTTGGCAATGGTGATTATAAAGCAATGGTTGGTAATTCTAATAAATCTTGTAAAGAATGAACATTAATCAAAACATTAAAACTAGATTAAAAATTCAGTTGGAATTAAACTATTCTTAAAGCACAAAATGCTTAGCTGCATTGTTTAATTGAAATGAGAAAAGGGGAGACTAGGTCTTAAGTCATGGTATTATTGAGGGTGGCAGCTGGGAGCACTTAGTCTTTAATCAACTCTATGAAGTCGATTTTTCTATTTTAAAGGTAAGGAAACTGGTTCCAAAACCTGCCAAGTTCAAACTCCAAAACTTTTGCTGCCTTGTATATGTGCTTCCTCCAGAGATAACTTAATGACTCTAGTAAAATTTCAGGTCCTTTTCAATCCATGGAGCCCACTCACTTGTCAGGAAATTAAAAAGATTTAGTGGTCTTCTGGAACGTGAAGCTTTTGTCAATGCAGGTCCCTCACCTGCTCAACGTCTCATATATGTCCACCTGAGCCATCTCTAGGGAACCCGAGAGAAGTACTCCTGGGTTTCTAAGCTATATAGACTACAGCAAGGATTTCCATAAAAAGGTAAGAAGCTAGCTGCTGGCAAGCTGATTACTGTATATCCTTCTGAATAATCTTGATGTCATGTGAATTATAAAGTTTAATTGTACCCTAAGGCAGCCAACTGGTAATGTTATGTAAATTATTATTAAAAGGCACTTAAATAGATGTAAAGGTATATTATGTCCAGGCAACTCGACAAAGTGGAGATTGTCTATTTTGTCCAATTTGACTTATAGACTCAATGCAATTTCAAATTAATTCTCCATGGTTATGTTTAATTTAACAAACTGATTGTAAATTTACATGGAAGAGGCCAAGAGTTGCCAAGATAACCCTGAATAGATGATGAAAATTCCTACCAGATATCAAGAACGAGCGAGCTATAATATTTGAGTATGGTATTGGCCCAAGGATAGACCAATAGACCAGTAGGACAGATTCAATACCAGATTCAGGTAGCATTGCAAATCAGTTGAAAAAATGATGGACTGCTTAATAAATTAAGTTGTGACCACTGGTTATTTATTCATCATATATAACTAAATATCCAGGCAGGCCCCATCCTATTCCCCCAAACAGTATCAACTCCAAGTAGATGTTTAAAACGTTTAGAAGCACACAGGGTATTTTAACGGCATTGGTGTAGGACAGGATTTCTTAAGAATGCAAACCTCGAAAGACCAATACAATCAACTACATCAAACATAGTAAGTTCTGTACAAGACACCATAAGAGATAAACTTGAAGACTATCTTCAAAACTTGAAGATACCTGCAGTGACTATTACTTCTACAGGACTAGAACCCAGGAGAGTTGTTATCAAGGAGACAAAGAGGCTAAATGAAAAACAAGGAGCACTAGCCAGGTAGCTCAGGTGGTTATAAGCACTGACCCCATGCACTAAGGTGTGGGTCAGGGCACATATAAAAAACCAACAAATGAATGCACAAATACGTGGAACAAACTGATGTTTCTTTCTGTCTCTTTTTCCTCTCTCTCTCTCTAGAAACAATTGAAAAAAATGAGCTCATTGCTGATCTTAGTAAGACCATAAAAAAAATAGAAAAAGAAAAAAAAAACACGTACTTTATAGGAAAGAAACAGGAACGATTGTTAAACTTATGGAAATATACTCTATTAGAAATCATATAATTATAACCAGAGATAACATTTAACATCTTGCAAATTAGTAAAGAATCTGTTAAAATCGAACATTTATACACTCATTGTGTAGGAGTGTAAATTAGCACACTTTGGGGAAAAAATTGCATTATCCAGTAAAGATGAAGGTGCATCAATTCATTCTACAAAGTAACCAGATGTATAATTTTCAGTTTCAAACTGAGTATCCATGAGAAGTAGAGTGAAAACAAATAAAACCTTAAGCAAAAGCATGATGAATCTCATGAACATGAAAAAGAAAAAAAAAACCAAACATCTGACAGAATAATCCAGTGTTGATTTTATGTAAAACTCAAAAACATGCAGAACATTTGGGGATACAGACATACATAGTAAAAACTTAGAACAATGGAATATCAAATTAACAATGGTGGAGGGAACTGAATAGAACCAGGAAGAGAAGAGACTGGGGCTAAGAGGCACAAAGGAAAGTTCAAAGGTGATGTTAGTGTGGGTCATGGGTATGTGGGTGTCTTCTTTTTCATTATGGTCCACAACTGAAAAGTATAAATATATATTCAATGCACATTATTTGCAAAAGTTAGACATGACCTGAATATATATCCATCAGTGGGGAAATGATTAGGTAATACTGAATTGACAGTATGAAACAATTATTTTAAGTGACGACTGCAAACTATCCAAGTTAGGTAGTAAAAGTAACAATAGAAAAAAGTGTAGAAATTGAGTAAATGTGAGCAGTAAAATGATGGGTAAACCCAATCAAAATAAGAATCAACCCTGTGCTGGAGGTCCTAGTCTGTGCAAATGGGCAAGAAAAGAAAGTGAAAGTCTATTTACAAATGGCATGAGCACCTCTACAGAAAATCCAATGGATTCTACTTAGGGATAAATCCACCTCAAAATGTTAAAGTCACATATACTAAAAACTACAAATATTGCAGAGAGAAATTAAAGACTCAAATAAATGAGTTCATGGGTTAGAAGCCCCAATATTGTTGTGATTCCTTGAATAGAATAAGCCTAAGAAGGAAAACAACTAATCAACGGGGATTTCAAGAAAAAAGGTCAGTTCCTAAATGAGGTAAGGGATGGCAGCTGAACAGAGAGGGTGCATTGTTCAAAAACAGAGGGAAGATTATCTATTGATTGTGTGCGCACACATAAGTACATATGGAGATCACTATCTCATTTTTCATCGTACTACATCAAAACTGACAAAGACCATAAAAAGAACAACGCACATTACAGAGCGTTATTAAGGTATATAGATAAACAGGTCTCCCAATAGTTTATTATTCCAAATCTGTTACTGTACAGATTTTAAGAGGTTTTGAGTTAGTTCCAGTATGGAAGTAGGGCCAAAGTGCTCCTGTAAAATAATCATTAAAAACATAAAGAAGAGATCTATCACTCAAGTTGTAAAAGGAAACCTCACCCAATTCATAGTCTAAAAAAATGCCAATCTTACTAGGTATTACTTTTGGCAGAAGATTAACTTTTTTAGGACCCAGTGCAGCATAATTAATTGGACCACCTCGTTTGATACACCACAACCCATCCTGTAATAAAATCGAAGGATTCTGACTCTTTCTTCTTCTGGGAATAGAGTCTTTACAGACACCCAAGGCCCATTCAGGCTTGTCTTTCACTTCTACCTCCCAATACTGTCTGCCTGAATTATATCCCTCAGAACCCAGAACAACTGGGCAGAGATAAAATCTCCTTGGGTTATGAGGTAAGTTTTGCATTCTATTTCCATATTGTACAGTTTTTCTATCATCTGAAACAGTAAGTCTACGATGTGCTGTTTCAGGATCTAGAAACACATCAACTTGAAAATGCTTGATAATTTTGTTTAGGCCAGAATATTGTGGAGGAAGATGGTAACCATATTCTTTTAACTGGAATGAAAAAGGTTCAGGGGCCTTTAAGGTTTTATATCTATGGTAGATACTTTTAACATCTGTCAGGAATTCCAGTTTTGACTTCACATGTTTGCTGTCTATCTCCTTTAATAGATATTTTAATGTGGAAACATGATCTGAAAATTCTGTTATGTTTTCATTTAGTTTTGTTAAAATATTCATTTCTTCATCTTGTAATTGCTGAAGAACAGTCTCTTGCTCATTTTGGAGAAACAACAGAAGTTGCTCAAATTCAGACCTTATTTCTTCTCTCCTATATTCTACCTTCTTCTTCAGTTCCAGTGATTTTCTGGTTTGCATAGTTATCACCCTTTCAATTTGTTCCACTCTCTCTTTCCATGGTTCAAGGCAATATCCCAATCTTTCCCGATGATAGGGGGCAGCCTTCTCTATGGGCCAAACATAATGACTCCGGTGATCATCAGAGAAACTACACTGTGGACATAAAACCTCTAAGTCCTTTTGACAGAAAAAGGTCAAAACCTGATTGTGCTTTTTACATAAAAGCTTCTCTTCTTGTCTCTTCCTCTTGCTTCTTCTTATCTGGAGTAGCTTAGCAATTTCAGTCAAATTGCCCAGCTGGGGGTTGCTTGCAAATTTCCTTTCTGGACAGCAATATCGGCAGAAAGGGCAGGGGAAAGTATCAGTTAGATCCTTCCACGACATACTGATGCAGGAGAGACAGAAGTTATGCCCACAGTTAATGGTCACTGGGTCTTTCAAGTAGTCCGAACAGATGGGACAGCTAGCCCCTGCTTGAAAGTCTGCCAGGGCTGTCACGAACTCCATTGAGCTGTGAACAAAGGTGGTGGCAGGGAAGGTAATGTGTCCTTTAGTGAGGCCTGGCTCTAGCCTCAAGGCCCAGTAAGCAGTGGATATCCTTCCCCAGACCTCATGAACTGACCAGCTCCTACAAACTTGTTTATCCCTCTGCCCCTTAGCTGTTGCCAGGTATATACCACAGGCTGAAGTCTATTGCATATTAGAACATATTAGCTGGGCTGCTGCTCTTCCCACTCAATGATGTGAAGTCAAGCTTAATGGCTTTCTTGTAGCCTTGAGTCCAAGACAAGGAAGCCTTCCTATGGATGAGAAAAGACATTAAATTAAAAATATGATCCCACAATCACCAATGTAATAAAATATCCACACAGGAATCATCCATGAATGCTAAAATCGCTGAGTGGAAGTTCTTAGAAAAACAAGAATTCATAGTTGTAGAGATTCACCTCACACATTTCTATTATTCAAAAATAAAAATAGGGAACAAACTCACCTTATGTGCTTCCTTATATGATGCAATACTAAGCATATAACATTGCCTTTAAGATATTCTTGCCAAAAATATTCCATTTCAATTTACTCAAAAAAATTCTAGATTTAAGACTATATAAGTATGACAAAATGTGCAAGCCTGGATTGAGTCTGGTATCTTAAAAGTTAAATAACTAAAAGAACATCTTTGGGACAAATGTGAGAATTTTAGTACAGATATCATTATTGTATCAGTATTGTGTTTAATTTATCACATTAACTTATCATAGATAACAAGTAAAATGTCCTTGTTCTTAAGAAATATATACTGATAGCCCCAGCCTGGTAGCTCATTTGTTTAGAGTGTCATCCTGATACACCAATGTTGCAGGTTCGATCCCCAGTCAGGGCACATACAAGAAGCAACCAACGAATGCATAAATAAGTGGAACAACGAAGTGATGTGTCTCTCCCTTCCTCTTTCTAAGAATCAATAAATAAAAAGTTTAAAAAATGGTGGCTGCAACTTACTTCCAAAAGGTTCTCTAATTTAAAAATGTGTGGTAGAAGGTCCTTGAATAACACTGTTCTGGTCAATGTTATAATGTTGATGAGATGCCAGAAGAACTTAACTCTTATCTCCATCAATTAGCCAGTGGTAAAACTGGTTTTGTTACACAACATTTTCCTTCAAGTCAAAGAACAGACAACAACGTTAAGTGAGGACTTACTGTATAAATATAAGAGAAAAAGCAACTACAGAAAAGGTTAACAACTGTTAAAATCCAGGCAAAAAGTATATACAGTATATTTACGTTTATTGCAATCCATTCAACTTTTCTGTTTTCTGTGAGTTTGAAAATTTCAACATAAAAAGTTAAGGAGAAAATTTCCTGGCTTGTTTTCAAGATACTCACCGACAATCAATTTTAAGCCAATCAAATTCCTCCAAGCTTGTGAGCCACCCAACCATCAATATAGTCTTCTTTCCTTCCCTTCTCCCTACACCAATATTTTCTCAACTTTTCTTTTCCTCATAACCCAAAGACAGTGAGAATAATAAGGGCATGGCTTTGACATTTGAAATTGGCTTTGTCTTGGTGACCTACCAAGTTTTTACTACACAGCCTTTCTGCCAGCAGAATAGGAAGACTGCAGTAGTTCTACAAAGTCTCCATGGATAAATTATTCCCAAATTCAAAGCTTGACTCAAGTGTCTTGGGCCTGTACAAATAAAGCTATTATAACAACACGCTACAGGAGGCAGTGTTTCAGGCTAATATTATATAAAGGATACTAGGTTTGACTTCCGTTTATTTATGGTGTATTTCTCTTAAGAAAAATGCATGTTTTTTGAATGCCATTTGTCTGACCTATAAAATGGGGATTAGGACCTTTTAAAATAAGGATATCATATAAATGCCAACAAATATATGCCTATTGTTCTTGGCCAACGAGGAGCTTTTTTTTAAAAAAAAGATTTTTAAAGAGATTTTATTTATTTTCAGAGAGAGGAGAAGGGAGGGAGAAAGAAAGGGAGAGAAATACCAATGTGTGGGTGCCTCTTGCACACTTCCTATTGGGGACCTGGCCCACAACCCAGGCATCTGCCCTGATTGGGAATCAAACTGGTGACCCTTTGCTTCACAGTCCAGCATTCAATCCACTGAGCTACACTAGACAGGGCAGGAGCTTTCCATTTTAGATTTTTTTGCATATGGAACAAATATAACACACACACACTGAATTTGATTAGTTCTCTTAAATATCCCCTGCTTCTCTACTTTTGTCCTGTTGACTATCTCAAGTTTTTATATCACACACACACACAAGCTGGTACCATGGCACTCACTTGTCGTTAATTTGTTCTGGAACTCGTGACGAGTGCTGAAACCAATGAGTACCAAGTGATGAAGCTCATTCTCTTGTGGGGTGGTGGTGTGACTCATACAAGTTCTAGCAAGTATGAGTCCCGAGCAAGCGCCAAGCGTCCAAACATTTTTTTTTTCTCGTCGAAATGTGACAAGTACTGGGTTTGACCAGGCCCGAGGTTGATAAGTACCAAAGTATGACTTCACACACACACATATGTGTACATATATGTACATATAAGTATATATGTACATGCATGTATATATACACACAAGTATATATGTACATATGTGTAAGTATATATGTTAAGATTTCTCAAGTTTCTTATCATTCCGATTCCTTCATGCATTCCTTATCTTAATCTGGCTATGGTCCACCCTAAAGCACTTGGCCTTTATTTTTTAGAAACTGTTTATTTTTCATCAACCTTATTTGCATTCATGCTGTTCTTCCACTTTGCAAACCACACTGCTTATTCTTTCCTCACTCCTTTCTTAGAACTAAGTTTGCTCCTTTGGGAGACTCGGACCAAGAGACATGCTCTCTAGGATGGTTTATTATGTGTTGGGCATTAAGCTAAGAATCTTTCATACAGGCACTGATTCAAGCTCTCAAAACAACCCTGTAAGTTAGGAGCTATCATCCTCAATGAGAGCTGTAAAGCTGAGTCTACAATAATTTGAATATACTCACAACATTACATTAATTGGCATGACACCTAGTCACTAAGCTATACTGCTCCTTCTTCACTCCCACAGCATTCTATTCATCTCTGCATCTATTTCAAAGGCCATATAATTTTTGTATGTATATGTTCACATTTATTCCTATTTGATAACATACTCCAGAAATTTTTAAGGGGAAAAACAGGAGCTTATTGAGTCCAGGAATACGACAGTGAAACAGATATGACACAAACTGAGAAGTAGCCATACCTGACAGAACTGAATTTTCATCCAACTCGGTCACTTATCTCGGTCAAATTAATTTCTCTGAGCTTCAGTTTTTCACAGAGTGATATCTATTGTTGAGAAAATAATGCAAGGCACATGTCACGGAGCTGGCATTTAACACATGTACAATACAAAGTATTATAAGACTATCTCATAAAATCTCAAAAGCTCTAAGAAATCTAGCCCAATCCACATACTTATACCATAAAATGTTACACTTTATTACATTATATATTACATGTGTTTATTTACTTACATATAAAAAGCACTACTGATATTTAACCGAAAACTGCTATGTCTGGTATAGTTGTTAAATCCTCAGTGACTAGTAAAGGCATTAACTTCCACCAGGCTCATTGTAATAGTATGATGCAGAAAATTTCCTACACTAATTTTGGAGGTGCAGGAGACAAGTTTCAGAATTTTAAAACACATTTCATTTTATCCAGCCTTTAATAAATTCCAACACAGAACTACATCAAATAAAGCATAACTCTCTTCCAGGCTACTCTCCCTACCTGCCCACACTATGTACAATGCTTTGGTGACTTTCAGTCCTTGCATGGTACAGGCAGGCCCTGCATAACCATGTTTTGATCAAAGAAGAATCAAATCACATATACTCTGGTGGCCATAGGATTATAACGGAGCTAAAATTTCCTGTCACCAAAGCATAAGACATTATGTAAGTATCATTGTGTCACAGCTGCCTATAGTCTTCCATACAGTGACACAATATACACACAGGTTCACAGCCTAGGAGTTGTAGGGGAACAGAAGTTGTCACCCTGAAACGTGCCTCTTTGGCGTTGGATGATGGTAGGCTGGCTTATTTTAAGGAAGAGTACACTAGGGAGGTGCTCAGAAAACCAAGTACAAGTGACCCTTTGTAAAAGACATTTAAATTTGTAGGCAAAACCTCCATTTGTAAGTGTATCTCCCCAGGCAGGATCAGGAAGAGATAAAACTTTATCTCTAGGAACTCTTATCAATGCAGAAGACAATGACTCCATCTGCATAACAATCTTACCCTCATTTATTGTGCTTTTCCCAGTAATTCTTTTACTGTACCCTCCCATGACTGACTCTCCCACCAACATCTTTTGTCTTCAGTTTAAGATAATATTTAAGATAGTGTTTTCTGTTATTTTGGTGAGTTTCACTCAGTTTTCCTGGGTCTCTCCCCTGTATGCAGGAGGTAAAAGCATTAAGAAAGATGGGGACTGCATGGGATTGGGGGTGAGGTTGCAGAGAGTAGTGAGAGATTAGAAAATTGAGGCTGAAGGATGTTTTATGAAAACATCCAACCAGTATCACGCAGCTAGTAAATTGTAGAGCATAATGGGAAAACGAAAATCAAAAGAAAAAATATATAATTGTTAAGAAAATATGTACCAAAAAAAGTATTCTAGTGCTGTACAAGGAACATAGTAGGTACTCACTCCAGGTATCACTGTGCCTTCCATTTCCCAAGCACATACAAATCAGTCTTCCCCACTTTCCAGAATCAGGCCATTAAGAAAACAGACCATGAACTGAACACAACTAGTTTTACAGGCGCTGTTACCATTCTAGTTCGAGCTACCCACGTCTCTTGCTTGGATTACAGTGTGAGCCCTTGTTCTACCCTAAAACACAATGGTGCCTGCAATCAATTGCCTAACTGTGGCTAAACTGATCTTTTGTTTGCTGGGCCACATCCCCAGTTCCTAATTCAACTGGTGTGTAGTATTTCTGAGAAGTTCCCAGGTGATGCTGCTAGCCTCAGAACCTTCCTCTGTGAACCACTGCTTAAACAAAACTTAAAAAAACTCGTGGTAGATTCCTAGCCCTTCGTTTTGACCATTGTTATACAGGATGATTCTTACCTTGCCTGAGCCTAAATCAGCTCATTTGTAAGTTTGTTATAATGATCCTTAACTGTAAGGTATTTGTGAGGATTAAGGGATGTTTAAACTGGCCAGGAGGTGTAGGCAATGTAGGGTAGTGGGTTCTCAAATGGTACCTACCACTCCACTCCCTTAACCTCCCATCCCTTCTCTCTCCTCCCTGCGTTAATCCACCAACAGTCATTCTTCGGAGATAACGCGGCAACCCTCAAATTCTTGTTCAGATAAGTATCTTCTTGAAAACTTATGTAAGCCCCCCCCCCCCGCCCCCCAACTCTGATACTGCAGGTCTGGGACCAGGGAGTTGAGCTTTCACAAGATCTTTGCCAGACTGAGGAGACCCACTCGTGGACTGCGAGGTCTGGCGCACAGGCGATGCTCAGGAAGCCTCCACCCACGTGCTCGGGTGAGCCTCACACCAGCCCCGCAAGGTCCGGTTCTGCACCCTCCCGGCTTACCTGGAACCCACGGCAAGGACGGAGACTGCTGGAACCTCAGAGCCAGGGTCGTCGTCGGACCTAGACCCGACGAGCGCGAGCGGGGTCTTCCCTCGGCCGAGGCGTGCACTCGGCCTGTGCGCTGATTGGCGGTTCCTCCGGAAGTGGGCAGGTAATAGGCGCAAACTACGTGACCCTGAGCGGAGGGCGAAACGGGGCGGGAGCGCGGAGCACAGCTGGGGGCGTTTCCCCGACTGCTAAGGCCATTGTCGGCTTAAACTGACCATTTCATTCCCGGAGGCTTTTTCAGATTCTTCAGATTCTCACTATTGAGCAACTTGAGGGTTGAAGTGAGGTTTTCAGGTTGGTTTTAAAAGCTTCACCACACCCTCCTCCTCTGAGACGCCAGGTAGTGGAGAACTTTGCGGCAGAGGAGCTGGTTCACTTTGTGGTCGCAGGTGAGGAGGTGGTAAACCTTGAAATGGAATAGGAGCAGTCGCCTCTGTGGATCAGTTTGCATCTCAGTGGGTGAGTGGGTGGGTCTGCCCCACCCTGTAGAATTACGTCAACCCCATCTTGGCTCACTGAGATTTTCTAAGGAAGTGATATTTAAGGTAAAAGTTGACTAATACATTTGAGTTAGTTGGACAAATTGGAGGGTAAAATCTTTAAGGCTAAGGGAAGAGCTAAAGAGAAGGCTCTTAAGTCTGAGTTTGAAGTTGATACCTGAGTGACTGAAACAAGTTGGTTTGGCTGACACCTCGAGAGGAAATAGGGAGCTGCAGGGAGTAGAAAAGATTAAACAGTGGCTTTTGTGAGGCCGATGGGATAGGCAAGAATTTGCTGCTGCAAGACCTTTCAGGCAAAGTTGAGGATTTGGTCTTTATCAGGTGCAAAGGGAACAAGTGAAGTATTTCAAACAGTTAACATAATATTAAAAGCATATCTCGGAGATATCATGGATTTGGTTCTAGACCATCGTAATAAAGCAAGCATTGGAATAAAGCGATTTTTTTTTTTAGCTGGTGGAGGGTCTTGCCTTCCGTTTGTAAAAAAAATATGCAACACTTAGGAAACACAAGCAAAGCGTGCCGGTAATATTATTGAAATTTTAATGGAGCACTGGCTACAATTCAGAAAATAGATCTCTTGGCGCCTTTAAGAAATCCAAGTAGTGCTTGGTGCATGTGTAGAGCAGTTAAGTACAGATATGAATTAGAGACTCCTCAACAGATACTGTTGAAGTTATATGTCTAAACCTTTTGAATTGCTGGTGGTAGCAACTTACTCTTTTCGTTCTTTTACTGTGGGGTGAGTATATGGTTTTAATTTAAATACTTTAAGATACAAAATATGAGTCATTCCCTATCATAGTTCATGACATAAAAAGTTACTTAAGACAGGAGCTCCTTTGTTACGACGCTGGCCTTGCTTTGTAGGCTGTAGCATACCGTAATTCAACAGGATGGAGCCCGCCTAACTGCTGGATGCTAATTACGCTAATGAGTTGATTGTTATACATTGGATTCTTCCTCTGGACCCATTGTGTTTTAAGAATTGTTACTTTCTTTTCTACAAGACTAGTTCAGAAGCAATCTCATTTTCACCCTACTCCTTGTGTAAGAACTGAAACTTTTAATTTTTCAGTAATCTAGTTTCTTAGTCAAGGAATATTTTTCATGTCTGTTACTGTCTGAGATGCTATGTAGTCTTAGTCTCGAACTACTTCCTGGTTTTAGCAGTTGCTGTACCCTTCCTGTCCTTCATGCTTACATGTCGAAGTCTGCAAGGGCATCTGACAAACTTTTAAAATGTAACCTGAAACGTGTATATGGATGAACATCTACACGCGTCCACACACCCAGTCTATGTCCTGCAGCATATATAGAGGAAGCTTAAGAGCAGTGGTTAAAGATTCCTGGCTTTGGAGTCAGGCTCCTGGGAGTTCGAGCTCTGCCCTCTGTGTGACCTCTGGCAGGTTATCTTTTTGTGCCTGTTTTCTCATCTAGTAAAAAAGGGGTGGGGCCAATAATAGTACAGTTGCCTCTTAAGAGTTGTCCTAAATGACTTTTCATAAGTGAAACACCTGGAGCGGTATCTGGAGTGGTAAGTGCAGTATAAAAATAGATGATAATGTGTATATTTGTGTACGTATACACGAACATACACATTTTCTATGACTTCATCTAATGATGTCTGTTTCAGCAGAAGGGAGATTGGAGGGAACAGGTGGGTCACCTTGCTTTATGTCATTTGTAAAAGCCTTTTGTTTCAGGCTCTTTTGATGTTATGTTGGGATTGGTTTATGTGATTTTAAAACCACTTGTTTATGACTTACATGAAGTTGTTTTAATCCACTCATTTATGACAAAGAAAAAAGTTGCTTTGGTAAAAAGAATGAAGTTGTGCCAGGATGTCATAATTCTACATCTTAAGCATTGATAAGCACTCAGCAGCCCAGCTGCTGAGGGGCCCTGCTGGGGTCTTATCAATAAGAACACAGGGTGAAGCCAGAATGGCAAGGGGACATTTAGAGTATAAGTACTGAGTTTGTGAGGACTATTTGAATTTTAGTTTGGGTAGGGTGACTCTTAGCTAACCTAAACACTTTCCGAAGATCCTTGGGGCATTTGCTCCCTACCTGAGGAGATACTCCTCGGAAATGTTGATAAACCCACATTGGCCTGATGAGTGATCAGACTACCTACAGGCACTGGCATCTTTGTACCCTAGCAACCTACTCTAGCAATAGGGATCTTTTACTTTAGCGCTGGCAGCTGGAAAATCAGCCCTTTGCTTGGTGGTTGCTGACTCTCCAAGTGCCTCCTCCTTGTATAAAAGATACACCTCATATGAAATTTAGACTTCATTCCTTCACATCCCCTTGCCTGGAAAAAGTGTAATTAATCTGTCATTTGCTTGGAATGTTATTTCTCTATTTAGTTTTATTAAGAGATATTATCCTGTAGGCTGTTGACTTGTGAAATGATGATTCCCACATCAAACCTGTGCTAAAGTAGTTGATGGCAAAGATAAAAAATAGTTTCTGGAGCATGATTTTGCTATCTCTCCAAAACAAAACAAAACAAACAAAACCCCAAAACATACCATTATTAGAATTGCTTGGAATATTCTGCTTACATATGATAAACAGAAAGTAATTTTACTTTATACGAGTACTATTTTTCTCTTTAAAAAATAGTTAAAGCAAGCAATAATTTCTAAGTTTCCTTGAGAGGGGAGAAGGAAAGTTGAGAAGGATGAACCGAACTTTGTTCAGCTGAGTCACACACAAAGACAGTAACAGGTGGTCTCTGGCCAAGAGAGCTCAAAAGGTGATGCCTACACTGATCTGCCTCTGGCAGGGGGCCTAAGACTATAGACTAAAGTTTTTCCCCGTTTTTCAGGTGCAGGTCGGAAAACTATTTTTTTTATTCCATTACAAAATATCTGGCTTTAGTAAATAATTTAAAACTCCTAATTTAATAGTCCTACTGGTTAAGAGCACATTTTGGAAGGCATGTGGAGTTGTATCCCAAATATATCAGTTTACTAGCTGTGTGATTTTAGATTCCTCTTACTTTCTAAGTCCCTGTTTTCTCATCTAAAAAGGGGCAAAATAATACTTAATCCCACAGAATTACTGGGAAATGGCTTTGCGGAGTCTGAGATCCTTCTTTTCTCCTTTCTTTCCCTTCTTTTCTAACAAGTGCACTTTTTTTTTACATTAAGCAAACAAACAAAAGACCTGAATAATTTAAAAAGAGAGGGTCAGATACTTTAAAATCATAATTCCAAAAATTATAATATGGACAATACCATCCACAATCTCATCAGAGGGAAGACATCATTTAACAGAAACATCTTTTTTTTTTTGTCAAATTCCAATTTTTTGAAAGATTGGAATGATTTCATTGAAAGATTCCAATGAAAGAACTTTTTTCTTTCATTTCTCAAAGCTCATATATTTTTGGAAGATTGTATTTATTTATTTTTAGAGAGAGGGGAAGGGAGGGAGATAGAGAGGGAGAAAGACATTGATGGGTTGCCTCTAACAGTCCCCAGCTGTGGACCTGGCCTGAGACTCGGGCAACTCAAAGCTAATATCAAAAGTTTACCAAATGCTGAAGAATTGGAAATATTTCTGTTTTGGCTTAATTGTAGTATTTGAACTTTTCATGACTTATATGGCTTAGTTTATAAAAGTCGTATTTAGTTAAGCATTAGCACTATTTGAGTTATAAAACATTGTCTAGGACTCACTGGAGGAGAAAAAAGAAGTTTGGAAATTGACATACTAACACATTCTACCAGATAATGTTACATAAAAAAAAATAAAAAAAACCCCCAGAAATGGCTGCAAACCAAAATATTCCTTTACTATTTTCCATTAGTTAAAAACTTAGAATATTATAGTCACTTACATAGCAAGTACCGCAAAACAGTTGATATAAGGTATGAGTATTGTGATAATCCTTCAAGTAGAGTCAGGAGATATTGTAGGTAGTTCTTAAGTGTACAATCAGATTGTTAAACTTCCAGATGAAATTGACAGGACTTTCTTGTAGAGCAACTGACAGGCGCAGGAGCCTCTATCAACCTCACTACTTCTTACCTAGACTCCTTGGAATCCAATTATATGATTTTATAGTAAGACATGAACTCAGATATAAAAAGCCAGAGCTAGAATCCAGTGTTCTTTCTATGAACACTGGCTGGGTGGAAGCCAAGTATGAAAAATGGCATACAGATTTAGGGTTTAAGGAGTGAGGTCATTTTTGGAAGTGAGAAGGGAGGAATCAAAGGGCTGGAACTCCGGCTCCAATATGCTTAAAATAAGGTTTTTCTCACTGACAGGATTAGTGTTACTCTAATCTTTTCCTTTTACCTCAGGCAATAAAATGGCTTAACTGAGCCTGTTGTTTAAAAAAAAAAAAAAGATTTTAAAGAGACAGAGGGACACAAAAGGAGAGAAACATTCATTGGTTGATACTTGTATGACTGGGAATTGAACCTGCAACCTTGAAGTCAGGATGATCCTCTTATCAACTGAGCTATCTGGCCAGGGATGATCTTGTCTCTTTCCTAAAACTTTGGTATTTTGTTCATCATGCATCTTTTTAGTATTAATTTTTTTTCCAAAAGTGGTGTAAAAATATTACTAATCTTGATTACTAAGGCTTTTGGCATACCCTTAAATTTTGTAACTATTCATTCTGGCCCTGCAAAGGAGAGTAAAAATGATGTAAGACTGATTTCAGAGTTTGGAAGGCAATGAGCCAAGAAAGAAGGGATCAACATTTACAATTGTTCCTTGATCTACCACTCCATCTGTTCTACTTCACCGACCCACTCCACATCCCCAAGTTGGGATGGGATGACATCATTATTTCTGATCCCCCTAACCATCTTGGTTACACTATGTAAAATCTCTTTTGTATTCTGAAAATATTAGAAATTACAAAGAACCTTTACTAGAAAAATAAGAAAAACAGACACTAAATCATAGACATGGTTAAGTTTTAAGTACAAATATTTGACATTCCTCTGGTCTGCTGCTCCACCTCACCAGTGAATATGGTTCCATTATCATATATGTCTTGTTCTATATACCACTTTCAGCATACATGCCACTGGTTGTTGAGTGTTTATAGTGTTGAGTGTTTGAGGAACTTTTTCCTTGCTCTGATAATCTAGAATTAAGTAAAAGATCTGCTGTAGCAGGGTATATAAGTATATATAGTGAGGAGATTCAGACTGAAATGCTTCGATTAAAAGGAGCAAACCATGGGATAGAGACAAGTGTCAGGGAAATTTCTATTATATTGCACTCAATACTCTGAGCATTTCTTATACAAACTAAGGACAGCTAGATAGTCAAATCCCTGAGTGTTTTATTGAATGATTATTGAAGTGGTGTGAGCAGAAATCTATAACCATTTAATTACTTTATAATGGTATGGCTGGATTTTAACATTCTGTGAATGTGAGAATCTGTACTTGAAAAAGTAGACTTGTATTCATTGAGATGTATTTCAACTATATATTGCTTCTCTTTTCTTTTGTATAAAATATATAAACATATCAACAAGTACATGTTTTAAACATAAATATAAGTGATAATAATAGCTTATGTTTCTACTGAAATACATTTGTGTAAAAGAATTATAATTTATCCAGAAAATCATTTAGAATTCTCCCAAATATCCGATTGAAATAATGAGGTAACATTTTATAAAACATCTTTTGTTTGTATGTAAATTTAATTGCAGAGCTTTATATAAAACACCTTCTATTCTACAAGGCACCACTAATGAGCTATGAATGGGAGACATACTCCGTGATGTCAGAATATCTCTATCAAATTTTTTATATATCAATCCCAAACTTTTATTTTTGTAAAATAAGGGTTAATGGTTTATGGCTTCTCCTACTCTTTCAGAATGTAAAATTTTAGTCAAGGTATGAATTTGTAAATTTATATCTGGAATTAACTTAGAGTAAAATTATATAAGTTTTATGACACTGAGCTAAACAGTTTTTCAATAAATACAAATTAAGAGCATATTTAACAACTTGGGAGCACCTAATTATCAATACAGTTTAGATTTAGACAGCATAGTTTCCTTTTTGGATAATCCTTCGTACCCTTAAATTCCTCCTGATTTTTGAAAGAAGCCTCACCATTGCAGGTTCTACAGCACCTAAACAGAGCCCAGCAGAATGATGAACTCTCATATATTAGATACAGATCTTGACCAGCTTAAGATTTCATTGACATAACACACACACACACACACACACACACACACACATTCCCCCAAAATATAGAGAAAGTTTATTTAGAAAGTCACAGAGGTAGTAGAAGTGAGCCAGCGGGGCTGTGTGGGCTCAGGAAACAAGTTACAGAGGCAAAAGAACGATCCTTGGAGCTTCAGAGAGAAAAAGGCAAGGGTAATGAATGGAGTGGAGGGGCGGAAAGGAGAAGAGGGGAAGGGAAAGGTGCTCCTGAGAGAGTGCTCAGGAAAGAGGGGAAGAAGGCGCGGGCATTCTCCCAAGAGGGACAGCAATGGTGTAACTGTATTTTAAACGTCAACTTTCAGTGGGCCTTTCTGAGAAACTGTACACATGAATCAAGGACATGAAACAGAACTTCAAAGGAACTCAAACATTGGCTTCTTGTAATTACATGATGAGAAAAAGATTCAGAAATGAACATTTCAGTTTTAAAATAAAATGAGCTACAATTAGTATTTCAAACTTTTTTTTACAACTTTAAATGAATATTATTCAAAATAAAAGTATTTTCATAAACATTAAAGCCTACAATATAAAGTTGGTAGCAATTAATAACCTTTCTTAGTCTTTCTATATAAATAATTGATGAACCAATTATTTTCTCTCAATTCTGCAAAGCCAAATAGTCATTGAAATTGATTCCAGATATAGCTTTTTTAAAAATAACCACTCAAACATAAAGTTCTTTTAATATTTTTAAGAATTATAGGAATATGAAAGAAAAATGTTTAATTTTTGTACTTTTTACTATTATAGAGTCCTAAGACATTACAAAGTATTTTTCTTTTCAACCCACATAAGGATTATAATGTGCAGAAAAGATGGGAGATTTTTTTTATGCAGGCAAATAACTGTGCCTCAAACTGTCATTACTTTTGAATGTATGTTATTTTCCCTTTTGAAAGAAAAGGAGAGAATCCTGTGACACTACGAAGACATCCCAGGTGCTTTCAAATGATTCCTTTTCAAACAGGAACTTCTAAGTGAGCACACTATTTAGTGGGTGGGAAGGTAACTTTCCTTGGTTCCTCTTCTTCGTCTGGCAGATGGGGTGAAGTTAGCAAGAGACATCTATATTTGAAAGGCAAAGGAGAAAGAACATATCATCCATCAGACCAATTTGCCCATGCTTAATTTTTAAAATAGACGAGTAATGAAAATTTCATAATTTCAATTGAATAAAGGACAAAAACACATGATAATCTCAATAGATACAGAAAAACAGTTAACAAAACCCAGCACTCTTCTTTTATGATAAAGATGTTCACACACTATGAATAGAAGGGAACTCCCTCAACTTGATAAAGATATCTCTACAAAGACCCACAGCTTGCACCACAATGGTGAAAACAGAACGTTTTCCATCTAAGATAAGGAATGTCTGTTCTCACCACTTCTACTGAACATTCTCCTGTAGGTTCTAGTTAAGGCAATCAGGCAAGGAAAAGAAATAAAATATATCTAGGTTAGAAAGGAAGAAAGAAGTAAAACTATTTGCATATAACCTATGCTTTTACATAGCAAATCCAATGGAACCTACTAACCAATCAATGATTTCATTAAGCTTACAGGATATGAGATCAATAACCAAAAATTAATGACATATCTATACATTAGTAGTTAACAGTTCAAAATTAAAGAAAATTTTATTTATAGGCCCTGGCCAGGTAGCTCAGTTGGTTAGAGTATCATCCCAATAAACCAAGGTTGTGGGTTTGATCCCCAGTCAGAGCACACACAAGAAGCGATCAATGGATGCATAAATAAGTGGAACAACAAATTAATGTTTCTCTCTTTCCCTTCCTCTCTCTCTCTCTCAAAAATCAATTTAAAATATTTTCATTTATAATACCAGCAAAAGAATAAAATACTTAGGAATAAATTAAACAAAAGAAGTATAAAACTTTTATTCTAAAAATTACAAAACATTCTTGAAAGAAATTAAAGTAGATATGAATATATGGAAATACAGCCCCTGTTCACAGATTGGAAAACTTAATTGTCTACATGGTGATATTTCCCATATTGATCTACAGATTCAACACAATCCCTATCCAAATCATAGCTGGCTCTTTGCAGGCACTGACGAGATGATCTTAAAATTTATGTGGAAATTCAAGGGACCCAGAATAATCAAAATAATCTCAAAGTACTACAAAGTTGGAGGATGCACAGTCTTAGTTGAAAACTTGCTATAATACTGCAATCATCAAGACATTAGAGTATTAGCACAAGGTTTGACATATGGATCAATAAAATAGAACCAAGAGTCCAGAAACAACCCCTCACATTTATGTCGATTTTCAACACTAGTGCCAGCATAATTCAATAAGGGAAAGAATTGTGTTTTCAACAAATGATGCTAGATACCTAAACTGAGTACATGCAAAAGAAGTTGGACCTCTTTCTCACACCATGTACAAAATTTAACTCAAAATGGATCCTAAATATAAGTGATAAAACTCTTAGAGGAAAACATAGGTGTAAATATTTGTGACCTTAGATTACTCAATGGTTTTTTGTGTTAAAGATTTTATTTATTTACTTTTAGAGGGAAGGGAAGGGAGGGAGAAAGAGGGAGAGAAACAGATGTGTGAGAGATACATAGATCTGTTGCCTCTCATAGGCCCCCAACTGGGGACCTGGCCCACAACCCAGGCATGTGCCCTGACTGGGAATCAACCAGTGACCTTGTGGTTCGCAGGCCAGTGCTCAATCCACTAAACCACACCAACCAGGGCAGTCAATGGCTTTTAATAGGCCACCTAAACTATAATAAACTAAAGAAAAAATGGACATATTTGACTTTAACAAAACTAAAAGCTTTGGTGCTCAAAGGACAACACCAAGAAAGTGAAAAGACAACCCACAGAATGGAAGAAAATATTTGCAAACCTGTATGTATGCAATAAGGGCCGTGTATTAAAAATATATAAAGAACTCTCACAACTCAACAATAAAAAGACAAATAAGCCAAATGAAAAATGAGCAAAGGATTTGAATAGAGATTTCTTCAAAGATAGACAAATGGACACTAACTACATAAAAAAGATGCTCAACATCATTAGTCATTAGGGAAATGCAAATCAAAATCACAATGAGATACCAATTCACACCCACTAGGATGGCTATAAGAAAAAGTGGTGGTGAGGATGTGGAGAAATTGGAACCCTTACATACTGCTGGTAGGAATATAAAAATATAATAAAATGCTGCAACCACTGTGGAAACAGTTTGACAGTTCCTCAAAATAAACAGAGAAAAACCATATAATCTAGCAATTTCACTCTTGGCCTTAGGTATATGTCCAAGAGGATTGAGAACATGTTCAAACAAAACCTTTCATATAACTATTCAGAGTAAAATTGTTCTTAATAGCTAAATAGTGGGAACAATAGAGGACTGAATACACAAAAAGTGATTTTCCTATATTTTATTGTCATTAAAAAAGAATTATGTACTGATTCATACTACTACATGAATGGGCCTTCAACACATTAAGGTAAGTGAAAGAAGCCAATCATACACAGACAAAAATATAAGAATCTATACAAAATGTCCAAAATAAATAAATCTGTAGGTAGAAACAAAGTTAGTAGGGTCAGAGAGATGGGGAGAAATGGAGAGTGTCTACTACTGGGTATGGGTATTTCTTTGTGAGGTGAAGAGCATGTTCTAATATTGATTATGGCGATGGTTGCACAACTACTTGAATGTAGCGAAAACCATTGAACTGTACACCTTAAATGAGTAAATTACAGGATATGTAAATTATATCTCAAAAAATTTAAAAATATGCATGCCTTAGTGATTCTAATTCTTGATATTTTATAAGAAAGTGTACAAGTGTTCAAATATGCATGCGTACGTGTTCATTGCACCATTTTTCAAAATAACATAAATAAAACACATGTATCCATCAATAGTCAAGTCAAATAAATTAAGACTGTCTATGCAATGAAACCCTAGAGTCATTCAAAACAACTGTCTGCATATGTGCAAATAAATACCTCTAAGTTTAGTGGCCTGTAAAGAAGCAAGGTAATAAATGCATTCCACATTCTATATGATATATACACATATAAGTATATATGTGTATACATCATATGGCCACACACATATATAATTTTTGTATATACAAAAGGTACTGTTAGAGAAAAAAAGAGAAGTATAAAGTTGAAAGTTCTAACACAATTTCAATATAAATGTAATGTAAAACCTAATAAACTCCAAAGTTCCCTCCCCAAACTACTGGGGCTAGTGTAATGAGAGAAGCTATATGTGGTGCACACACACCCACCGAATGAAGTGACATTCGCTCAAAGTCTTGACTGAGCAGGAATAAACTAGATAAAGATAAGAAAGGGAGCATCCTAGATTCTGGGCAGAGAAAATAATGTGTGGAAGTCCTGAAAAGGAACAGGACACCTTTGATAAACTCTCATAGCCACAGCGAGTCAGATAGGGCTGGAGGGACAGAAGTAATTGACTGTGCAATTTTATAATAACATTAAGAATTTTATTTTAATCCTAAGTGTAACGAGAAACCACCAAAGGGCCTTAAGTTGTATGAAGCTACAATATGAAGAATGGGTAAAAGAGAAGCAAAAGCGGATGTGAGGAGGTTAGTGCATGGACGACAGTAGTTAAGTCTGGGTGCTGTGAACTAGAGATGAAATAAGTTTGGAGCTGGGAGACTGAATATACAAATGGACAATGGCCAGACCATAGATTAAAATAGAACTGGGACCCACGAACTCTGACAACCGGCTCAGGAAGCCAAACCGTAACCTCTGCAGCAATTGGTTTCAAATGGTCAGGATCTGGTCAGTAATGGCCAGCTTTCCTAATACTTGGCCCTCCTTTCACCTGAAGGAGGGAATGGGTTCCTGGAGGAATGGTCATGCCTTCCATGGCACCAAGAAACAAGAAAAGGATAGGAGTAGGCAGGATAAGAGGTGGGTTAGATGAGATTCTAGTTTGGTACTTTGAAGTTGAGGTACACACCACCTGATGACTTTTTTTTTCTCTTTGATATAAGAGACAAGGTCATCTGCTGAAAATGAAGGGTAGGCCTGAAATTTGAGATGAGTCAAACAAGTTAAAACAGTTACTGCGGAATACAAGGCAGCAAGTTGACTATGGGAATGTGGTAGGTTTGCCAGGCACTGTGAAGAACTGAAATTGTAGATAAGAATTTAAAAGTGGTTCCAGCCCTGGCTGGGTAGCTCACTGGGTTTGAGCGTCATCCCCATATGCCAAGGTTGTGGGTTCGATCTCTGGTCAGGGCATGTACAAGAAGCAATCAATGAAGGCATACAATAAGTGGAACAACAAATCAGTGTCTCTCTCTCTCTCTCTCCCCCCGCCCCTTCCTCTTTGTCTCTCTCAAAAATCAATACATTAAAAAAACAGTGATTTCAGTTAGACTTCTTATGTATTCTCTAGTAGCAGTAACATGCTTGGATGAAGACTTCAGGATTCTTCTAGAAAAATGAGATGAAGACAGCAGCAGGGAAACTTACAATATTGGCAGCAAATAGGGAAAGAATGAATTATAGAATCTTAGCTGGAGAGAAGGAAGACTAAAGAGGGACTAATCAGTGGATATAGAGAAAGGTGGTCAATATTCTGCAAGGCCTGACTATGACGGAATAGTGGTAATGGCTGACCAAGCGCTTGGCATGACTATGGGCATGCATGCTGAGACCTAGCAGAAAAGAATATCTTGGGAGAGCTTGTGTATTCAACCTATTTTTCTGCTCCAATAAAAGTTTTACAAAGCAGCAGATATGTGGTTTGTATTATTAATTATTTTCTTTATAAATATTTTTAAATATTCTAAGTGGTAATAGGTCAACTATCAAGGATTTTAATTATAAATTAGCAATATTCTGAGGAATTGTAGATACACTGACACAAATTTAAATGTTGCTGGTGATAATTATAATTTTATTATGATCAAGAAGTTTACAATTCTATATATATTCATATTGATAGTGTTGAAAGAATTGTGGCATTCAATACTATGTACTACTATTAAGAAATATATCCAAGAATGAAATATATTGAAGTAGTTAATTATCAATGATTTTGCATTTTTCAAGCCATACACAAGACTATAAATATTTTCCCGCTATTATCTAAGAATAATATTTTTCAAATGTGTTACTATTATATAATAATAAAATTAACTTCATCTCTAGGTCACTAATTGAATATATAACTGAGAACAAACTGAAGACAAAAGATTTATGCTAAAAAAATGTTTAGACTTCTGAACATGATAGAGAGCTATTTAAGTAAATATTTGCAGAAAATTATTACAGACTTTGTAGTGAGAATCAGTTTCTAAAGTGAAGAAAACTCTGAAATTAGGCTTTAGTTCATCATATACATATTTAGTTCATTGTATACATCAGTACATGTGGGGGCATATACATTTATAATATGTGATAACTATTTTATATATTTATATATTCAATATATACTATATATTATCATTAAGGCATCATGACGCTTATAGGAAAGTTTCATTTCATCAGTAAGTTAGAGCTATTAGGGATTTTCTCTGAGCATGGTCTTTGGACACTGGGCTATGATTAATTGAGAAAACAGTAATTTTTAATATTTAATTTTAAGCAAGACATCCTGCAGATATTATAGTCCATATGAAGGAATCCTTTATACTTAAAACTGCTTTCAGGCCATTCACACATTGTAAAGGTTTATACACTAAACTTTAGGGGCCCTATCTTGTATTCACGGAGCTCACATGCCAATATGGATAAAATCTGATGAAATAAAGAAGGATATGATAAGTAGCTTTTAAAAATCTGCTGGTAAAAATAAAATTAAATTAAAAAAACCCCTACTGATTAAAACTCTGTGATTGTTAAGAGAGTGGAAGATTATTTTATGTCAGTTGGGTCAGGGTGGGCCTCATATGGAAAACAGAATTTGAGGAGAACCCTAGGGGAGGGAATTGGCTTGAACTTGATGAGATGAGGGAAGGAAGCAGTTCCTGGAAGAGGAAACACTTCCCACACGGATATAGGAAACTGAAGTTCAGTTTGGCAGTTACTGTTAGAAAATAAAGCTGAAAATGTGTGATGGGACTTGAGGATGGTAAGTCTTAAAGGCTAACTTAAGACTTAACTTAAAAGTGTCATATCGCTTCTTTTAGCAACATTTGTGGGATGCCTGCTGTATTTCAGGCACTCTTTTCGGCTGAAGATACAAAGGTAAATGCAACCCATTGTTGAGAGTTTAGGTAAGGCACTCCATGGTACTGCTGCCTCAGCATTCATTTTGTTTGGCCAAGTGGCCTGCAAGGACCTTAAACTGATATTAGCCCCCTTATGCAAACACATGTCCTGGACAGCAGTCACAGAGTCGCAAGCAAATGTAAGTTCCTGATATGACTTCTCCAGCAGCCCTGTGATCAGTAGTCTCCTGGGCCTTCCAGGGCCTGTATACTTTATCTTCCTCTTAGATAAAATCCCTGTGGAGCCTACCGAAACCCACCTATTTTGGTTTGAATTTACCAATACAGCCCTAGGCCAGTAATGCAAAAGCACTCCACCCACAAACTCTTAATACATGCCCCATATCTTTCTCTCTCTCTCTCTCCTTCTCTGTCACTATTCTCTCTGTCTCCATTCTGCCTTGACCTCCCCATGTGGCCCCTACAGGCATGCCGTGAATAATAATAAGCTTCTCTATTGCAATTTATCTGCAGTCAGCTGTTGAATTAAGGCTCACCATTCTGCACTCTGGGTGCTCCACTTAACAAATGTTAATTTAACAAAGTCAGAATACCCCATTCAGCCTTCTGCCTTCAGGAAATTTATAGCATGCTGGGGGTGGAGGGGAAGAGTACAGTCAGTTAACACATTATTACAATGCAGTGAGTCAAGTACTTTGACAGAAGTATACAAATGGTGCTGAAAAAAAGTGGGCATCTAATACAAGTGGTAGGGGTATCAAAATCGGGGAACATTTCCTAGAGGATGACTTGATAGTAAGTAAAAAAATAAAGGTCATTGCAGCAAATGTGTAGCAAGAGGTGAAGAATTGACTGACTTTAAAATGATGGTAATAATAATTCTAGCTACTATGTATTGTATTTTGCATTTATTATGTGCTGGGAATGGTTATCATAAGGTTAAGTACCATTACTAGCTCCATCTTACGAAGTAGAGGGAGGCTTAGAAAGGATAAGTGACTTACCAATGATCACCAGTGAGTAAGCTATGTAGCCAGAGCTTGAATCCAGAAGTCCAAACAGTCTTAATTCTTATTCCCCCCACAGGAGGAAAGGGTAGAAGAGGTGACAGATAATGCTTAAGAGGTACAATTTGTAAGGGGCTGTTTCTTAAACTATGGGAATTCTCACTGTCCTAAAGGGTCAATTAAGGGTTTTAATGGTGTTGTGACATGATTGGATTTAGTTTGGAAGGGTCAGATGATAAAATAAAAAATGGACTTTCCAGAACCAGAACTGACAGCTAGAGTGGTCAGTTAAGGTGTTAAAGTCGTGTTGGAGAGGGGATAACAGGAACTAAGATAGTAGCAACTGAGATGAAGAGAACATTTAAAAAAATATTTTAAGGTAGAAATGACATTTCTGGGAAACCAACTAGAACTAAATATTAGGCCACTGTGTTCAGACATTTGCATTGAGACAGTAACATGTATATTTCATAGCATATATTATCTTACATAGTAAATATCTAGTATATAGTATATTTACAATTCTCCAAATTTTGCAAACAAAGGAGAAGTATCTGAGTGGGAGGAATTGACGAGTTTACTTTTAGGAACCCATTCCTTTATTCCCTTGTTCATTCATCAAATATTTCTGGAGAACTTACTGTAGTCACTGGGCATACAGCTGTGATCAAAGCAAAGTCCCTGTTCTCATGGACCTTACATTCTAATGAAGAGAGACAGACACTAAACAAATGCCAAAGGAAGTACATGTTATGTCAGACGGCATTTGGTGTTATGGAAGAAAAACAAACCAGGAAAGGGGAAATGGGGGTAGAGTGAGGTATTCCCTTAAAAAAAAAAAGGACTGTATTTTGGTGTTGGTGTTTTTGTACTAAGGATCATCAGAGAAACCCTTCCTGATGACATCTATGGCATTGGAGCTGAGAACTGAGTCACAGGAATAAGCTGCAGAAGCCATGGTAGAGATCTGCATACATACTGCAGATATGCACATTCACCGTAGGGCAAGCTAAGGTGGTTCCAAGAAGGCATTTGGACACCATCACAGGTCCTGAAAAGAACAGTAATTTGTTTCCAAGATAAAGATAAATAGTCAAAAGGGAGGATGGTGTCACTGAAACCAAGGAAAATTCATTCTATGATTTGACCTACAGCAAGATAACCGAGATGAGGGCCAAAACGTGTTCACTGGATTTGAGAAGTCACTAGGGACCCTTCCCAGTGTGTATCAGGGAGCAGTGTGTTAACAATAGCTGGGAGGACAGGAAAGAGCCATCTTTGCAAGAAAATTGGCTGTGTATAGAACATGGGTTTTCTCTAGAGAGCACAATAAGGTCAATGGTGCAGGGTTGTTTTTTTTTTTTTTTTTTTTTAATGTAGAGTAGAACAGAATGGTTTTGACTGAGGAACATTCTAGGGAAAAAAGGGAGTAATTGCTGGATCGAAGTCCCTGAAGTGTAGAAAGATTAACCTTACCCGAGAGAGGAATCTGTTAGCGTGAGATTAGGAAGCGAGAATAGAAGTGCTGCAGGTGTAGATGTTTGGAAGTTGTGGGCAGAGTCTGACTTTGCAGCTTGATTATCTCCATTTTCTTTGGGAAGAGGAATTAGCTCTTGCTGTGAGTTAGAAAAGGAGGTGGAGAAGTTTAAGAGGCCCTGACTGGTGTGGCTTAGTAGGCTGGGCGCCATCTCACAAACTAAAGGGTCGCTGGTTCCATTCCTGGTCAGGGCACATGTCTGGGTTGCAGTTTCATCCTGGTAGGGGCGCATAGGAGGCACAACCAATCGATATTTCTCTCTCACATTGATGTTTCTCTCCCTTTTTTCCTCCCTCCCTTATTTATCTAAAGATATAGAAATAAAATCTTTAAAAAAAAGAAGTTTAAGGAAACTAGAGGTCATTGAATATTTGAAATATATAGATGAATGGGTACCAGAAGCACCTAAGAGTAAGGAGAAGAGTACTTTCTGGAGAGCCCTGCTAAAGTTGGAGATGAAGTGCTTCACTAAAATGTGGGGATTCTGTGCCAAAGGCAAACTTGGCTTTCAGTTTAGCCAAAAAGGCAGAATGGAGTGAGAAGGACCTAGACAACAGGACACTTGTGGAGAGAGTTGGGAGGCAGGGCAGAGATTTGGTCAAGGAGGTAAGAAGTCCATGACTTTGAGGGGTAAGAATAAGGCAGAAAATAGAACTTACATTTTGAATGTCAGCAGTGGCGTTTATAGAATTGTATATCTGAAAACTGTATCATTTTATTAACCAATAGAATTTTTTTTTAAAGGGTGGCAAGAGAATGTTAGCTGGTCTCATTTATAAAAGGTAACTTTACCACAACTCTTTTCACAGCCATTACTTCTGGTAAGTGAAAATGGGCAAGAGGGTAGGAAGATTTACTTTTAACTTTACTTACCTCCATACTGTTAAAAAAATTTTCACACCATGAAAATATATCACAATTATAGTGAAAATGCTAGATAGGGAATGTACTAATAGGATATATAGTTATCTGGAGCACACATTTATAAGAAAAAGCATTGGTGCAGTAAGATTTCACTATTGGAAGGGAGAACGCATTAGTCTAAAGCCCCCTACCCCGTTTTCCACTCTGGAGCTCTCACGTTGACCTGTAAGCTAAATATCCCCGACACCCCTTCTGCTTCCCTCCTCTCCAATTCACTTAGCGCTGAATGTAATGCCAAAATACTCTTGTGAGAAAAAAGAAATCAAGAACATGAATTGCATGCAGCGTAAGTTTTCTGTTTGATTAAGTCGATTTCTATTTAACTGTTAGGAAATCTTACTGAGGATCACTGAAGAGGACTATTCTAGAAGCTGCAAACGTTGACATTCAAGGTAAAAACATTTCTAAGAAGTGAGTTAAAAGTCTAAACCATTCTAAAGGGTTAATCTGGAAAAATTCCAAAGTTAACTGTTTACCCTTCCCAGCCTTTTATAGTTTTACTTGACCCTAACTGAATCAAGCAACCACATGAGATTTTATCTAAAGTGTGGAGGAAAACAGAGGGGAATAAATGAAAGGGAGGTTCTGCCTCAGAGTTCCACTACCTGGGTCTATAGGACCTGCATGCAGTTACCAAGTCGACAGGACGTTTGGTGGGAAGACATATAAAGTATGTGCAAATTTCAGGACAGCGAGAATTATGCTCTCAAATTTGAAGGTAGCACTTGCTATTCTAGCACTGGTTCATCAAGATCTTAGAAAATTATCTACTGTGTTATCTTGCATTGGTTCTTATGCTATCTCTGGATTCCAAAATAAGGTTTTTATACATTCTTCAAAGAACTGTGGCTGGAATGTAGAGCTAGTCCAAACAGTGACAAAATGAATGCTGTAAGCTGAGCAGTTCTTTAACGGGGTGAGCCTAATTTTGTACAGGGTTGTTTTTATTAAGTGGTCTGTATAGCCTTCACTTAAATTTCCCTTCGGTTTACAAATTTGGTTTGTAGGTCAAAATTTTCCCTTAACTTTGCAAATTCAAATTTCCTAACTCTATCTTGTTTACATGCAACACTAGTTTTTATGGCAGGTGGCTTGTAGAGAAAGCCAGTAAAACCTGTGGCTAACTAAGGGCTTTTATTTACAGTTATGTAAGGTATCTTGCTCTGTATATGCAGGAATTCCCTTGCTATTGTGAAATGCCTCCTCTCCTCTTTGTTATTTGTGGAGGAGTGCTGGGAAAATCTTGAACTTCTCCACTCCTCCTCAGCATAGATTTTCCCATTATTTATTTATATGTGAGACTAAAATGCATTATCAATACACAGCAAAGGATTTTTTAAAAACACACAAAATTCTCTTAAAGCATATTTGAGCCTCTACTAATTTTCTTCTCAAGAACTTCTTATTGTATCTTTCTGGATTCTTCCACCAAATTTATTTTTCATATGTTGATAGCAAAGAGTAATTTGTTACAAGTATAGACATAGAGAACTTGACTTTTTGTCTTAGCCCTCGTGAAAAATGCTTATTATCGAATTGCTCTTCCCTCTTTTACTGTCTTATGCAGGGCTTTCACTGGGTTTAAAAAGCACATGTTAAATAGGTGTAGCAACCATTCTTTCTTCTGAATGAATAGAGACATAAACGCTACAGTGTATAGGCCTGCTGAATAAGCTTAGTTCAGCAATTGTTTGTGTATACTTACCAGCCAAGGAATATCTCCATGGCATTTTTTAAAGGAAGACACATTTTGTGACTTAAAAACTTAAAATAATTAAATGGAATGCCAAGTTAATTATTTTTTTCGTGCAAAGTAACTTCAGCTTGGGCAGTGTTTGAAGTTCATTGATTCAGGCGGTATTACCGCTTCATGGTGATGTAAAATCATTGGTCTTTCAATCTTTTTTTTTTCTTTAACAAAAAAGTTGGGGAGGAGCAAAATTCTACTCAGAATTTGCTCTTAAAGATGCAACCATCAAGAACAGTTCTGTGAGTAAGGCTGTAAAGATGCTATGCTATTAAAATTAAGTTGATTTTATATATCAAAAGAAATATTATCAGGAAAAATAAACTATAGTGAGGCTATCACATCATTCATAGAGTGTTGGTGGGCATGTATATCCAAACACTTTCAATAGGGAGCTATTCAGTGTTTTTCAAAACACATGTTTAAAGGTACTTTCATAATTATATTCTCCTGGTGCCTGATTTTTAATTATTATTGTCAAACACACAAAATGGTATTAATCCCCCTATAACTATTATTCAGATTCAACAATTATAAAGATTTTCCTACATTTTTCTCATCTACTCCATTCAACTATTTTTGATCATCAAGTCATTTCACTGTTTCATCTGTTAGCATGCATGCCTTAAACTGGCATTACCATAAAGCCATTATCACATGTCACAAAATAGGAACAGACATTCTCTGGTATGTCTATCCAATCGGGGCCACTGCCTAAACGTAGGAAAGCGATTTTCCGTCAGAAATACCTCAGGGGAAGGGCACTCGTGAGTGGAGAGGAATGCACCTCCTCTGGTGGCAGCTGAGTCTGTGTAGTTTTCTTCTCATTGCCAGATTAGCTGAGGGGAAAAAGGAGAAATATTAGGAGCATTTTTTCAGAAAATTAACTGTTGTTCCATCTGGGGGATGCCAGGGAATATTTAGGATTCAAACTATAATGTGGTTATTTGCTATTTGTTTAGACATGATTATGCCATAAAAAATTAATGTGATGTAGAAACGCAAGGTTTATTCCCAACAGTTCATGTGAATAGAAGGTTCTAATAGTAACATCCCCTCCTCCTACATGTCTTCTTCCTAAATGCTCCTGGACCTTTTATTTTATGTAGTGAATTAATCAGAAATATTTTACAAGAACATTGTGCAAGATGTTCCATATTTCACAAAAGGAGAAATGGTTTGAGTAGCAATTGCTGTAAACAGCGAAAAGGAATGCTTTCCAAGTTGCTAGTTTGGGACTTTTTTCTTCTTTATGTAAAAGGGCACACCAGGGGACTCCATTTGAAATAACCTCAGTGATCAAACTTCTGATTAACTAAAAGGCAGACTGAATTCTTAACCACTGTTGTGCCACTTTCTGTTCTAAATGGAGAATTCTATTATTAAGTGAACAATATCACACATTTGAATATAAATATAAGCACCCTTCTATTTAAATTTGGGTATGCATTTTCCTGAGTCAGAAAATTTTCTATTTTTTTTTTTACTTGCCAGTACTTAGAAATCTTAGATATTTTGTTTTGAAGTAAAAGCACTTTAGAACAACCGTTTACTAAAGTCCTATTGGATAAGGACAACACAACTTGACATCAGCTTTAAAAAATATGTCAAGTGAGTGAATATTTATTTATCTCAACCATACATATTTTTGGCACTTTTGGCTTTATAAACACAATACTAAAATTGTACTTTTTTTTGGTTTTAAGTGACACATCTAATTATATATAACTGGAAATAATGCTATTGACCAATTTTAAGAATTCATCTACAGTTTGACACATTACGAATTTTATATGTTGTTAGTGAAGTTAACATTGCCTCATTTTAGCCAGCTACATGGTCTTTTAATAAACTGCTTTGGATTCTGCATTTTACCTAAAAATCTATACGCTTTGTTTACCTCTGTAATGAATAGACTAAACATTTTCATTCCTTTTTACTTGTTGGGACAACATATCTACAATAGCTAAAGAATCAATATTTTTTAAAATTAGGAAAATAGTTAGTAGTAAAATATTTTCCCTCACTTTAATATCCAGCTGTTTAAAAACTAATGAAATAATAGACCTAACAGGATAGATAGCATACTTCTGAAATCCTACACACCCTCAATACCTGCAAGCACACCTAAGCGATTTTCAACATAAACACCACCATGCTCAGAGGCACATGGAGACAGACAGGCACAAAAGCAAGTTACTTGCTACAAATGTATCAGTCTTACCTGGTCTCTGTCCATTGATCAGAAGAAGACTCATCATAAAAATTAAAAATACAAAAAAGAATTGTTGAAATCTCATTTTTCTGCTACGCTGTAACGGAACAGTAGCTCCCAAAGTAAATCAAACTTCTTTGAGCAGTCTGCACGGTATCTGTGTGGCTCTTCTCACATTCTAATGACAAACCTCAGAGAACTGCCAGCTGCCTTTTCCAGAAAGGTTAATGATCACATCAGACAAGGTTACTGGTGTGTTGTGCTGCGGTCAGAGCCTCCCTCAGCTCCAAACCCCTCCTCAGCCCCGAACCCCTCCTCCGCTCCCCTCCTTCTTCCCCTCTGTCACTCCCCTTCATTTCCATAAGCAAATATTGGTGAAATAAACCATTCAAGTGTGCAGTAACTTCAGTGGAAGTCTACTCTGGAAGCTTTTAGGAGAGACTGGCTTGATTCAGTCTGGATTTGGAGAATCGTGTAAAACTAGGCATGGCTTTGCCTCCTCCCCTCACCATTTGCATCTGTTTAAACTTTGGATTGCCCATATTGGTCCCACATGCAGAAACCAGTGGAAATGACAGGAAGTCTCTCTTTTGTCCTTTTCAGAAGGAATTCTGAAGCTCTGACTTAAGACTTCCAAATGCTTTGTGGCAAAACCTGTGCTGAAATGCTTTCCATTAACAAATCTACTGCAATGTTGTGCCTGTTTATCTTAAATCTCTAAATTGCTTAATCTATATCGATAAACATTCCTGGGGTTTAGAGTGTTCTGAAATAAATCTGAAAAATGTTTTATTTTTATTTTTGTAAAGTGCAATTTAAAAAGTAATGGAGATCATTTTTATCTGCGTTATGTTCAGGATTTTTAAAAAGGAAGCTTAGAGAAACCACACACTCATGAAATGTGTGTTCCGTTAAAAAATTTTATATGTGAAAAAATAAATAAATAAATAAAAATTTTATATGTGGTGGAATAGCAGGCTAACAGAATATCACAGTCACAGAAATTAGAGGTCTCCCCATGAATTCAGAAGGCACAAAAACCATCTAGCCTTGTCTTTGGCACATATGCACTAAGATCTCTTTTTTTGTTTTAAGTGCTTCCTTCTCTGTTATAAACGGAAATTACTGTACTTAATATAAAGTAAACCAAAAGAATCATGTAGATACACTTTTGAAATGCATGTAGAACCAAATACCAGATCTAAAGCGTATGCAACCGTTTATGAAGTACCAGCAATTTTGTTACATTTGGTTTCTCTAGATTCAGGTAGTTGGTACACAGCCTTGGGCTTCCTGAGGTTTGAAATTAATGCATGACTTGTTTTGATCTTACAAGTCAGTTTGTGAATTTCCCCGCGTGCCTCCTGTGAATGAAAAAGGGGCCACATACTAAACCTGACAAGCTTAAGGGAGGCCTGCATTGTGGCCTTAGAAACTCAGAGACTTGAAATTAAAACTTTGTAACTAAACACAGTCCTGTCTTAGGCCCGTGTTTTTCCCTAACAAAGGTCAGTTTTGCCTTAACTGAGCCTGTCTGTCGTGTGTGTGTGTTTGTCTTTTTGTATCTACGATGACATAATTTTGGAATATCAAAGTAATTTCCTTTTTTCTGTACCCCTCAAAGCGCAACCAACCACCAGAGCAGAGACCACAAATTCCTTTGTTGTTATTATCCTGTGAACGGTTAGCTGTCTTATAACTGCTCACATGAAATAAGTGTGTGTCTATTTGTTTTACTTTTTATCCAATCCCAGAGATTTCCCTGCTTTGCTTTCTCCTGCCTCCCTAACCTATCACCAATAAATTTCATGTAACCCACTTACATCTTCCCCTTTGATTCTAATGTGTAAAATAAGTGGTAAAGTTGCCATTTTCTGGAGCATTTTCTCAATCTGTTGACATTCTGCTTCTGGGCAACTGTCGTCAGTTTGGCTCAAATAGACTCATAAAATTTTCTTAGAGGTTTGGACCTATCTTACGTGGTAGGTCCACTTACAGTAGTCATGCATGCACATTATAACAGGCCATAGCATACAGAAATTCTTAAAATCCAAAGAATATTTGCCTGTTTGGCGAATGGAAGCATAGTGTTCAGGGTACTACATTTTCGTACTCTATTGTACAATCGCTCCATACAATCGGTTGAATGTAAGAGCTTATAAGCAAGTACTATGGAAGATACGTGTGTGACATCTCCACTGCCCAGGGTACAGCCAAGTGTTGTATTTCTCATGTAACAACTTTGAATATCAACTTACTCATTAAAAAAATGAGATAAAATACTTGGTTTTCCATTTCCAAGAGTTCTAAAGGTTTAGTGAAATAATGTCTTTATGAAAGTTAAGACATTATGTATATATTTTTAAATTATTCTTTTAAAAAAACAACTTAATGAGGATGATGATGATTATGTTTAAGCAGTTGCTTTCGGGAATATAGTAATGAAGTGTCGTAAAGTTGATAGACAAACTGAAATTCTAAACATTGAAGGACAGCGACGAATGATCCAGCATTTCTATGGAATGTTGGCCAACACGGGTGGTAAATCACTCATGTTAGTATTGAACAACCAGGCATGGAGGAATCTTGGTAACAAAGTGGTAAATCAAAACAATGCAAGTGGCTCTGCAAAGAGGACTTTGAGCCTGCAACCGTATGAAAATGATAAATCATCTTTGTTTATGTGAACAGAAACACTCATTTCCACCCCACTTACAGCAAAGGTTGTCCTCTGTGGGGGAAAGAACTGTCCCTCTGGGTCAGGTACCATGCTAAATGCATTACATATATTACATCACTTAATCCTCCTCAAAACACTCAGAAACATCACTCCCTGTTTATTAAATGAGAAAACTATCAATTGAAGATGCAACACAACTGGGAAGAGGAATAGATGGAATTTAAATTCTATGACCTGAGCATCCAACCATTTTCCTATCCTCCTATTTAAAGTCAAAATTCTAGTTCTTATAATAATAGTCTATTGAAGCTATTATAAAAATAAGGGTAAGAGCCCTGACCAATGTGGCTCAGTGGGTTGGGCATCATCCCATAAAACAAAACATCGCCAGTTTGATTCCTGGTCAGGTCACATGCCTGGTTTTGGGTTTGGCCCCCAATGTTGTGGGGAGGGTGTATGGCAGCCAACTGATCCATGTTTCTCTCTCACACTGATGTTTTTCTCCCTCTCTTTCTCCCTCCCTTCCCCTCTCTCTAAAAATAAATAAATAAGTCTTAAAAAAATAAGGATAAGTTTGGAAAACACTTACACTGGGTTGAATACTGTCACCTCAAAATGCCAACTTAGAACCTCAGAATGTGACCGTATTTGGAAATAGGGTTTTTGCAGATGTAATTAGTTAAGATTGAGTTCATACTGGCTTAAGGTGGCCTTTCAATGTAATTTAACTGGCGTTGTTATAAGAAAAGAAGAGACACAGAGACATACAGGGACACGCAGGGAGAATGCCATGTGACAGCAGAGCTAGAGATTGGAGTTATGCCGCAGCAAGGCAAGGATTGCCAGCAAGCACTACAAGTTAGGGGAGAGGCACAGAACGCATTCTCCCTCTGAGTCCCCAAGAAAGAATCAAACCTTCTGACGCTTTTAGTTTTGGACTTCAGGCATCCTGAATCTTCCCTGTATTTTAATCTTTCCTAAAAATGTTCTCCTTTTGCGCATTTTCATTCAGTCACTATTCAGCCAGATGTCTGAAGATTGTTATGCGCCCTAATGACCTTCTCAGGATACATCTCCTCGACATTGAACTCCAGCTTTTACCACATTGCTGACACTGGTGTGTCTCGCATAAAATCGTTAAACTTTCAAATTGGGCCTTTTGGTGAGAGCTTTAATCCATCCAAATTAGGCTACTCTCTGATCACATTTTCCTCTTTTCTTGTTTTTGCTCAGGCTATGTTTTTTTTTCTTTGTAAACATCTGCTCTGTTTTGTCCCAGTTTTACGTAATTGAAGTCCTACTAGTTGTCATTCAAGATCAGTTCAACAGATAAATGTTGAGTACTTCAAATTATTACTATGTACTAGGCTCTGTTCTAAGAATAAGAAAAAAATTAAGAATCAGAAATGGGCTCTACTATTGCTATGGCTGGTGTGGCTCAGTGGATTGAGTGCCAGCCTATGAACCAAAAGGTTGCCAGTTTAGTCCTGGTCAGGGCACATGCCTGGGTGGTGGGCTAGGTCCCTAGTTCGGGGCACACGAGGAGCAGCTGATAGATGTTTCTGTTTCCCTCTCTTTCTCCCTCCCTTATTTTCTCTCTGAAAATAAATAAATAAAATCTTTATTTTAAATTATATTTTATTGATTATGCTATTACAGTTATACTTATTGATTATGCTATTACAAAAATTATGATTTTTACCCCTTTGTCCCCCTCCATCCAGCACACCCCACTCCCTCAGGCAACCCCCACACCATTGTTCATGTCTGTGGGTCATGTGTATAGATGCTTTGGCTGCTCCATTTCCTATACTGTACTTTACATTTCCATGGCTATTCTGTAACTTCTATTTGTACATCTGAATCTCCTCACCTCTTTACCCATTCTCCTACACCTCACTCCTCCCATCTGGCAACCATCAAAATGCTTTCCATATCCATGATTCTGTCTCTGTTCTTCTTGTTTGCATAGTTTGTTTTTAGATTCATTTGTTGATAGATACATATTTATTGCCATTTTATTGTTCATAGTTTTGATCTTCTTTTTCTTAAGTAAGCCCCTTTAACATTTCATCTAATAATGGTTTAGTGATGATGAACTCCTTTAGTGTTTTCTCATCTGGGAAGCTCTTTATCTGCCCTTCAATCCTAAATGGTATCTTTGGTGGGTAAAGCAATCTTGGCTGTAGGTCTCTGCTTTTCATGACTTTGAATATTTCTTGTCAATCCCTTCTAGTCTGCAAAGTATCTTTTGAGAAATCAGCTGACAGTCTTAAGGGAATTCCCTTGTAGGAAACTAACTGCTTTTCTCTTGCTGCTTTTAAGATTCTCTCTTTACCTTTAACCTTTGACATTTTTAATAATGATGTGTCCTGGAGTGAACCTTTTCACATCCATCTTGTTTGGGATTCTCTGTGATTCCTGGACTTGCATGTCTATTTCCTTCACCAAATAATGGAAGTTTTCTTTCATTATTTTTTCAAATAGATTTCCAATTTCTTGCTCTTCTCTTCTCCTTCTGGCACCCCTATGATGCAAATGCTGGACTGCTTGAAGTTGTTCCAGAGGCTGCTTATACTATCCTCATTTTTTGGGATTCCTTTGTCTTCATGCTCTTCTAATTGAATGCTTTTTTCCCCTTATGTTCCAAATCATTGATTTGATTCTCAGCTTCACCCACTCTATTGCTATTTCCCTATAAATTGTTCTTTATTTCAATTAGTATATCCTTTGTTTCTGACTGCATCTTTTTTATGCTTCTGAGGTCTTCACTAATTTCTGAGGTCCTCACTAATTTCCTTGAGCACCCTTATACACAGTGTTTTGAATTCTGCATCTGATAGAATATTTATCTCCCTTTTATTTAGTGTGAGGAGGCAAACTGTGTTTACCTATGCCACCATCTTGATTGGAAGTCCAAATAAAATCTTCCAAAAAAAAAAAAAGGACATAGGCCCTACTCTTGTATTTAATTCTTATTCATTAAATTTTATCTAATTTAATTTTTAACTAAATTCACTAGGCTTCCTCTATAAGATTTTCTTCATTCCTGCTGACTGGAAGTAATTTCAATTCTGTTTTGGAGGTCTGTAAAGTTTCCTCTGTTATCATAGCCTTTTCATCACTGTAGCTCTTAATTCCTCCCTTGTGGGCTGTAGTACATTCATCCTGGTCTGCCAGTCAGTTTCTTGAGGACATATGGACTTGTGCAGAAATAAAAACTCCTTGCATGGAGAGACTTGCCCTTTCTCATTGTGATGTTTTATCCAGAGCCTAGAAATACTGAATTCATATTGAATTAAATATGGAAATCACGAAATATTTAAAAATGAATGGGTGAGAACTTAAAACCAGTATGGTGCCAGAAGTGATTATTGGATAAAGTGAAGGAATATGTGAAAAATATTTACCTGGAAAAGGTGAAGAAAAATGAGTAAATTCAGGAATTAGAACAAATACAAGGATAGTGGTTTATGAAACTTGATCTAGATAAGGATAGAAACTGAAGTGCTCTTCAAGTTTACCTACGTCTATAGAATGTGAACTCTGTGAGGATAGGAAATTTTATGTTTTCTTCATTGCCATGGCTTCATTATCTAACTTACTGTTGAATAATCCTAGTATAGGAAGTAGATCTTAGTATTATCAGAGTCTACTCTTGATTTCTGTCTCTCTTTGTGGTGGGATTATGTCCTGCCTGCAGATGGAAACATTTAAAACTAATCTGATAGAGACACAGTATAGCTTAATTTAGAGTCTATCTTCCCAAGAATAGTTCCTATTCGATTCCTGATTGCTTGGATGGTGTTGACTACCTCTTCCAATACTTTGCTTTGATCTCACTTATCTGCCTGCGGCCTACTTCCTTCTGACTTCCCATTTCTTCCGTTTCTGCTTTCTGACTCTTTTTGAATTTAAAATGAATACATCCATTGACCTTTGGTTTTCATGCATTTATCATAATTTTTCTTTTGATCCTTGGTTTCATTTTGCCCACTTCTAAGTCTAGATCAATCCCATGCTTTTCAGTTTTCATTCCCTACACTAGCTCCCCTAGGGCTCCCCTAATTATCTACTGCCATTCTTTGGTCCCAGATTAACACCAATGAGGAAACTAACAACCAGAATTATATAAAATTGAATCATAGTAAATAAAAAATTATTGGTTTTGAAAATATATGACCAGATTGACATTCTCCCTGCTTAGAGGAAATGGTAACTTACACATGTTGGAGATATCAAATGTATAAAATTAGAATATTGAATGTGGTAAAGCATTTATTCAGTACAATGCTCATTCAAAACATTTCCCAGGATCTTCTTGGGCACATGTACTGGTTGAAAAAATATTACTGATTATAAATGCTGAAGATAATATCTGAGCCAAAACATATATTTTCACAAAAAACCATAACTCCAAAAAAGGCATTCACTTTTGAGAGTATGAATATCTCCCTAACCCTCAGATGTCTGGCAAACCTGAAAAAAATAACATGGTCATGAGAGTAGTAGACTCTTATTTATATGAAGTACAAAAATAACACAGGTAACAACATATGCGGAACATTTAGATATCTCCCTACATTGTGGTGATTCTTACCCTGGGTTAAAGTGATTGATGATTGACCAAATGACATCAGGAAGACGTTTTTTAAAAATTTATATTTAGAGAGAGGGGAAGGGAAGGAGAAAGAGAGGGAGAGAAACGTTGAAGTGTGAGAGATACAACAATTCGTTGCCTCTTGCATACCCCCAACTGGGGACCTGGCCCACATTCCAGGCATATGCCCTGACTGGGAATTGAACTGCTTACCTTTTGGTTAGCAGGCTGGTGCTCAGTCTACTGAGCCACACCAGCCAGAGCAAGAAGAGTTTTGTTATCAATTAAAAGGGATATTGGTGATCTTTACATATATATTTTTTAAAATTTTCATTTACTGATTTTTAGAGAGAGATGAAAGTGGGAGAGAGAGAGAGAGAGAGAGAAACATTGTTTTGCTGTCTTCACCCATCTATGCATTCATTGGTTGATTCCTGCATGTGCCCTGACTCAGGATGGAACCCACCATCCTGGTGTATGTGGATAATGCTCCAAACAACTGAGCTACCTGGCCAGGGCTACATATTTTTCTAATGAAGAGCAATATAGGGCCCTGGCTGTTTAGCTCAGTTAGAGCATTGTCCTGATACACCAAGGTTTGGGGTTCCATCCCTGGTCAGGGCACATACAATAATGAACCAATGAATGCATAAATAAGTGGAACAACAAATTGATGTTTCTGTTTCTCTCTCTAAAAAAAACAATGACAAATAAAAACAAATTAGGTGAAAATTGTTCAATTGACATAGGAGAGGTCCCACTTAGTAATACTATTCTTTAAAAAGAAAATAAGTGAAAGATTTTCAGTTCATTTTCTCTACTCCTACTTTTAACCTTGTTTATATGCTTCTTACTATTATTTATTAAAAACAGTCTCAGGAATTTTCATAATAAATTTGAATGACTCCTGGCCAATAATTATGGTATACTGGATGAAATATATATAATATAAAACTGCTAGTAAACCTTGCGTAGGAATTCTTTAAGGATGTATTTAAGACTTTGAAATTCATGGAGTTTTAAATCACTTTTGAACTACAAAACTTGAATAGTCTAAAGTTTAAAATTAAGCTAAAGGAATAGAAATCTGGTGTTTGGCTTGTGATGATTTTGTTTGTCACCGAAAGAAAGTGAAGGTAGTTTGGTCTAATGGAAATAGCATGACCTTAGGAATCAGGCAACTTGAATTTTTAGCCCTGGCTCCTGTCTCTAAGTCATATGGATTTGCTCAACTTATTTTTATCAGAGCCTTCATTTAAAATATGAGGTATTTAGTCTTTAAATGACAGATTCTTAAGTCCTCTGAAACTCTGACTTTTGGCTCTACTTCAATTTCCTTTGGTTGAAAATTTAAGAGGTTTCATTAACTCATTTAATAAACATTAAATGAAAACAGTATATGCAGGGGTTTTGTTGCATGTTATGAGAAGAAAAAATATAAGCCCAATGCGCCGATCTCTCAAATAGAACTCTAGGGTGGTAGCATGTTAATTGGTATGTGGTTGACAAAGTACAGAAAACTTTGTTGATCAATTTCCAAGCATTTCATCCTTTCAGCACTGACCCTTACTTCACTCCCTAGTAACATCCTGCAAAATATCATTTCTCTTTCCCAGAGAATGCAGTCCAATTAGTGTTATCCCAGGATGCTCAGTCCAGTTGCCTAACATTGCTGTACTTCGCTTGACTATTTTCCTGATAACTAGGCAAGAACAATTTCCAACTCTCTCCTTTCTGTAGTGAGCAGTCCCACAGGATATTTAATACAAATGGTGGATATGGTTCTCTGTCAGCTTCTTGACCTGGCTGGAAGGAGTATTTTATTATCATTTATTATTATACTGTTACCTTTGCAGTCCCCAAATTTGGCACCTGAACTAGAAATGTTTGAGACCAATTATTCAGCTACTGTGACTGTTAAGCCCTTATCACACACAATATTTAAACTAGCTTATGTGCTATTGAAGTTCAATAAAGGTCCTAGAAATACCCATATGTAATGTTAGAAATGAAGTCCAAACTGTTTCCTTTATACAAAAGAGAAAACTGCCATTAAATGGCTTGCCGAAGGCCAAAGCAAGTTAGAAATAGAACAAACGTGCACCAGCAAAGGTTTTTGTTAGAAGCAACTTTAATGTGAAAGATTCGCTCTGTGTCACCTGCTATACTGCAAGTATTATTGTAAGAGCTTTACTCGAGCCCTGACAGAGTGGCTCAATTGGTTGGAGTGTCATACTGTACACTAAAAGGTTGTGGGTTCGATCCCTAGTTGGGGCATGTACCAGAAGCAACAGATCAACATTTCTCTCTCTCTCTTCCTTCCTCGGTTTTTAAAAATCAATAAACATATCCTCAGATGAGGATATTAAAACAAACAAATAAAATGCCTTGTTATTGAAGAAAAAGAACTTTACTTGAGTTAACTAATTTAATCTTTGTAACAACCCTCTTATGCCTGTTTTACATGCAAATTAGGCAACTTAGGTACAGAGAAATAAGATAGTTTCCCAAGAGTGCAGAGTTGGTAAACAGGCCGAGGCTTTGAACCCAGTCAGAGAAACCCCAGAGCTCCTGTTCCGAGTTGCCAGCTAGCTACCTTCCACAGAGGCAGAAAGAAACAATCCTTATCATATGTTACCAGGGGTGTCCAACATTTTGGCGTCTCTGGGCCTCATTGGAAGAAGAGTTGTCTTGGGCCACACATTAAATACACAAATACTAATGAAAACAAAAAAGTCTCATAATGGTTTAAGTAAATTTACTATTTTGTGTTGGGCCGCATTCATAGCCATCCTGGGCCACATGCGGCCCACAGGCCGCAGGTTGGACACCCCTCTGTGGAGTCTTCTTAAGATTTACAACAACTTTTAAATGTTATTCATGCTTTTGCCTTCACAAGGACAAGCCATTGGATTTCTGACTCTGCTGAACTTCCAGTCAAATGCCATTTTTCAGAAATATAATGGTTACATGGATATATAGAAAGAATATGTTTTTATGTATCTATGTATATACTTAAAGAAATTTAATTTCTTAACTTAGGTACTATTTTCTTGTGAACAGCTTAAAAATATCCAATTACTCTATTACACAAGCACCAAAATCTATGCTATAACGTAAGTACAAGTCTCCATAAAAGATGGGTATACTAACTAGCCAGGAAGTAAACTAGACTAATAATTGTGTGTCTTTCCTACAGAAATTAGAACTCCACATTGAAGTTAACTTCTTTTTAAAATCCTGTAAGACAACAACACATATGGATCCAATTATTTAATTGTCCGCAGAGTTGTAATGAGTTACTTTTGCCCATTTCAGCTAGTCTGGCAGATCTCTACATACGAGCTGAAGGATGGCTCCTCTCACTGACCCTTTGTCCTTTGTCTATTTGCAAGAAGCCAATCAGTAGCAGCTGCGGTTGGGTGAATGTGTGTATGTGTGTGTGTGTGTGTGTGTAGGAAAAATGTTTATGGTAATCTAGTCATTTGAAAAGGAAAAGAATAAAGTAAAAAGTGAAAGGGAAAAATGGGAAGATGTAAAGAGACAAAGAAGTGGAGGGAGTAAGACAAAGGCTAAGCTAAAAAGAGAGAGGCTCAGTATTAAGGAATTTCAATGGAGTCTTCATTTGTTTACTTTTAGGAAAATCTGTTTTGTAAATTTAATGACCACACAACATGATTGCCCCCGGTAGAAAGTAACATTAAAGCCATGCAAAGGTAAATGCATTTTAGAAATCACAGAGCTGGAATTAGTACGTCATGGAAACAACCTTGTATTTTGAAAATACTTTGCTAATGACACCTCAGCATGAGGAGCAAAGAGCGTAGTTAACATATCAATGTTTCCTCCTGATTGTAGCAAAGGACAATAGAGTGTGATCTTTCTTAAAATCTCACCTTGAAAATAAAATTGACAAAGGCCATAAACCTTTTCACTTTGTTTTCTGCTGAATCTCTGCTCTATTTCTGATTTCTTTTTAGTGTGTGTTTTTTAATTTAACACAGGAGGATTTTTATCAGTAAAATTGGGTGGAAGGAAAATTTTAAAGCAGACTTATTAAGGAGTTGGCTTTCTCCTCTCTACCCTTTTGGAGACCATATTCCTTTACTCTTTATGGTTTTTCAATGCTACCTACAGGTTAAAAATGAAGCACAGGTAATTGCTGGGGGTAGCCCAGATAAATTATCCCTCAGGCTGTCATGAAGGTTTGTATTAGCAAAATTCTCCCTGCAATCATTTGCCCACCACTATTGATTAATGAAAGGTAGTAAGTTTTTTATTCCAATACCAATGTTTTTTCTTTCTCCCAGCTGGGAGAGAATGTTTATCAATACTAGCCATCCTCTCTTGAACACAGACCAAGACCTATTTAAGTATAATATTATATACGATACGCAGATTGATAAATAACAGTGCCAACATGACGTTATAGTTTAACTTCAACTAATAAAGGCAAATGTGCTTCTGAGTTATATATCTTTAAGACAATGACCTGCAGGTGCTGCGTACAGCTTTTTGGTAAGTTAAATCAACATCCTCGATATTTTATCATTTGGCAGAGCAGTTTAGTTCACCAATAACAGAGATTCTAATAATAAAAATAGCAACCATTTATTGAGCTCATGGTATATGATGTTAAAGAGAAGACCATAGACCCAAAGTGGCGTCACTTATGCTAAATCCCATGATACCAAACCTAAATTTAATACCTAATCTCATAGATGTGTCACCCTCTCCCAGAAACGTAATCTTAATCAACAAATCTGGAATTTTCTGAGCAACACCACTGAAGGAATTTGATACATGGGTCCTCTCATTCTCCATAGAAAGAGGAAATGTACATGATAAAAATCCATTCCTTCACCCCACAAAAGGTCACTGGTTCCATTCCTGGTCAGGGCACATGCCTGTGTTGCAACCTAGGACCTCTAGGGGCGCATGAGAAGCAGCCAGTCGATGTTTGTCTAAAAATAATCTTTTCTTGTCCCAACCTTCTTCCTATAAACCCTTCCATTTTGTACAGCCTTTTGGAGAGCTCTTCTAGTTGTTAGATGGGATGGCTTCCAGATTCATGAATCGCTTAATAAAGCCAATTAGATCTTCAAATTTTCTAGGTTGAATTTTGCTTTTTATCAGTGACAAGCACCATAAGTACATACACTGCTTTACATTATCCACACCACCAAGAGGTAGAAACTATTGTTTCCCCATTTTACTAGCAATAAAATTGAGCCACAGAGAGATTAGTCATTTTCTGTCTCACCCAGAAGCTACATTCCTAACCACTGTGCTAACCTGCAATTTCCAACTATGTAGGTGGTTTATCAGTATGGAAATTATTCTTTTCTTTTAATAAAATGGCTTTTTATTGGAAATTATTCTTAACATAATGTAGGTCTGCTATGTTGGACATGTAAAAAGGATGAATAAACATTAGGAATGTCAAAATAAGTGTGTCATGAGTTCAAGTAAAACAGAATTCTATGGGAAGGGGGAGAGGAGAGATGAAGAAATGGCTTAAAGGTTGCCTAAGCTTGCAAAATAGCATAAACTCACCTTAACAAGCAAAAACAAAGACAGACAAACATGCAAGAAAAAACACACCCTGTGTGTGTGTAGTGTGTGTATAAACCCAGAAGGAGATGTAGCGTTGTGCTGTGGTTTTTGGTGGCTATCTCTAAGTAATAGAATTTTAAGTGCTTTCTTTTCTTTGAATTGCTTGCATACTTAAAAATAACTTGTTGATTATTGTTGAAACTTGGGGCTTATTGTACTATTTTTTCTTCTTTTGTATATGTCCAGAATTTCATAATAAGTAGTTTAAAAATAATTTTAAAAAATAAAAGTAGCTCGAGCCCTGGCTGGTGTGGCTCTGTGGGTTGAGTATTATTCCACAAACAGAAAGGTCACTGGTTCCATTCCTGGTCAGGGCACATGCCTGTGTTGCAACCTAGGACCTCTAGGGGCACATGAGAAGCAGCCAGTCGATGTTTGTCTCTCACTTTGATGTTTTTCTCCGTCTTTTTTTTCCCCTTCCCCTCCCCTCTCTCTAAAAATAAATAAATAAAAACCTTTGAGAAAGAAAATAAAAACAGCTTGAAACACAGATTAAAACTCCAAGTGGCTGCTGTGGCTTTGTTGAGGATAAGGGCGGCTGAGGGAGCAGCCTAAAATATGTTTATAAAAAAGATGCCCTTTTTGAACATGGATTACCTGCAGTCTCAGAAGCAAAGTCGTAAATGGTGGAGGCATTTTGAATAGATTTCCCACGGAGAAAAAAATCAAATATGGCACCAGTTCCTTCCAAGCTCTTTGTAGCATGGCCTATGTCTGCCATTACCTCCTACTCCTTCTATTTCCTTGCTATGCTCCACTGCTTATGAAACCCACACACTTCTTTCTCCATAGGCTGTTTGCACCTGCTGTTCTCCCTCTTGGGAATTCTCTTCCTCAGATCTTCACGTGGATAGTGATGGATTTTAGCCACACTACCCCAAAATATGGCACCTGGGCATAATGAATATTTTAAGCTGAAGGAGTCTGAGGAAATGGTAAAAGCAGAAAGATCACTCTGATCTTTCCTCCTCCTGTTTCCCATGAAACAGGAAATAGGTCATAAAACCCTTACTGTTGTATGAGAAGTGCCCTTCCTCTACCTGAAGGAAGGGAGCATCCTTATCTCCTAAAACAAAAGGCCGCCAAGAAGAATCCTAACAAAACAGGCCTTGCTAAGTTTCCCCAGTTTACTATACTTAATTCACACTCTCTAACCTATCATATTCTACACAACTGCCCACTCCTCATTAAACCTAGTGTAAGAGTACTCAGGTCTAACTGTTTCTTCAGGTCTTTATTTCCTTCAGAAGTCTCCTGTGTCAGGTAAAACTTAGGTTAAACAAATATGTATGCTTTTCTCCTGTTAACTCTACGAGTTTAATTTTTTGACCCTCTGAGTGTCGAGAAAAACTTTTTCCTTCCTTACCAAAACTTTTTCCTTCTGGTTTCAGCTACCCCTCTAGTTAGAGTCTCTCATATTGTTCTGATTCCTTATCTTTGAAATATTTAATGCAGTCTTAAATTTTTAAATATATTTGCTTAGTGAGTCCTCATTAGATTATAAACTTTGAAAGTGGAGCTCTTGTCTCTTGTGCTCCTTATTCTACCCAGAGACCCTGGGACAGTGCCTGGTACATGGTAGGCACTCAATAAGTCCTCGATCAATAGTTGGGTGAATGCAAAGACCATCTCTGCGTGAGCTTGGCTGTCTGTTGTCCTGGATTCACCCTTGCAATCATCAGACTTGAGCGCCTGAGCTTCACTGCAAGAACTCTGGAGGTGGGAGAAGGCGAATTTGAAGACTTTGTTATCACTGCAGGAAACCCTGGGACTTTTGCTATATATGCACATAAATAATATTGCATGATGCTATCTTAATCTGTATTCATAAATGCTAACTCTCATAAGTCCCCAAAACTTAACTCCAAGTGACAAAATATAAAAATGTTATACATGCACATGAGGGAAATAATTTATGTTTAGTAAGGCAAAAAAAAATTGTTAAAAGATAAAAAAAGAAACAAAAAAATATAGCCCTGCCTACGGGGTTGATCCTCAGTCGGCACATACAAGAATCAACCAATGAATGCATAAATAAGTGGAACAACAAATCAATGTTTCTCCTCCTCCCTTCCCCTCTCCCTTTAAAATCAATACATAAAAAACCAATATCATTTATCATTTTTGCAATAAACAGCTAACTTTTGAGGTACTTTGCCAGACTGGGAAATGATATTTTCCAGAATAAATTCCATTTTCTTTGTATACGTTCTTATAGTCGGACCACCCATGCTACAAGGCAGTTTTATGGCTCAGCCACATTAAGTTGAGGAGAAAATGTTTATATTGTAATGTAGATGGAAAGTTATTTTTCTTATTTTGCGAAAGCATTTAATTTGCATGGCCTGCAGACAAACAAAGGTAAAGGTTAAATCTCAGGAGAGTGCTCTGTCACTGTCCCAGCAGAACAGAGAATACAGCCCGGGGCTGCCTCATTGTGTGCGGAGGACCTGTCTGGTGGACTGCAAAGTGCCGGAGGAGGGAGCCGTTCAAATATACCGTCTCCTCTTTTTGTGTTCAGAGCATCAGAAAACATCTGCCAGCTGACAAAGGTCACCTCTGGATTAATGACTGGTAGGTTTAATGTATGCAAATACATAAATCTTCAATCTATATGCTTTCCGCATTAGGTTAGTAGGACCCATTTCAGGGAGTTTTGTAAAACCTGAGAAACAAAAACGCCTTGGTCGAAAGGAATCAATTACTTTGAATCTTAGGGTTCAAACACAGAAAAGTATTTTAATTCAATATTATTATATCACATAGGCAAAACTGCCTGTGTTATTCGCCACAAAGGCCGCCTGACCAACAGAAGGGTCAAATGTAGAATGTACGACAGAAAGGTACCTTACTACTGCCCCCAGCCAATAACATCTGAGCTTCCTTTTTTTTTTTTTTTTTTGATTAGGGAATTTTAAAACATAGGTCTTACTGTACCTACTTCAAACTTATTAAGTCTCAAAAAGTGTAGAGGTACAAGGAAGAAGAAAAACAATCACTTACAATCCTACACATTTAGAAGCAGCTATTATTAACATATTAGAGTCCATCCTTTAAAACTATTTTTCTCATTTTTATGTTACCCCTATTTTCCAATGAAAATGTTACACATTCACAGACAGAGTTGTTCTATCATTTTGTATTTCAGAGAAACGTCAGTTGCTAAAGTGTTAGTGTAGCTGACTTTTGACCTGTAATGAATAAATAGACTTACAACTTGTGCCTAGCTTTTAGATTTTTAAAAATGATAGCTCAAAATAATGTATAAAATAAATATTCTACTATGAAATTGCATTACTCCAAAGTAGGGTAATGTGCCATATTCATTTCTAAAGGGAGAAACAGAAACTTAGGAAAGGAACAAACTTCAGAAAGATTCCCCCCAATTAACGGAGTTCCTTGGGAAATAAATCCAGGTTTTGAGTATAGGAATTCGGAAAGGACAGCTCATTGATGTTGGTGCTCCATGAAGACCAGTGTTCAACTTCTCACTAGTTTTTATTTGTATATAAAACTGAAGTTGTGAATCAAACCTTAGGTTATGGGAAAAGGGTCTACCAGACTGGCTTTATTTAACTCCCTATATCCTGCCCAATTGCAAAGCTGTTTCTATTTGGCTTTGTCCCAGCCCATTCTAAGATAAATGTTAAGTGCCTTTTAGTGTACCTGGTGTTAGTTTCATTCCTATGGGAAGAAAAACTTCTCCCCGATCTTATCAGAATATGCTGACTATGTACTGATGATGGACAAGTCAAGAGTGCTTAGGGTGGTGATGGCCAGAAGGGGGTGGAAGCCGGGACATCTGTAATAGTGTCAGCAGTAAAAATAAAGAAAAAAAGGCCTTAGGTGGAAAAAAGGCGTGTGAGCACAGGAGGGGCAAATTCAGGCAAAACTGAACTGCAGGCTTCCTGTGACCCTCACTCTTCCCTGCCTTTTGCTTCTGTGGCATTTACATATGAAAAGTTAATTTGTAACTTGGAGAATTTTTATATTACAAGGTGCTTATTATTTTTTAAGACTAGTGTAGATCTCTAGAGATGCAAGATAAAAAAAAGTGTCAATATTATTTCTATTATTTTAGGAGACAGAAATGAGGCATAGTCAAGAACTTTATGCAGAAGGGAAGTTTTTTATTTACCTCCTCAACCAGCTCCTCACCCGGGGAAATATTAAAGTTGCATCTCAGACAAAGATTTAGCTTTCAAAGTGTTTTATACTGATGATGTCCATATTGCTTTCCCAGTGTTTTTATGGATTGTACTTAAACATATAGATCTATAATTTCTCTTATTTATTTAAATTTTTTTCAATTACAGTTTACATTTAATATTATTTTGTATTTGCTTCAGGTGTACATCATAGTGGTTAGACAAACACATGCTTTACAAAGTGTTCCCTCCAATATTTCCATGGCACTATACATAGTTACTGGCACTATACGTAGTTATTACAATATTATTGACTATATTTCCTATGCTGTACTTTACATCCCCATGACTTTTTTGTAACTACCAATCTGTACTTCTCAGTCTCTTCACCTTTTTCAACCCGTTCCCCAACCTCCCTTCCCCCCTCCCTTGGGGCAACCAGCAATTTGTTCTCTGTATCTATGAGTCTGTTTCTATTTAGTTTGTTGGTTTTACCATTTCTTTTTTAAAAGGCTCTCCAGTAAGGGTATTGAGTAAAGCATTTTAAAATATACTTGACTCTTGTCACAAAATAGTCAACAAATAGTAACTTCAAAAAACAACACAATAACTTTATACCTCTCTAAAATGCTTATTAAGGCTACCTGCAGTATTTTGTCTTCAGGTACTTTCAAGACAGCACAACTCATAAAGACATTAGCATTTCATGCTTTAGAATAATCCAAATAAACGTAGCCATCTGTCTAAGGTTTTATTTAGGAAACTTTTGCATTTGATCAAATGGGCTACACTATCAATGCAGAAGTACCCAGTTACCCAGTGGTAGTGGTCAAACCAGAGAATAGAAATGAATTGCCTTTGCTTTTGCCAACAATAAGACCTTCTCACTCATTCTGCCTTTAAATCAAATTATCTTGTCAAGGAAGACTTCCCTGCCCCACAAAAAAGCAGCACTTTTCAGCTTTGGAATGTGGAGGGTAATAAATATTATGATTCCTCCCCACGCCTTGCCCCAAAGGCTGATGCCTGTGCCTTCCTAGCCCTTCTTGGTGCAATACATATTCTGGTTCTTGCTACTAAACCATTAAAAACTGCACTTTGCCGTGAAAAGTCAAATATTTATTTTCTAGTGGAAATCAAGTCGGGGAGAGCACTGAAGTGTCTCCCTCTCCTCCAAACCACTTGTGGCACCGTCCCCAGCTGGACACCACATCACCCCACTGCTGGGGCGGACGTGTGTGTGTGTAGTGTGGAAATTGTGTCCCTGACATCACTGGCAGTGACATCGTGTGTGTGGCAGAAAATGTCATCTGCATATTTCATATGGGAATGGAATTTGCCTTTTTAAAAGAATGTGGATACCATCTCTTCATGCATTTCTTTCTTTTCTATTCTCCCTCTCTCTTTTCATTTATTTTAACTTTTAGACACCCCAATTTATTTCAATAAAGGCGATATAATATAATAAGAGCCCTATATAGTCTGATATCAGAAAGATTAGGTGCAAAATTTAGCTCCACCACATGTTAACTGTGTGCCCTGAAATGTCTTTTCTGTAAGAAGGAACGAAGTCTAATAGGAAAGAGGTGAGGAGTACATTGGTATACAGATAAAGCACTCAGACAGGACTTGGCAAAATGCTAGCTTTTACTATTAATGGCAGTCCTGCTATATTTTAAATTACATTCAAGTTGAGGAAACAATAGCTGGTGAATGACATAGTGTGGACACAATCTCGTGAGATGTCCAGTTTCTTTAATTCCTGGTAACACGACCCATGAATCCCATTTCCTCTTGCTGTCCTGGTTTGGGACGTGTGAGGAGGAACATGAGATCGACAGAGGGAGGAACAGGACAGAGGCATTTTTAAGTGGTGGCAGAAGCTAGGCGGACAAGGCATCTCGCACTGAATTGAGCAACGTTAAGCTCTTCCTGATTCCCGACGTCTTTAACGGGCCTGGAACTTTGACTGCAAATGTCCAAGATTATCTCTCCAGACCTCTGACTTTAGCTGAGTAACAGAAATGCCATGTGTTGGGGCACAGTGATGTCTCTTTGAAACTCGGCAGCGTGACTGCCATTTCCTCAATCCTCTGCTCCCTGAAACACCCAGTTCTCCCCCGTTTTCTCTTAGAGGTGGATGTTGAAATCTGCCTTCTCTGTTGAGCAGGGATTTGACTCAACCACAGCAATGAGTTTATCAATTCCTGCATTTTCCTTCATCCTCCCTTTCAGACTGTCCTCCTTAGAGGTGGCTGGGGCTCAGGGTGGAAATATCACAGACCTGCCACTCATGAAAAGTCAGAATTAAAGCGCTCAGGAACTGAATGAGTCACGGCGGCACAAACACCATATTATCAGAGGTTTTTGGTAATAATCTTAATTTTGTCACTTGGCTGCCGAGACAGACCTAACATCATTTTCTTGTATGACCTCAGGAAAGTCACAAAATCTGTTTAAGCCCCACTTTTATTACCTGTTAAATATGTGTATTACTTATCCATATTCCTTTAAAAGGATCACTGTGAAGATACTGAGAAATGAGAAAACTGATTGAACAGAACTCTGTTGCCTCTCTGTAGCATGCCATGTTAATCCATGGCAGGCGTTAATCCATGACAGTTTGCAGAAAGGGATCCTATGCATTCTAAATAACCATAAACATTAGTTAGTACTTTCATTATTGTGTGCTTTCTTGTGTGTGTGATGAATCAGCAAGATGTGGAGAAATAACTTCTGTATGTTGGAGTAGAATAGGACTCTTAAATGCAAGAAGAGTGACTGAGAGAAGGAGGAAACACACCTACGCCTCTGGATGTATTTTAGCGCGTGGGGCGGCTGGATTGGGCTCTCCTGTGTGCTTTGGTGGGTGCAAGGTCATTGTGGATGCCTACTTCCCCCTCGGCTGATGCAGCCAAAGTTCCTGCTTCCAAGGAGCTGCTGATGATATAAATTCCAGAACACAAAACCCACACTTTTCATAGTGGGTTTCAGGCCTCTTACTGGTAATAATTTAAAATTGTTTGAGTTCACGGCTAAAGAGAGATGCTTCTGCTTTTCATTAAATGTCACCAAACAGGTGCTGAGCTCTGCAGTCTTTAATGCCTTCCAGCCTCAGCTAAGTCAAATTTAAAAGTAAAGTATTTGAATTCCTCCCAAATTTTAATAGTCACATTAGTAAGAGAGTTCAAATAAGCACACATTTTATAACCTCTCTTTGGCATCATTTGATTTCCATGACAAAATTCTCCTCTTCTTATGGAAGCCTGAGTAGAGATAAAATGGTTGGAAAAATATATAATTTAGTCTTTATTACATATGTGGTTGCACAAAAGTTTTGGGAACATTATGCCTTCGGGTTTTTTGTTTTTTTCTTGGGTTCTTTTTTTTTTTTTTTGACTGCACTGAGTTGTATTGAAAACAAGGCTGTTCTGCTGGGGAATGTTTGAAGCAGGATAAATTTGTGCCTAGGAGATGGGAGGTAATTACAAGACAAATGACTCACACATCCGGTAGATTCTTGGAGGGTTAAACTAAATATTTCAAGCTGTTATTTGGTCTGTTTACTCATGCTTATAGGAGGCTAACAACTTCCACAAGTGCTCCCAGGTGTCTTCTGTTTAAAGTTGTTCTCATCTGAATTACTTTATGAGGAATATTTGGGATAGAGAGACACAGGGGATGATCAAGGGTGACTTGGGCTTCCCACGGTCCAGGGAGAGTGCCCAGGGCCTACTGGTCCTCCTGGCAGCTGCGGTGCAAAGATTGCTGTGGGCAACAGTGAAATTGGATTTTTACCTATGATTTCTCCAGATTCTTATAGGCTCAGTAGATATTTTACAGGAATGAAAAACTTGGTTACTGAGAAACCTCCTTTGATTTTGAAGACTTGGACAGGCCTATTTATTTATTTATTCGCAGAATTTTAATGAGACAACTGAAACCTTTTCTGCAGTGGGGTGTGGATGATATTTGAGGTGATGATGATGTTTGTGGACATACGTGAGGATGGCTAAGTTCTTAGGAGATGCATGCTAATGCATGCAGATGTGGACTGATGTGATGTCTGCAACATATTTGGAAATGTTTCAGAAAAAAAATAGAGATAAAGGAAATGTGACAAGTTGTTAAAATATAGTTGAATAGTTACTTGGTAAATGTGCATTCCATATACAATCCTTTCAACTTTTCTGTGTGTTGGTAAATTTTTATAATACAAAGTTGAAAGACTCTATTAAAACATCAGAAAGTGCTAAGTTAAGACTCAACTGACAAACTTCAAAATTATTTGCCAAATGTATCTCATATATAAGATTATTGTCCTTAAAATATAAATCACTCCTATGAGTCAATAAGAACCAGGATGAATACTTCAATAAAAAATATGCAAAGAAACAAGTCACAAAAGGAAAAACAGAAATGCAATAAATATATAGAAAACTATGTATTTAACTAACTGTATATTAACTCATTATACATAAAAATATAATTCAAAGCAGATAAAAAGAATAATAACTATGAGATGGTTACTCTGAATCAGGCATTATTTGAGTATTTTCCCTCTCTTCACATTTCACTCTGGCAAATGGCCTGTGATGTGGAAATGTTATCTCCATTTTACAGAAAAGGAAACTGAACACAGTACTGAGGTTAAGTACCTTGCCCAAGACCACCCAGCATAAAAGATTATGAATATTTGTCATGATGAATTTAAAAAAGTCTTATTGTGGTAAGAATACTTAACATGAGATTTATCCTCTTAGCAGATTTTTTTCAGTGTACTTAAAAATTTCTAGTTATCTTCCCCGTATTCTAACTTAATACATCTATATATGTGTGACTGTTTTTCAGTTTGCATTTCTGCACTATGGATGAGAAAGAAGAGCATGAAATAGCTGAGTTGTGGAAAGAATGCAAATCAAAGATGATCGCTCACATTACAGTAAATACGGCGATCTACAGGCACAGTGGTGTACGGCAGATCTCTAGACATTACAAATCCTGCATAACTGAACTTTCATACCCTGCCTCTAGCACCTGGCAACGAAAATTTATTCTTTGCTTCCGTGAGCAAAGACTATTTGACTATTTTAGATACTGCCTATCGTGAACTTATGCAGTATTTGTCCTTCCGCGAAAGACTTATTTCACGTAGCATAATGTCCTTAGAGGTCATCCATATTGTCCCTATGGAAGATTTGTCTTCATTTTTAAAGCTGAAAATATTTCATCGTGTGTGTACTGCATTTTCTTCATTCATCTGTCAGTGGACATTTAGTTTTCTTCTCTATCTTGGCTGTTGTATATAATGCTGCAATGAACTAGGGAATGCAAATGTCTCTTCATGATAATTTTTTTTTCAGGAAAACATCTAAAATGATAATCCTGCAGACTGAAGACTGTGTGGTTCCGAGGTTATATACTACAGTATGAGTGATCGTATTTGATGTTGCATTCTTTACTCAGCTACTTATTACTCCATTTTCTCTTTCATAATGTAGAAATACTAACTGGAGAACAGTCACACATAAAAATATATTAAATTACAATATGGGGAAGGTAAATAGAAATAGCATGTCAAGGAAAAAAAGAAAAATATATATGGTTCTATTAAAGAAGAGTCAATGTACTTTTAAAATAGATGATTTTGGATATGTAAATATGATGCTATTTTGATAAGATGTAAAACATCTGAAATGTGCAAACAGGTGAAAGGATAACCACATGGCTTTTCAATGTCACACGGGAGCACTGTCTCACAGGCTCAACCATGAATTACCTAATTTTCTAACGGTTTGTATTTTTTTTCACTTTCTTTTACTACTGATCAAAATAATTTATAATTCTTTAAAGGGCAGATGCTAAACTGTAGAAAACTAATGGCAATGCAAAGATTCTTTGTCCGGTAACATTGCAAATAAATTTTGTCCAGAAGAGATGTGAATAGTTGTTCAGTAAAGATGTGAATGAGAAAAGATAGCTCAAGGTTATATTTTTATTGCTGTGTGACATTAACCAGTTTTATATCTAATTTAGCAATCTTATTTGATCGCACTTCTTTTTAGAAACTGTGAACACTTTTTCTCTCCTATAACTCTTTGAGTCGAGTTTACCACTCGGCTGGTTTCCTCATGAATGACTTAAATCTTGGACATATGCTCACTTTACATTTGTATGAGTCATGTTTTTTGTTTTTTGTAAATTATACTTTGAGTAATTCCAGTGACTACATTTAAAAATAATTTTAAAAAATGTCTACATTTTAAATAAAAATAAAATTTTCTACATTTTAAAAATAATATAAAGGTTTTATTTAAGATATCTACATTTACAATGTACCAAACATTATACCTGTAGCAAGTTTTAAAAGCCATAATGAAGAATTTTGAATGTTAACTTAAAAATATGTGAGATCATAGTTTTAAAAAATTATCTCAGTGGTTATTTGAGAACAAAAAAGTCCAGGGTGATTCTACCATTACTCTTTTCCCTCTCAAACTCTCAACACCTTTCCCCCTTCCTTCTAATCATCCTCAGTTTTGACCTTGCTTATATACTATTTCGCTAATTAAAGTGGGGGCATCAGAAGAGAATTTCTGCTGTGTCTATCCTCCCACCATCAGCGGTCCTCATCTACCCTGCCTTCCAGATCCTCCAATACTGTTGCTACGCTCTGGTCAGGTTAGCCTGCTGATGTCTTCATAATCTAAAGCTAACACCTTCTATACTTGACTATTATACTTTTTTCAATACCCAGAATCCTCATTATAGAATAATCCCCACTTATTACTAAGCTATTTATTTTTCAGGCATGACAAATTACAGGTCACGAGCTGGAAGATCCATGAGACTGCACACGTGTTTGTGGGCACACGTGTTTGTGGGCACACACGTGAAAGAGACTCTGTGCTAGGGAGAGAGCAAATGACAGCAAATAATATTTATTCATTTCTAAAGATGTGGACCAGAGACACAGCAACAGTCTTTCATCTCAGATCTCATGCTTTTTACTGAGAGTTTATATTGGAACTGTAAAGGGAAAGTGAAAGGCAAAATTGGCATAAAGAAGTTTTACCATGATGCCTAGTGCCCAACCCCATTCTGCCCTTAGGTTCACCAGACTGTGAAATTTCCTAAGACAGGTATGTTGTCTTATTACTCGTGGTGTCTGTCTAGCTTCAGTGCCTGACACATAGTTGTTCAGAAAATATTTGCTAAATGAGTAAATTAACTTATTTAAATTGCCTTTTGTACATTGTTATAAATTGAGATAATTTATGTACTTTCATTTATTCAACACATTTATTAAGTTTCTACTGTGCTTTAGGTTCTTATCCAGATCTTGGAGTTAGAATCAATGGTGACCCAAGACAAACATGATTTAGTAATGTTCTATCTACTCAGGGCCCAGAAATTTTAAAAATATAGGCTAGGTTAAATATTTTATCTGTAAATCAATAGACTTGATAGAAACTCAGGTGGAAGGATGTTTAGGTATAATATATTAAATTTTTTTTTTAAATCCTATTCCGAGGACATTTTTTTCATTGCTTTGAGAGAGAGAGAGACATTGATGTGACAGAGAAACATTGATCAGTTGCCTCCCTCAAACTCCTTGATCAGGGATCCAACTGGGACGGAAACTGCAACCTAGGTATGTGCCCTGGCCAGGGATCGAACCAGTAACCCTTTGGTTTATGGGGCAATGCTGCAACCAAATGAGCCACACGGGTCAGGGCTGGGTACAATATAATATGGCTTAATGGCATTATTTTATAGATGAGATAATGGAAGTCAAGAAAGTTTAAGTGATTTGCCCCAAATTACCCAGCTAGCTCATAGCAAAGCTAGGAGCTCTATTTCCAGGGCTTTGTCCATAACCATTGTCTAACTGTCAAGTAGATACGTTAATAGAATTAAAGACAAGCATTTGAATATTAGGCAAACTTTTTATTTAAAAAAGTGGATTCTTGTGAATTGTTTGCGTGATTGAATTTAATACTACTTTCAGGCACATAGGGTCATCTGCTCTGCTCTTTGTTATATAGTGTATAGTATTTATGATACTATCTTCATTTGGAAAATAGAAGGTCTCTTTACCTTCAGAGTCCTTCAGAAATGCTGGTTCCTTTAAAAAAGAAACAATTTGTTACAGCAAAGGTAAGCAAACTTCAGACTGTGGCCCTAGTTTTGAACAATCCAGGAGCAAAGAATAATTTTTACATTTTTAAATTATGGAAAAATAACAGAAAAATAGTATTTCATGACATATGAAAATGGTATGAATTCCAATTTTAGTGCCCATTAATATAATTTTATCAGAATATAGCAATACTTATTTGTTTAAGTAATGTCTATGGCTGCTTTTTCTATACAACAGCACAATCAAAATAGTTGCAACAGAAATTGTATGAATTATTATGCTTAAAATATTTACTATTTGGTCCTTCATGGAAAATGTTTACTCATCCCAGCATCATAGAAACAGATACATTATTCTTCCCTCTCAACCCTGACACTTGGGAGATATTTAGAGGGCTACTTAATAGGAACCATGATTTTAATATTTTTGAGGACTACACCAAAGGTTTATTCCAAAATTTCAAATAACCCAAGATAGGTCTAGATTTTTTCTTACTTTCTCTTCTTGCTTAAAACTGTGTTAATATCTATATATTACTTTTCTAAAAAAAAACCTACTTAAAGCTTACAAGTGATGTTTACGTTTGGCAGAAATAAAAAGCTTTCCACAGCCTACCCATAGAAGGTGAGCGTGAAAAAGGAACACACGATGACTATACACATGAAAATGTTTGGTTCCATTAGAAGTTACACGAAGACAACTGGAAACAGTGGTGAGACTGACCGGTGTGGCTCAGCGTATTGCTGTCGTCCCACAAACCAAATTCAGTGTGACTCTCCGTCAGGGCACAGGCCTGAGTTGCAGACCAGGTCCCCCCGGGCTGGGGGCATGCAAGAGGCAACCTATCCATGTTTCTCTCCCTCTCTAAAAATAAATAAATAACCTCTTTAAAAAAAAGTGATGAGATACCCATTTTCCTATATTAAGCTACACATACACAAAAACAAAGTTACACTTTGTGTAGTGGCAAAATTAATGTTGATATTCTTGTGTGAGACAAACTTTATTTGTTGACACTCAAAGGATTTTCAAAAGGTGTTAAGAGCCATCCACTGCAGGTTTGGGTGTGGTAGTAGAAATGCCATATTTGAACAGTAGAGGTCAATTCCCATTCTGAACCAAATCCCATCTTAGATAGATGTTGTTATCTGAAGCACAAGCCTAACATGCCATTCCTCTGCTTAAAATCTTTTGAAGTTTCCCAATAATCTGCTGAGTAAAATCCAGCCTCTCTCAGGGGGATTTTAGGCTCTGTTGTCTTGGCCTGGACCATTCTGCCTATTTCCTGCCAGTTTACCTTCATCATCCTCTCCTTCCCTCACCCACCTAAACTTCTCCCTCCAGCAGTAGGCCCCCAATCTCTTCTCCATCGTTAATCCCCACCCCCTCTCCTTTCCTGGATTGCTTGCAAATGCTATACTTTCTCCCCTCTTAAAAAAAAAAAATTCCTGTTGGACCTTAGATACCATCCAGCCACCATCTTATTTCTCTCCTTTCCTTTAAAACAACTTTTGAAAAAGTTGTATTTTTTTGAAGATCTGTCTCCAGTTTCTCTCCTTTCATTTTTTCTTGAACCCATTCTTTTATGTTTTTTTTTTTTTTTTTTACTTTTTATTGGGGAAAAATTTAAACATAAACAAAAAGACAATTGTGAAATGAACACCTGTATATCCATCATCTAGCTCCCACCTGATTATTTGGGAGTCAATGACAGATAAAAGAACATATTCTAAACTGCCTTTCAGACTCATCATCCCTGCAAACTGATCTTGTCAAAGTCAACAATGACTTTCATCTCATTTATTTTGTGGAGTAAAGTACACACACGTACAATTGACTTTTGAACAATATGGGTTGAAACGGCAAGTCCACTTATACACGGATTTTTAGAAATAAATGTACACATGCCCTGGTTTTGCATCCATGGATTCAACCAACCATGGGTCAAAAACGGTATTTTTCATCTGCGATGGGGAGTCCACAGGAGTGGAAGCCCAGTGGTATGCATCATTCTTTACTATTTTATATAAGGGAGTTGAGTGTCTGCACATTTTGGTCCTGGAACCAATCCCCCTATAGATACCAAGGGACCATGTAGGTAAGCTTAGGGGCAGTTAAAAGTTATATGTGGATTTTTTGACTGCACAGGGGTCGGTGCCCCTAACCCCTGCATTGTTCGAGGGTCAACTGTATGTTGTTCTGTAAAGCAATTGCTTGGATTGAAAAAAAATGCATATTTATTAAAGTATAAAAAATAAAAACATCAATAGAAGTTTTAACAGAGATAATTACTGTTAACATTTCAGTGAGTTTTATCTCAGATTTTGTTATACAAATTAGCATGTATTTAAAAATAAGATTATACTACTTTAAAACCATTTATTTATTTAATGAATTATGACTGTGAACCTCATTCTGAAATTGTGGAAAAGGACCATTACACTGCCTACATGTCTGACTGTCTACCTAATCTTTTCGTGATAGAGAGAAGAGCCTAGTGAGTGAAATTTTGCCCAGGCATTCCACAGGCAGTCATTTCCATCTGCTTTCAGGGAAAGCTCTTGAAATACAGAATGTCAAAAATAGGCCTGGGCATTGATTAGTATAATTTGAATGATAATAAAAACTTTAATCTTTCACTTTCATCACTGAGATTTTCAATGTCTAAGTAACAAGGGACAACCTACTTGTTTACTATGCAATTTTACTACCAGGGAGACAAAAATTGGTGGATCTGGGTTCTGTGTTCCCTAAATGGCTTTGATTTTGAGTTAATTCCTTTAAACAGGATGTAATGTTAGTTTCAATTCCTAGGGATAGATAGATTCCGGGTTCAGTCTGGGATTTAGATAAGATGCTCAGTGAAGTCTTGAGGGTTGAGCTTAATATGAGCTGAGAGCTTGCTTTGATATCCCAGAGAAGGCTTTTTGTGGGGAGTGGTGCGGTGTTTCCCAGATTAGATATGATCAGGATCCAGCCAAGCTTAAGATTCTCCAAGTCGGTACACAAAACCCTGGTTGAATGGGAAAATGAACGGTTGTGGTAGTAAAGGTTGGGTCACAAGGGCCCTGTTCCCTTATTGCTGAAACTTTCTGATAGCTCTAATGAAAACTAAGCCACAGCGTTTCATAGAATTGTAGGGTTGATAGGTGCTTTAGAATTATTAGTCTCTTTTCCACTTTTACCGGAAGAATTTTGTTTGCAGTATCTTAGAGAGATGGTCATCCTCAGCTCTTTCAATGAGATATTTATTTATTGATTTATTTCTGAAGAAGCCCATTGAACAGATGTATATTTTAAAATGTATTTTTACTTAAAATGTTAAATTTCTAGTAAAAGTACTTTCTATGATGGTAATAAATGATATCTTTCTAAAATATCTAGCCATTTTTTAAAAAGTTTTGAACTTGTGGCATTTTAGAATAAGTCTAGTTCTTCTTTTGAAATAATACTTTATGAAAAATGACTGTCAGTGTTTAGAGAAGAACTTTATGCCTGTCTTTGAGCTCTCTCTTCTCCAGCCTAGGTAGGTATCTTTAGTTTTCTCAGATAATCTGTATGTGACATGAGTTGTATATTTTGTCCTTTATTATTCTGAGGGACCCAATGATAACTGACATACAGTATTATATTAGTTTCTGGTGTACTATATGATGATTCAACATTTAAATATTTTACAAATTACCTTAGCTGTCTGGCACTGTGCATAGTTATTATGATATTGACTCTATTCCCTGTGCTCTACATCTCTCTGACTGGAAATTTTACAACTGGAAACTTGTACTTCTTACTTCCCTTCCTTTTTTCTGCTCCTCTCCCTACCCCCTTCTCTTCTGGCAACTATCTGTAAGTCTGTTTTCTGTATCTATAAGGTTGTTTCTGTTTTGTTTTATTTGTTCATTTGTTTTGTGTTTTAGATTCCACATATAAGTAAAATTATATGGTGTTCATCTTTCTCTGTCTGACTTATTTCAACTTAACATAATATTATCTAGGACCATCCATGTTGTCACAAATGGCAAGATTTTCTTCCTTTTAGTGGCTGAGTAATAGTCCAGCGCATGTATGTACCATATCTTTTTCTATTCATCTATCGATGGACACTTAGATTGCTTCCATTTCCTACCTATAGTAAACAAAGCTGCGATAGGTGTCCATATATCTTTTCAAGTTATGATTTTGTTTTCTGCAGATAAATATCCACAGGTGGACTTGCTGTGTTGTACGATAGTTCTATTTTAAATTTTTTGAGGACTCTCCATACTGTTTTCCATAGTGGCTGTACTTATTTAAAATCCTACCAGTAGTGCACGAGGGTTCCTTTTTCTTCATGCCCTTGCCAACATTTGCTATTTGTTGTCTTTTTGATACAGCCATTATCAAAATGAGGTGCTATCTCACTGTGGTTTTGGTTTGTATTTCCCTGATGATTAGTGATGTTGGGCATCTGTTGGCCATCTCTATATTCCTGCACCTTTTCATATGTAATGTCAAAACCAGAAAACAAGGCATTTACAATAGATATGAACTCTTTTAGGACCATATTGTTAAAAAACAAAATTGAACTAAGTCAATTTTAAAGATATTATTGGCAAGAGATATTATCGGTAGACGGAATCAGGAACAAGTAGGTTATTATATGTTAGGCTAAAAACTGATTGGTTATTACAAGGTTACTTTCCTTGTAGGGGATGGCAGGGGTTTATCAGGTAGATTACCCAGTGCAGGTGGGTTTGGCAATTCCTGATTGATTGGTTTAAGATTCCATTTCTGGGAGAGCTGCAACTATAAGTCTCAGTTTGGGGGTGTGGCGCTTAGCATAGAAACTCAAAAGTGGGCCTGTTGTCCTTCACAATATTGAATATTTGTTGCTGTCGTAACATAGTAGAGCCAAGTACTGGTTTTTATCCCATTAATTTCAGTAACCAGGAAGAGTCTCTCTTGTTCCTGTTTGGCAGGAGGCAAAGATACAGTTGATTAAGAAAAGTTCACTTTTTTTTTCTGATTAAATAAGTAAGAAATGTGATAAATGTTCAAATACTACAGAAATGTTGACTTAATACCTGAACTTATCTGTAATCTCTCTCCTCCTCACATGCCAATGTAAATGATTGCTAAACATATTACAGATTTTTCTCTCTTGTGTGTTTGTATGTAGTATCACATATAGGAAGAAGACTTATTAAGAACTTTGGCTTTGAAGTCTGATTGTCTTAAATTCTGACTCTACCACTCACTATATGATGTTCTGTTTCCTCATTTCCAAAGTAATAACAATATACCTATCTTATAAGAACTTGTGAATAGTAGATGAGGTAATACATAGGATGCTCTGTACATCCTATGGCATTTTATTTAGTTTTTATTTAAAGTTAGCCACTTTTTATGCTTATATAATATGCATTTATATCAATTTTATAGACATGAGGATCATAGTTTAATTTTTTAATTTAATAATATTCGCTTCATATTATATTAGTATAATTATCAATTTCTATCACATTTTTTAAGGGTAGCACAATATGGTAGTAGTATTATAATATTGTATAAATGTACCTGAGTTTATTTAAGTAATACTTATCTGGGAGACATTACTTGAAGTCTCAGTGGTGTTCTGGAGGTTGCTTAAACCAGCTCATAAGAGCCGATTGTCACGTCTCTTCCTAACACTGTGCTCAGCCAAGGTCATTTTGGTAGTTTGAAATCATGGTAGGAGTATTTATACCATGGGAACTGGCAAATGCTAGTGTGACTTTCCTTCCTTACCCTCACCCCAAACACCATTTACTAGTTACTTAATAACATATAATTAACATTCTGGGACATACATATTTGCACATTGGTGAAGGCATACAAAAAAAAAAAGCCTTCAAAGAAAAAAGAAAAAAAAATACTCAAAACCAAAACAACAAAAAAGCCACATGAAACATTTTCATTTGTTCCTTCTAGTAGTAACTTTCTTCCCCCAGTCGAGTAATGGATCAAGACCTGAGGGAAAATTGTTTGATTTCTTATAAGGTATCTTTTCCCTCCCCTGCTGGATCCTACCAGTGCTAGTCCTTGTTTCAAAAATGATGGTAACTTGGCACTAATATTATCACTACTCTCAATTAATGTCGATGCATGTGTGCACACAAAGATTTGATTGAAATCTTTTGGCTTTAGAAGTAACTATTACATGTTCACTGGGGAGAGAAAGATGCTTTTCCAGACATCCCCTTTGAGTTCTTTCCTAGGGAATGGGTCACAGAGAGGAATGTGAAAGGAGATGTAAATTTGAACCCTTACTAAATTCCATGCCTATTCTTATTACAAAGAAAAAGTTGCTAATCACATCACAAAACAAACTTCTTTTGAGTTATTCTCTGAACACAAAGTGGGCTTGTAAAACGCAGATTAGTTCTTAAAGGTACATAGAGATATACAATAGAGAAGACCTATCAAGGAAGCATAAGGAGGGCTAATAAAAGATGAACAAAGCAGAAAGTAAACTAATCCCCCGAGTTCATTGTTGTCTCATCTCCCAGCCTTTTACCCCTTCCCAGGAAGGTATTGTAAAAGCAGTACCGGACTGACTGAGAAACAAATGATTAGTTTGTGCTGAATGGTTTTGTGCTATTCATACTTGCCCTCCTTATTTTGAAAAACTCAAATAATTTATTTGACAGTTTTAGTTAGGGCTGTCACTTCAGGGTAAAAAGAAGGAGGAAGAAGAAAAGCCAGAATCTGGGATCTGGGGTAAGCCTGGCTAAGTAGCCTGAGAGTAAAGTAGACCAGGACTGAATAGAATACATTTAAACTCATTTGCATATGTGAGCTGCACAGTACAGTTGATTTAGTTACAACTTAAAACATACAACAACACTTTTAATAAGATCATGGTTTTATATTTAGTTGATAGTAAAATTCCAAACAAAAGCTCCAAGTTTTAGAGAACAAAAAAATAGGAACATGATTGTGAATATACAAAGTCTAATTTTAAGCAAATATTAGAGCAGCTAGAGGGGAGGGAAGAAATAGAAGTTTTTCATCGAAGAAATCGAAAGAGTATTTTCATTGACCATTTCTTAACCTCATCGATTATTGCTACAAAAATATCCCAAATGTTTAAAAAAGAAGTTAAGACCTCTGTAATTTTCTCCTATTTTTATGTTGAATTTAATGTGAATTTTGTTCCCATAAAGCAAAAACAACAGACTTTGCTAAAAATTTATGATCACGGCTCCTAATTGTTCGGAGAGCAAGAAAGTTAATGTCAGTGTGTTTACTCTGGGCTGAGGTGAACGTGCATAAAAAGTTGAAGAGATTGGAAACTTTTTAAGCCTTAACATTGTTTCCCTCTCCGGGCAATGCTAATTAGGACTTGGCAGTGTGTAGATTTAGGGTGCTGGGGAGGGGGGGGGAGAAATGTGGGCCTGAAATACTAGTTACAACTTGGGGAAAAGGTGTTGAGTATAACCAAAGCATTTTTTGTTTGCACTTGTAATTTTTCAGACTTTTTTTTTTGGTTCCAGTACATGGAGTCTCATCCCCATGACCCTTTGGCAAGTGAGTGATTTCCAGCAAAGCTCAGTCATGGGTGATGTTTAATTAAGCAGGAGGGGATACACATAGGACATTTATAGGGCTGTAGTTTTCTGACTGAAGATCTAGTATCGGTATCTAATTCTTGTGTAAATAAATGCAAAAAGGTCCGTTAGCCTATCAACCCAACCATTGGCCATAGTTAGATTCTGTAAGGCAGACTAATAACTTCCCAGGTATATGTTAGGATTAGAACAATTTTTATCAAATCAAAGCTCATCAAAACAAAGAGTTGATGCAAAAATTATTGTAGGATATCACTAAGTTTTCTTCATTAGCTTGTTAACAGTGAAAATTCCTGAATGATTCTTCTGTATACATAGAATGTATACAAAATCCTTTGTGGTTACAGAAATAGAATGGTTACATCATATAATTAGCATGATTCTTTGAAGCAGGAACTGCTTCATCTGCTTTCTGGCTAACGCATATTATAGGTACTTTAAATTTTTTTCTTCCAAACCCTTCTGGCCTTGTTTTCTTCGATTTTGAGGTGTGCTCATTTTTAATGTGAATAACAGCATCCATGACGATGAAAATACTACAGGGAAGGCATGAAAATAGGCACAGTAAACAGAGCCGTGGTCTTCTCCAGTAGAATGATCGCAGCTCCAATAATATCGCAGTCCTATAATTCAGGCTAGGAAGTTTGCAAGCTAGTGAAAAAGGCACATTGCTCCCTTCTCTTCCTGTCATATAATCTGTGATATGGCTGTCCTCACACACACACACACACACACACACAGAGATTTATTTATTTATTTATTTATTTATTTACTTCTGAGCAATGTATATATTCCTTAGTCCTTTGAATGGTATTCCCTTGTTCCCAGTAATGCGGAGCTTCCTGTCCGCTGTTCTCCTGGTTCTCATGACGACTGAACAAGATCGAATGCAGTTGATGTTAGCATTGGTTGTCAAGGCTCTTGCCTGCATGATTCACCTCCATGTGTTTTTCAGCTTCTTTCATATTTCCCAGGTCTTGGAAGTAACATCGCTTAACAGAAAATAAAATAAAAGCTTTCCTCCCTGCTCATAATGTATGAGAACAGGAAAAGGAGTTTAAATTCTCCGTCATTTGAGTGACCCCGAAGACCCTTTTGTGTGTCCACTATGTATAAAAGTGTCTAAAGGCATTTTATTGGAACAATAGTGGAATGAAGTGATATTTCTAAAGAAAAATTTTCTTTTTTTTTTTGGTCGTTGTATGGAAGTAATTTAAATAACACAAACAAAACTGCCATAGAGACTGAAACCATAAGGGCATAGAAAAACTATCAAGATGTTTTATAGGATACTGGTAATAGCTACCATTTACTGATCTTTTCTTGCGGGCCAGTCACTGTGTTTGTGTTACATTCCAGCTTTTAAACTTCGCAGCAGTTGCAGGGTGTCGCGATGCATTGGGATCTCCCTCTTCCTCGTGACAAAACAAAGATAGACTGGGGGAGATTCCGTAACTTGTCCATGGTCGTCAGGAGACTAAGTATTTAATACTTTATAAAGTATAAATATACAATTATAAAACTAATAAAATACTCTTAAAAAGATGGTTTTGAGAGTGTAAACATTCAAAGGAATGTGCTTTCCCGGAAAGAAAAGCCATCTCGGAGGCCTGAAGTGCAGCCTCATAGTTAGGGAAACAGACCCTTTTATGTGAGGAGTTTTTTGTATCTTTAGTTCACAGTACTGTAATATCTTTCTCTGGTCAGAAATTAGGCCCTTAAGTGCATTAGGTTCTTTCCTGTTTTCTTGGGCTTTGAGGGGACAATTTGAGGTTTCATATACATTAATCAGGGAATAATCTGGAATCAATTTTAACTCTACTCTGGAGCCAGTTCTTCTAAAAAGCAGCATTTCCTCTTTTGAAAATATTGAACCTGATTGAAATTTAAGGTGGGAAAGTTTTACCTTAACCCTTTAGATACTTTACATGTTTTTAGTATACCCCATGCCCCCAAACCTAACCCTGACAAGTTTACTCCCCTGTTGAAGTCTGGCAGGCATTTCCCCGTCTGAAGCTCACTTTGGAGAACTGAAAGGTCTTTTAGTCAATATCCTATGGAACTTTTCTGGCCTGTCCAGATGTACTGGGAAGTTGCGTATTTTTAAGCTAGAGAACTGCTTATTTTTCTGAATGGGCTTTGAAGTTGCGTGTGAAAGTTTACAGGTATAAATTAATGTCCTCTATGAGCTTAACGCACAATGTGTACATGCAGTGGTTACCTGAAATGAAGGGGTCTACCATGAGAAGGGGTAAGGTGACTAGGAAATGATTAGAGACGTTAGGGCATGCTGGAATTCAGGGTTATGGTTGATTTATTTGTTTCTATATTCCCTGTACACAAAACACTTCCTGACTATTATTAGTGTGTGCTCATTTACTTTTTAATTGAGTAAATAAAAATAAAAGTTTTTTTAAAGAAACAAAGCAGGAAATGCTTTGACAATTGATTTCGAGATTAAGTTTATGTGTGTATGTATTGCCTACTACTTTGTTACACATTTTTATTTTTATTTATTTTTAAAATTTTATTTTATTTTTAGGGGGAGGGAAAAACATTGATCAGTGACCTCTCACAAGCCCCCACCTGAGGACCTGACTCACAACCCAGGCAAGTGCTCTGACTGGGAATCGAACCTGCGCCCTTTTGTTTTGTTGGCTGGTGCTCAACACACTAGGCCATAGCAACCAGGGCTATATATTTTTATTTTTTAAAAATCTACTGAATGGCCAAATAAAATATGGAGCATAATGTTTTAATTTTTTCTCCCAAAATGCATCTAATATAAGTAACCTGAACTTTTCTCCTTTCACTGAGCCATAACACAACTCCCCATGTCACATAAGATTTCCTAGCTCTCAGTTTGAGGTCTTACAAGATTAAATAGTAAAGTGACATTGTAGTTTAACTTACAATAGCCTGAATTTGTAGGTAAGATTGATAATCTTGGTCTTAGCAGAAATATTAATTTATTGCTATTAGAAAAATTTTTAACTGCTCTGTACCACCAAATTATGAAAAAATGTCCTTAGAATTACTCTGTTGATACCATAGGTGATGGTAATGACCACATTTTAATAGATCTTTCCTTTGTATGATTAAAAACTCATTCAATTTTCAGTTTCATGCTGTTCTTATGGATGGTTAAAAAGATGATGAGTGATTACAAGCTGAGCTCAGGTTAAAGGCCTCAGTGCATGAGTATTTTCATTTATTACAACTGAATGCTTTTATTTTCATTAGCTATTTGATATTTTTCTTCCAAAAGTTGCTGATTTTAGTTATCAGGTTACTAGTTATCAAAGTTGTTGTTGGAAACTTTTATTTTTGCTAAGGAGCTTGCACAAATCTTATTTAAAAAAACAGTTTGCAAATTAAAAACAAAAAAGCACAAAAGTTTATTAGATAAATCATCAAAGACTGGAAATTAAAAATGTTGATACCCCTGGCTGGTGTGGCTCAGTGGACTGAGAGCTGGCCTGCGAACCAATGGGTTGCTGGTTTGATTCCCAGTCAGGGCACATGCCTGGGTTGCGGGCCACGTTCCCACAGGGGACATGTGAGAAGCAATCACACAATGCTGTTTCTCTCCCTCTCTTTCTCTCTCCCTCCCCCGTCTCTAAAAATAAATAAATAAAATCTTTAAAAATATGTTAAAATAAAAAAATTTTAGATTTCTATTAGTAGCTTTGTGTTATTAGTATACGAGTATTTCAGTAACATTTATTGTGCATCCTTTGATCCCAACACTCATTTTATAATAAAGTTAAAATACAATGTGTTCTAGGTTCAGATAAAACTGGTTTTCAATAATGTTTTATTCAGATAATACTTATCATTATGCTTTCAAAGAAGAGAAAATTATCTCAGTATTTCAGTATGACTCAAACAAATGGATGTGAGTTTATTATTTGATATATTTCTTTAAGACATGAGTCTAAAGCAGTACTTCAAAGCCCTCAATAAATTTACAAGTCAGTTTATTGCTAATCTCTATAGACACTTTCAACAGCTTCATTAAATTACTGAGAAAAAATGTAGAGTCTATTGACCTACATTCCTAGACCTTTTGCCAGTCATTTGAGGGACATTAGGACAATGATACGAGGTTATCTAACTACCCTCTCTTGCCACCAACATTAACTAAGAAAGAGAAGTAAACACTGATAAGACATCAGAGGGCCTTTTACAAACCTTAGCTCTTGGAAAAGCTTCAGGACTTCATTCCTCAGATTCAGCAGAAGAAAAGGAAAACTTCCTTTCCGCCTCCTCCTTCTCCTCCTACTCCACCTTCTACCCATTGATAACCCCTGCGTACACCTGACGTCAAGGTTTACCTTGATCGTAGGCCTGGTTTCTCTAGATGTACTTCCAATTCAAGAGATCAGACAATATGAGGTTCATTTCCTAATTGGGGTCCATTCAACTGTGGCACAGGGTAATGACAGATTTCACAGGACTAGGCTCAGTAAAACCCTCACCCACTAGCTCGTTAGCCACATTTTTTCTTTCCCGCGTGTGAGTGTAGCAGATGTTTACCCATCCGAGTCTCACTTTGTTTACATGCATGCTTCTGCTTCTTCATAGGACACAGAGGTTCAGATGTATTACAAATTGAAAACCTGCTACCTGTGGACATTAGCTTTACATATGTCCAAACTGGCTTCTTCTCATGCCTCCAAAAATGGAACTAAAAATTATATTTAGAGTATTACCATGTTTGTTATCAACTTTGTGGAAAGTGCTGTTTTAGTCAGTAGGGTTCTGGAGTAAGGTTCTCATCAAGACAAGCCTTCAAATAGAATCTACTGGGGCTTTGTTCAAAACGTAGGGCATTGGTAACTCTGAAAAAGTACCTGGAATGATCAGTCAGTCAGGCAAAGAAGGAGGAAAGAGCATTTGGGCAGGAGGAAGTGTAAAGTGGTTTGCTGCAGCATAGGGAGTGCCGGGAATTTTAGGATGGTCAAAGAGGCCATGGCTGGGAGTCGAGGTGAGCATGGTCTGAGATGAAGGTGGAGACCAATTTTTTAGGGCCTTGCTGGCTGAGTGAAGGAGTTTTAGCTTTATCATGAACACAGCGGGGAAACATTGGAGAGTTTCAAGATGTGTCTGTTGTTTGATTGAGGATATTAGCAGATGGATGGGATGACTGGAAGTGGGTGAGTGCTGAACACATTTTTGAACAAATTACTGTGGTTCTATGATGGAGAACAAATGAAAAAGAGCCAGCGCAGATGACAGAAATGCTTGCATGGTGGGGACTCAGATGGTGGTGCTGGAAGGAAGAGAAGGGAATGGATTAGCGTATGGACAGATGAAGGAAAGTAATGTGAGGAGCAGTGGAAGAAATACTAAAGATAACATGAGAGTGACTATAATTTGGGGGGGGTGTTTTAATCTCTAATGCAACAAGGAGTAAACTGTTATAATTTATTTTATAAAACCTGGCAGAAAAGAGATATCCACCTTAAACCAGTTCATATCCAACAACGCGTCGTACTGAGAATTTTAGATTAATGGGGTTTTATTGTCAGACAGTTAATTTAAATTCCTTATGTGATTAGGCCAAGGAAGATACACTTTGGTATTTGTAGCAATAGATTTAATTGGAACACTTAATCAAACCTACAAATCTCTTTTCTGAATTCTTACAACATGATGCTATGATATAATTGGTAAAATCGCTCCTATTCGGCTCATAGCATTAATGAAAACTCAAAGTGGAGGAGCCTGTACAATCTGGTCCACAAGGTGCTGACATGTGTTTTCCACATGGTCTACGTTGTTTGACTTGTTATTTAAATCACAGCAAGCAGAGCAGCAACAACAAGTTTTTGTACTTTTGTGTTTTTTCCTAAGTGCAAAGGAAATTTTTTCTTCTTGATAGAAAGTGTTAGCTGTGACTGACAAGTTGTAGTTTCCATTCATCACTCAGCACAGGCATCATGTGCCTCTGGGAAGAACTGAGTTTCCTGCATGGGACTGATCCCAGCACTTTGTCCGGTGTGGGGCAAGGAAACATGTTCTGTTTCCAGAAAACTCCAAGGTCATCCTGTCTTTCCAGACTTTAATTTAAAATGTATCTGTTGGAAATGTAACCTTTTTGCTATTTCCCCCCTTTTTGTTATTTTGAAATGTACACAATTTCATACTACCCTCCCTTCCTCATTGGTTGCAAAAAATCATACCTGTGCCTCAAGTCACAGGACCTGTAACACGGGCAGGGGCAGTCTTGTACCCGTTGTTCAAAAGATGCGGGATGCTTCTCCACAGCTGCCACCTTAGTGGCCTCTGTGGCCAGAGCTCCCCTGCTTTACAGGGACCCCAAGGAGTAACTTGAATCTCCGCTGACATGGATTAGGAGAATGATTAATTGTTTTAGAGCTTGGATGATATTATGAGATATTCATTCAAATACAACCCCCCCCCCCATCGTACTTCCCACCCTCCCAAAACAACCAAAACAAAAAACCAAACTTGCAATGCATAAAATCCTAAAACCATTCATGGAATATTTCTAAGAAACTGGATCTTTCTGGTTAAGGTTTTCATCACTTCTTGTGAACATAAATTTGTGGTCTTAGATATGGATTGAAATCCATAACTACAAATTTATCTTACTTATGATTTTCTCAGCCAATTTCTACCACTCCTTTGAGAATGCCTTTCTCCACACTGAAAGGTAATTTGAAATCTTAGCTGTGGATACAAAGTTTCTTCTTACTTCATTAATGGTTTGATTACTAATAAGTATCATTAAGTTTTTTAAATGTAATTTTTAGAGTCTTTATGCCATCTGGCCTCTAGTTCGTGCCTCCTTTCTGAAGTGCTGCATGAGCAGCGACGTTTCCTTAGAAGTGCTTCTGTGTTGATGTTTCAAGGAGGGAGAAGTATTCTGAAGCAGGGCTTTCTAAATTTGGCAGCCTGACAAAGTCTCCTGGACTTTTCAAAAATACAAATTCCCAGATTTCACGTCAGGCCTATAAATTAAACCACTGGGGCCGGTGATGGTGGAGGGGTGGCAAGGCTCTAGAGTTTGCATTTTTAAATGTGTCCCAAGTGATCCTGATGTAACCATCTTCTCATTTACAGATTGCCTTTGGGAGTCCTGTAAACCTTTTTAAGAAGGGTCAGAATTAATTTCCTTAGAAATCTTCTATCTTTGGAAGTAAAAAGCATTTTAGAATGTTGCTATGGGCCGAAAACTGTCCCCAGGAAATTCGTATGTTGAAGTCCCAATGTCCAGTACTTCAGAATGTGACCATATTTGGAGATAAGGTCGTTAAAGAAGTGATTAAGTAAAAATGAGACCAGTAGAGAGAGGCTCCGCTTCAGTACGAGTGGTGTTTTTACAAGAAGAGCCACCAAGGCTGAGGATGTAGAGAGAGACAGCCGTGTGAAAAGGCACCGAGAGGGCACCATCTCGGTCTGGGGCAGATTCTTCTCACACAGCCCTCAGGAAAAACAGACTTGCCAACACCTTGATCTTGGACTTCAGCCCTCCAGAACTGAGAGAAAATAAATTTCTGTTGTTTAAATACACCCAGTCTTTGGTATTTTGTAACAGAAGCACGAGCAAACTAATACAGATGTCATCCACCTTTAATGGAGGAGGGTGGGCCCAGGAATCTGAGAGGCTTTGAGAATAAGCTCAGAAGAATGTTTCTTTAGAAAAATAACTTCTTAGAAAAAGGCGTACGTTAAAATGACTTCTCCCACATAGAATTTCAAAATACTCACGTAAGCTACCTGTGGGTATTCTGATGAGAGTGCTAGTCAATGGAAAATAATTTTGAATTTGGCAGTGTCGATTAAAATCATTATCGAAGTGTATTTGTGTCAAATTGTATGTGTGTGTGTATTTGGATTCCTCAGAAGGACAAAGACAATACTATGTGTTTACCAAAACATTTTATTTTTGTCTTGAGCACACAGGAAGACCAATACTTCCTAGCTCCCTTGCAGCTAGCTGGTATATCACATCACCAGTTCTGGCCAACGGAAAATTGGTGAGAGTAATGCATGCACTTTCAGGCCCGGTCCGTAAAAATCTCTGTCTCATGCTCCTACTCACTTCTGTATCACATGGTTCAAAGTTCAAAGGACACAAAAGGCTGCACATTGAAAAGCCTCCTTCCCACTGCCACTCCCCAGACCCTCAGTTTTCCTCATGAGGGGCAAGTGCAGCTGCCGGTTTCTCATTCATTCTTCCAGAAGTGTTGTATGTGTACAAGCAGTGGTACGCCTGTGTCTCCCCCATCTTTTTTTTTAGGCACACATGATAGCACACATTCCTCTTAACACTAAATTCAGCACTGATTTTTGGATATCATTTAACACATATCCAACATGCCAATATGTCTTACCCACTTCCTCCATTTCCACCCTGGTTCAAGCTGGTGCGGTCTTTTCGTTCTCTTAAAACAACAGCCTTCTGAGTAACAAACAGATCAAACAGAGCAACCCTTTGAAGAAAATGTAAAAACTCAGGTCATGTCACTCATCCGTTCTGAACCCTTTGGTGGCTTTTCATCACATTCGAGTGAAAGTCATGTTCTTTAGCTGGTGCACACAATGTGTTCACTGTCCTCCTCCCGGTACCTCTCGGGTCCCATCTCACGCCTGTCTCACTGCATCCCTGATACAGCTGCCACACCGGCGTCCTTGCTGTGCCTTGAACGTGCCACCTCAGGGACTCTATAGCTGTCCTCTATCCCTGGATGGCTTTTCCCCTAGTTATCTGCACGACTAACTTCCTCACGTGTTTCTACTCCCTGCTCTAATGCCACGCGATCTCTGCTCCAATGCCGAGATAGGACACTTTTCTGAGAACATAGGAAACTTCTCTGAGAATCCAAAATAAAATAGCAACAATCCCGGTTCCCTGCTCTTACGTAGTGTGGTTATACCCCATTCGACACTATGTGTACCCTCTTCTGATTGGTTTATGGTTGGTGTCCCTGCGAGTGGGAATTTTGTTTTGTCTAATGTTATTTCCTCTTTGCCTAGAACAGTGCTTGGCATATAGCAGGTACTCAATGAGTTTTTGTTGAATCAATAAACAAATGAGTTGCCATATTAGTACACAAACATGTATTTCATTTTTTTAATGGTTGCACAGTATCTCATAGGTATGTGGAAGATACAGATGTACCTTAAAATAGTTCACTAGTCCCCACTTGAGGGGTATTTAGGGTGTTTTCAATCTTTTGGTAAGAAGAAATACTGCAAAGAATAACCTTTTATATATATAAGTTTTTAATATTTGAGTAATATATATTTCTGGAGTAATTTCCCAAAAGTTGAAGTCCTAGGTGAAAGAGTTGTGCCTTTGTTAAATTGCTGCCTTCCGCAGAGATCATATCCACATACAGTCTCCTCAACTATGTGTAAGAGTGTTTCTCACACCTTCAACCACACAATGAGTCAAATAGTCTATATCCATGCCGCATGACTTCTTTCCGAAGGAGATTATTGAATCCCCCCAAATTAATGAGTTCTAAGGGACATCTGGAGAAACAGCAGTCTTAAAATTAGCTTTCTCAGAAGGTGCGATTAGTAGAGTAAGGACAAAACATGACGTGACACGTCAGATAAAAAACAATCTGGGGTCGGGTTGGCGGGTGAAGGGACTGAGCAAAAAAGTAAAAGAACTCATGGACACGGACAGCAGCGTGGTGATTGAAGGGGGAGAAATGGTGATGGGAAAGATACGATAAAAGATAGACTCTTAAAAAATTAATTCATGTTAAAAAAAGAAAAAATATCTGAGGAAGGTGATAAATGAAAAAAGTAACAGGAGAGGGATTATTGGGAACATTTACCAACATAAACCTCATGCAAATAAGTGTAGAAAGAATGAGCAGAGAATTTTAAAATGCTTGCTTAGTGTTACCACCTTATTCAGAGTGATAAAGTTTTTCTATAGGTCTAGATACTCCCTTTAGTGTTTGTTTCGCCCTCCATAAACTTGAGGTAGATTTTTAGAGACTGTCAGTTTCTCTCAGTGTTTTTGCTTCAGCCATATACCAGCAAACTTTCTCACAATAGAATTCCATGAGAGAATTAAGCTCTAATTACCTAAAGCAGAGGCCAACAAACTCTTTCTGTAAAGGACCAGGCAGCAAATATTTTTGACTTAAAGGCCACGGGGTTTCTGGTGTAACTATTCAACTCTGTCATGGTAGCTCACGAGCAGCCACAGACGATACATAAATGAATCAGCATGGCTGTGTTACAATAAAACTTATTAACGGAAACAAGTGGGTAATGGATTTTGCCTGTCTGTGAGCACCTTCCCTAAGGTAATGAATGAAATTCTCTCCTATGCAATTATAATGGTACTAGCTCTCTGGTACCCTTAGAAATACTGAGAAAATACTCACTGAAATCATTTTCTGTATGGCTAATTCTTTTGCAGACCATCAGTGAGAAAGGCTGTGGGATCTAGAGAACCATCTTGTAACTGATGTCAACTGGTTCCTTTGAAACCTGAAAGCTGGCCCTCTGCAATGCAGGCAGCGGCCCTCTTTATCCCACTTTGCCCCCTTAGCCCGTGGCATCTGTAATTGCACCTCGCTCTTGCTTCTGAAGTCCGGCAGGAGCACCTACTCTTCCTACTTCTTATGCTAATTCCCCAGCATACTCCTTGGCTTTATGTTTTCATAACTTAATTGATGCCAATGGTTCTTTTAAATAAACCTCTAGCCCCACTAGTAGTTTTTGTTAGCATTGTCCAGTGGGTGGAAAACTAATGGATGGGGCACTGCAGACATTTCTCACTCTGGGGGATTCCACATGTGATTTCTGGGAGAAAATGAGTGGCCAGAGACCAATGACCCAAGCACAGTAGAGTGGCATTTGAGGCCCAGGCGGGCACATGGGTTGGACACTGAAGGATCAGGATTAGTTTGGGAAAAAACACAGCTTGCTTGTCTTTCCACATTTTCCTCTCCATTTTTATTTTCTGTAAGCCCTCTAGTTTTTTTTTTTTCTTTTGTATCTTTATATCTTTTCCAGAAGGATTTAAGGTTGAAAGAGGAGAAAGTTAAAATTTAAGTGAGTTGGTCTAGTTTCTGGTTAGGTCTTCAAATAATAGATTAAGTTTGAGAGAAACTCAAAACCATTGAGTAAAGTTGACTTTTGTATTATTTGTAAAGTGTTCTGTCTCCATTTTGGGGTAGCGCAATTAATGGATTATTGGTTTTTATCTTAGAAAAATTTACTTTAGTATTCAAGTAATTAGACAATAATCATTTTATTGGGGTGGATAAATGCAGAGGCAGCATTTAGAACACATTTGTGTATTTTATCACTATCACGAATGCCTGAAATACAAAGGTTTTCTTCAGAACAGAGTGACCCGGAATTCCTGTCCTTGGCCTTTCTTCCCAAATCAGACCAAAGAGAAATAAAATACTTCAGTCTTTAATCAGTTAAAATACCGATAATTTGGAAAATAACAAGCAGTAGATTGTTTTCTTGCCTCTTGTAAAGCAAAATAAAATGTTTACTTATCGGAAACACTATATCTTCTTTAAGTCTCTCTCTCTTCCTATCTTTTCTTCTTGTTTTCCTGATGGAATCCTTCTCTTATCTGAGCAAACATTTTTCTTTGTTTGGTCCTTATGCTCTGAGTGGACGCAGGAGCAGCCCATTAACTCCAGGGTGGGCGCTGACTGTTTCAGGAATCCAAGTTTGAAATTCAAGTCTTATCCATCATATTTCTCCAACTCTTAGTCCTCCTTTACTGTCCTTTAATACTTCACAAAATAGAAGCCTGTTTGAATAAAATCAGCTAATTCTTTTGGAGATGCACAAAGAAAAGCTATGAAATGAACCGGGGTTTCTTTCTTCAGTATGTGGCTGCCTGAAAGTTGCTATTGAGTAAAGAGAACTTTTTTGGTTAGTGGGATTAGAGTTCAAATACGTGTACTTCTAATATTCTTATTAGGGAAAAAATGTAAGGGGTTTATATCTATATTCAGGGTGGGGCAAACGTAGGCTTACAGTTGTTTGTATGGAAAATAAAACAATCAATAATCGTATAGGAATAAACCCTCTTTTGCACAGTCACGGCTGTAAACCTACTTCTGCCCCACCCTGTATTTATCAATAAAGGTCAGAGGGCAAGTATATTTTAAACCTCTAAACCCACATCAATATGGGAGGCACACATGATGGGTACATTTCAAAAAGTTCCATTTAATGGAAATACTTCAAAATTCCTGCCTTAAGTCTGTAAAAATATATTATGTTCTTTCTTTTTCATGTTTATTTCAGATACAGAAGCAGTGATCCAGTTAATTGCAGTTTTTCATCAGCATGTGTTAGGAGAATTAAGGCTTACATATTACCATAGGAGTTTCAAATTTTAAAAAAAGTGATTAAAATTTTTTTTTCCTCTTAGCAAATTGTAATGCATGTAGTTTGGGCTCTTCTTCTTCTTTTTTTCAGATTTTATTTATTTATTTTTAGAGAGAGGGGAAGGGAGGGAGAAAGAGAAGGAAAGAAACATGGATGTGAGAGAGAAACATGGATCAGCACTCCCCCAATGGGGGACCCAGCCCAATACCCAGGTGTGAGCCCTGACCAGGAATCTAACCATTGGTTTTCAGCTGCAGTAGGACACCCAACCACTGAGCCAGTCCGGTCAGGGCTGGGCTCTTCTTGCTCATTGTACTATCTTGTTTTCGGTTCCACTTTGGCCATATTCCTGTGTGCAATCCATTGCCTCTAGCATGGTGTGTTGCTCTTACTAAACATAAATGAATATTTTTTAATAAAGCTGAGTCACAAAAGTGTTATAAAGCCCTTTCCCCAGTGTTCAGTTTGTTAATGGTTATCATCACCCTGTCTGGTCCATAAGTGCATGTTGTAACTTTCGTGACCATCCCATCTTAGTAGCTGTGGGCAAGTGGTTCCCACGGTTCTCTTCCTCCATCTCTTTAGTGGAAAGTAACTGTGGCTGCGGTGTCACGGGTGACAGCTCTGGACCTAAATAGCTTCAATTTTGTGCTCTTCCTCTGAGCAAGTTTTCTTCTTTCCAGACTTTCTAATTTTCTTTTCCTTTTCCTTTATTTGGTGTTCTTCCTCTATAATAAAAGAAATTAGACAAAGAGTTTGGGAATTAGTCATTTGGAAAAGCATAAATTAACTTTGGCTATAAAAGGACTTGGGTGCTCACTAATGCAGATTTTCCTATTGGCTAAGAAATGGCCTTGTCACCTAGGGAAAGAGAACAAAGCAAAGAGAAAGTATTGGGTCAGCCAAATAGTCTGTATGTTTCCTTTTTTTCTGTAAAATAAGACACATTTTTCATTTTCACCAATAACTTTGTTGATTTGGATATTTTGAGTATGTCGACTATCTCCTGCATGGTATAATGTTGATTGTTCTTAATTAGTGTCTCAATTTGATTGCTATCAACTTCAACTGGTCTACCCGACCATAGAGATTCCTCCAGTGAGAAATCTCCAGCACAAAACTTCGGAAAACACTTTTGACACGTTTGATCAGTCACAGCACTGTCTTCATACACTGCACAAATCTTTTTTTGTGTTTCAGTTGTGTTTTTACCTTTCTTGAGATAATAAAGCATAATATGCCAAAAATGTTGCTTATTTTCTTCCATCTTTAATATTAAAATGGCTATACAAAATTTCACCAATTTTGATACTTTAAAAAAAATGCATACTGATATAAAAGCTGTCACAGACAACTAAGTCCTAGTAGAGCCATCTTATGGATAAACCAAATGACCTCTTTGGCCAACCCAATAGAAATCTGACCACTGAGAAGAGACTGCTAAACCCTTATTCTTCCCAGGTAATGTTTTTTGTTCAATACCACAAAGGCGAATAATGTCCTTTGTAAGATGTGAACTGCCTCTCAACCATGCAAGCATATAGATTGATGTTAAAAATTAATTGCATGTGAGTAATATCATCCATAAAGACAGAGCAGCTATAGCGGGCTGAGTGTTTAAGACAATTGGCGATAGATTCTGGGGCCCCCGTGCTCGGATCCCTAGGTCTGGGGTCATTATCATTTTGTCTGGTGGCTCATCTCAGTCTGCCATGCAGTCCTGGTACCTGTTGTGCAAGCTATCACGGCACCATTTATTTAGGTACTAGTTAACATTTCTTGGGAAGGATAAGTGAAATCATTTAGATATAATTATGATGGCCCTCTAGAGCCTCCAGAAGTCTAGGCCAACCTCAGGGAGTAGGCAAGAGAATCAGTGAAGACTGGGGAAAATCACTAAGCGAAAAGAACCAGACTTTCTTCACTCTTTGCCGTGAACTAGCAGTATGGTCTCTGATAACTCTTAGTTCTCTGGTTTTACTTTATAAACACTTAAATGGGTTGCACTGGGGAAGCTTTAAAGCACCTATGGCTTTGAAGTTCTACTTATATCAACTCTGATCATTCATACTGTCAACTTATATTGTTTAGTGCTGATGTCAGTGAGCATCACTAATATTTATTCATTCAGCAATTATTATTGAGCACCCACCGTGCATCAGGGTCTGTGCTAGGTGCTTGGGATACATCACTGAATAAAACTGACAGAGATCCTGGCCTTCTTCTCCCCATATCCCCCAAGCTCATGTGCAGGGCAGAGGGGAATAAAGGGGGGAAAATGGGACAACTGTAATAGCATAATCAATAAAGTATATTTAAAAAATGATATATGAGAAAATGGATAGTATATTAGTAAATGCCATATAAAAAAAGAGTAGAACTTGATAAGGAGGATCAGGAGACTGAGGTAAGGAGGAGATTGAAGCTTACGTGAGGTGGTCAAACTGTACTGAGAAGGTGACACTGAGTGAGTAAAGACATGAAGAAGGTGAAGGAGTGAGCCATGTGAGTAGTGGCTGAAAGAGTGACCCAAGCAGAGAGAAGGCCCCGTGGCCAGGCACTTCCGGTGGACGTGTGCCCAAGAAACAGCAACGATCGCAGTGTGGTTGGGGGACCTTGGAGAGAGGGGAAAGGAGGTCAAAACTGGGGGAAAGACATTTGTCTCTGTGGGCCACTGTAGGAATTTTGGCTTTTACTCTGAATGAAATAGGAACCATGACAAGGTTTGAGCCAAAGAATGATATTATCAGTATTTGTAGTGCTCCAGGTGACAGACGGTGGTGGCTCGAACCTGCCTGGTGACAGTGGAAGTTTAATAAGATGCAATTGAATTTTGGTTATACAGGGGTGGGCAAAAAAGTAGGTTAAATTACTGGTCATCATTGCCTAAAAGATAAAACATAAATAAGGATATGAAATAATAACACTAATAATAATGACAAATGATACAAATAAATATTTAATACAATAATTAATTTAATTCAAATAATGCAAGAGTAAACTGTGTTTTGTGTACTCACAACTGTACACCTACTTTGCCCAGTCCTGTCTTTTGAAACTAGAGCAGGTAGGATTTACTGGGTTCACTGGCGATTTGGATGTGAAGTCTGAGAGAGATGTGTCTTGAGCTTCTGGAAAGATGGGGTGGCCAACAACTTTGAAAGGAAGATTGCAGGTGGAGGAGGTTTGGGGAGCAATGTTAGGAATTAATTTTTGGTATAAGACTTTGAAGTACAGGTACTGAGCAGAAAATAAATAAACCTGTGATATAAATCTGTGAATCATTAATTTAGAGATGGTGTTCAAGGCTCCAGAGACTGGAATACAGAGGCCACCGAGGAAGTGTGTGTAGAGAGGAGAGAAGAGCTCCAAGATGCAGTCCTGACTCCTCCAAGGCTGGGAGGACCCTACAAAGGACACAGGAGGAACAGCAGTGGGGGTGGGGGGAGATGTTTTCATACTGTATATATTGTGAAATAATCACAGTAAGTCTAGTTAACTTTCATCACTATACGTAGCTATACTTTTTTATCTTGTGATGAGAACTTTTAAGGTCTACTTAAACTTTCTTAACTTTCAAATATACGATATTGTATTATTAGCAATTTTTAAATGGACAATATCACATTATTAACTGTATTCAACTGCTTTTTGGAAACATAAGCTTTACATGGTATTTAAAAAGTTCTTCCAAATCAGGACCAGTGGGTTTAATGAACAGTGGTGGTATTTGTGTGATTTCTCAAGAAAAGCAAGGGTTTGAAAAGACACCTGAAAAGCATTTATGTGATCCTAAGTCCTAGCATTCTAAGGCTGAGGGTGGGAAAGGATTGAACCGAAGAGCTGAGCACGGAGCTAGCATGGAAATGGTATTATAGGCCTGAAAAATTGACAATAATCCATGTTCAAAGGTAGTACACATGTACAAAAGTACATCGCCAAAGAGGTTAAAAGAACAAATATGTGTCTAAACGAGACCTTGATTCTGTGTTCAAAGACTTTCTCTTAACTGGTTGACTTCTTAAACACTAAAGAGACTAGAACAGAACAGAATATAAAACAGACCCATATCCTCGGGCAGCTGATAGTGTGCATGTGTTTGTATAAAATGCATTTTCTAAAGAGGCAGGGACTTTGAGGTCAGGATTAAGAGATCTAGAATTTCCATTATCCAAGCTAAGTGAGTTCTAGTTCAGGACATTTGAGATTCAACTGTTAAGGATGAAAGAGCACAGAGAACACGGCCTACCCTGACTTTATCCACAAGTTTGAGCTTTAAAAAAAAAAAATGCTTACTTTGAACTTGGACCTAAAAGAAAGATACAGACAAAGAAAGGAACACAAGAGAGGAAGTCAAGCCTTTTAACCTAACCCAGTAGCAGAGCGTTCGACAAGCCAGCGGCAAAGCCCTCTGTGCAAAATTTAATCCAGTGTTACAGGTTTGGATTCCCTACCTGCAAAACTTTGCTTCTAGCATTTAGGCCTGAAAGAGGAGAGACTTACAGTATCTAGTCTTCGGCCCTAGAATGCCAGGATAAAGCCCTAGAATACTAGAAGAAAACATGCATATATAGTAAAATGCATTTTCAAAAGTGAGCAAATTCTCTCTCACCCTCCCCATCCCACCCCTCATTCCCCTCACCCCCCATTCCTAAATCCTAGGGTTTCTGGCAATAATTCTTATCATGGAGTGGCAGAATTTTAACTACCCATGAAGAAATGTAGTTACCAGTTTCCAGGAAGATGTCATTGATATACCCTTTCAGCTGAAACATAGATGGGGCCCTGGGAATAGCTTCTGGTTAGCTCTTCAATAGGATGGTCAGTATCTGTCAGGAGAGTCTAATTTAAAACTAGAGCCACAAAAGCTGTACTGCTGGTGGGTGGAGGTTGGTTTACTGGGCAAATAGCTTAGCAAACATCCTTCAACTAGAATTAAGTTCCTGGGAAATCGTATCATAAAAATAAATTATACTTTCCTCAAATCTATAAAGTTGATTTTTCCTTAGGGTTATAATTTTTAGATGTAAATTTGATATTGGTTTATTGTACATACATGCTTCCTTAAAAATGCTTGGTCTCTTGACATCTCTGATGGGAAACCAGAGTTTGTGTGGTTTTCAGGGACAACCACTATCCCTCATGCTGCATAATTTTTACTGTTTACAAATTGAAGTTTGGGATGGGATTTAGGAAGCTGAGGATTCATGTCCTCTGTTGCCATGACATTTAATAACCTTTTCCAAATGATATTTTGCTTCTACCATTGCAAGAATTTGATTTTTATAATTATCAATAATGGGCTTCCATTTGTTAAAAAGACATATCTAACAAGCTGATGTACAATATGTATTGCAGGATTGAAAGTTGGATCTGTATCTCAGGAATCTAGCTCATTAATGAACAAAACATTATTCAGTGCCTACATAAATAATTTCTTGAACGTGATTAATATTATCGTTCCCGAGATTCACTCGAGTGCATCGTTTCATTGGATTCTTCCACCAGGCAGAGTAAATGGTGTTTTCTCCATTTTACAAAGAGATTGAGGCTTACCCATGTGTGATGATTGATGTTGAATTTTAGAGCTAAAGAAGTTTTTGAGAAATAAAGCAGTATAAACCAATAAAAATAGCTAAAGATATCCATTTTGGAGTGATTTTTAAATGCTTCTGTCCTGAGGAAATCTTTCTTCTTTCATTTAATGTTACAAGACTATTTATTCTATTCGGGGGGAATAAAGACACCCCTCTTCTCCCCCAAAACCCTCAGGAATGATTGATAATGGCAAAGATCTTTTAACCCAAAGACACAGTGTTCCAAAGGTGCCCACGGCACTCTGTTTAATCAGTACAATGAGCCCAGCTATGGCATATCCCACTGACCCCCTCAGTGATGCTTTCATTGGTTGATTTTTGTATGTGCCCTGACTGGGGATCAAACCTGCAACCTTGGCCGATGCTCTAACCAACTGAGCTACCTGGCTTTCAAGATGGTCCCATATTGATTCTTGTTATGATTCCCAGGTGAAAAAATAGAGTGTAAGATTCCCAAACCAAACTTTTCTTATTTGCATCTGAACACTCCAGGAAGTTTGTGGATCTTATTATCGCAACATCTTTTGCTCTCTTTTAAACAGGAGTCAACAATCCATATTCTTCAATTTACTGGTTTAGTGGTGAATTTCCCTTCTTATGAAGTTCATTATGTAGTAAGTACCTAATTCTACCAATTTGCAGTGATTTTTGCTATCTTTTAAATGTTTTCTTATACCATCAAATGTCTTTGTTTGCATTAGAAAATTACTTTATTTGGATATGTGGCAGTTTTCTAATATCAAGACCCAAAGGCATCTTATAGTTACATTTACCAACCACAGATTACACTGTTGTTTGTTTCAGAGTTTCAGCAGAGGCAGCCAGGCCGTGGTCGTTATCTGTAACTCAAAGGCAGTCTTGGGGGTCAGGCCTGAAATGTCTTCTGTCCTCTAATCAAGTATTTTACGTCTCCCTCGGGAGTGGTGAGAAAGTCTTGTGCCCCTTACTGCTCCCACGTTGTCAGTCTCATCTCCGGCTGGGCCCCTGCCCCCAACTGTCCTCATAGTTAGCTCCACTTCTAATTTTTATTTTTAGGGCCACCATTTTTACTTTGCTTTTCAGCAAATGGTGTGTGAGTAGGGAAATTTATTATGCCCTGGTGAGGGGAAATCATGCCTGGAATTCTTGCCATTTTCAAGTTGCTAAAGCAGTATTCTGATAGTTAATTTAAACATTTTTCTATTGCTAAGAGAATAGATATTAAAAGTTCTCACCACCCACAAAAAAAACTATTTGTAACTACATAAGGTGACGGGTATTAATTAGACTTTTTGTGGAGGTCATTTTGCAGTGTATGAGTAGGCAACTATTAAATCAATATGTTGTATACCTGAAGTTAATGTAATGTTAAATGTCAATTATATTTCAATGAAACACATATTTTCTAAGATTATAAAAACCAGTATCATATATAAATGAAATATTGAATAACTGGCACAAAGTTATTAATGTCTTTGTAGACCTTCATGCTGTTTTCCCTCACTGTAGAGCTACTGTTCCTTTTAGTTTCCTTTTTAAACCAGTTTACCAGCCTTAGGATTCATTGACCCACCAAGGCCTTCAGGACATGTGTGGCCCAGGACTTTGAGAAAAGGAGAAGCCATCCCCATTTTAAATTAAGGGGTTGTCAGTTAGAGTTGCATCCATCTCTCATAGTTTACTGGGAAAGGGGACAGAACCTTGATGTTCCCACCATGTAGCGTAGTTCCTGGCATGAAGTGAATTCCACAGAAGCAGCACCTGAGCACAGCAGAGCAAAATGATTTTTCTTGGATTCAAGTGTCTATAAAACATTTCCCTCTACTGGTTGGCAGCTAAAATTACTTCTAAGGAATGTAGGGGAGCCAGTTTATTATCTGCTCTGAAAATCTGCTGAGTTTCAGGCTCTAGCAGCCGATTATTAAGTGCTTTCTTGCATCTTCTTTCTTCTTATCTCCCTATTTCCCTAAATTAGGTGTGTCAGGAATATTGATGCAGAGGGGATGTTATGATTTCATTTACAACAAACTTAAAATTTACTCTGAGAATTAACCAACTGTAGGTGGTCCTGTATCATTCCAGTCAAGTTCATGATTTCCAGGAAAGACAAGGGATGGGAGGACCTCAGTCCTACCAATGGCCATGCCTTCTTAACTTTAGACAATTCAGTTCACAAGAGCAAAAGATTCATGGTGTCTAATAAGAACAGAAAAATTGCAGACAATCTTATAACTGTGTGTAACAATAATGAATCTATGGATTGGTTAGCAATCTCAATTTGATATTTTGCCAGTAGGGGCTTTCCTTACTTTTATGAAGTGAAGGCAGAGGCGTCCATTCTGGGACTGAGGCATTTTGGCATTTTACTCCCAACAATTTAACTGGAAACCCTGGTGCCTGTGGTCTTTGGCACCCACAGGACTATGCTGTGAAGCATTAGTTCAGCTCAGGAGCTCACCCATATGGTACGGAAATAGCCTGGGGTGACCAAAATGCAAACCCAACTCTAATTACTGGAGAATTAGAAATGAACACCCACAGTCTTTACCTACATTCTTTAAGACCACACTGCTTTTAGTTATACATGTCCCAGTGCTGAACTTCTCTGGGACTAAAAGACATTTATGTGCTAGTTTAGGTAACTTACTTCCAAACTTAGGTCATTGCAAACACAATTTTAAGGGAGTTAAGGAAACCCTCATTGAAAATAATGTAGTCCATGCTCTGGATTTCCATTTGTGACTTCCAGTCTCAGTATTTTCTATTTTCTCTCAGTGGGAGGTCACCTTTTATTCACCGAGGTTCACTGGTATAGTGGACAATGGGGGACTGTCTTTGTTCAAGGATACCTGGATTTAGATGCAAGGGTGAGTTTGGCGACTCATCCCCAATCACACGGCTAGTTCTGAATCAGTGCTGCTTTGCACACTCCTGACTCAGCTGAGTTGGTTATGAACAGGTACTACGACCATGCACTGAGACTAAGACTCTGCCTCTGGCCAGCTGGGGCCTCGGGCACATTGCTTCTGGGAGTTTCGTTTTCCTCGTCTCTCAAGCAGAAAACACACATCCCTACTTTACCATGTGGTCATAGGGGTCAAATGATGATGGAATAAGCTCAAACTGTAGTAGGCAGTCAGACAGGCATGAGCAGAGCAGGGCAGTAGGTCAGGTAGGGGACGCCCAGCATAGGTTCCACTTGCTGTACTGTGGATATTTTCACGACAGTGCGCATGGCGTTCTTTCAGCTACCGTGTAGTGTTCCTTTGTGTGTGTGTGCTAGATTTACCGTGTCCATATGGATAGACATCTTGCTTCCGTTTTTCTCTTCCATAAATAGGGCTTCAGTGAAAACATCCTTGTCCAATTTGATTCCTTACCTTCTCTGCTTTACAATTATTCAATGGATTTCTTATTTTTTCACTTTACACTTAAATCTCCTCCCCTGTGGTACAAGCCTGGTGCTTATAGAGCAGCAGCAGAACCGAAGGTCTTTATAATACTGCCTCTAGCTTTTGGGCAATTTCAGAATTATCTCTAGTGGGCCTCCCTGCTCTGAGAAACTTGGCCTGTCCGCTGCATGTGACTTTCTAATTCTACCTTTTTGCCTTTACCATGTAAACCCCTTGCTTACACACGTTCCCTTAACTGTCTCTTTATAAATTTCCTTTCTTTTTTCTCCTTCCTTCAAGACACAGGCAAAAGCGCACCTCTTCCCAAAAGTCTGTGTGGGCTAATTCCATTACAGTTATTTGATGCTATCAATGTTCTGGTTATTTATTTTTTTTTTAAGCAAGCATTTATTGAACTGTTATGGTGTCTATTTCACTATATCAGAAATGCATATGACTGTATTTTGTAAGATTTCTTTAGTTTTTCCCTGTGTATAAATTGCCACAACCCAAGTTAATGGTAATAAACAAGTGTGCCATAACCCTCCCTTCAGAGCCCCCCCGCCAGATTTTGATCCCCGAATCGAATTTGCTTTGGCCACGACCAGGTGCACACAGCGCTGGCTGTGGGCTGGTGTGATGTGGTTAAAGGGGGACACCACCCTCGTCAGAGGGAAGAGGGATTCCTTAGCATCAGAGCAGTACTGAAAGATTCTATGTTCACTGGAATGTGCGAGAATTTTGCCTCATGAACATTTAAAAGATTGTGGTCAGGCCAGTGAACCCACCTAGTCAGCAGTGACATGCAGCGTGACCAGCTCTTTGTGAAATAACTGCGGAGGCGTTTGTAGGCCTTGTCCGAGATGGTTGGGCTGCAGCGGCAACTGTGTTGTAATAACCGGTATTTGTTAATGCTGTTTAGTATTTGTTCAATGTTCCCGTAAGGACGCAGTCACCCAAATTCCAGGGTTCCAAAACATGTCCGGAACACTTTTTTGGGGGCGGGGGCGGTCAATATGCCTTTCTAGAACAAAGGAGGTGGTTTTTCTTCTGAACTGTAATGTCTGCTACACGGTTGAATAGCAGGTACTCAACAAAGACTTCTTACTATCAACTGGCACCTAGTGTCACCAAGAAAAGCAAGTCAAAACCAAAGATCCACAACAAAATCGAAATTAGACTTAGTTTGTAAGCCACTATAGAAGTGAGACTTACTTCATTCAACACGCCTGTTTGAGGTGAATAGATAGCATGTATAGGAGAAATGCCAGAAGAGGGTTCTGTGATGAACGGCCAACAGAGCTGGGAGACGGCAGTCGCCCCAACCACAGCAGGCTGTTGGAGTCACAGAGCCGCAAGCAACAACACCTTACAGATGGCAGATTATAGACACAAACCAAAGAACAGTCTGAACAACAATAACAAACGTAACAATAAAACAATAAAAGCAGCAGCTATGATTTAATTCTTTTTCAAAAAGATTTTATGTATTTATTTTTAGAGACAGGGGAAGGGAGGGAGAAACAGAGAAAGAGAAACATTGATTAGTTGCCTCTAGCATGCTCCCCACTGGGGACCTGGCCTGCAACCCAAGTATGTGCCCTGACTGGGAATCAAACCTGTGACCTTTCAGTTCACAGACTGATGCTTAATTCACTGAGCCACACCAGCCGGGGCCAATTCTTATCACAGGTAATATTTGTTTTAAATATATTATGTCCTTTTAATTTTCAGCACAGTCTTGTGTGGGTAATTATTATCATATAAATGAAGTGAGCCTCGGAGAATTTATACAATTTGCTTGAGTCACACTGCAAGTAAGTGGTACAGACAGGATTGCAATGCATTCTCACTGACTCTAACACATGCATTCTAACCATCGTTTCCTACTGTCCCTGGAGCTAATCGCTACAGCAGGAAGGCTGAAGAAGTTTGTAGGGCTTTTTCAGTTACATTGACACAGTCGGACAGGACAATAGCATCTGAAACATCTACATCAATTCTTAACTGACACAAAGTTTTGGAACTAAGAAAAGAATTCCAAGCCAATTTAAAATGTATCTTAGTCAGGAAGGGGGCTCCCCAGGCTTGGGCTTCGTTTCTCTCTAAAGCTCCTTGCATTATTGGTGAAGTCGCCAAGGCCGTGCACCTGAGAGCTCCCACTGCCCTCCTGGTAGGCGGTGTCTGGCACAGGGATGTGGGAAGGCTACTGTTTGTCAGGAAGCTGGACGCACCTTTGATCATTACCTACCCAGAATGTCCTTATAATCCCTGATGGGTCACTTACATTTTATCACTTCCTATTGGTCATTAGTGCAGCAGCTTTCAAAGAGAGGGCCTGGCGTGCAGGTGGACAACAGTCTAATTCAGGCAGGAAATAGCTGCACCTCAATGTGCTATTCTCTAAAGATACAAGGAGACACTACACCAGTGTCTCGTGACACTGCAGCCTCACAGCGTTCAACTTAAGAACTAAAGGACCAGGAAGTGGATGGAAAATGGTTCCTCATGATTCAAGGAAATAAGCAGAAGCAGTGGTCTGGATGGTACAAAAAGTGGAAATCCACAAAACCATTTATATTTGACTCTGGCGTGCATTACATAAATTCTCCTGTCTGTCAGGCTTACCTGTCCTAGTTATGTTTTATTTGACGGAGGATAAAATATATTTTCAGTTTATAGGTGTATCAGACCTGAACACCATAAAAGGGTGGTCAAGTATACACTGAGTACTAAGAGCCTCTCTCTATTGAGTCGTGTTATTCTGAAGTAGTTTGTGATGTGTATCCCTGAGTTTTTGAGGAGGTTTATACCTAGTTCAGATACTATCCTTGCACATAACCAGCTCCATCGTGGCAGTTCTGCTGATTCACAGGTTCCTAGGACAAAATCCTGCTTATAGACAGGATTCTAATTGATAATTCTTTTTGGGATTTTAGGTACAGTATGGTAGAAATACATTTAATATGAGGATTAAATGGTGAATATACAGAAAACAATGTGAGTTATTATAGCAGTAGGAAGAGCTACAGAATACATGAGAAAGACAACATGTTATGCCAATAATCTTTGGAACTCATGTTGAGCTTGTCCAGAGTTTAAGGGCAAGACTGGCGGTTGGTTAATTTTTATTCTCACTCCATGCCCACGCAGTGTCTAGTATATTGCGTGAAGGACAAATATACTTGTTGCATGGCCAACCAGTTCCGGCAACAAAACACGAACTCTGTCTCGTTATAAAGCAGTTGTAGTGTTTGTTCCTGTAAAGATTACTAGTGACACAAGTTGATAAGGACAAGTGCCGAATTAATGATATCTAGAAGACGTGCTACTTAAAAGGTCCGTGGGGAGAGAGCGCGTTTTGGGTTAGAGGGATAGCTGAAGAGAGGAATGGATTTAGCCTAGAAGGGTAAGACTCAGGTGAAAGAAGGGGGGCATTACTAGCAGGAGACGGAAACTCCCCCCCTGGAGGAATTCCGAGAGCCCTGGGAGTCCGCACTTCATTCTCCGGGCAATGGTAGGTTAGTGAGGCTTTCTGCCCGGAAGATCGGCGTGTGGCTTGTGAAAAGGGTCTTCCCGGTTGTACTTGGTGCCATTGCCTAAACTGGGAAATTAGAAATGCTCAGAATTTAGTGGAATTTAATAGAACTTAATTAGAATTTACTATGTCATGTAGTCTATTAGGTGGATGGCCATCAGCATTAAAAAACAAAAAATAAAACAGAATATGGTGTATTAAAGTTTATTGCCTGTTGTGAGGCTAAGTATTGTTTTATGAAAATTCCGTTTCAGCTGTGCACATGTGGGGAAGTATATGTGTGGGGGGGTCTGGGAGTGGATTTCAGCCAAAAAAAAGTTTAAAACCACTGAGCTGGAGTCCTTAATGAGATTCTTTACTAATGAACAGGTCTTTCTTTTCTCCATAGCAAAAACAGTTGTATTCCAACTAGGAACTACGTGTTTTTTTAAATCATATATGTATCAAGTTATCATATACAGGGACCAGATTGTGTTTTGTGAAAGACAGAAACCCTAAAAGTAATGTGGGTGCATTCAGGCTTCTACCGCAGGGAGAGCACGGCAGATCTGCGGGCCAGCCTCAGTGGGGCGGCCGAGCCCGAGGCTGCTGTCGGGAGCAGCAGAAAAGTGACAGGTGGCGCTTTGCAGTTGGAGTTGTTTTGTAATCAAGGGGAGTCTCAGTCGGTTATCTGTGCAGGAAGTGTTTATCTCTGTGTCTAGCTAGTTTCAGGGGGACAGACAGTTCTGATCTCAGCTAAATCTCTTGTGAGACAAAGAACAGGGAGTTGGAGGGCCTGTGTGTATTCTCGTCAGCAGGTTCAAGCAAAAGGGGAAAGGTCTGTGTGCGTCCCTGTCACAGGTAAACACAGGAGTCATTGAGGGCCTTATGAAAGGCAGGAGAAGAGTGGACTGTGACTCTTATCTACGTTGTATGGGGAAAGGTGATTCTTCGAAAAGACACATTTACCAGGACACATGAAGGGAGGAATTTTTTAAAAAGTCTAGATGTTTTCCTGAAGTACAGAGCTCAGGTGAACGTCAACATTACCTGTTTTCTCTTCTGGGTGGACTTTAAAGAAAACATAGAACTGGATTTCTGACCCACTTGCTACAAGTGGTTCTACCCCACCTAATTTCTTGGATAATAACTGATGATGGCTAACGCTGCGGGCTATAACTCTGTGCCAGGTAACTTCTTTTTAATCTGGGAATAATTGGCATTGAAAAGTTTGTTTAAAGTGAATCTACTTTCAGAGCAAAATTTAAGAGAAGATGGCAAAAGAAAAAAAGTTTGAAAGGACCTTTATCTTGAAAAATGAAACTTAAAATGATGAATGTAAATGGATTGTATAGATTATTTGATAACATGTAATTCATAATGGCAACTCTAAGCAAATTTTAGAACAAAGAATGGATGAGACGTTGATTTTTCTGACACAGTTCTATCCTAGCCCAATACAATATTCTTCTCTTTATTTGTAATTTTCATTGCACAGTTTTATAGAGGATGCCATTTTCAAAAAATATTGAAGGCTTTATCAATTTTCTGAAACGTCTTTCAATCTTTCGATTTTCACTTTCTTGTTTTTCTGAAGCACCTGTGTTTCCTTCTCTTCCTCATCTGATCTGTGGTCTAATTCCGTTCAGTGTCTATTTGTCAATGCTGCTCGAGCCGTCCCAGCAGTTCTCACCTCCCCGTACATCAGATTTATATCCGTTGTATGTGACGTCAGCTTGTACTTGGTTCGTATTGCCTGTATTGTATGGCTGACTATTTAAAACAAAGATATTGACCCGACATGTGAATTACTTAAGAGAGGGCAAACTTTCTTGGTTCAGTAGTGAACATTTTCCTTCACTTTATGATGAAGGAAAATATTTTCTTCACTTTACCATTATTGCTCTATCTAAATTTCTAATTTTGAAAACTTCAAAAGAGAAAACTCTAATAACAGCCACCCCTCCGCATTTTAAATGCTTTATTTTATGTAAGCCTCACTTCAACTCTATGAAGCATGAGCTGTTATTCCCATATACAAATGGAAAAAAAAAAAAAAAGAAGCCTTGACGATTTGCATTGATTTGCTCTGAATCACAGAGTCACCAACTGGCAGAGCCAGGACATGAATGCAGGGACGTTTAATAACACGGTTTGTCCTCGTTGCCGAAGTGGTATGCTAGCCTTCTCCTCACCCAGCCCACCCACTTTTGTCTTCCCTGCCCTAATTTTTCTCTGCTGGATTTACTTATTTACTTACTGGCTATTTAGTGTTTTTATAATTACATTATTTTCAATTACAGTGTGCACTCAGTATTATTTTGTATTGGTTTCAGGTGCACAGCATAGTGGTCAGACAATTGAGTGTCCCTCCTGCTATTTCCAGGACCCACCTGGCACCGTACACAGTTATTACTACATTATTGACTCTATTCTCTGTGCTGTACGTTACACCCCTGTGACTATTTTGTAAGTGCCAATCTGCACCTCTCAATGCCTTTGTCTTTTCCACCCAACCCCCAACCCTCTCCCCTCTGGCAACCATCAATCTGTTCACTGTATCTATGAGTCTCTCTGTTTGTATATTTAGTATTATCTTGTTAATATAGTTTTAATCAATTTAAGTCCTTTGTAGGAATAAAGAGAGGTATATACACATTTTTTTTCTTTGCAAAGCAAGCATCCGTTTCAAGGTAATCTGGAGAGAAAGTGTGCTGGCTGCATAAACAGGTCTGGAGTTTAGTTTCCAGAGTGATTGTCTAGGGTAAGGTTTACAGTGTCTGTGCCCTCACTTGTAAAACAGTGTGGTTGCTATTGCCTATCTCATGCGGTTATTTTAAGATTAAACACAGTAATACATCTACAGTGCTTAGCATCCTGCCTTTTACGCCAAGGAAGCCACCTTGTGAACACTTCCATCATCATTGTTTTATGCGGACAATGAGATGAGACGGGGCCATCAGTCAACCGTCGTCTGGCCTGAGAGAAAGCAGGGCTGTTTCATTCTATGTTCCACTGCTGTTATGTAACTTCCATTTTTCTTAATTTTTAAGTCATCAAGATGAGGCAACCATTATTTTTTTTTCAGGTTGAGTTAATTCTTAAAACTTTTCCTGGATTATAATTAGGGAAGCAAGGTGGGATGGAAGATGAAGCGGTCAACCTGAAATTGAGGGACCTGTGCTCCAGTTTTGGCTCTTGTGGTAATGAAGTCATTAAACATTTTGGGGTCTCTGTTGTCACATCTGAAATATGAATAGTTAGATTCAGTGCTTCTTTGTGTATGTGCAGCTGGAGCGAGCACTAGGTTCAGTGCTTCTTAACCAGAGATGAAAGCTGGAATAATGTGGGGAGCTTGTTTAAAGACACATGGTCCCATGTAACGCCCAGAAATGCACATCCACTATTTTTCTGATGGGCCCCAAGCATGACGTGTCTTTCCCGTACTTATTTTTGGTTAAGAATAAGTAGAAGATGCTCTCTTAACATTCCTTCTAGTTCAAATGTTCCCTGATTTAATTACTGTCAGCCCCACAGTGACTGCATGGTTAGGAGTCTCAACATCTGGCAGACACCACTGGTTGTACCCTTCTTCCTCTGCGAACACAAACCTAAAATTTTAGCTCAGCACATGGCTTCCAGAATAAAAGTTACATTTCACAGCTTCCCTTTGGGTATGGCCATGGAGTGAATGCTGGCCAAAAGGAAGTGGTGTGTAAAACTTCTGAAAGCGCTCTTACACAAAAGAAATGTGCCATTCTGACTTCTTCTGGCAGACTGCACGCATGCATGAGAGCAGAAGATGGGTCAGCCATATTGGTTCGCGCCACGGGACCTGAAAGTTGAAGATGGAAGAGGTGATGGAAGTAGTCCGGGTCCAAGACACCACAGAGTGCCTTGCCAGCCCTGAACTTACCACCTCCAGGCTTCCTAGCCATGTGAGAGAAACACATTATTATCCAGTTAACATAACTGCTATCTTGGTTTTACTCTTTTTTTCAGCCAAACCCATTTTAAATTAAAAAAATGTGGAGCAAGAAAAGACTTCAAGAACTCCAGTTGTGTTTCCCAATCTACATGTTGGTATGAATTGGAATGTGTATTTAATGTGGCTTTTTGTTTTCTACTTCTCTAAGTGTTGTATATCTATGAGACGGAATAAAATTGTACTTCACAGAGAACACTTCTTTCAGAGTAAAAAATTGATGGAGGGGTATCACAATTATGGAAAACACAATGTTTTAATGCTTTTATCTTATTCTTTACTAATAGATATAATTTCCTTGGCATATACTATATATACACATACAAATAATATTTGGCCTCAAAAATAGCCAGTTACCATCAATTTTGTATGTAACTTGGTAGGTCCTGAACTACAGTGAAATACCAAGAACTACCATTTATTTTTTATTAAAAAATTTAAATATATTGATTTTAGAGAGAGGGGAAAAAGGAGAGAGAGAGAGAGAGAAAGAGAGAGAGAGAGAATCATTGATTTATTCCATTTATTTATGCACTCATTGGTTGGTTCTTGTATGTGCCCTGACTGGGGATTGAACCCACAACCTTGGTGTATTGGGAGGGTGCTCTAACCAACTGAGTTATCTGGCCTGGTCTACCATTTAAATTGTATACTTTTTTTTTTGCTAACAATCATTATTATTGGCAATGTGCAAACATATGGTGTTGAGTTTTTAAAATACTTCTCTATATTTTTCAAACGTTTGGGTTTGACAAGATTTCATGAGAAAAAACTTTTAATCCTTTTCCTTCCCACGTTTAGTTCAATGAATACACACACACCATATATACTATAATGGAATTTGTGTCTTGTTAATTTGCATTTAGCCTGCAAAAACTTACCTTTAAAGACTTTCTAAAACACTGGTTTTGGCATATATGTTTCTAATTAGGGGCAGGGATGGGAGAACAGTGAAAATAATATTATATACATGTGTATGTATTTATTATTTATATATAAAATACATTATATGTAAGAATTAGGTTCAGGGCATAAGATCTGCCAAATTCTGGGATTAGAAGTCATGTAAATGATTTTTTCCCATTTCCAAACCTTTTAAAATAAATTGTGGTAAAGTTTCAGGCTATTTAATAAGCAAACATTTTCTCTCTCTCTCCACCCCCTCTCCACCCCCTCACACACACACACCAAATGTACACCCTAAAACAAACTCATCCTCACATACCAAATAAAAATGAAACCAATTCAATCCATACAAGCCTACAAAAAGGTGATTGGGGTGGGGGAAGGGAATGATTCTAAGCACGAAGAGCTCTGTCTTTTTACCTGCACTCCTCTCTGCCGGGTCCGGGTTGGTGTAGATGGAGGCCGCAGTGAATAAGGAAAAGATAACAAAGGCCAACAAAATGAACGCCATTTCCAGGTTGGTGAATGGAAGCTCCATGAACCGCCACGAACTTCCTCACCTTCAACAGAAACCAAACATCGGCTCAGCACACTCTATCCAGGGAGAGCTTGTTCAGCAATCATTTATTTTAACATCAAACACGTGAAATTTATGACATTGTTAAAATACTTCTGCATGCTTGGGACAATTTATCTGCGACTGGCAAAAATGGAGTGTGCTCTCATGGTTTTGAACTTGGCATAACTCTTGGTATAACTGAACTTTCAGCTTTATTGTGTAGGTTGGAAGAGAACATGGAAGTCTGAACGGCAGAGTCCATTTATATTTATACACATCTGTGCATTTTTGGGAACTCTGGGGGTAAGGCTAGGGTCTATTACATTTCATGAAGGAAGAAGTAGTCATGTTGATATCTACCTGACGTGACTACGCCTAGGTTCAGAGTAAAACCTCTTTGGTTCCTGTGCTTGGAATTACCTGGCATCTGCTCGCCAGGTGATAGATATACAATGGAAGCAATTTATTTATTTATTTATTTAGTGGGAAAAACCCCATAGACCTCAGAGCAGCTGGATCAAAACTAATCCAAATGAAAAAAAATGTGTCTACAATCTAACCATAAGAACTTAAAATTTCAGATTCAAAAAGTAGAGCTCACATATTTGGAAAGGAAATAGTAATTCCATTGGAGGAAAACTGTAGCATTATCCAGCTGAAAGTAATCTCTCTCTTTCTGTCTTTCAGTGTTTCCTGCTCAAATGCTAAATATTCAAACCACCATAGACATATGTGGGAATGTTGTCATTTTAAGAATTTCTAGAGAAAGAGATTTTACACCCTTCCATTGTAACTCATCCCAAATTCTTCATTTACTGTCTATTTTACTGTCTATTTCTTCATTTACTTCTATTACTGTCTATTGAGGTCTTTCATGTAAGGATTCAGGCATCCCCGCCATTTCTTCTATTACTAACATCTTGCATTAGTGGGGTCCATTTGTTACAATTAATGAACCAATGTCGATACATTCTTATTAACTGAAATCCATGATTTACATTAAGTTTCCCTCTGCATTATACAGTTCTGTGCGTTGTGACAAACCATGTCAACCACCTTCAGTTTCCTACAGAACAGTTTCTCTTGTGCTTCGCGTGGTCATCCCTCTCCCCTCTTTCTCAACCCCTGTCTCCTTACTGTCTCTAGTGTTGCCTTTTCCAACTGTCATGCAGTTGGAATCACACAGTGTGTAGCTTTTCCAGAATGACTTTCACTTAACCATGACCGTTTAAGGTACTCCATGTCTTTCATGGTTTGATAGATCATTTCTTTATACCACTGAATAATATTCCGTTAATGGATGTACCATTGTTTGTTTATCCATTCACCTGTTGAAAGACATCTTGGTTGCTACCAGCTTCTGGTGATTATGAATAAAGTTGCTATAAACATTCTAGTGCAGCTTTTTGTGTACAAGTGAATTTTCAGTCTAGGAGCATGTTGGACGGGTCGTATGGTGAGACTCTATTTAGCATTGTAGGAAACTGCCAACCTGTCTTCCAAAGTGGCTGTATGGTTGTGCATTTCCACCAGCAATGAATGAGCGGTCCTACTGTTCACATCCTTGCATCAAATTCGTATCGTCATTTCTTTTACTTTAGTCACTCTAATAGGTGTGTGGGATATCATTATTGTTTTCATTTGCAATTCCTTAATGATATACGGTGCTCAAAATCTTTTCATATACTTATTTAACACTATATATCATCTTTGTCTTTTATTCAGATCCTTTGCCCATTTTAAAATGGGTTATTTGTTTTCTTATTGCTGAATTTTAAGAATTCTTTTAAAATTTTGGATCCAAGTGCCGTATCAGATGAATGTTCCCCAAACAGCTTCTCCCATTCTGTGGCTTGTCTCTTCCTTTTCTTAACGGTGCCTTTTGCAGAGCAGTTTTCGATCCTAATAAAGCCCAACTCCTTTATGGATCATGCTTTTGGTATTGGATCCAAAAACTCGTTGCCAAAACCAAGGTCATGTAGATTTTCTTTGTTATCTTTTAGATTTTATAGTTTTGCTTATTATTGGTCTAAGATTCATTTTGAGTTAATTTTTTATATAAGGTATAAAGTCTGTGTTTAGTTGTTTTTTTTCTCCTTCTCCTCCTCCCCCTCCTTCAGATATGGATATCCAGTTGCCAAGTACCATTTGTTGCAAAAATTATCCTTTCTCTTTGGTATTACCTTTGCTACATTGTTAAAGATTAGTGGACTATTTGTGTGTGTCTGCCTCTGACCCCTCTATCTGTACACATATACATTTCTAGGAACTTATTTTGTAGTGACTGTTTTATGACACTTTAAGCACTGTCCTTGTTGTTCTGAAAGCTACTTTTATATTAATTATTTTAAGGTACAAAGTGAGCTGTCTCAACAAACTGAAGCCAGCTCTTAATCTTGTGTTATCAGTCTTCACCCTGGAGAGCCTCTGGGCACATCCTCTGTCCTGAGGGATAGAAGCAGCCCCCAAATTCAATACTGAGCCCATAGTGATGCTAGCTTAGGAAGGAAGGAAGGCTTTAGAGGGAAATATGGACCTTCAGCTTGGCACTAAAGAAACCCAAGCTTTCAGTAGAGAAGAGAGGCAAAGTCAATCCAAAGAGAGGATTAAATATACATATGCTGTATATAAATATATACACACACACATATATATATACACACGCACATATATTTTGAGTGTGGCATTAAGCTAACTTCTTTTGTGGTGAAGGGAGGTGATGGGAGGAGAAGCAGCAGGAACAGGACATGGATGACACGCAATGAGCACTTAAAAGGGATCAGGCACTATTTCAAGAGCCTTTATATCCTTGAATCTTTATATTAACTCTATGTGGATGTTGCCATTATTGTCTCCATTTCATAAATGGGGGCACAGAGCACTGAGGCATAAAGTAACTTATCTTAAACTGTAAGACGTACATGGCAGAGCTGGAATATCAACTTGGGCAACCTGGTTCCAGAACCCTCTCTTTTAATCAGTATACTCTGCTTGCATTCATCAACTAACTAAGCCAGCAAACCAAACTCACCTGCACAGTTAGAATCCGGTTTGGTGAAGCAATATGTGCATTAATGGGGAAGGCGTTTTTATGTTAGGGCAATGTGAGAAGATAACACGCAGACAACCATCAGAGTTTAATGTCTAGGTGAGAACTTAGGCTTATTTCAAATGCTATTAGAATGTGAACGTAAGGCCTTGGGCAGTACCATGCCGGGCTGTAGCAGTGTTCTGAAAATATTAACTGCACTTCTGTGTGAAGGAGAGATTGAAGAAGAAGAGTGATAATTGGAAAAAAACTCAGAGTGAGATTTCAGCTCTGTATTAGTTTCCCCAATAGTAATAGACAGGGTGGGGATGAAGCTAAGGCCACCCTGAAGAAAGGGCAGGAGGATCTTATGATTGCTGTTTATATGGGGTTCAGAGGTTGCCCCCACCAGTAAAAATGCAGTACAAGGAGGAAGAGGGCAGATGAAGATTACTTAAAAAAATCCACAGAATCTTGTGTGAATCGGCAGTAGAGAATATTCCTCAAACTTTCTCATGGTTAGTAGAGATGTATGTAGACTCTACTCTCATACATTCTGTGTCCTTCAGTATGAAGGAGACAGAATGCACTCCTTCAGTATTTGGAATCGGACCGATCATGCTTGTGCTTCTCCAGAGAATATGAAGACTATCGAGTCAGTTAAAAAAGCTCAGAGTGAAAAAAATCATTCTTATTGCCAATATCCTATGAGGACTGTTTCCTTATGAAAAAATTCAGCAAAGCAAAATAAAAACAGAAAAGAAGAGGAAATGGTGCCCCCTGGTGGTGACTAGTTATTATAGTGGAGAGAAAGAAAGGATGATTTACTCAAGCTTTCTAATCTTTCATTATACTTGTACAGTATCATATATGGTATCACGTGCCTATGCCAAATCGTTTCTCATATTCTTCAGTTTTGTCCCATTCCCAGAATATTCACTGATTCTCAGGTAATTGTTTCTAGAAGGAGGCATCCAGTAATGTTTTCTGCACATGTAGATCATATGCAGCGAGGAGTTCTATCTCATCATACTAGATGCGGTTATTCTACGCATAAAAAAGACACGGAAACTGAAAGTTGAGTAAAAAGATGCAGTACGATAATGTATGTTTGTCAGATATCTATGGCTATTCAACATGAGACCGAATTATCTCCCTGTGTAGAGCTCAGGGCTGGGAGCCCTTAATCAGGAACTCTACCACATGCCCTTCATTCCAGAAAAGGCAGTTCCGCTGTCATCTTCTGAAGTTTGTTGCCTAAAGGCAAAGATGAAGCCCTTAGATGGTGGTGTTACCTGCACTCTCCTTACGAAGAGGATTCTTGTGGGAGCATCTGAAAAACAATTGGTTAAACCTGCATTTCTTCCTGGGTCGCGTATCTACAGTCTGATCCCGGGATGCTCTTGCCCCGCCCAGTTTACTCGGCGTACAAATGAATCACTTGTTACCCTAGCTTAGCACAGGGTAGGACTAAGTGCCCATTATTTAGTGGCAGACTGTAGATAACTCATATTCATTTTTCCATAATAAAAATCTTACCCCTTTTATCATATCGTATATCATATCCTATCACATCTAAGCTTATTTAAGCGTATTTAAATTGCAGTCATTTACTAATAACCAAAGCATGGCCACCTTGATTTGTCATTATTACCTTAGCGAACCCCCAGAAACCGATTGAACTTAGATACTGTCTTGATTTGGGGAGAAAAATGAGTCATTAGACTAATCTTGCCCAACCATCCAACACTCCTGCTGTCCTTCAGAATGATCTTTTAAAACACAAATCGGATTATGCTACTCTTCTGCTTAATTCACAGATGGCTTCCCTGGAATGAAGTCCTAATTCCAAGCCCTTCCCTGAAAGGCCTTGCATCACCTGACCCACATCCTCTCTGACAGTGGTAGCACCTGAGATACACTCTAGGCTCCAGCATGCTGACCTTGTTTGCCTTCTAGGTCATACCGAGCTCATGCCTGCTGAGGCCCACTGTTGTTCTTGTTTCTCCCCCCCCCCCCTTCCCTCCATCCCTCCCTTCCTTCCTTCCTTCCTTCCTTCCTTCCTTCCTTCCTTCCTTCCTTCCTTCTCTCCTTCCTTTTCTTTTTCTTTCCTTTCTTCCTTTTCTTCCCTTTCTTTTCTTTCTTTTTCTCCCCCCCCATGAAATAAAGCTCCATGAAAGCAGAACCCTCTATTGTTTACCTGTGGATCTGTAGAGTTAGGAGAGATGACTGGTTAGCCAGTCATTTTTCTATAAATACTCATGGGGTGAATGTAAGTGAATAAACGGGTGGACAAAAGCAGGGCATAAGCAAGTTGACACAGAGATCCGAATTTCATAGCTGTGGATAGAAAATCCGGGTTAAAGGTATATTCAGGAATCTTAGTGATATCAAGCGCTCTATTACTTGAACAAATCCTACCCAGAGGACACGAAGTGCGCTTTGAAAATGGTCTTACGGCTTCAATAAACTAGGCAGCCAGCTGGGGATGGATGGTTTTGCTTGCTGCTTTTATAGCCCGCACAGGGGAGATGTGTTTCTTCTCATTTGTTGTTTATTTTTCTCTGGTGGTTGCTCGCCATGCTTGCCGCTCTTTTTGTGCCCCACCCACTTTGTGGATGTTATAATAAACCCTCCAGTGCTGTTTTGATTGCTTGGGGATTGTGTGGGACGTGTGCTTTGGTGCTGAGTCTCTTTCCTTACCTAAATGCTGTGTGTATGCACCGAGGGGAGGGCTGAAGGGACCAGGTTAAATGATCGCCCTAATCCAAAGAAAAATCTGCCAGAGCCAGTACAGAGGGCTCATTCACAGTAAGTACATAATTTTTTTTCTGGGAACCAAGGAGTTTTTTTTTTTTTTCTTTTTCTTTCTTTCCTTTTTTTTTTTTTTTTTTAAGTATTTTGAACACTTACAGCCTACTTGATTAGAAAGCTAAAGGCTGAAAAAATTCTGTGAGACCCCAGAGTTCCTCCACTTGTTTTCGGAGACCTTGGGAGAAAGTCTGCAAGCTTTTCCACATGCAGGTATTTGCACAGTGTCTCTTTAAAGCACTGGCTCTGGCCGCTCACCCACATGCACACCATTCCCCTGCCTGCAGGCTGTGTCTGTCTGCTTTTACTGAGACAAATTATCTCTGTCTCTTTTAACATTCTGAACGAGGCTCACCTGCCTCAGGAAATGATTACCTTATCTGAGTGGTTTGAAACCAGCAGCACCTCTTTCTGTTCTGTTGGTAGGAGTGTGTCTGTCACGGTGTAATGATCATCTATAAAACAAGGCCTTGAACTGTAACCCTTTACCTATTTGAAAACACCATTTGGTCGTCTATGTATCCCTGAATTATCTTTTCACTTTATACGTCTGTCGTTATGGACTGTACTTTTGTGACCCCCAGAATTCCTGTGTTGAAATCCTAACCCCCATGTATTGGAGGTGGGGCCTTTGAGAGGTGGTTAGGTCATGTGGGTGGAGCCCTCCTGAATGGGATTAGTGTCTGTGTAAAAGAGACCCTCAGAGCTCTCCTAACCCTTCTGCCCTGTGAGCAGAGAGAGAACAGAGAGGAGGCAGGACCTCTCTGGACACAGAGTCTGCCAGCATGTTGATCTGACATTCCCCAGTCTCTAGAACAGTGAGTAATGAATGTTGTTTCAGCCACCCAGTCTGCGGCACTTTTAGTATAGCAGCCCAACAGACCGAGACCCTGGAGGGGCAGAAACTTGGTTTTCTGGGTTGCACTTGCCGAATGCCCAGGTCCTGTCATTGTGGCTCCCACTTCAGATCTTATCCTGCTAGATGTCTCTTTGATTGATTTCCTCAGTCTTTATTTTGGACTCCTTATCTTTTTAACTTCTGTTTTTTGGAGAACTCCATAGTTGAAGCCATGTTCTCTCCAAAATTTGACTCAAAAGCCATTTCCTTTCCGAGAACTGTCCCCTTAAAAAAATTCCAGATTTGGGGAAAAAAAAATTAAAGATCACCTTGTCCGAATACCATGCAAGGATTGAATTGTCCCTAAACTGTTTTGGTGGAATAGATGCTCAGCCTAAACTTAGGTTTGCTAGTGACAAGGGGCTCACTACCTTCGGAAGCATCTCAATCAACCCCAGCATAGCTCTACTCATTAGAGAAATCTTTCTTCCCGTGAGCTAGATTTCCTTCCCTTGTCGCCATTACTCTTCAGTGCCTGGGAGCAGAGCTAGCAAGGTTCTTAGGATTCAAATATTTGAATATAGTTTACAGTTTTGGATATGTGTTGCTTGTGCTTTCTTTCCTTTGTCTAAACAAATGTTCCTCATCTGACATAGTTCGGCTTTCTGTCTCCTTCGTGACTCCTCCCCTTTGCTTCCTAAAGCGGAGTGCCTGTGCTGAAGAAGGTGTGTTGGATTAGGCGGCCCAGGGTCCAGGCGGCCCCAGCGTTTTAGCTCTTCCCCTTTGCCTTAGATTTGGTTGCCAGTTAGGTCTCTTTCTCTCTTTTTAGGATGTATCTACTGGTTTTAGAGGGAGAGGAAGGTAAAGAGAAAGAGAGAAAGAGAGAAACATCGTTATACTAGCCCTCCCCCCATCTATTATTATTACTAAATTGAAATCATAGTTCTTGTTTTTATAGTTGGTTGCTTGCTCCTTAATATTTCTAGCCACTAAGTTTCATATTATTAGATTTAGTCCATTTATCCCACCTAGGACTTAAAAAAATTTTTCCCCCCAAATTCTCACTCAAGGATAATTTTTTTCATTGCTTTTAGGGGTAGGGGGAGAGAGGGAGGGAGAGAGAAACATCAATGTGAGAGAAACATTGATTGGCTGCCTTCTCAACGTGTCCCGACCAGGGATGGAACCAAAACCTGGGTGTGTGCCCTGACCAGGAAGTGAACCCTCGACCTTTTGGTCCATGGGACAATGTTCCAACCAACTGAACCACACTGGTCAGGGCTGGATCCTTTTGTTACTATTCCATATATTTGCAAATTATTTTAGCTTTCTGTTAACCCACAGGTTTAATGAGTCTTCTATGCTTTCCTTTAAATCTTTGGTGAAAATATTGCCTGGAACAAAGTTATCTTGTTCCATGAGAATAAGCCAGACATACTGTGATTATTGGATTTACTTAATCTGCAAGTTTAGAAGTCTACTTTTGGGAGCTTTAGGAGGTTCAGATGAGATAAAGCACCTTGAATAGTGCCTTACATTTGGTGGGTGTTCAGAAATGTAGTCAATAAGATTTATCTTCTTTCCTGAAATTCTTAAGTTTAATTTACTTTTGGAGATCTGTTTTTTATTAAAAAAATCCTTTAATATTAATCTGCATCTCTATTTGGTTCATTTTAAAAACTTGTCAGGTTTCAGCCCTGGCCAGGTAGCTCAGTTGGTTAGAGCATCATCCCCATAAACCAAGGTTATAGGTTCAATCCCCTATACAAGGCACATACAAGAATTAACCAATAAATGCATAAATAAGTGGGACAACAAGTCAATGTTTTCTCTCTCTCTCTCTCTTCCTTTCTCTCTTTAAAATCAATAAACAAACATTAAAGAAAGAAAACTCAGGTTTTAGCTACACATTTTAGAAAGATTATTCTCATCCTTCCTGATGTGTTTATTGGTTTTAAATTCATTTACTATTACTTTCTGGGGTTCCAAGATGATTTAAAAATAACACTCTTATGTGCTTATAAAAATTATAATATTTGGACAATTTTGGAAAATAAAGAAAAGTAGGAAAAAGAAAAATCACGGAAGGGTTTGTTTTCATTTAGATATTCTTGGTGAATTCTTCAGGCAGTGGGCTTTTCACTGCTGAGAGACCCATGGTTAACTTTGCAGTTCTCTAAGGCATAAATTTGGTAGGGTTGTTCTTCTCCCCTCCTAAGAGTATATACATTGTATTTAACTCAATTTCATGCTAAAAATATTAACTTTCTCTCTTTCTTTCTTTCTGTCTTTCTTTCTTTCTTTCTCTCTTTCTTTCCTTCTCTCTCTCTCTCTCCTCTCTCTCTCTCTCTCTCTCTCTCTCTCTCTCTCTCTCTCTCTCTCTCTCTCGATATTCATCCCCTAAGCAAAACAATCACAATCCCTATGTGATTGCAAAATAATAGGTCTCCAAAGTCTTTTCAACTCAGGGCCATCTGAGCTCTATTTTTGCTGAAGCAGAGCGTGAATGCAGGTATCTTTGGAGTTTCCTTTTTGCTTGTTATTCAGTGTTTCACTTTTCTAGGCAATGCAGAATCATATAAATCCACCTCCAACTGCGTAGCTCCCATGCTTTTCAACTAAGTTGCGTGCGACATATAAGCAGTTGTTTTAGATCTTGTTTTATGCCAGTGTTGCGGGCTCTGATTAGGTGCTGTTAAATATTTTCAGTTATTTCGGTTAAATCAGACATCAATCATTTGGTTGCACTACATTTGTTAAAACAGGAGAAGCTTTTATTTAGGACGTTATTCTTAAACTACTTCCAATGCCTCGAATTCCGGGTTGGTTTTTGGTATCTCTTCAGTCTTTGGGCCCCCGAAAGCTTTGCAGGGGCTGTCCTGGTTTTGCCCATGCTTCTTGCCATTTTAAGGCAGACTCGTGTATATAAGCCTTATTTCCATTACAAAGTTTCTATTTAAAGTTAAATACGTTTTCCATTTTGTGACCACGAGGCTGTGCAGAGAGCGTGCTGTGTAACTTTTGGGGTTGGAGGAGTTGAGGTGGGGTGGGGTTGCTCGCTTATATGTTCTCCTCCTTTCTATTAAGCTTGGCTGAGCTCGCCCGAACCCTGGAAGTGGGAAGCAAGACAAAGCATTAGATACCTAATTGAACTGAGCCTTATGTCCAGGGTGAGGGTTACCTATTAAATGTCAGGTGTAACTGTGACAGTGGCCACAGGGCTGCTGAACAGTAGAATCTTACTGAGCTCATTCTTTGTAATTACAGACTCTATTGAAGGTGCAATTGACCTTGCCTTCTTTTATGGTGAGTCAATACTGTGATTTCTAGATTGCTAGATTTCCAAGGGCAGAAATTGTATCTATTTGTGCAACTACATTAAAAAAACTACAAGATAAGTAAGCCGTGCTAAGGCTCAAGAGCAGTTTATAAATAATTTTTTGGTGATAACAATGGAGGCTTAATAACAGATATAAGATGGTTATGTGAAGAATAGAAATCAATTCAGTAAAACTATTCAATTTGTTATATGGAACTCTTAAAAGTGAAATTTTTAGTTTACTACTTTGTGTTAGTAATAGCCACAATATTTCTGTGATAAAGTTATTACACTGGTGTGAAGCTCAATTACTAGTAAATCCTGTTTTCCTTTCTTTCTTTCTTTCTCCTTTTTTTTTTTTTTTTTTACAAACAGTTGGCACTCAAATACTATAAATGAAAATATGGTAGGTGTCAAAATGGGCAGAAAAGTAACAAAGGCACTTTCACCCTTTAGCTTAGAATAGCAATAGAAACATCATAGAGGGACAAATGTATTTTGAAAAAAATATAACAGTATTTCTAAGCTGCAAGGAACTTAAGAGATTTCATTAGAGAATGATCTCATGCATCCTTGGGTTTTTATATAACAATTCTCAAACTTATGTTCAAAACTGAATTCTTGCTTCTCCATAGTCTTCCACTTCTCCCGTGACAGCATCTCTGTCCTTCTGGTTGCTTAGAACAAAATCCCTGGTTATACTCAACTCTTCTCGTCTTTCGTACTTGATATACTTTTTCATCAAGAAATCCTGTTGGCTTTATCTTCAGAATATATTCAGAATCCCACCCTAAGATTGCAATCACCCTCTTAGCTCTCACAAGACTTAATGAAGTAGCTTCCTGAATGATCTCTCAGCTTTTTTCTTGCTTTTCTTCAGTCTATTCTTATGACAGCATATAAAAAATTTGTCATACTCCACCACTTATCTGCCCTAAACAATGTTATAACTCCCCAGTCCACTCAGCATAAAAGCTAACATCCTTATAATAGCCCATTAGGAGATGTTACATGGTCTGGCTCCCTTGTGTCTCAGGCTCTTCCTCTCCTACTCTCTCTCCCTCTCTCCCTCTGTTCTAGGTACACTGGCCTCCTGACTATTGCTCCACCCCTCCAGGCATGCTTCCGTCTTAGGGCCTTTGTCTTGGCTATTCTCTTTGCCTGCAATGCTCTTCTCTAGATAGCTGAATGCTTCCCTCCTTCAAGTCTGCGAAGATGTGTTACCTTCTCAGTATGGTCTACTCTTAACCACCCTACTTATATTTGAACTCCACCAATCTCCTTACCCTGCTGTGTTTAATTTTAGCAAAGTGTCCATCACCTTCTAGTTAGTTGCTTATTATGTTTTTTGCATAGTATAGTAATAGAATTTAAGCAACATAAGGGCAAAGATTTTTGCTCGTTTAATGAGCCTGAAGTAGCAGTATGTGGCACATGGTAGGTGCTTAATTAATATTTATTAATATTATCAAATGGATGGATGAGTGAGGAGAGCTCTGATGGGTGTGACAGAGATTTGGCTATTGGAATGAGTCTTCATCTGTGGGATAGCTTCGATTAAATTATTTATAATAAGTATAAAATGAATTGGATAGACAGTAGAGGAGAATAAAAAGAGCTTTACCTTTAGAGTCATAGTTGATTCTAGTTCCTGCCATTTATAGATATAGTTTCTGCATTTTTGATGTAAGAATAATAATATCTACCTCTTAGGGTTGTTGTGATAATTAAGTGAATTAACATGTGGAATATGCCTAATATAGAAACTGACCCATTGTAGGTCCTCATAAAATGAGAGCTATTATTACCAGTCTTTTTAAGCCTGGAAAGATTATGATAGGGCTCCCTCAAGATGGGTGTATTCTATCAAACCTTTAAGAAATAAAAATAACACCAATCTTACATAAACTATTTCAGAAAATAGAGGCAAAGGAAACAATTCCCAATCATTTTATGAGGCCTGCATTAATTGTAATGCACAAAACTGACAGATATTAAAAAAAAACAGCCCTGGCTGGTGTGGCTCAGTGGATTAAGTGCTGGCCTGTGAACCAAAGGGTCACTGGTTCAATTCCCAGTGAGGGCATGTGCCTGGGTTGTGGGCCAGGTCCCCAGTAGGGCCACACAAGAGGCAACCACACATGGATGTTTCTCTTCCTCTCTTCCTCCCTTCACCTCTCTCTAAAAATAAAAATTAAAATAAAAAAAAAACAGCAACAAAAGATAATTGCATTATATTCCTAATGAATATAAACACAAAAATCCTAACAAAACAATAGCAAATAAATTCCAGGGATATACATAAAAGGATAACATAATGACCAAGCAGTATTTATTCCAAGTTATCCTATGGTTAGTTTAAACACTTGATAGTCAATCAATGTAATTTCCCATGTTAACAGAATAAAGAAGAAAAACCATATAATTATTTAAATAGACACAGAAAAAGCAGTTGACAAAATCGAACACCATTCATATAAAAAATTCCCTGCAAAAAAAGCAGAAAAAAATTGGTGGCTCTAGCCAGTGCAAAAAGGTGAGAAATAAAAATGAAAAAACCCTAACGTCATAACAAAAGAAGTAAAATCATCTCTATTTGCAGATGACACCATGGTTTAGGTAAAAAGTCCTAAGGCTTCTACAAGTTAATTATTAGAATTTGTCAAGACCTCAGAATACAAGATCAATCTGTAAAAATCAATTGTATTTCTGTTAATTCAAAAATTGTAAATAAAATAAAAAAGAACTTCTCTCTATTCCTGTTTCACACCATACACCAAAAACAAATTCTACATAGTCTTAGAATTGAATGTAAAAACTAAAATGATAAAGCTTCTGGAAAAAAATATATAACAGGGTATCTTTGTACCTTGGGGATAAAAAAGACTTTTTTTTTTAAAGGTGGCACACAGAAAACAGAAATTAATAACCATAAAAAATAGGTAATTAGCCCTGGCTGGTGTGGCACAGTGGACTGAGCACCAGCCTATGAAATGAAAGGTCACCAGTTCGATTCCTAGTCAGGGCACATGCCTGGGTTGCGAGCCAGGTCCCCACTGGGGGGCGTGTGAGAAGCAACCACACATCGATGGTTCTCTCCCTGTCTTTCTCCCTCCCTTCCCCTGTCTCTGAAAATAAATAAATAGAAAAAATCTTAAACAAATAGGTAATTAGATTTCATCAAAATTTAAATCTAGTGCTCATTAAACTATACCTTTAAGAAAAAAATGGGCAAGTCATAAACTGGGGGAAAATACTTGCAAAATATATTTTTGACAAAGGACTTGTAGCTGCATTATATCCTTACAAAAATTCCTTCATGTCAATAATAAAAATACAATCAATTTTTTAAAAAAGTGGGCCAAATATTTGAAGGGACGTTTAACAAAGGACAATATACAAATGAACAATGAGCTTAAGTGAAAATGTTCAACAATATTAGTCATCATACATGCAAATAAAACCACAAAGAGATAGAATTACCCAACCACCAGAAAGGCGAAAATTAAAAGGACTTACAACCGTAAAACCAGCAAGGATGTGGAAGAACTGAAATTCTCATATGGTGTTGGTGAGGGAGATAAAATGATAACTTTACTTTGGAAAGGCTCTGCTAGCGTCTAAATAGAACCACACTGCGTTACAACCTAGCAATTCTACTCCTAGGTACTTACACAAGAGACTGGAAACAAATGTTCAGAGAAAGATTTTTTAAGAATGTTGACAGCTGGTTTATTCATAATAGCCAAAAGCTGAATAGAGCTCAGGTGTCCATCAACAAAAGAATGGATAAACTCAAAATTCATACAATGTAATACCATTGGAATACTACTCACTAGTGAAAAAGGAATGACTGATACACACAAAGACATGAATGAACATCACACATGTATAAAGGAGAAGAAGAGTGTTTGCCTCTGGGGGTGGGAACAGGGACTGGCTGCACAGGGGACTGAAGAAGCTTTCCAGATGCGGAAAGATGCTGCTGCTGCGTATCTTGACAGGGGTTTGAATTGTACAGATATGTATACTTATCAAAACTCACCAAATGGTATGGTGAAAAATTGTGCATTTCATTGTACCTGAAATTTATCTCAAGGAAAACGTTAAACCAGTATTAAACTCTAGTTAGCGATATGCCTCTCTAAGTGTGAGGTAGAGTGAAGTCTGCAACTTTAAAATGCATCATAAAAGTAAAGAAGGTGAATTGCTGGATGGCTAGGTGAATGAATATTGTGTATTATGTGAAGAAGCCAACATAGCAAAACGTTAACTATAGAATCACCATGGTAGGTATTTGAGTGTTTATGGTATAGTTATTTAATTTTTCTTTATGTTGGAAAGTTTTCATAATAAATTGTTGGGAACAAAAGTCTTTGTTGCTAAAGTTGTAGGTGAAATGACTCTTGGTTGGGCTTCTCGATATAAAAAACAGCATTCTGTGCTTATAAAGATTAAATATAAATATTGCCTCCCAGAGAATTTTTGTTTTTAATTTTGATAATGTAGTTGCTGCTCTGTCTCAGCAGAAAGAAGCCCCATGAGACTGGGTGAGTTTTCCGTACCTTGTTACATGACACAATGAGCCACTTAGTAGCATCAGTGTGATCCGATTCGAATTTTTGAGGCATAGCCCATAACATTTTACCTCAGATTGCCTGGTAGAATATTTTGAACAAAGTAATGTCCACAGATAGATATATAAATATTCTATAAACATTATATTATATACAATATAATATTTATATAACATACATAAATATAATAGATAATATATTATAAATATATAATAAATATTATACAATAAATTTATATTACATAATACAAATATATAAATATAATATATATAAATCTGATTATATATATATAAAATCAGATTTATGTTCAAAAAGGCTTTAGAAATATTCAGGAGGAAATGTTATCATTTATCTGCTTTTAGTCTTAAAGAGTTAAATACGTATTTAACTATTATGTCCCTCAGAAATATATCCCTTGAATTTATTTCTTGCTTTTACAAAATTGGGTTTGATATTTTCAACAGTAAGAAAGTATGAGAACTGAGTGAGGTCTTGTGATTTAATTTAATTTGCTTAATTCTACCTGGGAATTAAATGAAAATATATATCTTCTACCTTGGAAAAAAAAGCAAACTAGCAGAAAGAAAGAAATCATAGCAAAGAAGAGGGAAAATCTGAGGGAGTGTTTACAGAGATTCACTCCCCTCCCCCTCTTTTAGCTGTATTCCTTTTACTTAAAAAAAAATCTTTTAAGAAAGAACAGTAAGTGGAATTTCATATCTATGGCAATGAACTATACATTACCAGTCAATTTGGAATAATTAAAAAAAGTAAGGAGTTTCATTTTGAGGCCAAGAAGACATGAAGGTTTCATAAAAACTCACCGAGCATTCCTGTCCGTGAGAATGGCTAGGAGGAAAGCCACGAGCCTGCTCCACACAGACTCTCCTGTGTCTTGTGGTCAGGACACGACGGGCTGCTCTGGTTAATAAACATCTTCACTGAGCCCTACCAGGCTGTGAAAAATGTAGGCACTTCCTGATGCTACTTCATTAATCAAGTGTTTTGTCCTAGGAGAATGCGTCCCTCTGAAGCATCAAGAAGGAAACAGGAAACAGTTGGAATGAAGTTCAGTTATTTACTTTTTCTAGCACACACCCTTCTGTAAACACCACTAATACATACAGCTCCGGGCGAGCAAAGACTCTCTCTGGGCTGGTAAACACTTGAGATTCAACAGGTGATTGGTTTATAGGAAGGACGTGTCTGAGCACAGGTCAATTCTATAGCATTCTGTAACAGTAAGCCAGGTTGGCGAACTATGAACTCTCTAACCACTGTTCGTCTTGGGACTTTACAGCTAGTTGTCCACTTGGCTTGGTTTTAATTGTTGTGTTTTAAGTAGCCCTTTTGTTGTTTATTCCACCAGGAGATCGCATTCCTTTACTACACCCTTTTCATTATTTTTTATCTTAAAAGCATTAATTAATTAGGAAATGAAGGAGTAAGAGCAACTTCTGGAAAGACTTTAGCGACATAGAAATGTGTGTAAACTGAGGCCCTGAATGGACGAGTTGTAAGGGGTGGTCACTGAACTCACACGTCCCCCACACGGGATTTACACGTTGAAAAACCTTGCTCATAGGCACTCTCCACGAAGGGCACCAAGGCGCGGTGGCTGATTAGTGTACTTAGGAAAATAAGCATTTGGAGCACCTGACGTTCTGAGTAACGTGCTTTGGCACACGGTGCCTGGCATTCCTTCTCTTGTTCCCTTTCACGGCTCCGTCACTCCAGGCAGAGGACTGCCTAAGTCTCCACACACACCAAACACTGAACATATCCTTGCACTTGATGTTTATTCCTCCCAAAATTACCTTTATAGTTTTACACAGGTGTCCTGTTGGTTTCTTAAATTCACTTTTTAAAAAATATGCTTTTTTCTCTTAAATTCAATCTTTCTGTGCTGCCCAGTACAATAGCTGCCAGTCACATGTGGCTACTGAGCATTTGAAATGTGGCCAGTCCAAGTTCACTGTGAAATACACAATGGATTTATAGATTGAAATTGTATTTTGAATATACACTGGATTAAGTAAAGCATAACATTAAAATTAAATGTTACCATTTTCTTTGGCTTTGTTTTCTTTTTAAAAAGGCAGACTTTATTTTACTTTATTTTTTAGTCTCACCTGAGGATACGTTTTATTGGCTTTAGAGAGAAAGGGAGGAGGGGCAGGGAGGGAGGAGAGATGTGAGAAACACTGGTAGGTTGCCTCCCATACGCGCCCCGCCTGGGGGTTGAACACACAGCGTTTCAGTGCATGGGATGATGCTCCAACCAACTGAGCCACCCAGCCAGGGTGCTCGTTTTTATTTCAATATTAAAATATTATTAAATATTTTTTAAAGTTAAAATATTTAAAAGTTAACATAGACCACTAGATGGTGCTGTCCCCACAAAGAAATGAAATATATGTGTATACATATTTTAAAAATAATTTCCAGGCCATAAGGAACAACAAACTAGTACAGAAGTGTATGCAGTAACAAGTATGAGCTAGGCTTCTTCGTACTAATCCCAAAAGGCAGTCACTAATAACAGGGAGATTTTTCTCTCCTCCCAGTTATTTTATCTGCTTTCTATATGTACGTCTAGATCTAGATCTAGACCTGTGTATCTATATTCTTTCATAAAAATTATCTCATACTGCACAGTGCTACTTTGAAAGTTGCCTTTTTAAAACCTAATAATGTGCAGTGGAGTTCTTATGTGTCAGTACATATAAGTTGATTTTGTGAAGAACAAAATTCAACCGTGGTTGCGTGGTTTTAAATGATCAGAACATTATAAAATGTTAAATTATTTATATCTTATCATACTTTATCTATTTGTATGAATGTTGTGATTATATAGTGTTACGTTCATTTCTTCCACTTAATGTCACCTCTAACAGCAGGCATTTAGCTCGCGTCTGAGTGTTTGCTACACAAGCCATAGCGCAGAAGCCACCGTGGGCATTTCTCCTGGAGCACTGGCTGGAAAATTCTAGGCTGACGTCGTTTTCTCTCAGAAAAGCGTCTAGCTATGCTGTTGAGTGGACACGCCCTTCTTATTCCTGCTTCCCTGTAAACCCTTTGAATCTGATCCACTCTCTCTGTTTCTACCCGCCCCCCCCACTCCCAACCCTCTTTCTTAAAAAATTGTTTCTTCGGAACACTTCGATAACGTTCCTGGGTGCCTTCGTTTCTTCCCCAAATGTTGTTCCCGGCCCTCAGTGGCCTTTCAGTCTGGAAACTTAGGTTCATCCACTGTGGAAAATGTTCTTGTCTTAGTTTTTTGGTAATTTCCTTCCCTCTATTTTCTCTTTTAAGAACTCCTATTATTTGAACAATCTATCTCCTAGATAGATTCTCCATTAAAAAACATATTTTCTCTTTTATGTTTAGCTTTGTCTCTGTTCTATTCCCGCTAAGCTTTATTTTTCCACCCTTCTATTGGCTTTTTGTTTCTGCTGTCAAATTTTTAATTTACCAACACTTTCCACCTTACAGTAGGGTCACCAACTGTCCTGGTTTGCCTGGGACTGAGGGATTTCTGGGGAGAAGGGACTTTCTGTGCTAAAGCTGGGGTGGTCCTAGACAAACCAGTATGGCTGGTCATCATAACTGTGGGTACTCTATTTTGGTGGTAGCTTGTTTTTCCCCTCAGTTGCAATATTGTTTTTAAAAAGTTTCCGTGAGAATGTTAATTATGGATTTTAAAAAGATCTTTGCATTTCACAGTATTCCATGTTGTCTTTCTTTGAGTTCCTTTGGTTTACTTATTTTAGTCTCTTCTTTGTGTTGGAGACTTTCCACGAATGTCTCGTGATTTGTGACTGGCCGCCCATAGTTAAGAGTGTTGGGGAGCTTCAGGAGAGGCGTGAGGTTCCAGAGCAGCTGGGCTGTACTGCAGGGGGCCGGGGAGGAACCTAGGCATTGCGTGTGAGATTACTGAGTGCCAGTCTGGAGGCCCTGCTTCTTGGGCATGCCCCAAACAGAACTCCTGCACGTTCTTGCTGGGCAGGCGTTATTCTGGGGGAGCAGGGCTGAGTGGAGAAAAGCACTGGAGTGGCAATGAGTAAGCAGGCTTCGTCTTGCTCCCTGTTTTCAGCTCTCTCCACCAGCTGTGCTTGATGTCTTTGTGACTAGGTGCTCCACGGTTCAAACTTTTCAAGAACGTAAATCTCTAGTTTTCTTCTGTTTCTGGGACAGGCCCCTTTCTAGCTCCGTTGAAAGAGGAACAGTTTGAGGGGGGGGGCGGTCAAACGCTCTTTATTAGTGACTTTTTCCTTCTATCTTATTTTAGTGACTTTCAGTTAGTTAATCAAATTTCAGCTTCAAATACTTTAGAGTTTTCAGTCTTATTTCAAAGTCCTTAGAATGGCCTCCAAGGGTCCCAGTTACTCCCTGACTTTACCTGCTACCACCTGTCCTTAACCACCCTGCCCCCTCCCGCAACCACACCAGTCCCCAACACACTAGACACAGTTCCATTTCAGGCCATTTACATTTGAGGTCCGTCTTCCACCAGATGGCCACGTGATCGGCTCCCTGGAATCCTTCCGTCTGGGCTCAGGTGGCCCTTTCAGCAAGGCCTTTCCAGATGACCGAGTCTCACCATGTGCTCACACCCCCAGTGTTACCTCACTGTGTTCTGAATTTTTCCCACAGCCCTTAATCCCCCATGTGAATATATATAATTTATTCATATATATACAGTTTATTAGGATATATTCCAATGAATTCTATGTTCGCTTATTAGAATGTTAGCTATTAGAAGATAGGCTCCATCAGGATAGGCATTTTTGCCCCCGTATTTTACACTATTTCTCTAACGAACAGGAATGCTTGGCAAATGGAGTGATTTGCACCTGTTCCCTGCCCTGCATTTTCGCTTTTGGTAGCGTTTGGTACCTCAACTCCTGGCTCTTTCCAAGGCAGAATGAACAGGCTTGATTTTATTGAATTGCTCAGCTTCACAGGCCCCTTTCCATTGGCACTTGATTTTATTACGTTTCAGTGCTAACTCAGGTATCACTTTCCTGACTGCTTCTTAGATTCTAAAACGTTGTCATCTCCATGATCTGCTGTTAACCTGATTTCACACTCTCTGTCTTTACATATGTATGCCTTAAAAATTCCTCTGCTGTCATTTTAATGGGGACTTGGGAAAGGATGGGAAAAATCATGTGTTCAGTTCATGAAATTTAAGCAGAAGTCTTAAGGCTTCTGCTTAAATATACATCCATATACATAGTTTGGATATTTGCTTTTATTGGCTTGTGAAATACTTGCCTATGTATTTTTATCAATTTTCCTTGGTGCTGCTCTTCTTTTGCTGTTTGGTTTTGGCTTCCTTTGTAAATTAAGAAAATGAGCTCTCTGTTATTTGTGCTGCAGAGATGTTCCTCAGAAGGTTGTTCGGTTACGGACTTTGTGCGTCCATGTGGTTGTGGTTTCGTGACATTTTATTTTATCAAGTTTTTCCTACATATCCATCACTTTCACTCTTGGATTCCATTTCTGCATACTCTAGTATGTTTGGCTGATTTGCTACAGAGTAGTTCAGACATACAGGGAGCATACTCAGAACAGCAACATACTCGATGTTACTCTTACTGGTTGGAAGAGGCCTAATGTAAATATGTCCTAAATATTCTTTGTTGTAGCATTTCATTTGGTCATTAAAAATACTCCTGCTCCTTTTACTTTTATTTAATCTAAAGGCAAACCCACTGATTCTTTTGTTAATTTCCTAAACGTTTTCACCTGGACAGTACTAGCGTGTGGAAGTCTGGAATTTGGAGTCTGCCAGAAGCTGCTAGCCATTCATTTATTCTCCTCTTTTTCCTTAGTAACAGAATGATGCTTTTAGGTTGTATACAGTGCAGTACTGAATGAAAGACATTTCCAGCCACCCCTGCAGCTGTCTCCCTTTTGTTTAGTTATTTTTCTGGAGTTTTGGTCTATTCTTTCATTTGGGCCATGCTTCTTTGTCTCCTTGTTTTGGCAGCCTCCCTGTGTTTCTTTGTATGTATCAGGTAGAGCTGCTTTGACTCCATGTCTTGGTAGTGTGGCCTAATGTAGTAGGTGTCCTGTAGGGTTGAGCCTTGGTTGCTGTTGGCAGATCAATAGGAAGGATTTACCCAGGCCAGTCACCTGCAGGGACTGGCTGTGACCACTTATCACCAACCTCTGCTGTCTGTGGAGGATCAGCTGTGCAGGAGCAGGGTGGTGGTGCTCTGACTTGGTCTGTAGCTGTCTGCTGGCTTTGCTGTCCCTGGCCTTTCCCAAATGGTACAGGCCAAGATCAGCCCCCACCTGTGTTTTGTCTGGGGCTACTCTGCCTGAATTATAAAGCACTCTGAGATGGCTGCTACTTGTGCTTGGCTTAGAGATTCCCAGGCAAAGCCGTGAATCTAGACTGGCTGTTGCTAGTGCCGGACCTGGGGCTCACTGAAGCCAGCTGTTGCTTGTTTGATAGGATTTAGGAAGTTGTGAAGGATTTGGGAAGTTGAGAAGCAAGAGCCAAGAGCAGCCATTCACTTGGAAAAGCAGCTTGGGTGGGTCTGTAAGGTGGGGGGTGGGGGTGGGATGGAGTCTCTGGGGATCTCCAAGACCGGTCAAATAGTGTTAGCCAGGTTGATGGAGTCTCAGACATGGCACCAGCTGGCTGGCTCAGTCTGGATGGATGTGGTTTTTTAAATTACGTAGTTGTCACACTTTTATTCAACTTGATTTCTGATGGTTCTGAGTGATGGTTGTTCTTTATTTTAGTTGTAATTTTGATGTGGTTGTGCAAAGGGATGAGTCTTGTCTGCCTATGCCGCCACCTTGACCAGAAGTTCCCAAAATATGATTTTAAAAACCTTTGTTTCCTAACAACAAATTTCTGATAGTCATGAATAAAAAACCCCCAAAGCCTCCAATAAATACTATGGTAAAAGTCAACATTGATTACATTGTGGATAAGTTAAGAGGATTGTGGTCAATGACTTCCACATATAAGAATTCCTTCAACATTTAAAATAAGGAGCAGCAGAATGCATGCAACTCAAATTAGTCCTGAGAGTATCCTCCTCCTAGAACCACAATCATTACATCATCCCTTTGTGAGGTGCATTGACAGAATATCCCCACAAGAGGGCACTGTAGGAACTCCTATTGCCTGGGACAGCATGTTCTTTTTTTGCAATATTAGTTGTGTTTAATCTTTTAGCAAGTTGTTCAAACTTCCAGCCTTTTAGGGGCAGGCTTTTCAGGAAACATATCAAATGATTATTAGAGGTAAATTCAGCATCAAGGGGAAGCAAAGGAAAACCAAAAAGTGACATCTCTGAAAAGACAGTTCAATATGAGAATACTTTTCTTTCTAACATGTTTTTAAAATTAAACACAAATGAAAAGCCTCTATTTTACCAAGGAGTTCAACTATCAATGTCATATTAATAAACCAGAAGAAAGCTGATGAAAGTTTGGTTTGAACATGAGGCAGATTCAACATACGCTATTTTTTGTTATCTTCAGAAAACATAATTACAACTAAAAGTTGTGAAATGTTATATATGGCTTTGTACAACATATTACATAGTAATTTCAAGAGTTCTAAGAAGTATATTGTTACCTATTATTTTACCCTCATTTTATAGAAAAGTTTAGAAAAGTTAATTAACTTGTCCAAAGGCAGAAAATTTGTGGCTGAATTAGGACCTGAGCCCAAGCAGAGGGCTTTAAAAAAAAAAATTAAATAAAGCTATTTTATGGTTCACCCTCAAATAAGGTGTGCTTAATTGATTGCTCTAAGGAGGCTTTAGAATTCTATAAACAGGTCTGTTCCACATTTCCAGAAAACGCCATTTCTTGGAAGTTCACAAGCCCTGTAACTGCTGAAGTAAGCATGCCCTAGTATTAGCTCACTATTAGTGCTTTCCTGCATCATTCTGAAGTAACAGTGCAATTTTCACTCATCACTAATATCACCAGAAAAGGATATCAGCACACATAATTTTATTATGAATAAACCACTTACCACCAATTTAACAAGGATATAAAAACAGTTAGCTATGGCATCAAAGGCAGAAACAAATGAAGGATAGGATGGGGACCCCAGACCACCGCAGCCTTGCGCGAGAGAACCTTCTGCTGCTGAATTTCTCGGCAGTGAATCTCCAAGCCAGATCTCGTGACAGTAATTCAAGTTGTCTCCCGAAACCATGTCAGGGGTCACAGCGTCAGCTGCCCTTAGGTGCTAGGCAGACAATGTGATATGAGAAAATTGTTAAGTTTTTTTTTCTCCATGACATACTCAGTCCTCTTAGTAGCTTTCATTTTTCAATTTTCAGCAGAGATGGTAGTGGAAGGAAGATGTCACTCTCCTCTCAGCTCTTCATTAAGAAGAACAAGCACACAAACCTCACAACAGCGGTGCCTGGAAATCTGCCCGGGGACCACAAGGAGTAAGGGTTCTGTGGTGAAGGGGAAAGGACACTCCCATGTAAGGGGAAAGCCACGTCTTAGCCCTTACTCTTTGCTAGCTTAAGGGAATGTGGCTTTAATTTTACTAAATTTTCAACTTTTTGTTAAAAGCTAAAAAATTTGGATTTTTATGTGCAGTCCTGTCATTTTTAAAAGTTATCAGCTAATACAAATGTTAAAAATGTGCTGTTTCAACAACTCTGCGCAGGTTTTGGCCCACAGGCCACCTGTTGGACCCACTGAACTGTGCCTTCATTTCTAGGAGAGGCTTCTCTCCTGAGCTGCTGACCTGAGTAATCAGTTATCTGCCAGATTTCTCTATTGAGTTGTTCACTGTTCTCATAACTTTTAGATACCCCTCCCCCCCAAGTCTTCCCTGTAAAAACCAGTCTTCTGCTGTTACTGCATCTAATCAACAGCTCCGCCACCTACTCCAGCGCCAGACCCTTTTACTTTGCCACCCGACACCCCGTCCACAGCCACATCTTATTCATTCTCCCTCCTGAAACTCTGTCATCTCAGTCCCATTTCTCCATCCCCTGAGCCGGATGGTTACTTCTCACCTGGACGTGGGCAATAGCTTCCAAACATTCTCCCAGCAATCCACTCTGCCTTTCCTTATTCTGCCACCAGTGTTATTTTTTCAACAGAAATCTCATTACGTAATTTTCTAGTGAGAAACCTTTTAATGACTTCCAATTGATACTAGGATAGAGTGGAAAATTTAGCCTGGTTTGTAGGGCCTCCAAGAGCTGATCCCGTTCAGTCTTTCACTTGACAAATGTAACTGAGTGCCTGCCAGACACATGTTAAGCTAATTACATAGCAATGAGCAAAACAGGCCAGTGTCTCTGCCTGCGGTGTTACTTTCTGCATGTGATTTGGAGAGCTGGTTTATTGTGGCCGATAAATAGGCCAGGCTGCGGTGGGATCATGTTAACAGAGAAGGAGGTGACAACAAGGAGTGGGAAGAGAAGGCACATTGTGGAGTTCGGGGGAGATAACTTCAAGCAATTCAAAGCAGCCATTGAGCGTCTATGAGACCAGAGCCACGGACAGTCCTCCCGGCTGACAGTTCTTAGACGTGTGGGTTTTCTTTGTGAGCCACTGCATGTCCCCAGTATGAGTCCCTCCTGCCAGAAGCTGCTGCCTCGGTTCATGGGACGGCTCCCACGCATGCCTGTGTGGAGTGGTCTGTAGGTCTGACTGGTTGGAGGGCCCAGCAGAGAAAAAAGACCTAGAAACAAGTTAATTTGCTCTTCAAGGGTTCTAGGAGCCCAGGCTTTGGCAGGTTTTAAAAACAAAATTTACAGCTTTAATAAAACTGATAAAGTCTGTCTCACTTTTATCTGCTGAAAGATGATTCGATATTCACTGGAGATAAAGTAGAGGCAGTGAGCACTTCCCCAGGGCTCCTACTGGAGACTGAGATGGTGTTGTCTGAAATGAAGTCAAGGAATCACCTCTGGGTTGGGATTGGTTGGAGGAACTAAGGAGTAGGTCAAGGGTGCCAGCATGAAGTGAGCAAATATAAAAGAGTTTAATTCAGATGGCCTTACTTTTTTAGGGGTGGGGATTGTGCATTGCACACTGGAAATCTGGAGGAAAGGAGGGGGAGGGCTTGGAGGGGCCTCAGCTGGCTTGCTTCCCTAACTCACAGGCTGCACTGAGTCTCGTGATATCTGACCTGATTCTCGTTTACTTAAAACAGGATATAAGACAATGCAATTTCATCTTCGTTATTTGTCTCTCTCTCCCAGATCCGGCAGGAAGCAAATTTGCACATAATGACAGATCGCAGGCATCTAGCCCCAAATGGAGGGTCTGGTTGTGATCCATCATCATGGCATTTCAGCTTTCGCAAACATGGCTGCTTGCGGGGGACACAATCCAGGAGAGAAATTGGAGCGAGTGGGTTTTTGGAGCCATACATCACTATGAGAAGGGATGGGGGAGGGTGCTGATGGGCTACATCCTCCATCATTTAGGAGCAGCATGATTTCACCTGAAGCTCAATCAAAATTCTTTAACATTGTATTTTTTCCTTCTAGAATGAAGATCCAAAGATCATACATCTTCGTCACCTGGGAGCTATACGCAGACCCTTAAATCAGATGAAATCTAAGTTAGTGGCAGTCTCACCAAGGTAGTCGAATCCATTCTTGGAAGATAAATCAGAGAAAGACAACATAGAGGCTTTAATTCGATTGGTTGGCTATAAAATCAAATGGCGCTTCATTTTTTTGGAGTTGCTTTGAATTTTTATCAGGGGTCGGATTGTCACTGGATCAAATTTGAAGAGAGATCACGCAAAGAAGATCAGTCGTCATATACCTGCTTTATCTTTTCAGACAATCAGGGTGGAATGATCACAAAATCTTACCGTTCAAGAGCAAGTGAAAGAATTCAAGAATCAGGCCATCTGTAAAGTGTTTATTCGAATAGTTTAAAAATAAATACATACACATTAGAGAATTAAGGCTGATGGTTCAAAATTAGAAAGAAAACAGATGCATCAAAGGTATGAGAGAGTAGAAGGTAATTATGGAAAGTCCTTAAAATAAGATATTTTAATCTAGCTGGCACTGGAATAGTTAAATTCGATGAGCCTATAGATATGTAATTATTCGGGTCTCTGATATTCAACATCTCAATCTAGGTTCAATCACCCAGGTTTTTATCTTACTAATTAGTAATTAGTAAGATAATTACTAATCCTTCTAGAATATTTGCCACAGAGTCAGGAAAAGAGTCAAAGTCAAACTTAAATCCCATACTGGTGGGGACCCCCCCCCCCCCCCCCCCCGTCCCCCCCAAGTCAAATAGCTAATGAGGGATGTTCTAGTTAGAATACCCACTGGTGTTCCTGAAAGAACACCGAGCCACACGGTGTGGGGTGTTTGCTGCATTTCTCCAAGACGTGCTGATTGACTAGGTGTTCTTTCCGACAGCCCCAGGAAGCAGTTTGGTACAACCTCTCATTTTGCTAAGTTAAAAAATGAGGCGAAGACAGTATGAGATATTGATTTTGTGCCATAAATGAAGGCTGCATTCACACGAGAGCTGTAGCTTTTTCTGACTTTAGGCGAATACCACCTGAAAAGCATTGTTCTGTTGGAATAGAAACTCGGTTGTAACCAACTGGAGTGAAAAGAGAAGGATTTGAGGGTGTGTTGCGACTGTAACAGCAGGAGGCCTGCGTGGCCTCTGGACAGTGATGGACTGGAGTGCGGAGAAGCCCAGGGCGCCCCCTTCGAAAGCAGGGCGCACCTGCTTTCACTTTCCTTTCTACAGGCCACTTTTTTCTGTCTCCCTGCCCACGTGGTAATTTCCAACACAGGGTCCAGCAGAAGAAATGCAGTGAGTGTGGTTGGTAGGGGACATGAATGTCTCGCACGAGAAGGACAGCGATTTGGACACTTCACCTAAAATGTCATATGGTGTGCTTGAGTGCGATATTGTTATGTTACAGAATTACATGATTTTCTCGTAACAGAATTTCAGGTTATAAAAAAGGAGTGTTATTTGTGCCGGACCCTGTCTATTAATAAAGGCCCAGGAGTAAAATATGAGGAGATATGCATAAGAAAATCCAGGAAGGTGAGAGAGGGTGCTCGAGGTCAGTGGACGAGAGCAACCATGGTGGAGGAGGTTGACATAAATGTATGAAAAGAACTTAACAAAACTAAACAAACAGAAAATCAATGGCAAAAGCCAGAGGTAGGTAGGGGAAGGTGACTGCTGGCCACAGTTGGGCACTGAAATGTATGTGAATCCTTTTTATTTGTCAGTGCCACAGGGGTCCGTTCACTCTCACTGGAAGGGTTTAAGAGGGATGTTGTGTCCCAGGGGAAAGCCAGGGATATTGTGTCCAGGGGGAGGAAGCAGAGTGGCCGAGCTCTGGCAGGGTGCTGTTCACAGTTCCGTGGTACAGAGGTTTGCGGAGAGGCTGCGTGGGGTTTGCATAAGAACGCAAATAACCAAAAGACATCTGCAGGTGGTTGATCTTTCCTACCAGTCTCCTTCTTTCTTCTTTTGTTTGGCTCAATTTATTATTAGACGCAAAAAGTGACTACTTTAACATTTTATACCTTTTCGTAATGCATAAACATGATAGACATCCCTAGATAGTTTGAAAGTTTTCAACTTTAATAGGGTATCCTGTGTTGAACCCAAGAATGTTTCATTTTGCCATATTACTATTTAATTTCAACTGGTTCTTTCATCCCCAAGACGCTGCGGAGTGGTCCGTGCTGTGTCGTGTGTGATCCTCCAGACTGGTCATCACTGTCCAGGACTGCTAACAGGGCCCCACACTGTTCTCAGTGTTTCATTCATATTATCTTCTGCAATCTACACGCACCCAGTCACACAGACATCGTCCTCCTGTTTTTCTGGTGAAGGGACTGAGGTACAGAGACATTAAACAATTCGCTCTGGGGCACACCGTTAGGAAGTGGAAGGTGACCTTTAGCATTCAGACTCCATAGCCTACTCCTCAACTCAGCTATCTTCCCACAAGCTACACATTTAAGTACCCCAAACAACAGTTCATCACACACGCTGAGCATGGCCTGCCACAAGTGGAGAAGCATGGCTGATGTGCAGGTGTTTGGCTTGGTCTCTTCGTGAAAGGCTGAAGGATGGCGGACTGGGAACTTTAAGCTAACTGTTAGGCAACGGGGACCTCCTGGAGGATGGGAGGTTTTGCAGCTGAGAAGGAAAACTGTCGTGCTGATGCTTTGGGAATTATTTGGCAGTCACATGAGGGATGGTTTAGCGGGGAGACATAGGAAGTGGGAGATAGGGTGCTAGGACCAAGGTGAGAGACTAGGCCCAGTCTCGCACTTGCCTAGTTGTTCAGGGATCTGGGTTTAAAACAATAGGACTTCAGGAGACATGGAAGAGATAAAAAACAAGCACGCAGAATATAACCAGAGACAGAAATAAAGAGCAAGCCGACAGTAACCAGAGGGGAGTGGGGAGGGAGATCACGGGGAAAGAAGGGGAAGGGTCATCAGGGAACAAGTCCTTTAGGACCCGTGGACAAAGCCAAAGGGGTGGGGGAGGGTTGAATGTGGGAAGTAGGGGTGGGTAGGGTGGAGGGGAGGAATACGGGGGAAAATGGGGACAACTGTAATTATACAACAATAAAAAAACAAGATAGACCTTAATACCTTCCCTTTTTCTCAGCTTTCTTGCCTTAACACGAGTGCACATACCTTCTCTGTTTTCTCTCCCCGTGAGAGTCTCCCAGGGCCGCAGAACAGTTGTGTGTTGCCTTTGATATCTGAGTGCTAATCAGGCGAGGTTCTGCTGTTCATGACTTGAAAGGTAACCATATGGGACAAATGAAAGCCTCATCCTCAGCCTGTGCTCTCCTTTGTGGGAGATATTGGACAAGCAGCTTCAGTGGCTTCTGTGATGTTGACGTACTCTGGATAATTAAACATAGGCCAAGCCTTTTGAAGGCTTTGGATGATGATGATTAGTTTCCAGAAAGTGACAAGCTATGTATGACACAGTCTCCCAAGAAATTATATAACAGGAAGTGGTATCTTAAGCTCTTAACATCTCTGCCCTTTGTATTAGAGGATCGCCCTCCTGAGGAACGTTTGAATGCCCTCATTCCGCCAGCGCTTCATGTTCCCGTGTGTATTGCTTGTCTTTTTGCTAGTAATTCTAATAGGGCCTCTTATAGTGTGAGGTCTTTTTTTTTAAGTGGACCTCAGGCCTCCTCTTTTAAAAATGAGTGTTTTCCTGAAAATATTATACTAAGTGAAATGTCAGACACAAAAGGACAAATGTTGCGTGATTGCACTTATTAAGTACCTAGAATGGTCAGGCCCGTAGAAACAGAAGGTAGACCAGTGGTTACTAGGGGCTGAGGTGGAGGACAGGGGAGTGGGATTATTGTTTAATGGACTGAGAATCTCAGATTGGAAAGGTGGAACGTTCTAGAGATGGATGGTTGTGAAGGTCACAGAGTAATGTCTATGTACTTAATGCCACTGAACTGTACACTTAAAAATGGTAAATTTTATATTATGTATATTTTACCATGATTGAAAAAGAAAGAGTCTTTCTAACTTACTCTACCTCCCTCCTTGGGCTTGATCTGTCGATGGCTTGGTTTCAGGAGTCCTACTAATAATTCTGTATTGCTTGAAATTCTTCTTTTAATTTTAATTTTTTAATTGTATTTTTCCCATTACCGTTTATCCCCCCTACTCTCTTCCACCCCCTGCCCACAATCACTACATTGTTGCCTGTGTCCGTGAGTTCTTTTCCATTTTTTCCTCTTGATCGAAATCTTTTTTTTTTTTAAAGGGCAATTTTAAACATGAATCAGACCCCATCACTCCCTTCCATCCAGGTACATAACTGGTATTCTTTGCCTAGAGAAGAATTTTACAAACCATATTCTCCTAGAAATTAAATCTATGAGGTGCTGATTAATGTCATGGAAGAACAAATAATTGAAAGAATTCTAGAACTTGAGAAACTGTGAGTTAAAAATACTACAATGTTCTTTACCGTGTCAGACTCTACAGAAATTTTAGTACACTAAAGGGCTTAAAGAATATTCAAGAAAGGATCATAGCATGTATATTTCCCCCAAATTTCTGACCATGCAACTATTTAATTACAAAAAATCTCTTAGGACTAGGGTTTCTTAGATAACAGTTTGGGAAATACAGGCATATCTCAAAAATATTGCAGGTTCAGCTCTAGACAACCTCAATATCATGAATATCTTAATAGAGCGAGTCACATGAATTTTTTGGTTTCCCATTGCATATAAAAGCTATGTATACACTACACTGTAGTCTATTAAGTGTGCAATGGCGTTATGTCTTAAAAATGCACATAATTTAAAAATACTTTATTGCTACAAAATGCTAACCATCACCTGAGCCTTCAGTGAGTTGTAATCTCTTTGCTGGTGGAGAGTCTTACCTTCAATTTGTAAAAAATGCAATAAAATGAGGTACGCCTGTAGAGGCCTACACAATAAAATACAACTATTCAGTCTGACTTTGAACACTCTCCCATGATGATTGCAGCTAAGCTTCCAACTTTGCGTCACATTTTTCCTCACTGACATAGTACGCAGCTGTATTACACTTTTCACTGGTTTTTGTACGTGATTTGTACCCTTGGCCCCCCATGTACTTGCTCAGGCCCAGTCTGCCCTGCTCTCATGCTTCTCCTCCCGAGGCACCTCACCGCATTCATGTAGACTCCCCTGGTCTTTTACGTGTAAAGGAATTGCTTTCTTCTGCAACCACTGTAGCAAATGTGTTACTTTTTTCTTTAAGCATTTGTCCATGCTTTCATTAATTACATAGGCAATAATGGCATTCTACCTTGTATTATTAATTGTTCAGAAATCTGTCTTGTCTACTAAGTGTTACATTTCGTGACTGCAAAGGAAGACTATGCCTTATTCATCTTTGCATTTTCTATAGCCTATTGTTATTCACATCAAATAGGTGTTCAATATGTATATATTTGCAAACTTGAATTTAATTACTAAGCAGCACCTACGATGCATAGAGCTCTGAACAGCTAGGTTGAATTGGTAGGATTAAAAACTACTACTCACAGCTTCTGTTTGCTAGGAGATAGGAAAGCAACATATGCAGAATTGAAATAATTTTAGAAAAATTATAAAATAAAGTAGCTGGTGAAAAAGGTGCAATAGAAATCGAATACATGAATGCTGAAGCAATGAACAGTTAAAGACTGATCTACGCTGCCTGGGCTTAGGGATAGCATTCGAGCTGAGATTTAAAAGAAGTGGTGGACATGGCTTAGTGAAGGGGGGTGCAATGCTTTTTCCTTTGCTGCCGTCCTACTTTATGTGATCATCAGCTTTATCAGCGCCATCAAAGTCACCATTCCTACCACTATTTTGTTATCAGAGAGTTGTCTGTGGAGAGTGCTGTCTGTTGACTTTCACTCACCTACTTAGTATAAACAGGGCGTCCAGGGTTCAGCACGATTGTATCTGTAGAGGGACTGGGCCTCAGTATCTCTCTGGGATGTGATTTTCCTCTTTGATCCTGGGGATGGAGCATAAATAACAAAGAGAAAATGACGGGAGTATTTCTTACACTCTAGCAAGTCATAGTATGTTAATCCCATTACAGTTCTGATGTGAACTATTGTTTCATAAATCAGCTTGACCTGAACCTTAGTGCCATGCTGGCACCATATTCTGGTTGCAAAAAAAGTCTGGGTATTTCCATCTTAGTATTACTTGCTTAAGTAGCTCTGATTTTTAAGACTCCATGAATGCTTTCACAAGTCTTGCTTTCCAGAAGCCTACTGAAGGGAGTGCTACCCAAATGAGTACTGGCCCTGGCTAATTACTTGGCAATTACTTAGCCTTCCCAGGTAGCATGGACATTCCTGCTTTGGCTGGCTAATGGGAAGGGATTGGTAGTGATGTTCAGTGTGCCACAGGCTAACAATAGCAGAGACAGATGATTTTGGCAGCTCCAGTGGTGAAATCTCAAGAGGATAAATTATTGAAAAAAAAAAAGATGCAATTTGTTGAACTGCGTCACAGAAATAATGAGAATATTTAGGCCAGGTGAAAAAGGTGCCTGGAGACTTGACTGCATTTAAAGGATTGGCCTTCTCATTCTGCAAACCTTCCGCAGCCTGCTTTCTCCAAACTGGGTGTGCGGCTCCCTTCCCTGGTGAAAGGCCAGCTGTGCCTGATCTTGTGAGCATTCGGCGTGTGAGAAGACCAGCTTTCCTTAACAGACGCACACAAGTGACACCCCCTTTCATTGGAACACTTCTTCGGAATGAGATACTGAGCTATTTCATTTAATCAAACAGGGCATTGGAAGGTGCTTTGTAAGCAGTAATCTCCAACAGCAACAGCAGAACAGTGTGTTGTTCATTGTGACATATTCCAACACTCCATTATAAATGCGAAGGCTCTTATTTTCATTACATGGGGCACTGTCTTGCATTGGAATTTAGATCTTACTTGACTCTTGCCGTTGTCATCTGGTATAGGTATGAGAGATGGAAGAAACAGTGGTGAAATGTGAAGAATAAGGTGGAGTGGAGGTGGTGTGTGTGGTAGTGGGAGTGGAAGGAGGGACGCGATAGTGAGGCCTATCCTGACGATAAATAGCATTCAATTGATGGGATTCTACTCCCGCAGGAGAAATGTCAAAGCCTCACTTCAGGGGAGCATCCTTGGAGTGCGTTAATGTGTAGGATGAGAGGTGAGAGAAAAAGGAGGAGACTAAGTTTAGCTGTGAGCCAACTATCATTATTGAGTGAATTTGTCACTTTTAGGTTTTTTGCTCATATAAATAATGTTAGAAATAACTCCAACTTCAGATACTTGCATTTCAGTCTATTCTATACATAATGTGTATGAACTGAGATTATATGTTGAGATGTTATTTGTTGAGCTCTTATCCCCGCCCCCCCTCCCCCCAATTTACTTCCTTCTAGTAGATCAGAGCTATCCATACCGCTCCATGAAGAAGGAGGAATGTTATAAAAGAAATAAAAAGAACTGGAGAGACCCACGATTCAGTTTTCTTAACTTCCAATACAGAGCAGTGAAATTCAAAAGGGAAGTCCTGCAGCACGCGGGGAACAGTGCGCACCACGGAAGCAGAGTGAATGTGGAATTAGACGAGGGAGGTGGTTATGCTGGAGTAGGGTCGCCTCCACTGCGCACCCTGGAGGGAAGCCGAGGAACAGCACGGGTCAGTTTCAGGAAACTTCAAATACTCTGTACAGGCTTGGCGGATGCTGGGGGACAAACCAACGCCCTGAAGACCACTGGCTGTCTGCTGAGGGGTCCTGCATGCTGCCGGGTGGAAGGGCCGTGCCAGTGGCCTATCTCGTTCCTGAAGGTCTTTTCTATAGCAGCTGTCTACATGCTGGCCTCTTTCATGTTGTCTAATGATGTCAGGCGGTACCTAAACTGTCCCATGTGAACACCATCTTGTTCTCACCCCTTTAAATAGCCCATTCCAAACTCCAAAGTTGAGTAGTTTGCCTAAGGGGATACAGCCAGTAAGTTTATTGCTAGGATTCACCCCAGATATACGGTTAGGATTCAAACCGAGATAGTCTGACCCAGGGATAGAGCTTTTGTTCACCGTGAATTACGGAGACATCCAAGAAATGGAGTTCTAGGAACTGTCATCCGTGCGCGCCAGAACCGTGACAGCCTTACCTCTGAACCCGGCAGCCCGCTGCTGACAAGAGACTTTCTCTTAGTCGTGATCTTGTACAAAATGAAAAAAAAATTTATTTGTATTTGTAATGGCTGTTTTTATAGATGTTGGTGATAGTAAGCTCATGCCTTATCCATACCCTGACTCAGGAATTATCATCAGCTTTCTATCCTTTGCTCTTCTCTGAGAGTTCCTTTTTTTCCACTTGTAAAATTAGAATGAAACACCTATTGTACAAGGTTACGAGGATTAAATTAGGTAACATGTCAAATGTCAAAGCACTTAGCACAGTGGCTGACACATTCAAGACCTAGAAAATTTGAGTTATCTTCTCAGAAAAAAGAAGAGAAAATGTTTCTGGGGCCATTTTCATGTATTAACCAAGTGAAAAGGTCAGGTACCAGAACAAAATGGATATCATTTCTATTTAATGGCCTTACATCTTTATTTGCCTTGGAGCTTTTGCCCAGAGACACCTTTTCCTGCTATTGTGCTTCTGCTGAGGCCCTGAGAGCCGGGTCCCAGTGGTTTCGAAGAGGGGATGAAACAGGAGGTGGGGAGCCCCCCATAGTCCTTCACAGACCTCCCACCAGATGAGCCTGAGCATGTGTCTGCCACTAAGCCCCAGCCACAGCCTGAGTCTCTGTCCCCAAGACTGCCAGAGCCACCAGTCGGCATGCAGCCCAGTGCCCATCTTCGAGGAGGTTGTGCTCAGAATTGGAGACCCACTCGTAAACTCACATGTTTGAATCCTTTAAGATTAATGTGCCTTCAGACTGATGGTTGCCAGAGCGGAGAGGGGTTGGAGGGCTGGGTCAAAAAGGTGAAGGGATGGAGGATTGCAGATGAGTAGATACAAAGTAGTCACAGGGATGTAAAGTACAACATAGGAAATACAGCCAATACGACTGTAATCACTTTGTACAGTGCCAGGTGGGTACTGGCAATATCAGGGGGAACACTTTGTAAAGTACATGATTGTTGAACCACCGTGTCGTACACCTGAAAGTCACGTAAAATAATATTGAATATAAACTGTTATCAGAAAAAAAATGATTAATGTGACTTTACACCATTTTCTTCTTAAGACTCTGTGCCATTTTCCTTGGGGACTTTTATTCCCATTTCATCTTTTTTGGTTTGCAGAATTGAGGTAACTCACAGGGGAAAAACCATGATTTGATACTACACAGGGAATGAAGCAAAGTTCTTGCCCTTTCTGGAGGCCAGCAGAGGATTCACATAGGAAGAAGTTTGGCGCTGCACCAGGGCGTCTCAGGGCGAAGGAGAGGACCACTGTGTGTACTTCTATTTTTTCTTTCTGCTTACTCAGAATAATCACTATTCATTACCTGCTGCTTCATTCAATGTTCCTAAAATTCCAGGCCCATGTTAATCTCATTGAACACGATAGCTACATTCATTAGAAAACGTTTCTTATTTAGTCTTGATGAGTTCTCTGCAATTGTCATATTATGGAAAAGGTAGTAGGAGTGATTTTATTTTAATGCCCAGACCTATAGTCCCATCCCTTTTGTTGCCGTGAAGGTAATAAACTGCTGTTAAATCCCAATACTCGAAAAGATCGCTAAAGTGACTGTGCGTTTATTAGTCTGAGCTATTTCTCCCTAGGGCATTGATTTGAATTTTCGTAAGCTAAATTTTGCTTGGGTGTTTGTGTTTCTTGAAGCAAGGGTATTTAAATCTTGATAGAACTTTTATTCTTCATGTGAAGAAATTCTCAATGAGTTTACATTCTCTTTCCTACTTTCTATCTATACTGCATCAGACACCTAAAATGATGCTGGTAAGGGAAACAAGCATCTTCTTCACTTTATTGAGGTGGGAAGAGACAAACCTTGTGGGGGAAGAAAGGGCCTGGCTTTGATGATGTTTTCCCAGTCTTCTGGCTCAAGCCCTTCTCGAAATACATAATTTAAAGTTTTAGGGATGTTTCGAAGCATGACATCCATCCAAGGCGAGGAAGGGTGTGTCTGGTCTCTGCTTTGCCAATAGCTAATCAGAGGCCAGCATATCATGAAGGCACTGATGTTGGAAGAAGAACTTTATCTGTTCAAGTCTTACAGGGCATGTAAGAACTAGTCCACATTTTTGAGTAAAATCCCAGTTTCCCTTTGATAACATTGTGGGGACAAATGTGAAGCAGGGCTATTTTTGTAGAAGTAGAAACATTGTGAAAACTTGAGGCACATCACAGACGAGTTCCAGGACTTTTTTTTTTTTTTTTTGGTCAACAGCATTGCTGGAATTAAGTGTGTATAGACTGCCACCCTGCTATCCCCTCAGTTCAGCTGCCCGCGCAACTCACTGTGTTGACAGGAACAAGCAATTGTTTCAGTATCATCTGCTGAGCAGCGCTTCCTACAACTAACCTACCATACCAGTTAGGATATTTCCTTAGTCTGTGAATTTTGAGGCTGCTATACATTCTATTTTATTTTATCCAGAATGTCTCAAAATGAAATAAGTCATCACCCTGAAACTTCGCTTCTTGTTCTAGAAGCTCTATCTTCCTTTAGAAGCGAGTTTACAATGTGAAAAAATTCATATTGCCTTGGACAAAATAGATGGTTACTGAATTTCTCGGAGGGGTTTGCAAGTACTGGTTTTAACCTCCATTTTATTTAGGAATCTACTTTATTTCATACAGAGGAAAGGCAGGTGGATTAGGGTACTGGAATAGGAATGAAAAAAACCCCTGATTTTTCTCCTCTCAGATGTTGAAGGTTTGCTACAGTTGGTCTGCATATTCCAAGCATTTCTCTGTCCTTTATACATCTTTCACACTCTTAGAGAGGAGGCTGAGGCTTTCCTCATGCAAATGCAGAGCCGGAGGAGTGGAAATGCTAAGCAGCCCAGGGCCAGAGGCTGCGAGGTGGGAATTAGCTTCAGTCTTCACGCTTCCTGCTGTCGAATTTGACAAGAAGGACAGTTCTGCTCGCTCCTCTTAATGCGCTGACCCCACACAATCCCATAAAAAATTACTTCAGGACATTTTTATTTGACAATTTGATGATTATATGACTCTCAAAAGCAAATGATACCACTTTTCCTCCTCTCACATTTACGCTTCCGTGCAGTTTTTCAGTTTCATTAGTCAGCAGACTGTTCCTGAGTTCCTTCTGGGGGTAGGAGGGCCCTAGGGTTCTCTTTAGGAGGGAAAGAGGGGGGCTGAAACATGGGACTTGCTTAGATGAGATTTCGGGGGAAGGTAAGGCAGTCACTCTAGGACACTAAGCGGCCATTGGGGCCCTAGTTGATTAAATGCCATGTAAGTCACCTAGAGGCTGTACGTTACTGGGGCATCTTCAGAGGGAGGATTGATTGGCTGTGGCCTGGAGCTGTTGTGCTCTGGGACTCGGGCTGGTGTTAGAAGTAGCTGCAGAGTGGGATAAAACTATTAAAATGGGGCTTAGAGACCTTGGTTAATGCTCTAGACTAAACTTGAGTGAGTCACAGAATCACCCTGTGTCTCAGTTTCCTCATCTGTAAAATGGAACACTTGAACATAGCACTGGTGTCTCTCCAGAACTGAATGTAGTTATTTGGGTAAGTAGGACTCCTCGGGGTTCAGGCTTCATGACCACCAATGACCCCTGCTTTCCTGCTCATCACAGTGACATCAAGGGAATGTCACTTCAGTGATCAAACTGGGAACTATTGGGACTTTTCCTTGCTAGCAGACTCTTTCGATTGCTCCCTTGGCTTTTATACTTTGATAAAACAAGATGCTTTGTTGGAAAGGCCCGTAGGCAGGGAACAGAGGGCCGCCTTCGGACAAGAACAGGTGAGGACCTGAGGCCCTCAGTCCAACAGCCAACAAAGAACTGAGTGCTGCCGACACTCACTCAACCACTGAGTGGTCATGGAAGCAGATGGTACCTCAGCCCATCCTACAGGTGAGACTGCAGGTCCTGGGCCAACACCTGCACTGCAGCTGTGTGAGAGCCCGGGAAGCAGAGGACTCATGTCCAGGTTCCTGGCCTACGGAGACTGTGATGTAATAAGTGTGTGTTGTTTTAACATGCTGCATAATTGTAGTAATTTGATACTCAGCAATAGGTAATTACTAGTCATTAATGTAAAATATTGTTTGATATCACAAAATAATGTTTATTTATTCTAGAACTCTTACTATAATGCAGGTAACTTTTATTGTAATGAGCAAAGAGGGTATCTATAATGCTTTCTACTTAGAAATAATCCCTGTAAAAGTTTGATAAACCTTGTTAAAACCGTCCGACCGCATTCAGTGTACACATAGGGGCATGATTTTACTTCTCTATGCTTTTGATGCCTTCTGCTCTCCTTCAGGAATTTCTTAAAATTCCTGTTCCACTGGTGGTACTTTTGTAAGAAACATGGACTTTTTAGAAAATGAAGTTATATCACTGCTTAGGATGAAGGGTTGGTTGCAAGGCAGATCTTGGTGCTTTGTCCTGTGGTCTTGCTGGTGTTCACTTTTCCCAACTTGCCTCCCCCTTCGGATTGGTGGCGGGTGTTGTGCCAGCTTTGCCCCTGCCCCTTTCTCAGTTCAGACGGTGCGGTGCTCCAGTCACCGCTGTTCGCTCTTCTCTTTCTCTTCCCCTCTTCCATGGGAGCATTTTATTTTCAGACCTTTTCTGGTCTAAATCTGTGCCTTTGCTCCTGCTTGCCATCTGCCATAAGTGCATTTCCTCTGTGTTCATCTGACCGGCTCCTGCTCTGTCTCTCTGCCAGGCTCAGCTGACCCCATCTCCCAAGCTCAGAAACTATGGAAGTGTCTATCACAGTGTGTATCATGCTATTTTTATGGTAAAATTTTGAAATCATGAAGTGTACTATTGGAACTTTTTCAAGTATTATGAAAATGTAAAGGAAGTCCTTCCTGACTTTCCCCAGCCTCACTGTTGTCCCTTGAGGTAACACTATTAATAGTTTAGTGTGTTTTCTAGAACATTTTATCTGCATTTACAAACGTACATACAAATAATGGAATCTATCTAAGAATATGGTTCGACAGGTTTTTTTTTTTTTCTTTTCATTTCCTATCTCATGGGATGTCAGGGCTTGAAATCTAGCACATTCGTTTTAGCAATTGCTTTTTGTTAAGGAAAGATCAAGGAAAGAGCCCAACTTTCATGTCTGCAGGGTTCTTTAGAAATAAGTTAGAAAATCTTTGTTTAAGGCAGCAGCTTGTCTTATTTTTATTCTTATTTTATGTCCTTGAATAAAATATCTACACTGTTTTCTAGGAGCAATTTCAAGTGAAATTTAGTGATGACACTTCTTATACATGAGACTGACTTTCATGTCTGCAGGGTTCTGTAGAAATAAGTTAGAAAATCTTTGTTTAATGCAGTACCTTGTCTTATTTTTATTCTTCTTTTATGTCCTTGAATAAAATATCTCTGTTTTCTAGGAATAATTTCAAGCAAAACTTAGTAGCTGATGCTTCTTATATAATTTATCTATGTAGTCATTTATTTATATCATCACTCCTATCCCATCTTAATGCACACTTGTTGTCCTTGTGACCCTCGGTCACTTATCTCTAGAACCCATTTCTTAATTTTTTATATTTGAATGAAACCTTAGGATGTTTCAAGGATATTATGGAATTTAATTTTCGCAGTGACTCTGCAAGATAAGTAACATAAAATTATTTCCATTTTACAAGGAGAAAGTTGAGGCCCACAGAAAGTCGCTTAACTACAAACTGAGTTTTCTGTTGCTGAACCTGGACTGTGCCCATGCCCTCTCCCTTGCTCTCTCAGAACTCACCACTGCGACGTCCCGTCTGATGCGCTCCGAGTCCCTGCATCGTCGCCATTGGACACGCTAAAAACTAGCTGTTTAGTTTCCTCTGGATGACTTGACTCGCACTGAAATAGTCACACTATCAGTGGCTTGTTGTGCTGCTCCTCCCGGAGTCATTAGTGCAGGAGGCGGTGAATTAATCTAATGGAGGAGAATCACAGTAGAGAGTTTAGTTATTAAATATACTTTGTGGTACGCCCCAAACAATTTTACAAAGAAGGTCCTTTAAATCCATGTCTCTGAATGAAGCCATACCTATTGCTTATGTATTAGGAGGACACAGATAGCTCTACCAGACTTATTTTTTTTCATATTCTGCTTTATTTTTTCCACATTTCCCCCCCTATGATCCATTCCAGTCAATTTTTCAAATAACCTTGACAGGAAATTCAGACTTGCGTAGACTCTTTGAAAACTTTTCTTCAGAATACCTTATAAAGTTTTCGAGCTGTTGGTATTCATTTTTCAAAATAATGCTTCATGAAAACAACCAAGATATTTTCAGAAAGGAGACCACTGGGATCTCTTTACTATGCAAGTTCCACCTGACTCTAGAGATCTCACTTGAATTCTTGGAATTTGAGGTTTTTATTGCTAAAGGGTGATTGGGAAAACTAATAGCAATTTCCTCAAAGCACTTCGAGGTCTTCAGGGGCCACTTATTGTTTCAACAAGATATTATTCTCCTGGCGCAGGCTTATTATTAAACGTGTTTATGAAACACTGAGGCCCCAAGACTTGCCCTTTACAAAGAGTTTGCCTTCTCTTCTTCACATCTGCATGAAAACAAAAAGGGTATTGACACTGAACTCTCTGATCTTTATTAGGAAAGATGATTTAAAAAAAATAAGGAACTAGGCTGCATCTTTATCAGCCTGATTTTTTCACCCCTGCGGTGCTTTTCAGCACGTGTAGAAGGGTGGCCAGTGAGGGTAGGAGGAAAGTGCTGTTTCCTGGGGGGAGTGGAGGGAGGTCAGTAACATCTGACCTGTGAATAGGGAAAGGGAGCTGCCAGCAAGGTGATGGAGGGCCTGGGTGCGCTGATTAGTACATCAGGGGACACCAGGAAATAGCTTGTTTGGTTTGTTGTAAATGAGATTTAATGAATTTTGGAAAACACAAAAAGAGAACCTTGAAATTTCCTAGAGATAGAACTTCTAGTTTCCCCTGTGACCTCAGTGTGTGGCCCGATCATTCTTTATTTGTCTTACGATGATGATATTATTACTAATAGTAGAGATGGTCAATCAAAGAGTGTCCACAATGAGCCCCGCTCTGTGCTCAGCATGCCGCGTACAGACTGGTCCTACTCAGTCCCTCACATGTCCTTTGAGGTGGGCACTATGGGCCTCATTTTGCAGAGGAGGACACTGAGTCTCCGAGTGTTTGCAGCCTGTCCTGGGACGAAGAGGCAGTCAGTGCAAGAGTGTGAGCTAAGCCAGGCGGGTCTGGCTGCAGAGTCCCCTCCACAATTTATGTTCATCGGCTTTCCCTAACGTGTAGATTGAGCTGCAATGTTCTGAATAAGAAACACGAGTAATGGAACACTGAGGTTCTGATTGAGGCACCGTCCCTGGCATGCCAACACCAAATACTCCTTGCAGCATTAACAGTGTTACTAATCAAATAAATATTCCCAGGGACAGTAGTGTGACATTGCAATTTTTTTAATGCTACCAAACACTTAGTCAACCAGATAATGGACATCCACTCTGGGAGACCCAGTTACATGCTGTGCGCACTTGCTAGGGAAACAAGTTTCCTGCCAGGCCTCTGGAATGCTGTGATGAGACGGGGATCCTGAGGAGATGGAAAGAAGGTGAAAGGAGAGAAAAGGATGGAATGTTCGTCTTCACATTTGTGCTGCTGATGGAGTGAATATTCTAAAGTTGATTAGCATTGCACAAAACCAAGCAAACATATGGCAATTGTGCAGTTAATTTCACCCCATAACCACGGGAGGTCCTGCGTGACTCCCCAATCTTCTCCTGAACACCCTCCCGTTCACCACCTCAGTCCGTGTCTCTGCTCTTCCCTGTTTGTTTGCGTGCCCCAGGGGAAGGAATGTTGCACTGGAAGCAGCAGCCGTGAGCTGTGGCTCCAGGGCCACCTACCAGCTGTGTGGCCTTGGGAGAGGGCCTCTAGGTCTGTGGATTGCAAAGATGGCCACAGAGTCACCATTCTTTGCATTCACACGGCGTTGTCTACCCTCCCACGTGATTCTGGGCTTGACTGACCACGTGGTTTTCTTTGACAGCAGAGACTTGCAACCGCCCGCACATTTGCCTTGCCCTTTTGCTGCTCTTGAACTCTGTGGCTGCCATGTGAAGAACCCTGGGGCAGCCCACAGGATGAGGGGATATGTGTGGCCCAGTCTCCCTGCCACTGTGGCCAGACTTGTGAGTGAGGTCATCCCAGATCAGCCGGCTGCCAGCTGACTCACTAGTGAGTCCAGTTAAAATGAGGTGAGCTAACCAAAGACCACATTTGAGCTATGTAAATGGTTGTTTCTTTAAGTCACTAAGTTTTAGGGCGGCTTTTTATAGCAAAATATAACTCATACAAATGAAATTTTAAAAAGTAATAAATTAAACCATATCCACTGCCTACCCCCCATAGCATTGCAGGAAAGAGCACATGAGGTGAAGAAGTGAGGGCCAGGCTTCTGAGAAGTGTTTGTGTCTGATCAGAACAAATGAGCTGCTAATAGACTGCCCAATTCTAGGGTAGCAACAGCAGCAGTTAATAGAATAGTCAAATATTAAAAATCCTCCAAGTAAGACGCTTCATTTTTCACTTTAATTAAACACATTGAAACATCAGCTGTGTAGAGAAGAGAATTGACGAGAAGGAGGCAGAACAGTCCGAGGCATGGGCCGGCCGACAGCACCTGGGCTCTCTCCCGGAGGCTCTGGTCCTGGGCAGGGCAGCAGCCTGCATTCGTCACCGTTTTCACACTGTGGGCACAAACATATCGCCAATTGCTTGCTTTCTCTTTGAAATTAAACTTTCCCCGCTTATGTATACACTCACTCATGTTTCTGGATTCTACCTGTATATCATTCCCATGGGAATAGTTATGGAGTCTGTGATGAAAAACTTTTGAGAGCCAGATGTAGAGATGTGGAGAAAGATTTCTAGTCTGTGAGTCTGGGGCAATGCAAGGATGATAAGATCAGCAAATGAGAAGTATTCAAACTGGGAGTAAATACTTTCTCAGCTAAAAACTATAATTGACCCAATTGGCTCTGCAAGGAGTAAGTTTGTATATTTTGATTTCCATTTGTCTAGTAAAAAATATTTCTGAACCTGGTTATATTGTGAAATACAGCCCATGTAGAGGAAAGTGCACAGAACATGAAGGTACTGTTTATTGAAAAACTGTAAAGCAAGCACCCATGTAGCAACCACCACGCAGGTCAGAGAGGAGCCTTGACCGCACACCAGAGGTTCCTCCCCATTCACAGCCTCCCCTCTCACACCTACTGTTAACCACAGTCCTGACCTTGCTTAACTCTGAAGTTTTACCACCTCTGCAGAGCTCAACCACCTATGTGTGTATAGGGATACACTACAACACTACAACACTACTATAGGGAATACTAAACACTACAGTTTAGTTTTATTTGCCTTGAATTTTATATAAATGAAGTCATTCTGTATATATTCTTTTGCATCTTTTGCTTAATGCCATTACCTGCTTTGTGTAGATGTAGTTTATTCATTTTCATCAACAGGTAGTTTTCCATTATATGAGTTCACTAGGCAACTTCTTGTTGGTAGACACATTAGTGATTTCCAACTTTTAGATCACACAAGCAATGGTGCAATGACTGTTCTTGCACATGTCTTCTTGTGCATTTGCATGCAAGTTTTTCAAGAGGGTGTCCTTTCTGGGTCATAAGGTAACCATATCTACAAATTGAGTAGAAGAGGCACTGTGACCATTTTGCCTGCAACAAGCATTGTGAGGGTTCCCAGTGATCCATACCCTTGTCAGCACTTGATATTGTTAAACTTTTAATTTTTTGCCAATCTGGTGGGTGTGTAGTAGAATGGCTTTAATTTGCATTTTCTGATTATTAACATTTGTATATGTTTTATAGTCATTGGGTTTTTTAAAAAAGTTAAGTAAATCTTCAAGTCTTCTGTCCTTTTTATTCTGTTGCGTGTGTCATTTAAAAATGCTTTAAAAATTATTTATTTATTTATTTTTAGAGAGAAGGAACAGGAAAGAGAAAGAGAGAAACATCAATGTGTGGTTGCCTCTGTGTGTTCCCTTACTGGGGACCTGGCTGCAACCCACGCATGTGCCCTGACTGGGAATTGAACCAGTGACACTTTGGTTCACAGGCTGGTACTCAATCCACTGAGCCACACCAACCAGGGCCTAAAAATGCTTTTTAAGTTTTTTTTAAAACATGTTTTGGATATAAATGTTTGTCTTGTTTTACATGTTACAATAGCTTTTCCCACTCTTGTTTTTTTCTAAAAATTCTATTAACATGTTTTTTGATGAATGATAAGTTCTTAATTTTAATACAATGAAATATTTAAATTATTTTCTGGTTGATTTTTATGTCTAATTTAAGAAAACTTTTTCTACCCTGAAGCCACAAAGATAGTCTCCTGTATCAGCTTCTTGAATCCTTACAGCTTTGTTTTCCATATTAAATGTATTGATTCTTTTATGTGTAAAAGATAAAGGTGCAATTTTATAATTTTCCGTATGGATAGGTACTTGTTCCAGAACATTAATCGAAAGGAACATACTTTCTCCTATAACTAAGATGCTATAACACTGCCTCCTTATTCTTTTTCCATTGGTTCACTTGTCTATCTGGGCACTAATGCCACATTCTCTTAATTATTATGGCTTTATAATAAGTCTTGATAGCTGGTAGAACAAGTCTTCATACCTTGTTCATCCTCAAAAAAGTCTTAGGTATTCCTGAGATTTTCCAGTCCCATGAAAATCTTAGGATGAGCCTGTGAAGTTCTGCTTGTACTTATAAATTTTTTGCTGCTGGTATATGGAAATATTAACACATTCACTTTTATATATTGAGTTTATGAATTTTGACAGGGAACTGCCACGATCAGACGTGTTCCGTGGAGACACCTGTAGAGGTAATATTGAACAATAGGTGAGAAGGGGAGCAGATAGACAAGTTTGGAATCTGCTGCAGTCGTGCAGGAGAAAGATGAAGAGCACCTGCGTTCAGGGCCATGGGAACAGCAGTGGAGGCAGGAGCTGGTTTAAGAGCAGTTTAGAAGGCAGTTGGGAAGAATGTCAAGTCATTGCTTCAAAATGTTGTAAGGAAAGAGGCGTTGGGGGAGAAAGATTAAATGAATATACCAGAGAGAAAACAGTGAATGGATAGAAACATCTTCAAAACATAGTACCCACAGGCTACGTGGAAACTTTTATAATAATGAAGTTTCACAAAGTTAAATCAGAATTGTAGAGAACTTTAAAAGAACAGGAGACTTGCAGTTGATATGAAACTGGTGGTTGATGATAAATATATTAACATAGAAATTATGCATGCTCCATTTTGTTTAATACTATTTTTCAGTTTTTGACATTCCTACCAATAGGTTTTCCCATTTCTACATTTGATTTGTTTATAGCATCATAAATCTTATTGAAAATGTATTCAAATATTTTTCAATTGATAGTATCATCCAGAGTTTGACTCAACCAGTGTTTTCTAATGAACTCTCTTCTTTTTTCTCCTATACTGAAATTTTGTTTCTGAAGTGTTCTTTAACACACAACTACACTAGTTGCTTCAAATTTATATTTGGTCCTGTTCCTGTTAAGAGATTACTAAGATACATAATAGTTTGTGACTGCCAGTTGATTATAAGAGAAATTTCACTTGCTTTGAAATGTACAAATCTTTAATGTTGTGAGCGCACAACTAGATATTTCACAATCAAGAGCAGACCTTTGACTTCTATTTCTTGGCCTTTTGAGTTTTCAGTTTGGAAAGAAAGGGGTTCTCTGGAGCATGACAAAGTTGATTTAACGGTATTTGCAACTGGGTGTTATTTCATCTGTCAAAAACTAATTTAACCATAGGTGCTCTCTTCTTAGCTTGGGACTTTCGGGCATAGGGTTGTAAATTCTAATTTAAGGTCTGTGGCATGGCAAATATGGAAAAAAAAAACCTCTCAGATAATTGCTCAGGAGATATAGATTAGGAGGCTGCAGGACCAGTAACTAAGACATTTCTGAATTCAAGGAATTATAACCTGATTTTCAAAAGTAATAGCGGTGTTTGCTAATGAGAGGAGAGAAAAAGAGAAATGATGGGATGTAGGAATCAATGCAACTCAGAATGCAGGTGTACTAGAACTTCGTGCGTGGAAGAAGCGGGGCTGAGAAAGGTTATTTTAACTTTTCAGCTGTTAACTCTTCAGAGTGAAACATCGCATTTCTGAAACAACCTTGACAGGATGCCAGAGAAGAAGGAAACAGGCCCTGAGGGCTCCCTAAGAATGTGTGGCATGTTAATAGAATGCTTACCTAGTGTGAAGGCGTGTCATCGGGATGTTGGATGTAGTGAAAGGGTTACAGTGCCTTGCACTCAAAGCTCAGTCACGTTTTGGGGTATGTCGTTCATCTCTGTGTTCTGCCTTCCATAGAACATGGTTTGCTAAGTACCTGTAACTCATCCCATACTGTTCACTCGGCAGTGGATCAAAGGAAACTTGTTGGTCAGCTGAGATCTGGTTTTGGATCAATTGCAGACCCCTGTTGTTCTGTGTAAGTTACTCTCTCAGGCCACTTTTCAGCTTTCATGAAGTGGGTGTTTCCAAACAGTGAGCCAGTTACACATTGCCTCAGGAACGTGGTATTAGGAGTGGAGTGCGGTCTCCCTAGCTCCCAAGTGGAGATTCTGTGGCAGTCTGGGTCTAATTAAAGAGAAAACACAGAGTAGGTTAAACAGGGAGTTGAATGGGATTAGACAAAGAACATGTGTGCAGAACCCATAGACCCAGACAACAGTGCAGTGATGGAGGGAAGGGGGGGCATGCTGGGTGGGCAAAGGTGGGGATGGGGACATCTGTAATAGTGTCTACAATAACAATAAAGTTAAAAAAAGAGTAGCATTAAAACAATAAACAAAATAATCTTAAAAAGAATTCTTAACTCTAACAGGAGAGTGACTCTAAGATGTGGAGAAACTGTCTAGCACTTTAGGGCGGGGGGAGAACACCCACGGAAGGACACATTTGGAAGAGTTCAGACGTCTTGGATGAACTGTGCTTCAGCCACCCAATAGCGGAGAAGTGTTGCAGGGAAACACTGGGCAGCCCTCCGGAATGCAGGTGAGAGCGGGTGATCCGCTGCAGGTAGGGCGGGCAGTGGGAGTGAGAATGCCACTGTGGCCAGAGGCCTTCAGCGTGCAAAATGCCCTGCGAGGTGAGGTGCAAAGGGAGGTAAGGTTTTTCAGATGGATGAGCACACGTTATCACCAGGTCGACGCCGCAGGGTTGCAGAGGGAGGGTGTTCTGGTCCTGAGACTTGTGCAGCTCCACCCGCGCGGTGAACCTGTCTTTCCTACCTGTACTGGGAATTGTCAGAAGCCTCGTTCTTGCAATGTCCCTTTAACGCCCTCTGCTGGGAAAGCTTAACATCACATGCACATTCATAAAGTAATTTAAGAAAGACATTCATAAAGAAGACATTCATAAAGTAATTTAGGGTTTAACATAAAGCATTGTATTCAAGGATGAGTTTGGACTTATGAGACAATAAATTTAAAACGAGCACAGGATCCAAGAACAGTGAAGAGGGCCAGTGTCAGGAATACAGGGAAGACTGGTGATTCTTTTCAGTCTGTGAAAGGAGAGAGCCCTTACAGGGGAGTCCAACCGTTCAGCATCTCTGGGCCACACTAGAAGAAGAGTTGTCTTGGGCCACACGTTAAGTACACAAGCACTGATGAAAACGGATGAGCAAAAAAAATGTTTTAAGTAAATTTACGTTTTGTGTTGGGCTGCATTCATAGCCATTCTGGGCCGCATGCCACGGGTTGGACACCCTGCAAGAGAATGCTAGCAAACATTCTCCCCCTCGTTGACAAAAAAAAGACCCAAGCATTTTGACTAAATAATAATCTGAATAATCTGAATAATCCTTCAGATTATTCTGCCATATGAATTTGTGTATGACTAAATAAAGTCAAGCAATTTTTATCTGTATATTTAAAAATACCGGTAAATGCAAACCTCAGGGACAGTCATATTCAAATCAGCATGTCCAAATAGCCAAAAGCACTAAAAACATTGTCTGGGAAACAGTAAAGGGGATGTAATTCATAAACCCAGGGAATACTTCTCATGTTCCTTTTCCATTCTTCACGATTCCCTTTCATATCATTTCACGTTGGAGCCTCTCATTGCTGACTCTCCACCCCCAGCACACAGCAAAAAGATCACAAGATCAGTATCTTTTTCTCTGAAGCCCTCATAGTACTCCCCTCCCCTCTTGCTCTTTTTCTCTTCTTGCTTTCCCAGCTCTGGCTCTTTTTTAGTCTCTTCTAGTTACTTTTTCTTTTCTCTTTAGGTCCTTCCTTCTCTTTTGTATTCTCAGCTTCAGTTGCTGTCTGCCCATTTTCTAGCTCAACCTGGAGAGAGTCCTTGAACTAGTTCATCAGAAAATCTCCTCAGAAGTCAGGGGTGGGAGGGGGGCAGGAGGGGAGACAGAGCGACTTCTCACTCTCTTCACCGGGATGGGTGGGAAGGTTGGAGACATTAACATACTGTAAATCCTGTCCCCTTCCTCCTTCCTCCTCTTCATCAATCTTTGTTGACTCCTGCAAGGAGATACTCAATATTCAATATTTAAATGTTCCCTGGATTTCCTTGAATTTGCACCCTAAGCCACCCTATTCTTTCTCTTAACTGGGCTGTACATGATTTCTCTTTGTTCCTTGGAAAGTGCAGCCAAGTGAAATGTGAGCGCGTGCACGCATACGCACATTCACACACCGTTCTTCCTTCTAGAAAACGATCATTAGTGTCAGCGTTTATACTCTGCCCTCCAGTGTCTGCTCCTTCTAATTTGTAAAAAATCAGGTTCCCTGAGTAACCCTACTCACAGTTGCATGTTCTTTTTACATGTTGTCTACATAAGCAAGCAACTGCAGGCCTGTGGGTGTGGCCCGGGGAGGGCCCCGGGGTCCCACGTGTGTGCGGGTCTGCTACATTGCAACCCCCTTAGGAGTCACAAGACTCCATGCTGAACTGGCAGGAGGCTTTCCCCACAAACCAGGAAAACAGAGTCGCTGGGGTTTAAACACATTTTAGTTCATTATTCTTTTAAGAAGTTTATAGGGTTTCATTGTGCAATAGAAATCAGCCAGGATTCCCTTTCTAAATGTGGTAGTTTTTATGAAATATTACAGCTTTTCTCCCCTTCTGGACACACAGTACATTGTGCTTCCTGTGTGGATTAGGAGACTGACATTTCCAAGCCAGAGAATTCAGCTGCCAGGGCTAACCTCAAAAGAATGCTCTTCCTTCTCTGGCAAGGTAACGTCACATTCCAGATGGCGGTAGCTCCATTAGCCAGGCCTTGAGTGTGGGAAGATATTAAAGCAGAAAATTTGGTCACTCTGTGATGGGTTCGTCACAAAAATGAGAAATAAGCTTTTGTTGCCTCAAAGCACTAAGTTCCAGGGGTTGTTTGTTACTTAGCACAGCCCAACTCATCCTGACCAATTCCCTAAACAGGAATGATTCTCCTTGTCTTAATGATAACACATATTTTTAATTTATTTTTATCTTGGATAAGTATCTTAACTAACTGTAGAATGTCAGAGATGGTGTGTAAACCTCCCCATCTGGTGATGTTTCATCATTTTTTTGGAAGAAACATTTGTGGAATTATATAAATGAAATTATTTTTCTAGCAGGGATCCCCATTCATAGGCCATGTCCCTAATGTGTTAAAATTATTGTGAAGAGAGAGCTTTATGTATTTAATGTATATCAATGAAAAGCTCTCTGATTTTCCATGTTCACTTCCAGGTGATTTCCTTTATTTGTTCTCATTCACTTTTTCATTCATATATTTATTCATTTATGTTTTTGTTCAATAAACTGTGTGGCATGCCAGGCATTGGGCTAAACTGGGAAATCAGTATAATACGGTCCTATCACTATTCTTACATTGTTACCCTACTCATTTCCTGTTTTGAAAGACTAGAATAGTCCGAAAGTAAAACAGGATGTCATTGCTAAATAATTTGCATTTAAATGTATACAAATTCTCATGCATAATGAACAGGCTTAAAGCTGCTCCAAGTCATTAACAGAGAGGCACTCTCTCATCAAAGATATGGTAAGTCAGTGTGCTGGAGTAGACAGGGAACTTCTGGTTGGTTCCTCCCGCCCTTCTCCCTTACAAATTTATGGCAGCTAAATGAAGTATTCTGTACATGTAATGCTAGTTTTTATGGGTATTGGGTATCATTGAAATAACCGATCTGGGATAGGACAGAAATTTGGTAAACTGTGGCGGTGAACGACTTAGTGTTCTAAATTTGTGTCCTTTGCACATTTCCCCAGACGTAATGGTACTTCAGAAGTGTCACACTTCGGTGGAGCAAGGGCGACCTCCAGTGGTTGAACTTAGTCGCTTCAGGGGTACTTGGCTCTCCTGGGATATCTTGCTAGTGTCTGATGTATTGCTGCTGGAGAGCTTCCCACCAGTGAGAATTGAATTCGGGTTAAAACTACTGCAGATGATGTATACCAAGATAAAAACTATGAATTAAAGAAAAACAACACACACAAAATATCAGAGCCCTCACAGGTTGGGCCCAACTAGAGAAGAATGTAGAGAAGAAAATGTACGGCTGAGCCTCGAACGACTTGGGTTTGTACTGTAAGGGTCCATTTACACGCGGATTTTTTTTTTTTTTAAATAAATACAGCCAGACCTTTCCATCTGCGGATTCCATCAACTACAGCTAGAAAACAACATTTTCCATCCACGTTTGGAAATCTGCGGTTAGCGATGTGAAAACACTGGGTTTGATCCTAGGTTGGCTGAATCTGCCGATGTGAAACCAGCAATGCAAAGCGCCAATTGTAGAGTCAAATTATATGCGCATTACTGACCGAGCGGGGTTGGCACCCTGACTTCCTGTGCTTTAGGGGCCAATATATCAGAGAAGGTTTGCTGTGTGGGTGATGATTTTACAACGCAGGCAGTGAGTTGGTGAGATTGAGGACATGATAGGAAGTCTCTCCCCCAAACATGCCTTCTGGGCTGGTTTTCAGGTAAGTGCCTCTATTCAGGCTGACTTACATCTTTGATGAGACTGTGTATCTGTCTCTATGTCTGTATATCTATATCCCTGCCCCCCATCTCATGATAAGCCTAAAATTTCAGAAGTGTGGCAGAGTATATTTTAAACGTACATCATATCTCAGTGTCATATTAGCATCTGGGGAGAAAACATTCTATAACACTATGTTGAAATATTTAAATACGAAATTAAAACATTAATATTCTGCTCTGTTTGCCACCAGGGATGGTCTTGGTTTTCCCACTGAGGTTTTGAAGAGTTTTTATCTCATATTCCTGCCAGCACTTCACATTAACAGTCGTTGGGAGCACAGCCGGCTGGACTAGGACCTAAGGCATGCGGCAGCGAAAGAGTCTGTTAGGTTGATGTCAGTTCTGTCCCTCAACACTAACATGATAAGCCTGATATATACCACTAAATTTGGCTCCTGCCAACATATATAGGTGGGAAAGGAGGTATAATGGGCATGTTGTTTTCTACCTATTTTTTGCTTAATAAGTCTATAAGGAAACAGTTTAAAAAATATTTTATTTACCTATTTTTAAAGAGAGGGGAAGGGAGATGGAAAGAGGGAGAGAAACATCAATTGGTTGCTTCTCATTCATGCCTGGACTGGGACTAAACCCACAACCCAGGCATTTGCCCTGACTGGGACTTGAACCAGCGACCTTTTGCCTTGCAGGATGATGCCCAACCAACTGAGCCGCATTAGTCAGGGCAAAGAAGCAGTTTTGATCATGGAGAATGAGCAGAATGGGGAGGGGAAAAAAAAGACAGCTTTGGCAGAGCAAATGTGGTATTATTCCTCTGGGGGTTGGCATTTTGTAGAAGCCAAGTAGAATTGTTCATTTTTCAATGTAAGTAATATTTGCCATGCATTAAAATGAGATTTAAATATATCAGAGAGATCAAAGGTTAGCTGAGAGGTCATGGGCCTCTTTGAGAGCTATGGATGCACATGGAGAATGACATCAACGGAGAGCCACAGACAAACACAAGAATTCGAAGTAATCTTTGGCTTGCTGTTTAGAGAAAGTCATTTGAACACACACACATACAAGTGCATTCATCAACCATCTACTCTAAAATCAAGGAGCAGGAACATAAACCTTTCACCAATATATCTAATAAGTGCTAAAAAACACATTTCGATCCTCTGTGGGTACCACTTAAAGGCGAGCAAGAACTTCAGAAATGAAGAGAAGGTACAGGCTCAGTGATATCTAATGATGCTCTCATTCCAGTTAGTTGGACTTGGAACACAAGCATTACTGAGTACCAGTGCAGTTGGACGTGATGGCTTTCTCATTGAACTTGTTCATAGTTTTTAACCAATATTCTTAAGATCAGAGGCTCCAGGGCCATCATCACCCATGGAGGGCTTTTTGGGACACACTGACTGATATAGTAGCACCATATCATTAGGCACTTGCTAAGGGTGGTTGAACTCAAGATGAGAACTGGGCCAAGTGAATGAGCTGAAGATCCCTCCTAACCCCCTTCCAGACCTGCATCCACCCCATCCCCATCCAGACTACCCAGTGGAAAAGTCTTAATGTTTTTAATGTTCCAGTAACATCACTGCCACTTTTGTGATGAACTGGCAGATTATTTATACTGTAGAATCATGAAAGTTAATAATGGTGTACTTCTTTGTTTACTGTGTTATGTTAAAGCACTGTGAGTAGCTTCAGAAGTCTTTAATATGCTGGGCTCTTCCGGTGCCAATATTATCTGCATGCATTACAGATAGTTAGTGACAAGTATGCGCCAGGCATTTTGGTAGCTATCAGATCAATTTGTGAGCAAACACATACATAAACATTCCCACCTCCGTTCCTTCCCTTGTGCTAGGCGGCCTTCCATCTTTCTCACAGTATTTGTCCTCCCTGAACTCCAAGGCCAAGCTTAAGTCTCCTGCCCTATGAAGCTTTTATTCACTACTGCTTCCTAGAACATGTTCTCTTCCACATATTTGATATTTAATGATATCCTGTCTGAGCTTCCTCTGTTTCTCCTACTTCACCTAGCACAATGCCGGCCAATTAAATGGCTCAACGACTACTGCTGATTGATTGCTTTCTTCTCTACACCATCTTGTTATTATAGACAAATGAGACAATAAAAAAGAACGTGCTGTAGACACACACAGATTAAAAAAAATGCAGTTAAAAATCTGGTACCTGGTAAGAACATTGTGATCTGAAGCAGGAAAGGAAAAAATAGCTTGCTTGTCAAAGCAAAGTAACAAAGGTTCTTTAAGCTGCTATAATTTTGTAAGAGAAATCATGGTCGTCTCCAATTTTGTTTGAAAATTCTGTGTTTGTGCCTGAACTGTGTTTAGTTTAGCTGCGGCCTCTGTGTCTGAGAGTAGAGAGCATCTCTCAGCCTTACTTTTTGTTGTTTGACTCTTTTCCTAAATAACTGCTGCATGCAAATGATTTTTTTTTGTGCCCAAAGCAATAAGGAGATGCTTTAAAAAAGGATGCCCCTGCCAAAAGAATTCTGGTTGGCTGTCTGTCACACAAATTAATTTCTCTAAAAATGGACTATTTTCTCATTTGTTCTAATGGTGCTCAGAGCAGGTAGCTGTGATTTTTTTTTTTTTTTTTTTTTTTTTTTTTTTTTTTGCTGGGTCTTGGGCTCCTTGGCCATCTGAGCATTTTATTTTGTTCTGGACCATTACAGAGTGGAGTTGATAATGTTCCATCATTATGCAATCATGCAGAGGATGAATTTCTCTTTCAGACAAATGCAGTTACAAGACTATTATTCTTTCCCCACTTTCTTCCCCAACTAATGGATCATTTAAAAGCCATAGGGGTATAGCCTCTTAAAAATCTCCAAGAAACAGTTTTAACAGCCATAGTATATTCTTGTCTAATTTATAACCGAAATATAAAACAAGACACAGAAATCTTGGAGGAAAAGTGTCAAGTTAATGATCCCTTCCTCGTTCTTCCCCAGGGTGTGGTTCCACCTAGCATTCGAGGAGGCTCACCTCTGGTGTTAGGGAGAAGAGTGCTGCTTCTGGGTTGGGTTTACAATCGTTAAGTCCAGAAAGATAAGCCTACCTGCTTGAATCAGGATGAGTAAGTTACTGCAGTTGTCAGAGTTGTCCATTTGTGCTTAAGCCAAGTGAATAATAATGACTCAATGTAATTAAAAAAGACTGGCTGTTTCATTATTTTCTGAATGAAATGAGTCACTCTCAGGATAATATGTAACATTCATATTCATCGGTTTTGAACTTAGTGTGTTTTGAGAAAAGTTTAAAATAGCATTTTTTATAATGCCTTGTAAATACCACATTCAATGCTTAGTATATTTCCCAAGTCAGGAATTTTCTCCTGATGAACATGTAACTTGTCAGAAAGCAGTTATAAATAGGGATGCGGCTAAGAGCAAGTATGCGGGAGTCAGACAGGTAGAATTTGCCCCTTACCACCTGCGTGGATCTAGGGAAACTGTTCACTCTCGGCTGTGGGCTGAATGATGATCCCCCCCAAAATATGTCTGTCCTATAACTTAACACCCTGAATCTGTGAATGTGACTTTATTTGGAAAAGGAGTCTATGGAATCAGAATGGAAATAAATGAAATCGAGTCTAAAAAAAACAATACAAAAGACCAATGAAACCAAGGGCTGGTTCTTTGAAAAGACAAACAAAATCGATAAACCTGAAAAAAAGAGAGAGGGTCAAATAAATAAAATCAGAAATACAAGAGGGGAAGTAACAACTGACACCACAGAAATAAAAAGAATTATAAGAAAACACCACGAACAATGACATGCCATCAAATTGGACAATCTGGAAGAAGTGGATAAATTCCTAGAAACGTACAATCTTCCAAGACTGAATCAGAAATCTGAACAGACCAATAACTACTAATGAAATTTAATCAGTGATCAAAAAACTCTGAACAAACAACAGTCCTGGACTAGATGACATCACAGGTGAATTTTATCAAACATTCAAAGAAGAATTAACACCTATTGTTCTCAAAGTTTTCCAAAAAATTGAAGAGAAGGGAAAGCTCCTGAGCTCATTTCACGAGGCCAGCTTTACCCTGATACCGAAATCAACAAAGACATCACAAGAAAAGAAAATCACAGGCCAATATCTCTGATGAACGTAGATGTAAAAATCCTCAACAAAATGTATCAAACCAGATCCCACAATACATTAAAAAGATTATACACCACGATCCAGTGGGATATATTCCTGGATGTGGGTTGGTTTAATACCCACGTATCAAACATGATACATCACATAAACAAAATGAAGCATAAAAATCACACAATCATATCAATTGATGCAGAAAAAGCATTTGACTATACCGATGATATATTACAGAATTGTACCCCTGAAACCTATATAATTTTATTAACCAATGTCACCCCAATAAATTCAATTAAAAAACCATAAAAAACACATTTGATGAAATCCAACATCTATTTATGTTAAAAACTCCCAGCAAAGCGGGAATAGAGGAAACATACTTCAACATGATGAAGCCCATATTTGACAAGTCCACAGCTAACATTATACTCATTTTTGTTTCCTTTTAGTGTGTAATCAGATAGCTTGTGGTTCTTTCTGGTGACAATTTTATTTTATTTTTTATTTGTTTAATTATATTTTATTGATTATGCTATTACAGTTGCCCCAGTTTTCCCCCTTTGCCCTTCTCCACCTGGTACCCCTATTCTCTTCATCAATCCCTCCAGTTCATGTCCATGGGTAGTGCATATATATTCTTTGGCTTCTCCATTTCCTATACTGTTCTTAACAGCCCCCTGTGTTTTGTACCTACCAATTTGCACTTCTTAATCCGTCCACCTTTTCCCCCTCTCTCCCCTTCCTCCTCCCAGCTGGTAACCCTCCAAATGATCTCTGTATCTAGGATTCTGTTCCTGTTCTACTTGTTTGCTTAGTTTTTTAGCGTCAGTTGTTGATACCTATGCATTTATTGCCATCTTAATGTTCATAGTTTTGATTTTTTTTTCTTATATAATTCCCTTTAGCATTTCATATAATAGCTTGGTAATGATGAAGTCCTTTAGTTTTATCTTGTCTGGGAAGCACTTTATCTGCCCTTCAATTCTAAATGATATGTTTGCTGGATAGAGTAATCTAGATTGTAGGTCCTTGCTTTTCATCACTTTGAGTACTTCTTGCCTGTCCTGTCTAGCCTACAAAGTTTCTTTTGAGAAATCAGCTGGCAGTATATGGGAGCTCCTTTGTATGTAATTGTCTGCTTTTCTCTTGCTGCTTTTAAGATTCTCTCTTACCTTTAACTTTGGCATTTTAATTATGATGTGTCTTGGTGTATTACTCTTCGGGTACATCTCGTTTGGGACTCTGTGCTTCCTGGACTTGTATGTCTATTTCCTTTACCAAATTAGGGAAGTTTTCTTTCATTATTTTTTAAAATATGTTTTCAATTTCTTGCTCCTCCTCTTCTCCTTCTGGCACCCCTATGAGTCAGATGTTAGTATGTTTGGAGAGATCCCAGAGGTTCCTTAGCTTATCCTTGTATATTTGAATTCTTTTTTCTTCTTGCTGTTCTGATTGAATGCTTTTTCTCCCTTATGTTCCAAATCATTGATTTGATTCTCGACTTTATTCCCTCCACTATTGGTTCCCTGTAGATTTTTTAAACTTCACTTAATGTAACCTTCATTTCTGCCTGGGTCTTTTTTATGCTGTTGAAGGACCCAGTGATTTCTTTGAGCATCCTGATAACCAGTATTTTGAACTGTGCATCTGATAGGTTGCTTATCTCCATTTCGTTTAGTTCTTTCTCTGGAGTTTTGTTTTGTTCTTTTATTTGGGCCATATGTCTTTGTTTCCTCATTTTGGCAGCCTCCCTGTGTTTGTTTCTGTGTATTAGGTAGAGCTGTTTGACCCCCTGTCTTAGTAGCATGGCCTATTGTAGAAAAGCACAACTCTAAGTTGTATGGGGTGGAGGTTTAGGTAATCATCAGGGTGGAGCAACTTGTGTCCACCACTCTGTGGCTCTGTGTGGGGGAGGGCTAGGAGAGGGGACAATGCCGTTGACTGGCCTCTGGAGTTTTGCCTGGGAGGAAGCTATTTCCCTGCACTTGCTCTGTTGCCAGTGAGCTCAATTTCTCCATGCATGCCATTGGTGTCCTTCCAGCTGTTGCCCTGGTGCTGAATCCCAGAAGGTGTGATTCTGGGTAAATCCTAAGTCTGTTGTGAGCCCTTTAAGAAGATTTTCCTGAGAATCCTGCGTTTCTTCCACTGCCCAACCGCCCACTGGTTTTTACAGCCTGAAGTTATGGGGACTTATCTTCCTGGTGCTGGAACCCCAGCTGGGTGTTCTAGTCTGGGACTGGGATCCCTTGCTCCCAATGTATCCCTTTGGATTTTTATCCATCACATGTGAGTGTGGGACCACCCATTCTATGTCTTTGCGCTTCTCCATTCCACTCCGTGTCTTTGCGCCTCTCCAGCGCTCCTTGCCTCTTCACCCATCTCCACACCTTCTACCCATCTGGATGAATGTGGCTTCTTTAAATCCTTGTTTGTCAGATTTCCATACAACTCGGTTTTCTGACAGTTCTGGGTGATATTTGTTTTGTAGTCTAGTTGTTTTTTTTTCTGTAGTTGTGAGAGGAGGTGAAGCGTGTTTACCTATGCTTCCATCTTGACTGGCAGTCCTCTGGTGACAGTTTCATATGCCACAGGTATCTTAGTCACCTGTCAGAGGCATCAAAACAAAATAGGAGGTCAAAATAGCGGGGCACATTTATTGCCAGGCACTGTGCCTAACCTGTACATGGATTACCTCATTTAATCTTCACCACTACCCTCAAAGAGGGCACTATTGTTTCTCCTATTTCCCGATGAGGAAGAGATGGTACTTTCAGCTTTGATAGCTTGCACTGAACCACACACCCCTTTGGTCTTATAATTCAATGTGTGATTCAATGTGGCAATTGCTTTTCTTTATATTTACTTCTTAAAATAAAAAGGGTCTATAATTACTGTCACCTGACAGTAATTTTGGGGTCAGGGGTTTGTATTAGGACCCAAACAAATCAGCTAAACTCATCTTCACATCAGAAGACCCCCCTCTGAAAGTAAAAAGGGCTTTGGAGTATCAGTTACTAGAAAGAAGCGTGACTCCACCTACGCAGATGCTCAGGTTGGGAATCACATTTTGGGGGGAACATGTGAATGCTTTTTACATTATTTCTGAAGCCTTATGCAAAAGTGAATCAGAAATCATGAGTTATGGTTTCACTATTGTGAATGATGAATGGTGTGATTATGGGAAAATTATTGAATAGTCTAGCATTTCAGTTTCCAAAACATTCTAGAAGTAACAACATGGCCTATTGTAGAATGTTTCTGGCCATGATTTGTTATTTAGACTTGTCTCATGGGTCAACTTGAAATATTTCCAACTGCCTATGTGAATATCTTACTGACATCTTACACCTACCTTATTCAAATCCAGGTTTCCACTTCTTCCAAGACACACCACCTATGCTCTGCTGGTTTAGGGTAGGGAGTCATCATTGCCTTCTCTTTGTGTGGGAGATGCTGTGGGTTTTCTTGCCTCCTGTCAGCCTCCATGTTTGGAATGCCTTGATAATAGCCCACCCTCCAAACCGTCTCCCTGTTAAAATCCTGCCGTCTGAAATGGCGAGTCTCCCATTAAAACTTCTAAGCCTTAGACTCATTTTTCCTTTCTCTTGTACAAGTACTTCACATTTCTGTGAATCATTACTGCTTTGTGCTGTTTTCTATCACGCCTTTAGCTTTTCTACCTCCACTTTATCCCTTACCCTGTTCTCTCCCCACTTTTCAAAATTACACCTATTTTTAAAGACCCCTTTCAAATGCTACGTTTTTATTTCTGTACACATTTTCTGATCTTCTGAAGAGAATGCAATGTCTCCTTCCTTTAGGATCTAGCACTAAAACTGAGTATTGCTGATAATAGTAATTGCTAATGTAGATTGTTTGTAACGTCAGTATTAAGAACTTGTGTGTATTCATTCATTTAATCCCTACACAAAACTTGTGATACACACTTGATTGCTGCCCCGGTTTTCCAGATGAGGACAGGGAGCCAGCACCAGATCCCACCACCCGCCACGCTCCCAGGGTTGACAGCTGGAGGGTCAGGATGACAACCACCGGCAGGCAGGCTTCGGTGCCACTGCCCTCCCTGTCCTTGTAATGGTATTCGCAAACACCCCCCCTTCTTCTGGATGGTCAGTTCTAAGAAATAATCCTCCCTTTCGCATCTTTGTGTCCCCCCTGGATCTTCATATGGTAAGGGTCTAACAGATGTTTGTTGAATTAAATGAAATTTCCTTTAATGGCAATTCTAGTAGCTCTTGTGTAAGGGGGACAAATAAAAACATTCCAGGTATTTGCAACAGGCAAAAAAAAGTCCCTGAAAACATAGAATTCATATTGTCCAAAAAAGAGTTACTTCTTCCACCTAATGCTCTGTCTTTCCTGTCACCCTGCCTCCCTCCCATGTGCCGCCTTACTCTTTGGGAAAGTGTAATCCTACATAGTGAAGTGAAGCAAAATATTAGCAGGGAAGACAATGTTTTCTATTCTCTCTCTGCTTTTCATTGTCTTCTTTTACAGCAGAGGCAGTTGCCTAGGTCTGATCCCACCCAGTTACTCAGGCTGATTGTCCTTACAAACATAATTGTGTTTTGCATAAAAGAACGTCAGATAGTTATTTCATATTCTTATGTGATAAACAGACTTGATCTTTGGCAGGTATTCCTCCCCAGCCCTCCCAAATTTCAACTCTCCTTAATAAGGGGCCGAGCTGTACTTAGCAGCCTTAAATTCCCTGCTGGTCTTTACCATCTGGCACATTTTCTTGGAACTTGTGACATAGATTTTTGGATGTCAAAGCAGGAAAACTTCTTGCTAGAGAGGCACTTCAGATGTCAATCATCATTAAAATAAAGAGCTAGAGTGACTTCAGTCAATTCCCACAAGTGGAGGAACTCCTGCCAATCAAGGCTGGTGGATGTCATTAGCGTGGTGACAGGCAGGACAGCTGCTGATGCGGGTCCACCCGCACGGAGGTGAGTCCCCGTCAGGCTCTCATCTTCTCTGTGACCTTTAACTTTGGGCCTGAGCCATTTAAAAAGTTCTATTGAATTCCTGTATTAGAAGACTACTTATGGATTCATAGTCAATCTTCTAATACCATTGTCATTATCAGAGAAATAGCTCAAACACACGGCATAGCCAAACGTCTATAATGGTGTTTTAATCGCAGCCATTTCCCACTCAAAAGCTAGTCATGAAGGAAATCATTTTCACATCTCCCAGAGTATGATTAAAAAGTATACCCATCCCTGAAGAGCAGCTACAACCATCTTACTTCTCACTGAGAACCTCCTGTGTGAGATCTCCACTCGGTGACACAGGGGACCACTGATCAGTATAATTCATGTGGGCCCCTGACTTCCAGGGAATATAATCTTGCTGAGGGGTTAAGAGGTGTATTGGAATATAACTATAAATCAGCAAGTGATAATTTTGGAGGTTTGAAATGATAGAGTAATTGTTTTGGTTCACAAACTTTTTTGACTGTGCTCCACTTATTAAGGACAAAATTCTCTGTGGCCCACCTAAATCACTTTCCTTAGGGTTGTCACTTTCCTTAGGGTTGTCACTTTCCTTAGGGGAAAAAAATGGTTTAAAAACAAACAAATAAAAAAAAAGGAATCAGGAAAGACCCAAATAGAACCTGTTGGTAACACATGCAAATGATTTGTTATTTTTATTTTTGAGGATATATGTTCATGCCTTCAGTTTTTATAATGTAAATCTCTAAGAAATAAAAACGACAGCAGCTTGATTACATTCCATTTGGTAATGTTGTGAATTATTAAATAGAACAAATTGACAGAGCACAGTAATGACCTGTCAATGAACAAGCGAACTTTGAGGGGATTATAAAATGGTCTGTTTTGACAGTGGTGTAACAAATGACTAAACAGTATGGGCCTTACGTTCCCGATAGTGCACAGTTGAAGACCAAAACTCTTTATGTACATATATGTTACCACTCACCATAGCCTTAACCAAATAATCTTATAAAACTAATCTGAAACAATGATAATAAGTATTAAGAAACCACTATGTTTCAGCCCTATTCTAAGTACCTGACAGTGTCCCCCTTTTAGTTCTGTGAGAAACAGCCCCACAGGTCACCTGGGGCACAGAAAGGTTGAGCCGTGTGCCCGGGGCCACAGCAAGAGGCCGTCTGCCCAGAGCCCCTGCTCTAACACTAATTTGTCTCATGTCAGGTGATGCTAGTTAATAAATGAAAAGTGAAAATAACAGCACTAGAACCATGACCATATGAAATTGAGAAATAAAAAAAATAAAGCTATTTGATGATTGTCAGTATCCAGGAATATAAAGTGGTGGAAATTTCCACCATTTTTGTGTGGGTGTGCATGAAGGGATTTGGAGTAATAGCTCAACTTTAGGAAGACATTGAATTGGAGTTTTCTGCAAACTTTAGTAATGTATGATTTTAATTTATCAATACCACGTTTTAGGATACTTCACAACTCATGAAGTCCCTTTACCCAAGTAGGATGGACCTCCCCCCCACCTTTCTACTTCCCTTTTCTTCCTTTCTTTATCTCTTCCTTCTCTCCTTATCCAATGATAACATTTTGGTGTAAGGATTACATAGTCTCTCTGTCAGGCTCTCCGTAAGTCATTTATTATTTTAATTGCTACCTTTTCGCTCAACATGTTAAAACTCTTACTTTATTTTCTTTGCACAGTACAGAGAACCTAATGGCTACAAACTCTGCTTTGATGGAGGGTTGGCAGGTGTTATTTCTAAAACTGAAAGGTGTCTACCACCAAGGAATGGACTTGAATTCACACAAAGGGTTCTGGTTTGAGGGAGAAAGCAGTGCTGAACTCAGTGCCGTAAGTGGGGCCCTACTCTCAGAATGAGCTCACTGTTACAGAGGCAGCACAATAATCTTCAGTAACAATTCCTGGCTTAATTATGCATAAATAAATACATGTTTACTCTTTCCTGCATCTCTAATCTTACATGATATATTCCCATTTCCAGAGGGGAAGTCAGGATATTTGCATCCATGGGCTGCAGATGGCGTCTAATGCCTCACATCCTCAGGAAACATATTTGACGTCTCATTGAGCCAGGCGCCACGCTGGGTGTGATGTTAAGAAGGAATATCTTACCAGGTTATAATGTAGGAAGGCAATTGTGGAAGCATTTTTACATTTCTTTCCCTCATAGAAACATACCCTAGTTTTAAAATATACCTTAGAGTTTTAAAACATATAACTACTTTATTATTCTGTTAAAAAAAAAAGATACAGCTTAAGAATTAAATTTTTAAAAAGTCATCACTTGAACACATTTTGTGTACTGTCTTAGCACATTAATGAGTAATATAAACAAACAAATGCAAAAGATGCACATTGCAGGCACATTCGAAATGCACGTTTACTATGGTAGAGTATGAGGTTCTCCAGGAGGCAGTTCTGTTAATATTTTTGCGTTTCTTTGTGTGTGGCATTGCCATATTTCAGCTGCTTACTCAGTGTTAGTAGTTGTCTTGTGAAAATGAGTTCCTCAGGTTTGGCTTTAACATTGTTACAAAAATATTGAAGTATTTAATGTGAAAATTTCACATTTTTAAGACAGGTATCATATTCCCCCTAAATTTTCTATTTTCCAGGTTAAACATTCCCAGGTTTTCCAAATCTGTCTTTATATGACATAGTTTTCATGCAGCATACTGTTTGCCTTTGTCTGAAGAAACTCATTTGTTAATATGTGATTGAAAGTTTAACACCCAGAACCCAGTAAAATATTCTTAAGAGGGTCTGATTAATGAAGGGAAGTTTTCCTTTCTGCCTTTGAAATACTTTACTATTATTACTATTAGAGAAGAATTTACATTAATTGATTTGTTTTGTCAATATATCATTTGTTTATATTTTATCCACTTTGAACTAGAGCTCTTAAGATTTTAACTTGAGTTAATAAATAATAATCATAACAGTTGCAGCTAATAGAGTACTTCACAGCTGATAAGCGCTGTTTTAAACACATTACATGATTAATAATTTTAATCCTTCAGTGACCTTCTGAATGAGGTATGTTGTTCTTTCACTTTCAAAGATGAGTAGATAGTACCCTGCAGCCTCGTGGACTTAGCAGTGGCAGAGCTGAGGTTCCGGGTCGGCCAGTCTCGACCCAGACCCGTGCGCTTACGCCGCATTTCTCTTCTGCACCATCTGATTTCCACACTCAGAGACTGGAGATGCAGTCATCACTGTTTTTAAATAAACATTTTACTTTGCAATAGTTTTCTTGGTTTCATTTTCCACTTACAGTTCCCATGCAATATTATTTCGTATTAGTTTCAGGTGTACAGCATAGCGGTTAGACAATTGTGTGATTTTCAGAGATCCCCCTGATAATTCAGGTATGCACCCGGCAGCGTACATGGCTATTACAATATTTTCATCAGATCCCCTCTGCTGTACTTCACATCCCCATGACTGCTTTGTGACTACCGATTTGCACTTTATTTCTGAATTGAATTTATTGGGGGGACATCGGTTATTAAAACCACAGGGCACAACTCTGCAGCACACTGTCTGCACACTGCATTGTGCGCTCGCCACCTGGAGTCAAGTCTCTCTCCGCCACCGTTTGTGCCCCTTTGCCCTCTTCCGCCTCCCTGCACGCCCCCTTCCCTCTGGCCATCACCACACTGTTGTCTGTGTGTGGATTTTGTTTAATCCCTTCACCTGGACTCCTAGATACTGAGAACAGAACGACAGCTGTCAGAGGGGAGAGGAGTTGGGGGGGCTGGGTGAAAAAGGTGAAAGGATTTTGGGCTAGTTGTAGATTTACAGGAAAGTTGAAAAGACGTACAGAGAGTTCCCATATACCATGCACTTTGTTTTTCTTATTTTAACTTCTTACAGAGCCACTTGTAGAAACTAAGAAACCAATATTGGTTCATGACTATGAATAGAACTTCAGGCTTCATTTGGATTTCACTAGGTTTTCCGCTGATGTCCTTTTCCTGCCCGGGATGCCATCCAGGGTACCACATTACCCTGTTTAGTCATTCCGACTCTTCAGTCTTCCCTGGCCTGTGGCAGCTTCTCAGTCTCCTTGTTTTTGATGACTCAGGCACTTTTGGGGAGCGCTTACCAGGCATTTTGTAGAACGCCTCTCAGTTTGGGTTCGTCTGAGTTCCTTTCTCGTGACAAGGCTGGGTTATGACTGTTTGAGAGCAATGCCATAGAAGACAAGTGCCCTCTTCACCGCACGCCAGGGGCACATGCTGTCCACAGGGCTCACTCCCAGTCATGTTGTCCTTGACCGTGGGGCCAAGGTCGAGGGTACTAGGCTTTTCCTCGTAAAGTTAACTTTCCCAACATTCTGTTCTTTGGAAGCAATTTCCTAAGTTTAGTCCAGGAATAAGATAATTTTTAATCTACAAAATTTCATAACAAAAACTTGTCCCCCAGATAGTTTCATGTATCCACTAACTATCAGGGACTTGACAAAGTCAAGGGGAATTTATGAACGACAGGAAACTTAGAGGGATGTGTCAGATGATAAAGCAAATGCTTATTTTAGGCTCCTATATAGAACAATTATTTGGATTTTTAAATAACCCTAATAGCCACAAGTTACCTTTTACTTTATGTTTTTTACTTTCAAAAAAAAATTTTTTTTGGTTTACTGAGGAAGTTCCTAGGGCTACAAGTAATGCCATGAAATTCACTGAAATGACATAATTTCAGTGAAACCAATGTGATTTCATTCAAAGTAGGTCCATTCTGGCACAGAGAATTGCATTTCCCTCACATTTTCTTTTCCCTTCTTAAGGCATTCTTCTGCCTCTGGTCTAAAGCAGTGTCTCAGTTTCTTTGCAGGAAGTCACTTTTGGAGGCTCTTTTGCACCACAGCCTACTTTTATCCCTCTCTTTTGTATTTTTTACATTATAGCACTGTTCCCCATCTCACACTATTTTGAAGAGTAAATGCATTTATTGCATATGACTTCTCAGAAGTATTTCTTTCCTTCAGTTTTACCTTGGGTTCTCTTTCACGGATCATGAGGAGGGAGAAGATAACTTGAAGTCCGTGGAAGAGAAGTGGGTTGGATGTCAGGGGACCTGGGCCGGTCACCTCACCTGTCTGAGCCCCCACGGTTCACAGGGGGGTGCTGTTTCAGGTATTACATGCTCGCAGATCACACAGACTTAGGGGATATGATTGCTGTCCCAGGAATCACAGCCATGGAAATGAAAGATGATTTAAAAACAAATCTTCCCTTGGTACCACTGAAGAAATGGTAGCATGTTGCTAACCAAATATATTTTCTTCTACTAGCAGAGATGCACACTTCATTGCTCAGATTTTTCAGGATTTGTCATTCCAAAAAGAACAGATCCCTGGGCTCTCTGGTGTTTCTATACTGAAAGGAACACTCATTCACAGGTAAACATTTTCCAAGCGTTTTCAGATCATTCATTTGGATAAATTGATCTGTTTAAAATTAAGTAATTTTTATCTGTCCAAAAATTGTAAGTCAGTCTGGGAACTGCCCCTGATGTTCAGTTACATATAACTACCTGGTTATTGCGTGTGTTTCTGTAATTGACAAGCAGGCCAACCAATACATATCTGTTCACAGAGTAATCCTTTACTGAATTACTTAGCTAGGAGTCTCTTACAGACATGTCTTAAGTCTTGTTGCAGAGATATTTCCTTTAACAGGAAAAAAATAAACTTCTGATTAAAATTTAAAACGAAGACTCCGCCAGAATTTTTAGGGCAGTTGCAATGGCTATTATGTGACTATAAAACACTTGGTCATGTTTAATTCATGCCCCTCTAGAATTAATTTCAGCGAGATTTCAAATTTCTGTCGAAATGTTTGTAGGGAGATCCCTCTTACTCAGCTTTGATCAATCCCTCACGGGGCGTAATGAGACACAGTCAGAACGGGCTTTTCGGAACCAATGAAAGCAAACAGAGTGTAATACCCAGGTAGCGACTGTTAGAGACAGGAGGAAATCCGAAATCCCTGCTTACCTTCAAAAGGAAAGAAAGAAGTCATTTGTTTTTTAAGTTATTTTATTTTATTTTTTTCCATTACAATTTGGTCCCCTTACACGCTCTTCCCCACCCCCCTGCAATCACCACACTGTCGTCCATGAGTCCTTTTTCCTTTTGGCTGGATCCCTCCACTCCCTAACTTCGCCCCCACCCCTTAGCTGTCAACCTGCTCTCTGTCTGAGTCTGTCTCTGTTTTGCTTGTTAGCTCAGTTTGTTCATTAGATTCCACATAGGAGTAAAATCATATAGTATTTGTCTCTCTCTGACTGACTTATTTCACTTAGCATAATGTTCTCTATGTCCACCCAAACAGTAAAACTTTTTCTTTTTTTATGGCCAAGTAGTATTCCATTGTGTAAATGTCCCATAGTTGTTTTATCCACTCATCTAGTGATGGACACTTGGGCTGCTTCCATATCTTGGTGATTGTAAATAACCCTGCAATGAACATAGGGGTGTGTATGTTCTTCAATTAGTGTTTTGGGTTTCTTTGGATATATTCCCAGAAGTGTGATTGCTGGGTCAAAAGGCAGATCCATTTTTAATTTTTTGAGGTATCTTCCTACTGCTTTCCACAGTGGCTGCACCAATCTGCATTCCCACCAATAGTACCAAAGGGTTCCCCTTTCTCCACATCCTCGCCAGCCCTTGTTGTTTGTTGATTTATAGATGATAGCCATTCTGACAGGCGTGAGGTGATATCTCATTGTGGTTTCAATTTGCTTTTCTCTGATGATTAGTGATGATGAGCATTTTTTCATAGGTCTATTGGTCATTTGTATGTCTGTTGGGAACCGCCCTGCCTGGTTTCAGAGGCTGTAACCCCTCATGGTTAAGGCTGAGTCAGAGTTGGGACCATAAGCCACTAAGGAGACAAAGCTTGTCTCCCTGGCAGAAGTGCCACCTCTGCCCACTTCACCCTACTTGGCCCTGAGCTTGGCCAGTTAGCCAATGACGGGTAAGAATCCTCAAGGGAGGATCAACCTAAGACAGGTTCTGGTCACGGAAGAGACCTGCAGGGAAGGACTCAGGGGGCTGTGGAAAAAGGGGGTGATGGACCCTCGCCCCTCGGCTTTGAAATAGCCTGAGTCCTCATTTTGTCTGCAAGAAGTCTCCTAATCTCTTGGCTGCCTTACTTCCCTTGCCTGACTTAAGCCTGGAGCAATAACAGAGGGCAGTGCAGTCCTGTGCTGGGAGGGGCGGATTCCCTGGGGAATCAGGCCTAAGAAAAATACATTCCTGTGAAACCTACTTAATTTGTACCCTCAGTTTAAAAGATAAGGGTCCAGACCTGAGATGAGTCTGGCGCCTAAAGTTTTATGGCCCTCTAACTAATTGGCTGTAACTCAGAATAAGCCCTCAGAGTTCTCTGTAAATCTTGTATTGTTTAACCCTTACTGACTGACAATGATCGATGAGCTTTATCCGTATTCCTATGTGAATGAACCTAATAAAAGCCCCTGGAGAGAGAGGCTCGGGGCCCTTCTCCCCCTGAGAGAAACGGCCACCTTTCCTCCCCAAGCAGATCATGTCTTGGTAGTCTTTTCCTTCGGCCGTGGCGGAACCTGGGGGGCTGCGTTAAAGCCCCCCGACATCTGGCACCCAGAACAGGGACCTGAGGATTTTCAGGACCTGCACATGGACCAGAGGCTTCGAGCCACCATCGCCATGGACAGCACGCCTAAGAGGACAGGAGTTAGCGCTTCATCCCCCCAGGGACAGGGGCACCGCATGGTAAGGCCCCCAGGCGTGTTACAGATCAGAGGAAAGGTTTCTGTCAGGCCGCCCCTTGAGCGGTTTTCTTCTCATTTCTCTCCCCTGCACCCTCTTTTATGAATAGGAATCTTGCTTTCTCTCTCCCAAGCATTTGCTAGGTTTAGGCTTGGGAGGAGAAAGCAAAGACTTTCCCTTTTATTAGCTTTTGTAGCGAGGTATTTATGAGCGTCTCAGCTTCTTGCTGAGCGCCGAAGAAAAGAGGCACTTCCTCCCTCTGGCTCGAGATCTGGGGTGCCCCTACGTGAGTGGGGGCCTCACGGAGGTGTCTGGGGTCGAATCCCTGAGACGTGCAGGGGCCTCATAGGGAATTCCATCTCACGTAATTTAACTTTTGGCCCCCCCGGGGGGAGCGCGACATATGTCTTCTTTGGAGAAGTGTCTATTCAGGTCATCTGTCCATTTTTTAATTGGGTTGTTTGTTTTTTTGGTGTTGAGTTCTTTAAGTTCTTTATAAATTTTGGATATTAACCCCTTATCAGACGTATCAGTGTATATGTTCTCCCATTCTGTGAGTTGTCTTTCTGTTTTGTTGATGTTTTTCTTTGCTGTGCAAAAACTTTTTAGTTTGATGAAGTCCCATTTGTTTATTTTTAATTTTGTTTACCTCGACTGGGGAGACACATCTGATAAAGTATTGCTGTGAGCAATGTCCGAGATTTTGCCGCCTGTGTTTTCTCCTAGGATTTTTACAGTTTTGGGTCTAACGTTTAAGACTTTTTATCCGTTTTGAATTTATTCTTGTGTGTGTTGTAAGAAGGTGGTCTAGTTTCATACCTGTCCAATTTTCCCAACACCATTTATTGAATAAACCATCCTTAGCCCATTGTATGTGTTTGCTTCCTCTGTTGAATATTAATTGACTGTAACGGTGTGAGTTTATTTCTGGGCTCTCTATTCTGTTCCTTGATCTATGTGTCTGTTTTTGTGCGAGTACCATGCTGTTTTGATTACTATGGCCTTATAGTATAGTTTGATATTAGGTAGCTTGATTCCTCCAACTTTGCTCCTCTTTCTCAGGACCACTGTTGCTATGCGAGGCCTTTTGTGGTTGGACCAAACTTCCAACCACAAAATTTGGACTTGACTGAACTTCCTCACTCAGAAATAGGTAACTATTTCCTGTTAGTAGTTTTTAGATAATAGTTAGCCAACAGCTCCCTTAAATGCAGTGCTACTAATACGGCATGTTTAATTCCACATGGCCCTCCCGTCTTCTCCCCCCTTACTACCTGCTTGAATCAGCAGTGTTACTCCAAAAATGTTACTTCAACAGCTGTGGTGCCAATATAGACAGCCTCATTTCTCAAAACAAAAATCTAGCAGATTCTATTTCCTAGTTTTTAGCAAAGTAGAGAGTCTATACTTCTGGGACATTTTGGTCACATTTCTTTTTTTTTCTTCCAATTTTATTTTGTGTTGGTTTCAGGTGTACAGCACAGTGCTGAGACGATCATACACTTCAGAAAGTGTCCCCTCGGTATTTCCAGTGCCCACCTGGCACCACACATAGGTACTACAATAGTATTGACTACACTCCCTGTGCCATCCTTCACACCCCCGTGACTATTTTGTAACTACCAGTCTGTACTTCTCAGTCCTTCACCTTTTCACCCAGACCTCCAGCCCTTCTCTTCTCTGGCAACCATCAGTCTGTCCTCTGTGTCCATGAGTCTATGAGTTTCTGTTTTGTTTGTTCACTTATATTGTCTTTAGATTCCACATATAAGTGAACTCGTGTGGTATTTCTCTTTCTCTGACTAACTTATTTTTATATTTCCAGGGTTTTTAGCAAAGTAGAGGGTCTGTACCACCTGAGACATTTTGGTCACATTTCTTTACTTTTGAATCGAGCTTCCTAAGGCAGCTGGGAGACCCTGACCGCCGGTGGACCAGCACTGTGCAGAGCCTGCTCCCCAAATGCAGCTGATGGTGGAGACAAGGATTGTTTGTTTATGGAGATGAAAAACACAGTTTAGCTAAGTCTCATATCCTTTCTAGACTATAAAAAACAGAGGGAAAATATTTATGCTTTTTTAGCTCTGTGTGTGTATTTGGGGACATTTCGGTTCAAATCAGACTCACCAGGCTAAGTAAAATCAGGTTGGCTCATCTTTTCCTAAATCATCTTTCACAGTGGGCACTATTATTTTGTGTGGCTTTTTTGAGATCAGACAAACCAAAGTGAGGTCTTGTATCTATCATCTTCTCCATTCACCCTCTCTCGAAACCATGTGATAGCGATGAACTCTGACCAACTAAAGCAATCCAGAGTCAATATTTATAAATGATCATCAAGTTTTACTTGTAATTCTTTAGTTTATATTCCTGGACATCAGAAGAATCCATTGACCTGATTATAGTGTTTCCCACAGGTTATAAGTTCTAACAATTGAAGGATAAGATTGAAAGGGTTTTTTAAAAAATTTTTTTATCTCCATCTGCTTGTTTTAAATACAAGTGGAGGGAAAGCAGCAGGTTTGCTCTGACATACTGAACCATGGGAGTTCCCAGGATCTATTATTGCTTATCCTTATTTCATATTTTCACTGGGGACTAAAGTTTTTATCTGGTTGGCTAAAATATATGCTATTAATTCTTCTTTTCTTTTTGTGGCTTGACTCCTTTTTGAGACAGTAATTAAGATCAGATGCAGGTAAGTAACTCTCTGGCAAAAGAAGAGTGTTTTCATTTATTCTCACTTGGACAATCTGAAATCTGTCATATCTGGAGCATTACAGTGTTATGTGCTTGACCAACCAAGAATGGCAATTCAGCTACACAGAAAATCTTTATGGAAACCCTTTTCCCTGTGGCTTTTATACGGCACAATGTAGTCAATATGACTACAGTTCAATATGATATTTATTTTATTTAATCAAATGAATAGCACATTAATCCAGAGAGTGCTAATGTGATAGTGTGATTATCAGCAAAGCAGAAGACTTTTATATCCATGATTAATGTAATAATGAATGTGAAATTTCAAAAATGGCCTCCTCTGATGGGAAAGGGTGGTCATTAATTGAGTTGGTTTCCCATCAGAGAGCGGTAATCATCACTGTTTCCCAATGGTGTTGATTTTTATGTGGTCACAGAATAACAATCTACTGTATATTAACATTTTCATGTAATAATAAGGTACTAATTCATGTTCCTTTTTCATTTGTATTTCCTATTCAGTCACTACATTTCTGCTCTAAAGAAAATGTGGGGACCTCTAGGGAGACACATGTGAGGGAGACAGAGAGGATGCCCTGGAGGAAGGCACAGTCTCTTAAAGGAGACAGATGTATCAACAGATAATTGAAATGCAATGAGGAAAGTGCTAGGTCTACTTTTCACCTCCTTTTTACCTCCAAATCAGCTCCATCATCTTATCAAGGCAGCCGATAATCTCCCTAAAGCTAAATCCGGTACATTTTTCTGTCTCGGTTGTCCTCATGGGTGCATTTCCCCTTGTGAACTATTCCCACTCTCCCAACCATCTCTTGGCTCTTGGTTTTCATAGCATACCTTAATCCAGGTTTCTTCTTACCTCTCTGGTTACTACTTTTTGCTCTGTAAAGGGCTCCTCTCGCTATCTTTTAGTGGTTTCCGGAAGTTACTTGCATTTTACTGTGCACGTGGACCAGTATTTCAGTTATCATGTTTGAACTAATGACAGATTCTGAACAGCCAGAGTTGCAAAGGCAGAAGGAGCATGGGAATGGCAGCATAGGGGGCAAATGAAAAAGAGGAGAGGAGAAAGAAGGGAGCCTCGGGACTGGGGCCAATATACTGTTGGGGTGAGGGGGGAGGTCCTCCATTTCGGACTATAGAGTCAAAGATCAAAAAGCTGCCTCCATGTTGCTCTCTCAGATATGTTTAGATACTTGCGTTTTCTCAGATAGAATCTAGCAATCTTTTCCTCAAAACCTTTGTCCTATTCATTAATGATGCCTGAACATTTGAAAAAACACAGTTCTATTCAGTCACTGTATGTCTTTTGATTGAAGCATTTAATCCATTTACATTTAAAGTAATTGTTGATAGATATGTATTTACTGCTATCTTATCATTTATATTTTTGATCTTCTTATAGAAGATTCTGTTACATTTCTTGTAATACTGGTTTAGTGGTGAGAACTCTTAGCTCTTTCCTATTTATTGCAACATAATTTACAATAGCCAGGATACGGAAGCAACTGAGGGGTGTCCATTAATAGATGATGAATGGATAAGGCAGTGGTGCACACATACAATGGAACATGACTCAGCAATAAGAAAGAATGAAATCTTATCGTTGGCAACAACATCAATGGACCTAGAGGGCATTATGCTGAGTGAAATGAGTCAGACAGAGAAAGACAAATGCCAGATGATTTCACTTATATGTGGGATCTAAAAAACAAAATAAACCAGCAAGCAGAACAGAAACAGACTCATAGATACAGAGAACATTTTGATGGTGGCCAGATGGGAGATGGGTTGGGGGTGATGGATGAAAAAGATGAAGGGGTTTAGGGATTAAGAAGTACAAATTGGTGGTTACAGAATAGTCCCAGGGATGTAAAGTACAGCCTAGGGAATATGGTCAGGGTGCCGATGCATACCAGATTTATCGGGACGGTCACTTCATGTTACATAAATGTCTAATCATGGGATTGTACACCTGAAACTAATATAATATTGCACATCAACTGTAATTAAAAAAAAGAAAACACAGTTCCATGTGAAATTTCTAAGGAAGTTTCAGAGGAGGGAACTGGGGGGTTCCAGAATGAGTCACCCCAACATGTGCCTTTGTAGTATGCAGATTGTTTTGAGCTAAAGGCAGCGTTAGCCTCAGGCTCAGGAGGCACTTCTGCTTCCCCTCCTTAGCTGCCTAGAAGAATTGAATTGGAGGCCTTGCCCATAATAGATTACCAGCGATAACCTTTTCAACCTTCCCACGAGGTACGACAACCTCTTGTTTACTAAACATTTGCTCTTCTTCTCATCCTGCAATGACCCTTTGGATCCCCCAGGTGCATTACCTTGTCCCTAGGTCCGAACGTCTGACACACCTCAATCCCCTTTCTGTCTCCGAACCTCTCCTGCCTGTGGGGTCGCTGACTCTCTCATGTGTTCAGGGGTCCCATGTATATAATACACTGGGTTATTTTTTCTGGCTTAAAAAAAAAGGATGCCCAGTTTCACTCTTCCTGTCATAGACACAATAAAACTGTATTTATTTTGAAAGAAAGACATTGCCATACATATTTTTTCTTTCAATTGAACTTTGTGCAGAAAAAATGTCACTCAAATTTGCTAGGGAATCAGCAACTGTCACTTGAGGAGAGGGGGCTACAGAAATGGGAGGAGCAGTGAGGCAGGCAGTGTGGGCACCTCTCTACATGGGTGGGAATCTGGAAGAGAGGGGTGTGTGTGAGAGAGAGAGAGAGAAAGAGAGAGAGAATGAGATTCTTTTATCATCAGTGGCAGGACTTCTAAGCTTCCGCACTTAGGTATCTCTAAATGAGACAAGAGAGGAACAGACGTGTAACCTGAGAGAATCCATAGCCTTATGCCCTCCTCATACATCAAGGTGAAGGTTTAAACATCCTTTGAAAGATCATGTTTTATTTTGAAAAAGAAATTGAAAGTATCTCCCTCTCTATTAGAGCCATACTTGTTTTCATGTAAAAAGAATATGTCGAGGAGCTTGCCAGAAAGATGCTATTGCATTAAATCAAACAATTTCAGAAAATGGTGCTGACCTGAATAAAAGCAATCCATTCAATAGGTTCAGAGTACTGGAGGATTTGAGAATGCAGTTTCTCATGAACAGAAACCTACCGAAGTCAACAGTTTTTTCGTTGCTTTTTAAGCTTTGCCGCGTTGGGGAGAGACAGTCTGATGCTGCCAAAAAGGCGGCAGGGTGCAGCGCTTTCAGTCCCTCTTGGTGGAAATTCTGATAAGTGCATCTTCTTGTGTGTGTCGTTTGGCAGATTGAGGCCTTTGATTGTACTCTTTTATTGCCATAGGGAAGTCATTTATTCATTTACCTTCCAAAATGTTTTTTCACAGCCTACCGTGTGCCAGGCACTATTCTAGAATCATCAATGAACTTGGCAATGATTTTTTACAAGAAGAAAGATAAACTGAAGATATTATTGATATTTTAATGCTAATGCTGTAGTTTTCAGTCATTTGTAACTGACAAAATACTGTAATTTCTACAATAATCTGTCTAATGTTTAAACTTGTTTTCATGATGGTGATTCTGTCATATGTATTGAAAGTATCCGTTTACTGTTTTCATAAGGTGAATAGTGGCTTTGACTTTCTTACTGAAATTTTAGATCATCACCTCTCCCCAGTCGCTCCACAATACATTTCTGTGATACAGGAAGTTTTCAAAATGACTTCTGTTTTCACTAAATTTAAATAAAAATAAAACGCGTATTTCTTGAAGGGAGCTCTTCCTGGCGAATGATGCGGACTGTCTGCTGGGGCCTCCGGGGCCCCTGGTGAGCACTCCCACCGTTTGCTGTGGGTTTAAATCAAACTGTGACCACATCTGAGCATAGCTTGTAGTTGAAGCCCCCGAGGGCCTATGAAATAGCATTTGTCTAAAACCTGGTGATGGCAGTTTCCGTAGACTTTCTCAGGGCGAGAATTCTCAGTCTTGCCCTTCCTGGACACGTGAGCTTGGGCGCTTAGATGAGTGAACTCCACCTTTGTTTTGTAGGAAGATCGTAACCACCTCACCGTGTTGTCCAGGTGATGACTGGGATTCCCAATATAAAGTGCTTAGCACTGTCTAGCGCATGGAAATCACAAATCACATTTTCACTCGGCTAAAGAGATAATGAAGAGAAAGCCACGATGAATGCGCAGTAGTTCTTAGTGTACAGATAGCCCGGAAATGTTTGTCTTCTGTTATGCAGATTGGGTGAGTTTCTTAACCTTTCTGTACCTCAGGTCCCTCATATGTAAAATGGGGATTAAAACTATGCCTACCTCAGAGGGATGGTTAGAGCATTTAATAAGTTAATAAAGCCTTAGTGACGCTGAGCATGATTTCCAAGTCTGAGACCACAGCTTAAGTTCTTAAAAATGCAAACACAGACCATGTAAAACACAACAACTCCACATGATGGAGTAATTGGTACTCAGCTAGACTTCCATAGTAAGCATCTGCAAAAATGGACAAAATACACAAAGCAACTACTTTCGGGAAGCACACAGACTGTACTAGACTGCAATCCCCAGAAGCGGCAAACCTCCTGTAGCAAGCCCCGTATCACCTCCACCTTCCGTCTGAACAACTCAACCACAGCAGTTTTGGTAAGGACAGTCTCGTCTGCTACTATTGGAAGTTGTCATGTGGAAGATGAGTTTTATTGGTCATTTATAGCCAATAAAGGTAAGAACAATTGATGGTGGGCTTCAGGACACATAGAGCTCAGCTCAGTAAAAGAAAATGCTGTCTAGCTTCAAATTTTGTCATTTGAAGACAGAATAGACTGTTTGGTAAGGCTCTGGGTTTCCTATCATTGGGAAAAATCAACAAAGGGTAACAGTCAGTTGTTATAGGGAGGTGTGGGGAAGATTCTAACATCAATGGAGGACATGAATCTGAGTTGCTCTCGACTCAGACTTACCAGGACCAGGTCTCTGGGAAATGCACAAATGTCCTGACAGCCGTTGTCCCCGTGAAGACCTTAAAGAACCTGTCTCTTCCATTTCTATATTCCCTGCCACCACCTCATGGTAGGTGCTCATACAGCTAAGTAGAGTATGATTGTAAAGTTACTTAAGTTACTCCTCTTCCTGTCCTGTGTCCCCTAGAGAAATACCAGTACATTTTGAGAAGAGGTGTAAAAATGGGCTTTGTAGAAAATGCCCACTCAAAATGGAGTAACTGGTACTGAACTAGACCTCTCACAGTAAACAACCTTAAAACCAAACAAAGTACCTGAGGCAACTGTTCCCAACAGCAAGCAAAACGCGATGTAAGGCTGCAATTTCAGAAAGAAGCATAACTCACAAGGCCAGTTCCACTCTTGCCCCCACTTTCTGCCTGGGGACAACTTCCCAACCACAGCACCAAGAGCTGGGGTCCAAGTAGAGCATGGCACGCCTGCTAAGCTGAGGAGGCAGAGAACGGAATTCCGAGTGAGTGGAATGGCTGGAGTCTGCAGGGCGAGGCTTTAGACAGGAGGAGCCACAGACATCCTGCTGAGGGAGTTTCCTGAGTCTGTGGCTGAGAGCAGGGCTGTGTGTCTTGGTTGCTCTGTGTTGGAGAGTAGAATAGGGTCACTGGAGGTTAACCAGCGCTGCAGAAGGAGCAGCTTCATAGAACAACCAGAGTTTGGCCCCACCGGGGTGGAGATACTTTTATTTTTATAGACTACATTAGCCTTTTTTATAATTAATTTTGAGAGCATGACTCTTCATTCACATAAACGGGGCATTGCACAGTCTGTCTCCAGATCTTTTTGGAACTTGGTGTTAGGCTTTCTTATGCATGTCTAGAGCAGATTTTATTAGGGAATGACCATTTATTCTGAGGCTTACTTTATGGGCAATTGGATATTGGTAGAATACTAGAGATTCTCGTTGCTTTGATGCAAATAATAGTACAGATACAGAGATAGATAGGTGCATTTGGGCCCCTGGGAGCAGCATGCTTACAGGACACGCACTTCCTTTAACAAATGTAGTCCATTCGACTGCTCTGAAGGGCAACGATGGAGAATCCTTTGTTAATATTATTTATATTTTTATTGAAGAACTATTGCATTTGAGTAAGGTTTTCTCCTATAGGCCATATCTTTTCAATTCATTTTCCATATACTATTATTGCTCCATGGAGCTTGCTAGTGAGACTTCTTCATGAAATCTGCTTTTCAAAGCATGATATTCCAAAGGCTCCATTCTCCAAGGATTAAAGGTACCCAGTGTATATTTCATACAGTCACTCACCAAAGGAAAAGCTCTGAAATATGGTCACAAAGATGACCTCTTGTATTTGGGAAAATGGCCAGGCCAGCCTGAGCCTGATGTAGGAGAATGGCAAGGAGGACGGACAGGGTGAGTCCTTGTGCATTTATCCCTGAAGGAGCGAGGAATCCTTTGCAAAAATCTATGTGCAGAACAATTCTCAGAATCCAGACCATCAGTTTGGGAAGCTATCATCCAGTTAGTTTTCTTTTCTTTTCTTTTTAAAATAGCTTTCTTGAGGTGTAATGAGCTTACAGAAAACCGCACACATGCAAAGCACACCACCTGATGAGTTCTGACACACATGTGCACCTTTGAAGCATCACCCAAATCGAGGTCATAAACACACTGTTAGAAGTTTTTCCGTAACTTCTTGTGTTGATGAGAAGTTTTTCCTTAACTTCTTGTCTTGATGAGAAGAATATCCTTTTGTTTAATAATTGGGAAGATGCTGTTGGGGTTTTATGTGGCCAAAGAGCAAGCAAACCTGCTTAGTCAACAAGAAAATGACAGAATAAGGGACGCTCTGCTTAGCAGATGCGCCTCTCACAGGACTGTTTACACGGGGCTTTTCTCACCCAGGGCATTATTGAAACAAAGGATCTTCTGTGGGAAATTATATACAACTTTGTGAGGTTTTTGCAAAGGGTAAATAAGACATGCTGAGGATTCGAATAAGCAAAGAGAACTCTGAAATTTAACAGTGGCCTTACTGAAATAAAAGATAGTGTGCAGGTAAAAATACAATAAAAGCAACAGCAATCATTCATCTTCTTGAGGACAAACAGCTCATGTTCATACTTTTTTACAATATAAGCCTTTTTGCCGGCTGGTAAAAATTCTATTATAATTATTCTTTTCCCCTGACATTCCTTTTGTAGAAGCTGCACAAAGATAGTGGGTGAGCAAGTGTCAAAGGGTTTATACTCAAGGATCGGATACATTTTGGGATCATCTTTGGCTTCTTTCTCTCACACCTCACACGCACCACCCCAGGAAATCCTGAGGGCGCGACTCAAACGCGTTCAGTCCTCAGCATCGCCCTTGCTGCACCGGGGGCACCCCGCCTCTCACCTGTGCTATGCAGCAGCCTCTTTCCAGGTCTCCGTTTCCACGCTCTTCCTCACAGTCTGTTTTCAGCGTAGCAGTTGGAGCGACCCTTGGATAAGGCAATCAAGTCATGTCACTCCTCTGCTCAAGCTCGGCCGTGGTTCTGCTTCACTATTACACGGTACTCGAGGTCCCGGCCGGGGTGTCTGATCTAAGTCATGTGTCTGACCCCGTCTGCTACCCTTCTCTTCCTCAGTCATCCAGGCCAGCCCCGTTGGCCTTCTTGCCTCTTGAACGTACCAGGGAGCCTTCTACCTCAAGGCCTTTACCTGAGCGATTCTTTTTGCCTGAACTGCTCTTTCTCTAGACACCCACCCAGATATCTACCGTCTTTAGGTCTTTGCTTCAATCTCAGCTTCTCAATGAAGCCTCCCCGCACCTTCCTTAGTATTTCGATCTATCTCCCATCCTCCACTCCCAGGTTCTCTACGCGCCTGGCCTAACCTGAATCGGCTTTCTCCCCCCATGGGACCTACCACCTTCTACTCTACTGTGTACCGTTCTGTCCTTTGTGATGCGTCCTGTTATTGTTCATCTCGGCCCCGCCGCTGCTTCCTCCCCGCCAGATACAAGCTTCCCCAGGGCAGAGTCTCTGTTCATTTTATTACCTGAAGACCTAGAACTATACTTGGCACATAATAGGTTTTCAGTAAGTGTTTGTTGAATGAAGGAATAAGAGCCATCTGGATCTCTGAGTGGAATTAAAATCTGTGGCTGCTATTTAAAGTTCCTCATCAAACTCCTTGACGTGGTTGTAACTTAGTGTCTAAAAAACCAATACAAGCACATGTGTACAATTCCGAAGGTACGAAAGGATAGACAGTAAAATTAACTCTCCTTCACACTTCTCCTCCAGTCAGCTCTTGAGAAGAAACTAATTACTGGTTTTTTAAAGCACTTCTTTTCACAGGTATCCTATACACTCAGGTACATGGGCATTCATAACCTCTTCACGTCGACACAAATGGTAACATTCCACTTACCTTGGCTTGGAGTCTAACAATATAGCTCGGTGATTATTTTATTATACTACACAAATGACCTCTCTGACTCTTTTTTACAACTGCATTGCAATGCGTTTATTGATGTACAGTTGGCTAGATACCATTTTTTGCTCTCCTGTGTGACACTTCAGTGACAGTCCTGTGCCTGTGTCATGGTAGCTGTAGAAGAAAGTCCTGGAGGAGGAAATGCCGAATCAAATAGCGCATGCATTTTAATTTTAAAATCTGCCAAATTTTCCTCCATGGAAATGTTACCAGTGAACACTTCTCCCAACAATGTATGAGGACTTATATCCTACTACTCACGGTGTTATTAAAGATTTTGAAATTTATTTCAAACTAATACAGGTTAATGGTAAGAAATAAAAACCCTAAAATAGCACAGAAAGTATCAAGTGGTGAGTAAAAGCGCTCAGGTTCCTCAGATCCCTCATTTGCAATCTCCAAAGACAATAATGGCTGACAACATCTTGCATGTATTTCCGGAAATTTTCAATATATATATGCCTTATATATCATTATTTTATACAGAAGTATAAACATTAATATAATTTGCAACCTTTTTCATTTGACACTATATGGTATTCTGATTAATACATATACTGCTACTTTACTATTTTTTATGGCCATGGTTTATGTAACCTAGCTTGTATAAATGAAGGTTTAAAATGTTTTAAGGATTTTATTTGCAACCAGTGCTGCAAAGATGGCTTTGTGTATCTATCTTTGTTACTTGCTAGTGCAAGTGTGTTCCTAGCAGTCAAAGATGTGTGCATCTAAAATTTTGATAGTTCTTTTCAAGTTATCTTCTAAAAAGGTTGAGTGCTCTTCTTCAAATTAGATATTTTGCTCCACTATATACTGCCGTCCTTCACCATTGTTACTTGTTTTGTTTGCAGACTCAGTATTTGTTCAACTGATGTGGATGGGTGTGTGTTCTAATGGGATGTGGCATTGGAAAAAGAAACAACCTTCCCACTGCCATTGGGGATTCTCCACAATTCCGAGACTTCTACAAAATGCCAGGTGTAGCAACCTCAGTGTATTTCAGATCCCTGGAGAGGGCCTCGTTACAATTGGCTGCCTAGGAGGAAGTGACAGCATAGCCCTTATGTTACTGAAGTTAACAGAGAACTTTGTTACTTTTAACATTTTGCACGCATAGGTTACCTCCTACTGAAATTGTTTCCCGTATGTGTTCTCAATTCTTCATTGTGACTCAGAGTTGCTATTATAGCAAATGAGTTGCCATGAATTTGCATCATTGTGATCATCCTTAAACATCTTTGCATGCTGCTTATGCTCAGGAGACAAAATTATTTACATAGATTTTCAATCTATTTAAAAAGGATACATACACAGTAGTCCAACAGTTCATTTATTCTATGGTCTTGATAAGAAAGCTGGGCAAATATAATGCAGTAGTTTGCTCATTGATTGCAAGCATATAATGGAATGAACCATAAAATAAATTACTTCTTCTAAAGATTTAGCGGTTGGCAAGAAACATATCCAGAGAAGTTGTTGTTTTGTCCTCTGAAGGTAAGCAAACTATTTATTGGGTGTCTGTGTCTGATCTATTTTATCTGTCAAATGACTTCCCTCTGTTTACTTTGGAAATTGTTTCCTTCCACCGTTTTATAGGGAATTGCTAGCTATTTAAGGACCCCCACTTTGTAGCTTCCAGACTCATAGGCAGTGCTTGTGACAACTTAACAGGGCAGTCAGTTATTTCAATATTAAGCCAGAGAATGGAGAGTAGAAGCAATTATAAAATATAATCACCTTGCTGTGCGTGAGATTAGGCAGCAGCAGAACAGAGCCAGCCAGAAGGCATCGTATCTGGAATTCATTTCAACAAAAGCAATCTGGCAAAGACTAGAGTTCCAGGAAGAGCAGGGGTCAAGGTCAAATGAAGTGAGGCAGGAGGACCTATGGCTTAAATCTAAGGCAGTGGTTCCCAAGTTTGAGTGATCATCAAATCATATGATCATATTTGTTAAAAAAGTCTCCAAGGTCTTACTCTGAAACTCCAGTTGAGAAGTCCTGTGGGAGTTGTAGGGAGAGGAGTGGTTAGAAGTCTACGTTTTAACAAATGATTTTGCTGCATAGGGTCTGCCTACTGCATGTCAAGAGATAGTCAACATCTGGGGAGTTGTCTCAGTCTAGTGGATCAGAGGTTTCACCAGGCATCACAGGTAAGCAGGGTGGCTGCACTCCAGTTCTAGACAGGATGCTTTTCCATCTGGTTTAATCTGCCTGGAAGGTTTGAATCATCCTTGCACATTAATCTGAGCTGTCATAGAGAGATAGATATAAATACAGGATCCTCCACATGCTATACCAGGCACAGGTAGGGTCAAATCAGTGGCTTTATTTTAGTTGGGCTGCTTTCCTCGATATTTATGACTTGGGTCCAGACTTCACCTTTGACAGCTGGTGTAGTGTTTACTTTTACTGAGTTTTTCCTATAAGCTAAGAAGCTATTTTGGCTTGAGCTCTACATCCTCCACACCTAAGCCTGTATTTCAACACATTCTGTGTGTCTTGTTTATTTTCTGAGTAAGGGTAGACAATAACTTTAAATCAGACAACCTAAAGATGACTCATTTCCATGAATTTATGATTGACATTAATCAGAGGGTCCAAACTCAAATGCCTTCAAAAACTGTGTGGGGAAGAATATATGTAGGCCAGAGGGGGAAGCAACAGAAGGAAGTGTACAACCAGCCAGAAAAATTAAAAAATTAAAACGAAGCACCATGTTGTTAAAACAGAACAGGCGTTCAGTCTAAATCCCGGCTGCTGGCCAGGTGTCTGTGTCCTTGATTTAAAGTCTTACCTTGGTGAGCTTGTAGCCTCCCTTTCCATTGGTTATGACTTCATGGTGACACTATTTTAGTGTCACTACCATAAAATGCATGCACATTAGAATGCAATATGATACCACACAGAACCTTTTGAATATGTCGGAAGAGTAAGGATGTGGGGCAGGGAGAATGAGACCTTAGGAAAGCCGCATCAAGTACTACTACGTACAGGACCTTGAATAAGCTACGAAGCTTCTCTGAGCCTCTCCTTCCTGTGTGGAGATAACATACCTGTATCAGGAGATTGTCTTTAGGTGTAAATGAGATTATGTTTGTAAACTTTATACAGTGCTTTATACATAGTAGACACTAAATAAATGCAATACCTTAAGGAATTTTACATGGCAGACAACACTGGAAGTATTAATATTCTGGAGGAGAGGGGATCTCTCCAGCACTAATATGTGTGTTTGGCAACGTGAAAGGTGATGCAGAGATAACTTCCCGTTTGACAAGGCTATTGATTGGCCCCTTGTCTAAGGCTAAGCTGAAAATGTCAACAGAGATTGCTCATGGCTGAATACAAGGTAGACTTCATGCTTTAGCTACTAAATTAAAAGCTGTGCTTTACTGTTTTGGCCCCCTTCTCCCTTGTTGCTAAATCCAGGAATGATACCTACTTCTTTTCTTGAGTTTTCTGAATGACAACCCCGCCCAGAGATTATGGAGTGAAGTGCTGCCCTGGGTTTGGGAAGAGGGTGGGTTTCTGTAAATAGGACCCACGGCAGGCTTCTAGGAGGGCTCAGCGGGGCGCCTGAGGCTCTGTAAGGCACCACACTGGAAGGGCCAGCACCAGATTCCTCTGAGAGAACACAGTTTGAGTTTCTGGGCCTCAGAAGATTCCTACGGCCATAGAGCTGCTGCATGTCCAAGTGAAGAGTGGCCAGCTCCATCCCTTTCCCACCGATGCCCCATTCCCACACCCCTCACACGGGCTCTGTGAGAAAGGGGGTCACCAGTGAGAAGGCGAGGGGAGCTGCGAGAGAGATAGTCACTAAATTATGACAGATATGTCTGAATTGGACTATCTGCAGAAGATAAAGTTTTGAATCATAAATGAGGGAAAATTAGTTGGATGGGATTGAACATACAGCAATGGGCAGAATAAGCTTTTTGGTCTGGGCAGGGGTGGGGGTGCACTACTACACCGAATTTTTAAACCATCGCAAGCTTCAAGTAGAATATACTTGATGTTTTTACCGTTCAGTTCCAGAGAATGCCATGCATATTCTCTGAGCATTTTTCCTGTCATGTTTTTGTGGTTATGCTAGTCTCTCCACTTTTATTTAAAAGATTTTATTTATTTATTTTTAGATAGAGGGGAAGGGAGGTAGGAAGAGAGGGAGAGAAACATCAGTGTGTGGTTGTTTCTCACACCCCCCCTACTGGGGGCCTGGCCTGGAACCCAGGAATGTGCCCTGACTGGGAATTGATCCAGTGACCCTTTGGTCCTTAGGCTGGCACTCAATCCTCAGAGCCATACCAGCCAGGGCTAGTCCCTCCACTTTTTATTGTCCCAATACCCAGAGGAGTAGCTGCACACAGGTTACAATTAGGGGACACTGGTGTGGGACTGAGTACAGCTTTCATTTCAGCTTGGAACTGCTTGGTTTCTATGGTTATCACACCAGCAACCTTGGCCAACGTAAACAGGGAGTTGAAAGTATTATCTGAATACCTAACATGAGTTGAGTGGTGTCCTACACTGACTTTTGCATTTCTTCATCCAAGAGTAATATTTATTGAGAGCCTGCTTTGTACCAGGTACTCTTCCAGGTGCTGGGAACACATTTTTGAATAAAACAAAGCCCCCCATTGTTATCAACTCCAGTGGAGGAAGGCAGATCAGAAAGGAAATCAGGAGCTCTATCCCATGTCTACAATGGAGAAAAGAAAAATAGGGTAAGAGATGTGATTGGGGCAGGGAGGTGACATTTGAGCAAAGGCTGTAAACAAATAGTGGGTGGAGCCAGGTGGACCTCCCCCTGAATGTTCACGGAAGAGGCAAGGGCTACAGTGGCACTGAGGCGGGCGTGCACCTGGCCTGTGTGAGGAACGGCTGGAGACACTGCAGCTAGAGATGAAGGAGCTGGTGACATGGGAGTGGGTAGTGTCAGAGAGGTCTTCAGGGGCCAGGTTGTGACCGATCATAGTATGGTCTTGTAAGGATTTTGGGTTTTATTCTGCTGAAATGGAAAGACACGGGAGGATTTGAACATAGAGCTGACATTTTATGAAGACGGTACTGTGTGTGGAAAATCTTGATGGCGCTCACTATACTATGATTGAAACTTTATCATTGTGTTTGCACATGCAGTGATAATGTACAAAATCATTCCACAGACTTCGTTCCCATAGTTACAAGGCCAAGTGTGTGCAACTGATTATTCCATGGTATGGTAAGTCCCATGTGATACTATGCCTCTTTTTTTTTTTTTTAAGATTTTTATTTATTTATTTTCAAAGAGAGGGGAAGGGAAGGAGAAAGAGAGAGAGAGAAACATCAGTGTGTGGTTGCCTCTCACGTGGCTACCACTGGGGACCTGGGCTGCACCCCAGGCATGTGCCCTGACTGGGAATTAAACCAGCAACCCTTTGGTTTGCAGCCTGAGCGTAATCCACTGAGCTACACCAGCCAGGGCACATGTGATGCTATGCCTCTTAAAGATGCAGTGCTTGAAGGAATTTTTCCTTCAAGGGTGTCTTTAGTTCAAGTCTCTAAAATAGTTCCCCTGCTTCCGAAAGTTGCTGTGGCACTGAAGTCTGGGACTCTTCTGTTCTGCCCTTTTAATCCTTCACATTGCACAGATGTCCCGGCAGACCACAGCCTATTTGCTAAAATCAGCAAGCGGTGGTGTCTTAGTTCAGTACTTTCTAGTTTACACTGTTAGGACTTGAGGAAATTGTATGTGTATTAAAACTTAGGATATTTTTCACTCTTAAAAGTTTTGGATAATGTCAAAAGTGATTACTAAGTGAACAATCTAGATTTTTCCACAGAATTACAAATTAAAGCACCCCAAAGATGAGCGAAGTCAGAAAGTTTAGAAAAAGAGAAATAAGATACTTTAAAAATTTAGTAAAAGTATAAGGACACAGTTGTGACCCACAGAAGAACTAGGGTCTAAGGCAAAGTGGAATGTATGAAACGGGAAAAGGGGCTTCCATGAGACAGCAAAACATTACCACTTTTAAAAAAAAATTATTTTATTGTTGTTCAGTTACAGTTGTCTGCATTTTCTCTCTACTACTCCCCCCCACCCCAGCCAAACCCACCTCCCTCCCTTGCTTCCACCCTCCCCCTTGGTTTTGTCCTTGTATCCTTTATAAAACATTACCACTTTTAAACCACTTTTTAAAATATCTCAGTGATCCTCATTAAATGTTCTTTATTTTTAGAATAAGCCAAAATGTTCCCGGACTACCATGAAATGGCTGAAAAAATAGCATAATATATTCACCACGTAAGCTGGAAAGGCCGTAGAGAAAGAGAATATGACATTTTTCCTCACAGCCCAGTTGCTTGGTGAATTAGCTCTGAATGTCTGTGAGAATTATTACTGAAATGTGAGATAATGCCCAAAATCTAAGTAGGTTTTGGTGTCACTAAAGACAAACCTGCATGTTTTATTTTTCCCTCTAAAACAATAAATTATACCATTATGTCAGTAATGAACTATTAGTGAGCTAAATTTTAATTAAAAATGAGGGAATTAAGTCAATTTATCTTAGTAAGGGAATAATAAACTAGAAATATGACCTTTCCAACTTAAAGAGATAAAAAGTTTTGATATACTGACTGATATCTTTTTATTTTTATGTATTTTTAAAATTTTTATTTTTTTATTTTTCTTGTTGACATTATTATAGATGTCCCCATTTCCTTCCTTTTGATTAATATCTTTATAAAAATGCATAACTTTTAGTAATTTATACTGTTGTCATACAGTATACTGTTGTCATTTTTGACCCTTCCTATCAATAGGTTAAATATTTACAATAAAAAATTTCATGTGTTTTCCCAAATACATTAGGTGTATGAGTTTTTATGTACAATTATACTTACGTTAAAGAGATGAAATTGTATCTGGAATCACTTGTGATCATTGCCCTCCAGGTGCTGTAGTGATTTCAAACCCCAAATAACTGAAGTCTTAGAGCTAAATGAAAAAAGATCCTCATGTAAATCAAGTACACGGATACTCAGGAACATATGTGACCTCAGGCAATGGGTTTTAACTCTTTAATTCTACTTTTCTTCATCTACAAAAAGGTTAAATGAAATATGTAAAACATAAAATTCAATTCTCTTCCTTTACTATCTTATGAATTAAGGGATGTTATGATGATAGTTATATATAAAATATAAAAATGGCACTTGATTGGTAAATCCACTCTTATTTTGGATTTAAGGCCACAGGAAATTGAATCACTATTCCTTGAACTGTACTCTTACAGCTAATATAACATAATTTCCCAGCCCCCAGCACAGGCAAATCAGGAGCGAATGGCTTGTTTTGGTGCCTTCTGCCTTATTTTGCACTCATTTTTCTCATTTTGTGGTCCTTTTTTTTGTTTACTTTTTAAGTAACCTAGGTTATAGATTCACAGAGTCTTGGAGTATGAAAGACTCATGGATTGGAACACGGGAAACCTTTCTTCTGATACAGGAATTTACAGCATGCCTGACAGGTGGCCGTCCATCCTCTACTTGGGTACTTTTGACAGAAGGAAGTTGAAACCCGTCTAAATGCTCTATACGGAGCAGTGATAGTTTTTCTACCACTCCCTTAAAGTTGAGTGTTCACTATTTACTAAGTTAATACCAGTGGAATCTAAGTAAAAGTCATACGTACCATTTGAAAGTCAGAGACATAAAACACTGAACCATTCTAACCCTTCCTATACCCTCTGTTTACTTCCTATGAGTCAGAACAAGGGTGTGTCTACAAGGTAGCTTCAGTCAGGCACACGAACAAACCTGAAAACAAGACTGGAGAGGGGATTACAGGAACTACTATAAAGGACACATGGACAAAATCAAGGGTGAGGGGGGAGGTGGGGGAGGAAGGTGGGTTCAGCTGGGGTGGGATGGAGAGATGGGGAGAAAAGGCACACAACTGTAATTGAATAACAATAAAAATTAAAAAAAAAAAAAGACTGAAGAAACTTGGCTCCTGAATGACAGTCATCCTCTGCCTGGAACTCTAAGAGTGGCTTGTTTGATAACAGAAAAATAAACTCTCTTCTTTAGTATTGAGTGTCTGACACAGCATCCTATTATTATCCTAATTCATGCAGGGGACTCTTTGCTTTTTCTGTTCTCTGGAACAGATTGGTTAACATTGAATTTACCTATTTGTTCATAGAACTTGCTTATAAAATTATCTAAACTAATATATTCTGTGGTGGAAGCTTTTAAAGAACAGATTTAATTTACTTAATGAGTATATGACAAGTCAAGTTATCTATTTCTTGAGTCAGTTTGGTTGTTATATTTTCTAGGAATTTATTATCTTGTTTTCATATTAAAATTAATTGCAAAGTGTTTCATAATTCCTCTAGTTTTAAAAAATTTCTGCTACATTTGTGATTATGTCTTCCTTTTTACTCTTGATATTATTTATTTAACTTTAAAAAAATCATTCTCCTCAATTATAATTTTAAATTATAATTGTATTTATCTTTTCAAAGAAACAACTTTGGTTTTATTTGATTATTTGTTTGATTGTTTCTTGTTTAATTCCAGCTCTTAACTTTGTTATTTTATTCCTTATTTTCTTTGGGTTTAATTCTATTCTTTTTTCTAAGTTATAAAGTGAGGAACTTAGCTAATTAAACTTTAGCTATGAACCATGAATTATATAAAAGTGTGTTTTTAAATTTCAAAATTTAGATATGAAGCAGTTCTTTTAAGGAATTATCAGTTACTGAGAAGGATGTATTAGAATCTTCTATTCTGATATTAGATTTTTCAGTTTCTCCTTGAGGCTCAGTCTTTGTCTTTCTTCTTGCTTTCTTTTTTTTTTTTTTTTTTTTTTTGCTCTATGTATTTTGAAGCTGTGTTATTTGGTACATACAAGAAAAATATATATTTTTACTATATTTGATCTGTTTGAAATTATTACTCTTTCTAGCTGTGCTTCATTTTCTGTTTTTTTCCTTTCTTGCCTTTTTTAGATTGTTTTATTTTTTTGGTTTTTGCTTTTGCTACATTTTACACTTTTACTGGTTTGAAAATTGTACCCTCTTGTTCTAAAAATTTTAACATGCATATTATACACAACAAAGTTTCAATTTAGTAACTTTACTCTATTCCCATAACATACAAAGACTTTCTATATGCTCAACATTAAGTGAAATTTCATACAATGTTTATGATGAATAAACATTGTTTAGATTTCACTATGTTTAACATTTTCTTTGCTTAACAGTATTTTTTTTCCCTTTATTCCTTCTGGGATCATTTTAATTTTAATCCTAAAATATTATTTAAAAGTTAAGTGGGGATACCTTCAAGCTCTCATTTTTTAAATCTGAAAAGGTATGATTTCCTATTTTTTGAAAGATAGTGAATTATATTACCTCCCAGCACTTTGAAAATATAGTTCCACTGTTTTCTGGATTGTGTTGTTATTATTGAGAAATCAGTTGTCAGTTTAATATTTTTTCCTATGTAATTTCTCTTTTCTCTTGAGTTGACTTTAAGATATCTGTTTCTTTGTTATATACTATTATACTATATGATGCAAAAAAAAAAAACGTCCAACCGTTATTTCTTTAAATATTTTCTCTGCTCTATTCTCTGCCTTCTCCCTATGGAGCCCCTGCTTTGGAGATAGGAGGTAGGTTTTCTGTGCAAAGATAAAGGCAAAGATTCTTTATTTGAAATTACATCATCATTGTTTAATGTATAGTCTCTTTGCAAGATGCTTCCTCTTCTTGACGGATGTTTCCAATTCTGCATATGATGAAGTTTAGACAAAAAGAGACAGCAAATACTTATATACCTATCCTGTTTCGTTTTGTTAACTTCCTTGCTGTCATATGTTTAGTAGCTCTCAATCCCATACTTGTCCAATTTTGATGGATTCTGTACTCCTAGCTACAGGGAAGTTTATTGGCTTCTTTGCTTGCTCAGATTAAGAAGGGTATTATTGATCTCAGCTGCCCAGGAGGATCAATGAATTAGAGGGAGGAGTGCCTTTGAATGACAAGGTGTCATCTCTCTGTGTGTTGTTAAGTTAGGTTTCTAGGATCCTCTCTGTATTTTGTAATCACGGGCAAATGTACATTGATGAAAGTTTAAAAAAATGTTTGGGGAACTCCTGGAGAATTAGGATCAGTAAATCACCTGTCATCAACATGTGCAAAGGGTTCAAATTAGCAGCTTTCTGTGTGTGTGGTGGTGGTAAATTTAATATATCACGACTGTCTTTTTAAAAAGACAGCAAAGTTGGGTCTTTGGGTAACTTTAGAAGGTAATCATTCTACTATCCGAGGGGACAAGACCAAATGAGTGAGCAGGACTAGGATTTACTGGAGATGAACAGGCAGTAAAGGAAAGGAGGCTTGTGCTTTTTGAATAGATGCCCTTTTATTGGCAAATGTGGGCGATGAGAATACACATTCCACCATTTAATCACTAGTTTTGGTATTTTAACATTTACTACTTTACTATTAATGAATTATTTTTTTCTAGTTTCATAGGCCAACTATGACATCTTATTTTAATTTTATTTCTTTTATAATCAGTGAAGTTGAACGTAGTTTACCTATAATAATTGCTGTATTTCAAGGTACAAGAAACATGTTAGATACATATTTTAGGAGCAGAGATATTGGAGTGCCTGGGATACATCGTTGATTTATGGGTTCTTTTAGGTGCAGAAGTTAGTAGAAGGAAAACTCAATGTAGAAATCATGGAATGCTTCATAAAGAAGATGGAAACTTGAAAGATGAGAATTTATGATCTGATATGTATGGTTCAGAGTTCTTATTTACTCGATGTTTATTTGCTGAGTATACTCACAATTGCCTGAAAGTAGTGAGAATTAAATATCAAAATAGAAAAACAATAAGTAGGTAAGAACTTTTAGCCAAAGCATTTGGTGTGGCCTTTGTTCAGAGTGGGAGAGAGACAACATTAAATAATCTGACACAAGAAATAACCATATGTGAGCCAGAAGTGTAAAGGAAACCGGTCAAAAAGCTGACAGGTTCTGGACAGTCTGCGAAGGCTTGAGTAGTCTTGACAATGAACTAGGTTTAAAGGGGTCAACCTAAGGAATTAAGTCTGGCCAAGAAGGGCGCAGTTGCCCCTGGTTGTGCATCTGCTTCAGTGTCTAGTAGTTGGAAAGGGGTTTATTCTGCCAACAGAATAATGATAGGCCTCCAGATGTTGTCTTTCTGAGAGGATTATCGATTTGGGAACATTACTTCTCCTCTTCCTTTGAAATATAGGAAATAGTTCAAATAAGAGGCAGAGGGCCAAATCCCCTCAGTTTTGTGAAGTAAAATAATCTTGAGTGGCTAGTCAGACTGCTTATAAGCACTCCCGGATTTGGGGCGTGGCTGCGTGTTCATGTAGGGGAGTGGATGGAAAGGTGAAGCATGATTTACAGACCACTTGTACTTCTCTGTTCTCGTGCATATCAGATGAAGGGTGTTTGAAAACATTGGTTGACTCTGATTTTGTTTACCCTGCAGGTATATTCTTCTTTCAAAGGCAAGGGAGACGGCAGAGCAGAAGAAAGCAAGCATTCCCAGGTGGGCATAGGCAGTTAGGACCACACGATTGACAGAGAGCCACACTTTGCACTTTTGCCATTAAGGTGTGTTAGCAAATAGAAAAAGAAATGCAAGCTGAACATCATTCTGTATTGCTTTGGGGAACTGAGTGTACTTCTTAGGCCACAGGGCAAGGGCATTCTCACCTAAACTCCACACACCTTCCCACCCTTTGTGGGTCTTTTGAAAGCCCTGGTTAAAAATTCGTCATTTAGCTTTAATCAAGGAGGCAGATTGAACTTGTTGGCCAAGGTGATATCTGTAGTCATGTTTCTGATGTGCAGAATAATTTAACAGGTAAGCAACTCCCTTTATGGAATACTCCCTGCATAAGGCTTCTTTTGTGTGTGTTAATCTTGCAAAGCATCACCATCATATTCAATTCATACATTAATGCTGCTGATAGAAGCAAACACAGTTAAGAAAATAATTTTTGTAGCACTATTATATAATGAGAAGAACAATAATGTATTCTAGTTGTTTTCCACTTGGTTTACTGCTGTCTTCACAATCCTACTCCATTACATTTTATCTCTCTCTCCTTTTCATTCCAATAAACTTTATCTGCTCCTCCCTATTCTGTTATCTCTTTTCTACCTTTATCCTTATAAGTACTCCTTTTCTTTATTCAGAGTTAGTTTTCCTCTCTCCTTTGAAACTGTGTCTCAGGAAATGCCACAGGATTCGGCTTTGCTTTGCCCTGCTGACATTGTTCTTGATCAAGAGTCTGATTTGCAGCTTCAATTACATTGCTAAAGATTTACCTACTAATTGATTTGGCATGTGAATTCATTCTTCAGGTGACAGAGCTAAATATGGCAGGTGAAAAGCCTCTAATGGAGGGGAAAAAGCAAACAAAACAACATGGAATTCTCGTTTGTTCATTTCTAGAGCAGTATAGGAGAGATATGTAAATAATGGAGCTATTTATATCAGCTGTCACTCCGCTTTACCTGAGAAGTTCTTTAAACAATTCTGCCTGCCCTCTTTTTGGATGGGTGATAACTGTAAAACATTTTCAGTGTCAAGAATTATACATTTTAATGCCATTTTTCATTTTAATGGAGTTGAAAGCTTTGAGATTAGTTTTGATGGAAATCTTCAACTGGCCCTGAGTCTACCGTTACTTTATACAGTTAAAGGAAAGGTAACATATTTGTCCCTGCAAATATACATGTATAATCATATGCACAACCACTTTTTAATTGAAAGTGAAGGAAGAAAAATAACTTTAATGTTTTGGAAGCAATTAGACGTATTTCCCTCCAGATATAGGATTTTCCTCCCAGAATATAAAAATGCAAACATTTGGAGTATTTAAAATAAGTTTAATGTTGGTTTGCTAAATGTTTGTTGAAACATTTATTTTGCTTTTCTGGAAAACATCTGCTCTAGGCTTTGTGATTCTTTCCAAAAGTTTTTCTTTTAGTAAACGTTTTTATTGAGCTAATAGATCCTGTGCTCGTGAACATATGTTTTTACAATTTTATGAACTGGTTCATTTCCTTTCTCCTTGTCTTTTATATTTTTGACTGACTGTACTTAAACAATCCAAAACACATGAAGCTGGCTCATTGCATATGTATTGAAAGGTAATGGAATATAAAAATTAAATATTTAATTTTTTTCTTCGGTATACTGTATTTAAAATCTTTATAAATAGTTTTTGTTGTTCTTGTTTCCAATAGAAAAGTTGATACACTTTGTAAATCATTCTGTTTTCATTCTACATTATATCTTATGAAAAACTGATATTATGCCTGTATGAGAAAAAGCTCTCTTTTCATTCCGAGAACCAGGAAGCCCAGCTTAATTCATATTTCAGTGTACACAATACAAAAAAGAACAATCCTGTCTCTTTGACAGTCGTGCTGTGGCGCTGGTGTTATATCTTTAGAAACACACAATCTTTAGGGTAAACAATACATATCAAGTTATAATTCAGTAAAACTGGATGGTGAGATTCAAGCCGTAGCTCCTTCACTACACATCTGGGGCATTATTTCTCCTCTCCGGGTTGCATTGTCTTCGTCCATGAAACTGGAAGCCATACTTGCCATAATTTGCAGGGTTTTGACTATAAGATGAGGTGACTGATGCAAATGCTTTGTAGTATGTGGCTCCTTCCCAAAGCCAGGATTGTCTTTCACCTTGTAGAGCTTCACACGGAGCCCTCTGTGACCGTGTGATGCGGTTGGAAATAAATTAAAACTGTCTGGTAACCCAGACACAAAAGCGCTTGTTCTAGCTGTCTTGATCACTTTTTAGTGATGCCAGCGGTTTATCTCCTCTTGCTGTTTGTCAGTGGATTCGAATATACTGTCAAGATAAGGAAATTGACTCATTTTTACAGTACAACCGTGAGCCATAACCAATAAAAAAGAATTTCTCTGTTTAGAAAAATCACCAGACATCATAAATGTTACACAACAGTGTTATGCAATCTACCTTGCCAGCATAGCCCCTGGGATTAATGTATTCATGAATCCAAATAGTACACTGGGTTTAGCACGGAGTAAACAATGTAATTTTCCTGCCCATTTATCGTATCAAATGCTCTTACTTCCTGGAATAGTTCATTCACAGTTTCCATAGCTGATAATAATCAGTCACATCTTCACTATACATGTGTAAACTCCATTGCTTAATATTTTCTGCAGCCTAAAGGATTCACAAACCTATAGTCCCTAATTATTCACTGCTACAGGAACAAAAGCAAAAAACAAAAACACAGGCTAAATGGTGTTTAGAGAATATTCTTGAAAACACCCTCTGATTATGGGAAGAAAAGCAAACCCTCCATGGTGAAGTCATTTTATTTGAGACACTTTACTTTGGCATATCAAAGCACCCATCTGCAATAACACAAGGTAATCGGAAAGCCAAAGAGAGGCACAGCCTACATTTCAAATCTCCAAAAGAACTGGGCAGGGAATGGTATTGTTCAGACTCTTAGTGGAATTCTTGGATATGTTTGAATGACAGTGAAGTGCTTTATTGTTATCCTGCATCCTCCTTACAGTAGAACTAAGGAACTTGCTTCATCTTCTTCTCATATGTCCCTCCCCACACCAGACACAATTCCACTGCTCATCAGCAAGTTGATTCAATTCTACTTAAGGTTTAATGGGGAGTAGGGGAGAGGATTTACATTGTACACAATGGGACAAAGCTTTATGAAAATTCCCATTAGGTGTTCTCCCTTCCACATTTCCTCTCACTCTTAGCTGCTTCATCTCTCCTCTCTCTCCCACTGTGCCCCTTGCCACTCCCCAGTATCCCCAGTTATATCTATATCTTCCAGATTATCTTATGTCCAACCAGCCCATCTCTGTATGCCCTGTTTAACTGAACAAAAGCCTGAGTTACCCAAACATCTTTAGAAACCAGCTCAATGACTAGGGAAGCCTGGCCCTGAGAGGTTTCAACCACCCAGATGGTCAGCCTGGCAAGTCCTGCCTCTGGAGGCTCAGAAGGGAGCAGAGAAAGTTTCCTAAGTAAAACAAAATGTTTCTCCTGCCATTGATTCTGAACTAAGATACTTGTTAAGAATCTACTATTGCAGCCCAGGCACCATGTTTGGCATTTCAGTATGGCAAAATAATGATGAGTAACAACACAACAAAAACAGAAACAAGGTCTATGCACACACAGAGGTAACTGTTTAGTAGAAAAGATAGTTACTAACGAAGAGGAGGCATCAATACATGTGCAGTTACAATGGGGATAGGAATGAGGTTGGAGACAGTAACTCTGTTCTGTAAGAACGTGTGAGTAACCTAGTTCGAGAGGTCAGGACAGTCTCTGAGAAGCTGAGACATGAGACAAGTGTAAGACACAAGCAGGCAAAGGAAGGGTGAGCAGTGAAATCGATTCAGGCGGTGGGAGCAGCGGAGGCAAAGGGGAACTATGAGAATTCCATGAACCAAAAGGAGGTGAGTGGGCCTGGGGCATGGAAAGTGAGTAGGGGTGTGGTGTGAGATGAAGCTGGGGAGAGGAACGAGCCTGTCTGGGTGGGTCCTTGTAGGTCGAGTTAAGGATTTTGCTCTTTTAAGTCCTTTGAAAGTTTTTAAACTGGGACACAGCATGGAGAATAGGCAGATCATTCACCCTCATTTATATTTGGGTGCAATAGTTCTGAATAAAATTAGAGAATAAACTGAAGCAGGTTGGGGAGGACAGCTGGATATGGACAGATAATTAGAAGCCTTGCAGTGGTCCAGATGAGACCGGCACCTGGTTGGTGGTAACTGAGATAGGGGGAAGTGGACTTACAAGAGAGTTAACTCGGGTTTGCTAAGGACGGTGATGACTGTTAGGTTGGAGGCTTGCATAACTGGGTAAAAGAAGGTTTCTGAACATTGTCTCTTAAATCTGTGGACATGAAGTCCACTGATGACCTTAGCAAGTGCTATTTTGGTGGAGTGATGAGGTTATAAACCATGCGGGAGTGGATGGAGGAGGTCAGATGAAGAAATGGGGATAGAAAATGTGAATAACAATAGCACCATTTTAAAGAAGTTTGGGAGTAAAAGAAAGGAGACTTGAGACCTGTAGGGAAATATGTGGTCAAGGATAGATTTAAGGAATCTTAAAACTGGAATGATTCCATCGTGAGGGAGAAGTTAATATACAAAAGAAATCTGGAGCAAGGCATATGGGCTCCCATGCAAGATGGAAGACTAGATCTTAGAAAAGAGACAATCCTAAAGTATTGACAGAGAAGATAAACTAGGTACAGCCCTAGATGGTTGTGTATTTGAAAGGTGAGAGAATACCCATTTGAAAGGCGAGAGAATACCCATTTACAGGTCCCTATTTTCCCTGTGAAGAGTGGGTCAGGTCCTCTTCTGGCCATGAGGACTTGAGAAGGGCGGAGAAGGTTTGAAAATGTTATTGTGATGAGGGAGGGTGAGTCAGCCAGGGAGCTTAGTCAGACTGCTGGGCTAGACTTTGGGCTTGTTTGAGGTGGTGATTTTGAATTTATAGTGGGATCGATCAGCAATCGGATATTTATGGTCACTTCCTCTAGTGGTTTTACTAAACTCCTTAAAAATGGGTTGCTTCCCTCCCATCACAGTCCACAGTCTTGAGCATGAAGTTTGAACCTAATCAGTGATTTTAGGACAACATGGAGTGAACCAATGTATAGTACAGAAACTCCACTCAATGGTAGGTTCATCACACCCAGGGGAGGGCTAGTCGTTAAAGTCACAACTTTTTGTATTATGAGACCTACTCTCTTGCCTTTTCTTACTCTGCCTTTATGCATCACCACTCATTATTCTCTTATTTATTCAGTAATATCTGTTTGGTGCCTGTGTGCCAGGCTCTCCACCCTGCAGCCATTGTCTGTTGCCCCCACCCCGACCCCCTCACCTTTCTGCCCCTTACACTACTAGCCTTCTCCTGTTTCATTTTTACTTTCTCTTTTTGTGTTCTTTGTTTCTTTCTTTTAGGATGAGGAAGTAGAGGTTTTCAATATTTTCCCAGAGTCTGATATCTTTCATTCATGGACAAATGAATGCGTCAAGCCTGGAGGTGACGTTTATTAGGGCCCACAACTAGGTGGGCTGTGAGTAGTCAGTGCACCCCTATTCCAATGACACCCATGCAAGCCTCGGATAGAATATGCAGAATATGTCATATTTTAATGGTTTATTTATATATTCTCCTTGCTAGACCAAATTTTATGACAACTTTTAGATTTTAGTAACTATATTTGTTTATTTAATGAATATTTACTGGATTACTAAGTGCCTGTGAATTGCTGTGTTCCAGAGGGAGAGGAAAAGAGACAGACTTTTTTTTCAAAGAGCTCAGAGTCCCGCCAGGTAGATACCTAGCTGAGCATATACATTGCAGTGCGACGTGACTAAGGCTACAATATAAATATGCAGGGGAAAAGAGTTAATATAGAAGAGTGTGGGTGAGTCAGGAAATGCTCTTGTTGAGAGTAAAATTTGAAATGACTGTGGACGCTGACTTGTTTATCAGGAAGTGAGAAGATGGAGACAGGTGAGCGGGATTAGCATCTTACAAGCAGATGGAACTATTAGCACTGCCAAGGCCTGGAAAGCCTGGGGGAGATTGTCAGGAGAAAAAGAAGGAAACACAGGCAGCAGCCGTGCTAAGTGTTTGGGCTCTATTTTATAGGTGACAGAAAATAAGCGGAGACCTTTAAGCAGTTGGAATGACATGATGTAAGTCTTTTCGCGCAATCATGCTGGTGGTAATATGGAAGATTGCTCTGAAGGAGCGAAACTCAGAAGATCAGTTAAGAGTTTAGACGAGAGATAAAGACATCCTGAGCTACGGAGCAGATAGAAACAACTAGATTTGTGATGGAAGCAAGGTTGAAGTAGAGAGTGAGAGGAAAGACGGAAAGGTGACCCCCAGATTTCTGGTCGGTGGGGCTGGCTGGATGCGGACACCACCCATGGTGATTCTGGGTGGTATAAGGTGAGAAACAGGTTTGAGGAGAGTGAAAGATCCATTGTAGATGTGTTAATTTGGAAGAGTCTCTGGAACATGTTAGTAGAGATTTACAATAAGCAGATTTACAGAGGTTAGAAAAGAGGCCTGTGTGACTAATAAAGAATTATAATTTTGTAACCTGAGAGGAGTAATTAAAATTATGGGAACAAATGAGGTTGCCTGGAAGAGGGAGAGTAAAAAAAAAAAAAAAACCCAAACAGAATAAAACATGGGACCCTGAGAAATATTAGCACTTAAGGGTCTGGTAGATGCAAAAGACAATATAACAATATAAAGAAGCAAGAGAGGTAGAAGAGAATCCAGAGAGGCCAGTGAAGCAGAGATTCAAGGAAAAGGGTGATAAATGTAAAAACGAGATAATATAAGGGTTTGGTCTTGTCCACCAGTTTGTGAATGAGCATATCTTAATGTCTTTTTATTATTTATTTACTTTATGTGCCTATATTATCATAAATATATATATTTTTTTCATAAATTACTTTATTGTTGCTCATTACAGTTGTCTGTATTTTCTCCCCACCACTCCCCCCACCCCAGTCAAACCCACCTCCCTTCCTTGCTTCCACTCTCCCCCTTGGTTTTGTCCATGTGTCCTTTATAGTAGTTCCTGAAAACCCTTCTCCCCACAGTCCCCTTCCCCCTCCTCTCTGGCTATTGTTAGATTGTTCTTAATTTTAATGTCTTTGGTTATATTTTGTTTGCTTTTTTCTTTTGTTGATTAGGTTCCAGTTAAAGGTGAGATCATATGGTATTTGCCCCTCACCGCCTGGCTTATTTCACTGAGCATAATGCTCTCCAGTTCCATCCATGCTGTTGCAAAGGGTAGGAGCTCCTTCTTTCTTCCTGCTGCATAGAATTCCATTGTGTAAATGTACCATAGTTTGTTGATCCACTCATTTGCTGATGGGCACTTAGGTTGCTTCTAGCACTTGGCTATTGTAAATTGTGCTGCTATGAACTGAGGTGCATAGGTTCTTTTGAATTGGTGTTTCAGGGTTCTTAGGGTATAATCCCATCAGTGGAATTGCTGGGTCAAAAGGCAGTTCCATTTTTAATTTCCTGAGGAAATTCCATACTGTTTTCCACAGTGGCCTCACCAGTCTGCATTCCCACCAACAGTGCACTAGGGTTCCCTTTTCTCCGCATCCTCTCCAACATTTGTTTGTGGATTTGTTTATGTTGGCCACTCTGACTGGTGTGAGATGGTATCTCATTGTGGTTTTAATTTGCATCTCTGATGGCTAGTGATGCTGAGCATCTTTCCATATGTCTCTGGGCCCTCTGTGTGTCCTCCTTGGAGAAGTGTCTGTTCAAGTCTTTTGCCCATTTTTTAATTGGGTTGTTTGTCTTCCTGGAGTGGAGTCATGTGAGTTCTTTATATATTTTGGAGATCAGACCTTTGTCTGAGGTATCATTGGCAAATATGTTTTCCCATATAGTTGGTTCTCTTTTCATTTTAATGCTGTTATCTTTAGCCATGCAGAAGCTTTTTAATTAGATGAGGTCCCATTTGTTTATTCTTTCCTTTATGTCCCTTGCTTTAGGGGACATATCAGTGAAGATGCTGCTGTGTGGAATGTCTGAGATTTTCCTGCCGATGTTTTAATGGTCATATATTTTTCTCTGAGTATTATTGTCAATGTTATTCATATTTTCTTTAATGTCTCTTTAGTACAATTTCAAAGGTAGTCATGGAGATGCTGCATTGGTGAGAAAAAATCATCGGTAATCAGATGTTACTAGGTTGAGGGATGAAAGGAGAGCAAGGAAAGTAGGAAATGAAATGTAGACATTTTTGAACTTTAACACAGCCAGGATGATGAAAGGGTAAAAATCTGTAATGTCTTAGAGCAAGTGCTTTCCATCCTTGACATACTCTGAGGGTCAGCAGGTTGGAAGTAGGCTGTTCTGCGTGGTTCCACACATCACTCCCGTCAGTGGTGAGTGGATAACACCAAGACAAAGAATGTTCTAACAATTAGGAGCGTTCTAACATGGGGATGTTCTTCTTAGTAAAGAAGGAAACCCATTACTCTCAGACATGTTAAACAAGAGTCTGAAGGGCCACTTATCAGAACACTGGAGAGGAAAGCCCTATATCATTTAAAGCAGGGATCTCCAAACCCCAGGCCCCGACTGGTACCAGCCTGTGGCCAGTTAGGAACCGGGCCGCACAGCAGGAGGTGAGCAGCTGGCAGGCTTGAGTGACTGGTCCCTGGTGCCAGAAAGGTAGGGGACTGTTGATTTAAAGGGTGGAGAGAGAGAGAGAGAGAGAGAGTCAAAATTTTAATGTGAGACTCCTTTCAGTTCTAATCTTTTATTTATAATGGCCGACATTTGTAATTTGAATTACATGAAAACTCTAGATTGCAGGCCTCTTGACTTGCTTTAGAGTTCTCTTCTTGTTCTATGTGTTCTCTCTCCCTGTTAAACCTTAGCTTGTCCTAGCAGGTACTCTTTCTCTTTGATCTCTGTCCCATCGTGCACACACCGTACCCAGTGGACTGAAATGGTCTCTTCTCTCACTTCTTTTAAGTTTCTTTTCCTCTTGAAGCTTCCCAGACTAACCTCCATCAAGCCCCTGTCACAGCAGTAGCTCTAGCTACCTCTTCTGTTGGTGGCAAGTGCCCATCCACAGTCCAGCAACACAGTCACTGGCTGTCAGGGTGTCAGAAAACACACTTGTGCTTTGACGCAAGTGGTTTGTTAATTTGGCTGGAACCGCCCTCCTATATCAACAACCTCTAAGTCAATTCAAAAATTTAACAAAGGAACGCTTGACTTTGCAAACAAAGAGCAAAGAGAGAAATGTGATTATTTATAAGATGAACACTTATTTTGATATGTCATGTTTTTTAAAAGAATTTGTTTTACAGAGAAGGGAAGGGAGGGAGAAAGAGAAACACTGATGTAAGAGAGAAACATCAATTTGTTGCTTCTTGTTCGTGCCCTGGCCAGGGACCGAACTCACAACCTAGGCATGTGCCCTGATTGGGAAATGAGCTGGCAATGTTCACTTTGCAGGATGATGCCTAACCAACTGAGTCACACAGGTCAGGGCCGATATGTCATGGTTGTACATAAGGAAAACATCACATTCAAATGTATAAATAATAATAATGAGGGAGGTGCAGCAATGGGGATGTGAATTGTATTTTCCATGTAATTATATGTATTAATTGATTCATCAAGAATAATCCTGAATGATGTCTGTTCCTGCTATGTGTACATATTATCACCACTGTTCAGAATTCTTAAAGATGGAACTATTCTAGGGTACTGTTGTGTTCAAATAGCGGAAGACTTACCTTTTTGCCTACAAAAACTGCTTTATCTTTCTGAAATATATTATCCATTTAATTTCTTTCTTACAATAAAAATGCTAAATATAAATTTGACATTTTGCTGATTTGGAATTAGTGTTACAAGATCAGTCGATACACTTCCTGAGTTACTCATTCATTTTATGGAGCCCCTATTAGCTATGAAGGCCTAAGCTAGGCTCTGAGTTTGCGGTATATTGTACTACAGGGAGACATGGGCTTTCTTGCACTTGCTGGTCAGATCTTGCTCTGATTTCAGGCTTTCTGTTTAGACAACTGTGCTGTCAGGCCCCTGGTTTTCCCCGTTTTTGAGAATGGACTCACCTCTAAGCAATGTCCTTTACCTCTAATTTTTTGGTTAAATTTTCTGTATATATAATGAAAATTAATATATAAAGTACATGTATAAATTAAATGTAAATTTGCTATGAGACTCCTAAGGGGCTCTCTATTGAGTAATTGCATAATTTTAGAGCACCAGCCTGTCATTGATTTTAGGTGCCGAGACGTCACATAGGTTAGGATAGAAATAGATTGTTCAAAGGAGCACAAATAATTGATTATGTAGCTGCTACTGTTTCTTGTTTTCATTGGGATTGTGGACATATAAAAATATTTATTAAGTAATAATTTCTGGTGTTACACTCAAAACGTTAGTTTTTCTTTTTTAGCATTCTTCCATTTATTGGATACAGCTGATGTTTTTACTGATGTAACCAAGATGGAGAAAGTTTTATTAGAATTTCAGGGAGGTTGGCCATAGTTGGATAATAAGTGGCTCGCTTGGTTGAATAGCATTGTACTTCCCAGGCATTGTGGGTTGTGGGAGGGTGATGTGGAGGGAGTGTGGGCTTTGGAATATGACCAGACATGAAGGAGAAGAGGCTGGACCCACTCCCACAGCAGAAGGCTGTGGGGTACGTGGTCTAATTACTCCCCGTAATGCCTGTCATCCCCAGTAAACTTCTCACACTCCTGAAATCACGGGGGCAGATATCCTGTAAAAACAAGGATGGGGCAGAGTTTCATTTCTGAAGTGGAACCCAAGGACATCAAGTTAGAATGTGCAGAAATCCCAGAAGGGAGGCTTCTGGATTTTCCAGGCCATGATACTGGCTGTTGAATCTAACTTCTCTTAAATTTTTAAGGGATAGAGAGCCCCCAGATGATTCTGAGGTTTGATTTAAACCAGAGTTAGTGCAAAAGTGAAATACTGAACAGAAATATTATTCATGTATTTGTAAATGGTTTTGAACTACAAGGAGGCATACATTTGGAGCTACCATATGGACAGGTGTTTCTGTCATTTTTCTGTATGTAATGTAAACATATGTGTTCTTAAACATTACTCAGATTCATTTAAATTTGTATTTGTGGGCAGGGATCTATTTGGTTTTTCATTCTTGCAACTCCTCACAGAGTCTAGTAAAGTTTAACGGGAGCTAGTTAATGTCATTGATTGTCTCACTAAATAAATGACAGCAAGAGTAGTTTCCTGTTCACATGACTGAACCCAAACATGGAATGGACACAGACAATGACAAGGGTTGGAAAAATGAAATGAAGGAATTGGTAGAAATGAAAGATTATCGACTTACTCCAGATCTACATAAATACTAGAGTAAATATTTTGCTTCTGACATTGTGATATGTCATCAAAATTTCAATAGGTAATTAATATCATCCATCAAGAAAACCCCCAAATTAAACAAAATCCAAAAACCTACAGTTTAAATTAATGGAAAAAGGAGAGGCATTTTAATGTGAGGCCAGCTCAGGTGTGGTCCAGTGGGGTGTAAGCAGAAACTAAGCCTGTGAGTCTCCAAGTATGACTCTCAGACCACCTGTATTGCAAACGCACAAAGCACTCGTGCAAATGCGAATGTATGAGCCCTGCTATAAAGCGCAAAGTCAGACTTTCTGGGAGAGAGGGCTCAGCAACTGCATTTTTAATCCGTGCCTCAGGTAATTTCTGATCTTTGCAACCACAGCCCTGGAATGCAGATTGTGCTGTGGTTTCAGAGTTAATGGATTTTATTACTATTACAGGGCAGGGGGGGAATGACAAGGGCATATTTTTGTTGGTAACTAGACTGGCAGGGTGGTATGGCAGGGAAATGAACTTTCTAGGAACACGAATCGGGATTTGACTGGATGAGGCTTTGGGCAAGTCATTTGATTTTCCTGATCCTTTGTCTTCCTTCCTGTAAAATGCAATAAGAGCACCCCTGCAGGATTGTGGTTGTGGGTGAAGATAATTTCTGTGCAGAGCCTGACACATATGAGGTACCTGATGAGTCATAGCTGTGACTTGTCATGGAGCCCCGTGAAAGGACGTTTTACTGTGGTTGAACTGTGCAGCCCTAGATGCCAGGACTGTCGGGAAGCATACCGATCCCATATTTGAAGGAAATATTTTGTAAACAGGTCCTCTAACCCAGTCCAGTCATTACCAATACCATATACATGGAGAACAAATATGATCCCATAAGAAATTCATGGCCAGAGGATAAATAAGATCCCATAAGAAATTCATGACCTAAGAGGAAATAAAATCTGTTGGGGAAACATGGTAGAATAATGCAAACTTTCTACTGCTTTGCAGCAGAACATGGTTGCAGAGGAAAAGTGTAACTTCCAAGGGAGCAAAAAGAAATCATTTCAACTAAATTTGATGGACTAGAAAAGATAATGCTGCAGATAACAAAGAAACGAAAATTATAGCTCCAAGGAAGTAGGAGAATGAACACCAAGGTTTTTGCTTTTTTTTTTTTTTTTTTTTTTTTTGGCTATGTATGTGATTAAATCTCAGAGGAGCACAACAAGAAAACCTGAAGTGAGAAGAAAAGAAATGGCAGGTAGAATTTGTGTTCAGTGTCGTTCCAGCAAATTGGTGCAGGTTTGTGTTCGCTTCTGTGAAGAAATAACTGTGTCACGCATTAGGCCCAGATTAGAATAAAAAGCAAGTCATGGTTGAACTATAACGTAATTACGAAGGACTTCCTTAAGGATGGAACATATTTAATTCCTTTTTCTTCTCACTTGTTGAAAGTGAATATTTGGGCATTCAGATGATTGACGATTGTCAGAGGTGTATTTTATTTTCACAGCTTTTAAAAAAAATGGGGCTGGGAAGGGAGGTGATGTCTTCCCAGAGACTCCTACATAACTTTGCAGTTTATTACCACCTTTATTAAGGTGGTAGCTCCTGTGCTGAAATCACTAAAAAGAGAAATATTCAGGTAGTAACTAGATTATTGGCATCAGGCAATTAGCAAAGAAAATGAGCCTTCCTTATAAATTAGTGGATATGGTTTCTCTTTCAGCTTTGTTGAGATGTAATTGACATATAACTTTGTGTAAATTTAAGGTGTACATGTTGATTTGATACATTCAGATGTTGCAAAATGATCACCGCCCTAGCATTAGCTGACACTTCCATCATGCCACATAATTACCGTTTAATTTTTGTGGTGAGGACATGTAAGATCTACTCTCTCAGCAACTTTGAAGTATACAAACTTTAATAACCATGCTGTTAACTTTAACTTTATCGTTAAAGTTATCGTTAACTTTAATAACCATGCTGTACAATAGATCTTCAAAACTATTTCTTCTATAACTTGAAGTTTGTACTCTTTGACCACGACCTCCCCATTCTCCCTCACTATCTCCAGTCCCTGGTAACCACCACTATACCACGACATACATTTCTTTACCTATTCCTTCATCGACAGACACCTGGGCTGTTTGCAAACCTTGGCTGTTGTGAATAGCTCTGCAGTGAGCATGGGAGTGCAGATGCCTCTTCGAGATACTGACTTCTTTTTGGATATGTACCTGATGATTAGTGATGTTATGCCCCTTTGGATGTACCTGTTTTGGCCATTTAAAAAAATTGGGTTGTTTGTTTTTGTATTATGGAGTTGTATATATCAGCTACATGATTTGCAAATATTTTATTGCATTCCATAGGTTGCCTTGTCATTTCGCTGATTATTTCTTTTGCTGTGCAGAGCTGTTTCCTTTTTTTTTTTTTTTTTTTTTTATAGTCCCAGCTGTGTATTTTCATTTTGGTTTCCTTTGCTCTTGGTGCCAGATCCAAAAAAAAAAAAAAATTATTGTCAAGACCAATATCAAGGAGCTTTGCTCCCTGTTTCCTTCTAGAAGTGTTTACAGTTTTGGTCTTACATTTAAGTTTTTAACCCATTTTGAGTTCATTTTTGTGAGTTATGTGAAATAAGGGTTCAATTTCACTCTTCTGCATACGATTACCCAGTTTCTCAATACCATTTAATGAAGAGACTATGCTTTCCCCATTGAGTATTCTTGGCTCGATATTATAATCAAATATTAGTTGATTATATGGGGTCTGTCCAGAAATAGTCCATGCATTGTTAACATAAAGAGAACAGTTTGTGCAACACCGATCTAACCTGGCAGCCAAGGAGAGTGGACTGGAATGCGCATATGTGAACAATGACAGCCTCACTGTTCTAGTCAGTGGGGGCAGTAAACGCCATTGAATGAGCATGTGGACTGTGTGGCCATCACATTCAAAATGACTGACCAAACCCTGGCTGGTGTGGTTCAGTGGACTGAGTGCCACCCTGCAAACTGAAAGGTAACTTGTTCAATTACCAGTCAGGGCACATGACCAGGTTGCAGGCCAGGTCCCCAGTTGGGGCTGTGCGAGATGCAACCGATCCATGTTTCTCTCCCACATCGATGTTTCTAGCCCTCTCTTTCTCCCTCCCTCCTTCTCTCTCCAAAATTAAATAAAAATAAAATCTTTTAAAAGGTGACTGAGTAGAGCAATGAATCTACATCAAATTTTGTGTTAGGCTTGAACATTTCTCCATGGAAGCTAGTCGGATGATTCAGAAGGCTGCAGCTATGGGCAACTGGTGATTGGCAGCCTCATCATAGCAATGCGTCTGCTCATGCGTCACGTCTTGTCCAAAGGTTTTTGGTGAAACATCAAATCAACCAGGTGACCACAGGACATCTGGTGAAGAGGGAGGCGTAGGTAAACATGGCTCAGCTCCTCACACCACCACAGCAAAAATTACAACTAAATTACAAAACAACTATCACCCAGAATTGTCAGAAAATTGAGCTGTATGGAAGTCCAACAACCAAGGAATTAAACAAGTCACATTCATCCAGACAGGTAGGAGGGGAAGAGATGCAGAGATATGTGGAGATGCAGAGTGGGCATCCCCACACCCATGTGTGGAATATAAAAATTGGGAGGGATACCTTGGGAGTAAGGGATCCCAGCCCCAAACCTGACCACCCAGACCAGGGTTCCAGCACCAGGAAGATAAATCTCCATAACTTCTGGCTATAAAAACCAGTGGGAGTTGGGGTGGCAGAAGAAACTGTAGGATTCTCAGCTGTCTCCTTTTAAAGGGCCCACAAAGGACTTAGGACTTAATCAATCACTCCTGTCTCCAGCACTGAGGCAGCAACTGGAAGGGCATCAGTGGCATATGAGGAGAAACAGAAGTGTCTGGCATCAGGGTGAGTGCCAGGGGACAGTTTCCTCCCGGCCAAAACTCCAGAGGCCAGGCAGCATCATTGTCCCCTTTTTGAGCCCTCCTCGACACAGAGCCACAGAGTAGTGACACCCTATTAGAGAAACAATCAATCTGGTTCACATGGGTTGCCCTGCCTTGGGGATTACCTAAGGCTCCGCCCCATCCAACTTACAAGTGCAATTTTCTATAATAGGCCATGCTACTAAGACTGGGAGTGATAGTAGCTCTTCCTAATACATAGAAACAAACACAGGAAGGCTGTCAAAATGAGGAGACAAAGAAATACGGGTCAAATGAAAGAACAGGAAAAAAAAAACTCCAGAAAAAGAACTGAACAATACAGGGAACCAACAGTGGGGTGGATGAAGCTGAGAATCAAATCAATAATTTGGAACATAAGGAAAAAAAAGTACTCAATCAGAGCAGCAAGAAGAAAGAAGAATCCAAAAAATGTGAGGAAAGGCTAAGAAGCCTCTAGGACAACTTCAAATGTACCAACATTTGAATTAGAGGGGTGCCAGAAGGAGAAGAGGAAGAGCAAGATATTGCAAACTTATTTGATAAAATAATGAAAGAAAACTGTCCTAATTTGGTGGAGGAAATAGACATACAACCAGGAAGCAAAGAGAGTTCCAAACAAGAAGGACACAAAGATGCCCACACCAAGACACATCATAATTAAAAGGCTAAAGGTTAAAGATAAAGAGAGAATCTTAAACACAGCCAGAGAAAAGCAGAGTTACCTACAAAGGAGTTCCCATAAGACTGTCAGCTGATTTCTCAAAAGAAACTTTGCAGACAAGGAGGGACTGGCAAGAAGTATTCAAAGTGATGAAAAGCAAGGACCTGCAACCTAGATTACTCTATCCAGCAAAGCTATCGTTTAGAATGGAAGGGCAGATAAAGTGCTTCCCAGACAAGGTAAAGCTAAAGGAGTTCATCATCACCAAAGCATTATTACATGAAATGTTAAAGAGACTTATTTAAGACAAAGAAGATCAAAACTATGAACAATTAAAATGGCAATAAATTCACACCTATCAGCAACTGAATCTAAAAAACAAACTAAGCAAACAGGCAGAACAGAAACAGAATCATAGATGTAGATAGAGATCACTTGGAGGATTATCAGTTGGGAACAGGAAGGAGGAGAATGGGGGAGAAGGGATTAAGAAGTACAAATTAGGCCTTGGCTGATGTGGCTCAGTGGATTGAGTTTTGGCCTGTGGACCAAAGTGTTGCCAGTTCGATTCCCAGTCAGGGTACATGCCTGGGTTGTTGGCCAGGTCCCCAGAGAGGCAACCACACATTGATGTTTCTGTCCCTCTCTTTCTCCCTCCCTTCCCCTCTCTCTAAAGATAAATAAATAAAATCTAAAAAAAAAAAAGAAGTACAAATTGGTAGGTACAGAATAGATAGGGGGCTGTTATGAACAGTATAGGAAATGGAGTAGCCAAAGAACTTATAGGCATGACATATGGACATAAACTAAGGGGGTGATTGCCAGAGGGAATGGGAGTACAGGGTGGAGGAGAGCAAAATTGGGACAACTATAATAGCATAATCAGTAAAATACATTTAAAAAACCACCCAGGTGACTCAGCTTCCCTATAGCCCAGATTTGGCGACATGCGGCTTCTGGCTTTTCCCAAAACTAAAATCACCTTTGAAAGGGAAGGGATTTAAGGCCATCTGTGAGATTCAGGAAATAATGGGGTAGCTGATGGCGATTGGTAGAACTGTGTGAAGTCCCAAGGTGCCTATTTTGAAGAGGACTGAGGCATCATTGTCCTCTGTAAAATGTTTCTTGTATCTTGTATCTTCTTTAATAATTGTATTTTTCATAGTTCATGGCTAGATACCTTCTGGACAGACCTTGTATGGGTGAAGGTTTATTTCTGGGCCCTGGATTCTGTTCCATTGGTCTACTGTGTCTATTTTTATGCCAGTACCATACTGTTCTTTTTATTTCTGTGGCTTTGTAGTATAGTTTAAAATCATGTTATATAATTCACTCAGCTTTGTTCTTTCTCAGTATTGCTTTGGCTAATTGGGATCTTTTGTGGCTCCAAAACACATTTAGGGCTAAAATTTGTGTGTGTGTGTGTGTGTGTGTGTGTGTGTGTGTGAAACTGGCATTAGGATTTTAATAGGGATTGCACTGAATCTGCTTTTTGTTTTCTAATAATGTCATCTTGGGAGTATTGGGGGGGCCCAAAAAATCCAGAATTATCTCCTGGAGGGCGGGCCTCTTGTAGACAGGCTTCCCCAGCTAGGCGGGTGTTCTAGGAACCCATCTGTATCACTGTGGCAGCTGGCGTTATTGTGAGAGGCTGTGTTGGGCTTCAGTGACAGTTTTTTGAAGACTCAACACATGTGCCCATTTCATGATGGGTGACTTCCTAGAGCACCTGCCCACACCCTGCTGAGGGTTCAGCAGTTCTTGCCAAAAATGGCACGACCCCAAGCCCCACCCTCCCTATTTACCCAATCTTTCTTGCCAGAAACCCCGGGCAACTTGGTTTCTGTTTCCCAGGATGAAAAAGGTCCTCCAAGGGAAACGTTTTGCCAATGTGGAAGAGGTAAAACAAAAAAAGGCAGAAGCACTAAAAGGCATCAAAATCAACAAGTTAAAAACTGCTTTGAGCAGTGGGAAAAATGTCTCCGTAAGTGTATTGATTGCATTAAATGGAGAGTACTTTGAAGGTGACTGAAGTTTAAACATGTAAGAATAAATACACAGATTTAAAAAATATATTCTGTTTTTTGGGGTCCCCCCCTTGTGGATTTTACAGGATTACTAACAAAGTAGCAAACCACTAGTAAAGCACAGGCTGACAAAGTCATGGACCATAGAAGGGGAAGTCATTCCTAAGTGTAAGTCCACCTGATAGTTCAGTAGACCCTGTTGAATGCAGGCTGAAGTTCCCTAGATATCAGTTCAGGAGGATAATGTTGTTTGTGCCGTTAACACTAGGCAACTGTAGACAAACTAACAATCACAAATTATTGGGAAAATGCAAGAAACCCAAAATAGAATGATCAGAATACAAAAGGAGGATCCCAGATTAGCCTAGGAGAAAATAATTGATTGGCTATACCTAATTAGGCCATACTAATCAAAGATTTTCACCAGTTGCTAGGGATCAGATGTTTAACTAACATGCTCCATGATATTATTAAGCACCTAGTAGATGCCATGCGCGTACTGGGAAGTCTGCTGAATTAAAACGTACAATATGTCATCCAAAACCCTGCAGTCTCAGGAACTAGAATCCCACATAAGGTCTGTGTGTGCATGCAGCTGTGTGCACATGTACATCCTGGACTTTAATGCATTCTAAACTCTAAATTGTCATTTTACGGAATAAGCTTTTCATTCATTCTCTATTAATTTTTCACTGTATGTCTCAATACACTCTAAGAGCATGCTTTTGAGAAATAACTGGAAGAGGCACCCTTACCTCATTGTTCATCTGGATAGCAGGGGCTCATGAGCGGGCAGCCTGTTCCGCCCTCTGCAGAACTTGGCCTTAACAGGCTTATTTGAAGCTGGAAGTGCTGCACTTTGAACAAAGACACATTATTCCTTTCCAATAAGGAGAAATCACTGTGAATGGTTGTACAGACAGGTGATATTAAATTTAATGGATAAAATAGTTATTAACCTTAGGAGATTTTAACAGGAATCCAAATCTTTTTATGAGGGAGAATAAATTTTTTTCATAAAGTGTATCATTATCATTTGGGCATAATTAATTAGAAAGACATAATTCTTTACACAGACACTGGGGATAGTGTGGCATTTGCATTTTTCTTGCATTACTCTGTAGTTCAGAACTTTATGTTTAGAAAAATGAATCAAGGGTAAAGAATCTATTCAAATCCATTTTTTCCTGCATTGAGATGCCAATACCTCTTTGGTGTGATTCCACGTGCTAGCCCAGGCTGAAACGGCCATTTTCATGCTTTAAAAAGTATCTCTTTCAACCATCTCACCTATTACTTCAAAGTTGATTATTGTAAGCTCAGTCACATCTTTTTGGTGATTTTTTGCCATTTCTGGTAGAGGAAGTTGGCTTTATGTTGACATATGTATAATAATCATATCCAAATAGACAATATGGACGTTAGTTGAAAGGGTTTGACTCGTTCCTTTTAAAGCTATTCAGTTTCCTAAACCAGGCAGCTGCCGTCATGCTTTTAAATCTTCCACGTGATTTGGAGAGGAGGAACTTGGAGACATGCTTGACTATTTATACATGAGTTATGTATGTAAGTTGAAAAGCCTTCAGTTAGTCCCGCCCCCCGAATTTATGCACATGGCATCACACGTGAGAACCACACCTTCAATTGCTTTTCATAACGATTAATTGCTGTGCAACAAAGGCTTCCTCAAATCCTCGGACAGAGCATCTTCCTGGCTTACAATTAATGCGGCTTCTTTGAGAAATTCCTAGCAGGAAGTGGGGAAAAGAGCTTATTTTAAATGGTGAGCACATCTCCATTTGCCATAAACTCTAAGCTTTTCATAGCTGCTTTTCAGTTTCTTTGTCTCCAGCCCAATAACCCGCGAACAGGGGGAATCTCTCTTTAGCCAAGATGTGACTGAGGCACAGTGTTAGCCTTTTGAAAGCTTCCAACCCAATTTCCTCCCTTTTGAATACTAAGCATGAGGTCATAAATTAGAAAAATGCATGGATTTTCCAGTTATCCCGTTTATTAGGTTCTGACAGAGTTACTCTTTCTAGTTAAATCTAGTTGCAGTGCGTGAAGATTTACTAAAGGAGACTGTAATACGTCTCTTTAAAATAAGAGTTGGTTGGGTACATCCACTATACTCACAGTTAATGGCGATTTAGCGGACATATAGGGACTTTTTTTCTGACTTTATGACATTTTTGAAAACCTTAACAATAGTAAAGTATAAAATGTAACTTTCCTTTCTAAAAGCTTGTCTTGTGGGTTTGGTATTTCTCACTGTCTAAAATGCATTATTGTACAAGTTTTGCAGGTACACGTATCTCTTACAGCAGAGCACTTGATAACAAGGAAAAAACTGCAACAAGTCAGTTTACTATGGAGTTACAGGTGTTCTTCATTTACTTTCTGATTTAAATGGTCCCCTCAGAAAATGCAGTCATGGTCCTTTGGCATTTGCATAACAAACTATTATAGAAAACTCATCTTAATGGTAGATTTAATTCTTAAAAACTAACAAAGTCAGTGACAACTGACAAGTTAAGGGGCTAAATAATAGGGATAATAGAGATCACAAGTCAGTTTTTTTTAAATTAATTTTACCAAGAATAATAATTTAAAACACTGTCATGTTACAAAAGCTGTTCAATCAAAATAGCCACTCATGTAGAAATGATTGGGCTAGAAAATAAAATCATTTCATGCAGCATGCTCCAAGTATATGAAATAAATGTAAAAAGAATATATCCATAGCTCTCTGTGAACATTACAAAGCTATAGGATTTAAAACAGTATGCTATTAGCATAAAAACAGACACATAGATCAATGGGAACAGAATAGAGAGCTCAGAAATAAACCCACGCATGCATATGTGGTTGATTAATTTACAACAAAGGAGCCAAAAATACACAATGGGGGAAGGACAGTCTATTCAATAAGTGGTGCTGGGAAAATCAGACAGCAACATGCAAAAGAATGAAACTGGACCGTGCATGAAAGTTACTCAAAAAGGATAAAGACTTGACACTTAGACCTGAAACCACGAAACTTGTAGGAGAAAGCCTAGGAGGTAAGCTTCTTAACATAGGTCTTGGCTGTGATTTTTTAAATCTAAACCAAAAGCAAAAACTACAAAAGCAAAAATAAACCAACAATGAGAATACATCAAACTGAAAAAGGAAAAGAAAGCATCAACAAAAGGAAAAGGCATCTACTGAATAGGAGAACATATTAACAGATCATATATATCTGAGAAGGGGCTAATATCCAAATACACATAAAGAACTCATAGAACTCAATAACAAAAAATAAAATAAAAACAAACCAATTTGATTAAAAATGGGCAGAAGATCTGAATAGACAGTTTTCCAAAGAAGACATACATATGGCCAAGATCTGCATGAAAAGATGCTCTAATCATGAGGGAAATGTAAAATAAAACCACAATGAGATTACTGCTCACATCTATTAGAATGACTATTATCAAAAAAACCTAGAAATAACTAGTTTTGAAGGATGTAGAGAAAAGGGAACGCTTGTGCACTGTTGGTGGGAATGTAAATCCATACAGCCACTATGGAAAATAGGACGGAGTTTACTAAAAAAATTGAACTATCTATGAGCCAGCTTCTGGGTATTTATTCAAAGAAAACAAACAAACAAAATAACTAAAATATATATATCTCCCATGTTTATTGTAGCATTATTTACAATAGCCAAGATATAGAAACAACCTAAGTGTTCACCAGTGGATGAATAGCTAAAGAAGATGTGATTCACACACACACACACACACACACACACATCACCCATTAAATCAGAATGAAATCTTGCCATTTACAGCAACATGGATAAACCTCAGTGGCATTATGCTAAATGAAATAAGCCAGATAGAGAAAGGCAAATACCATATGATCTTGCTTACATATGGAATCTAAAGACAATTTATATTTATATATATGTATCATAGATACAGAAAACAGATTGTTGGTTGCCAGAGGATGAGGGGGGAGTGGTAGTAATGGGTGAATTGTTTTTGTTTATGGTTTAAATCAAATGTTTTTTTAAAATATTTTGAGGAAATGGGTTGAGGGAAAAGAAATCCTTCTATTCATTGTTGATGATAGCTAAATATTGCAAACAATCTAAATGTCCAGCTATGGGTAATGGGTTAAATAGTTCGTGATAGGTGCATACAATGGAATAGCACAGTGCTGTTACAGAGAATGAGGCAGTTTTATTTATATGCAAATGGCACCTAAGACATGCTATTATGTGAAAAGAGCAAGATGCAGAATCCTATGTACACCATCATTTATAGGAGTAGCATAAGGCAAGTATGCCTCTGTGTGTGCACACTGCTACAGGGATGCAACATTCTAGAAGGATACACGAAGAACTAGAAAAAGTGTTTGTCTCTGGATAAGAAAATTGGGTGACCAAAAATCTACTTGTGCCGAAGGCATATGGGTGCTTTCTTCTCAGTAGCATACTGAAAGTATCGTACACCGTGATCAAGTGGGATTTATTCCAGGATTGCAAGTGCGGTTCAGTATCTGCACATCGGTAAACGTGACACATGTGCCACATCAACAAAATGGAAGATAAAGATCGTATGATCTCAATAGATGCAGAAAAAGAATTTGACAAAATTTAACATTCATTCATGATAAAAATCTCAACAAACTGGACCTAGAGGGAACATACTTCCACATAATGAAGGCCATATATGACAAGCCCACAGCTAACATCATACTCAGTGGCGAAACACTGAAAACTTTTCCTCTTAGAATCAGGTTCACTTATTTTCTTCATCCTCCCTATCCAGTTTGTCCATTAGGAAGGTTCTTGGTTCTACTTCCAAAATATAATCTGTCTAGTACTCTCAATCATTGTCACTGTCACCTCAGGCTAAGGTGCTTGGAACACTGTTAGGCTCCTTCACTGGCCCTTGTTTCTGCAGTCTCCCTTTCTCCACAAGTGACTTCCTGCGTGTGCCCATTTGAATCACTCCGCAGCACTTTTTCTAAGCTGCAGGAACAGGTGTGCTCTTCGGCACTGCTTTCTATTCCAGAAAAGGTTCAGGTGTGGATATCTTTGTAGGTAGATGCTTCATGATTAACGTACCTAATTTGTGAGCTGCCCAAAGACACTAAGCCATTGAAAGAGCACAGAGAATAAGTGTCTGCACCTTTTTATTCTTGGAGAAATAGCCTTAGATATCAAATATTTTATATATAAATGACATTTTTATTATGATGTGTTTCTGTACAAAGGTGAGAAACAAGCTTACGTTAGTGGCTTTCCACTTAAAGGTAAAGACCATAGTCCACTGACAATGTGTGCACTACCGTGATTGTGAATAAGCAAAGGGCAAGACACCATTTCTATACTTTAATGCTCTTCCTACTTCATCGGTTCTTATAGAAACATCAGGGAAATATATCTGTTTCTTTACTTTTACTGTCTAGCCATGATTGCAAACAATTAGAACCAGACTCACTATTGTTATTTGTAAATAACAAATTTTGAAACGGTACATTACTTTAGCTGGGAGCTGAGAAAAGCTGTTTGGCCCGGGGGCTACCAAGGAGGGGAAGGTCAGGGCACTCTGCAGAGCTGCCAGTGTGTCTTTGTTAGTTCACGCTCTATTTTGATTCCTGAAATGCTTTTGAGTGATGCCAAATCAATAACTCTTACCAAAAGAGGGTGCACAGAGCTGAACACTTCTGAGGAAAGAAGAAAAGAAAGATTTGTATGCAGGGCCTGGGTTCCATACGTATTAGGAAGCAGAAATGACGGCAGTTAATTTGGTGGTGGTATGGAAATCAGGTCATAAGGATTCTGACGATGAGCACTGGTAACAGTTTCACGCGTAGGTTTGTAGACTAGACAAGTCCTAAGGAGCGTTCTAGTCCATGCTCCCCTCTGGCAGCACGCATGGTAAGATAGCCTAAAGAGGCCTGCTCGCGTATTCTGGGGTCTGTTGCTCATTCAGTTCCTCGGTTCATGGACTCATTGTCTTTCCTGGCTTCCTCATCCTCCCCAGACCCTGATATTACTAAATCAATGACTTTGACTTTACTCCCACATTTTCTCATTTATTTACTCAGTTTAAAGGAGCCTGGGAAGGAAAGTGTTAACGCTGCAAACTATCAATTGACTGTATCTCTAAAATGTATAATGAAAAGCACTTGCAAGTTTTGATTTGATTTACTAAAATTGAATTGTGGTTACAATTTCCTAGCAATACGTCTATTATGTGAGGAAGAGTTATGTTGCTGTTTCTTAGCAAACCAGCTAACTGGAAGGCAAATTTTTATCAAGCAGTGTGCAGTGCTTGTGCTAATGGAAGAGGTATTTTGAAGCTTTTCTGATAACAATAAGTATTTAATATATTAAAGGATATATACAATATTTATGGTTATTTTTGAATTCTTCATATAAACTATTTACTATATAGGTCTCACTAAAAATTTATTACTAGCTTCTTGGTGAGCACGGTGTTTTTTATAAACACTTTTTGGCTACTGCTTACTGTTAATGTACAGGCTAGCTATGTTTTAAGTTATTTTTTAAAAGCACCTGGGTTATTTTGGTTCTAAGCTCCTCTAGTGCTGACTCGGAGGGCCTTGACTGTTTTTAGCTACTCTTTTTATAAGAGGCCATAATAATTCAGATTAGTGGTTAGTGTAGAATTTTTCTTGCCTTCCAGAACTGGAGAAATGCCTGAGGGCTAGAGCAGGACGTTTGTGTGATGTGATGAGACATTTGTGTCCAATGTGCGGTGAGGAGCTAGGCCTGGGGAATGGAGGGCAGTTTCGGTGGCTCCTGGAGTTTGTGTTCCTGAATCCCCACATCACAGAAAAATGAACATGGAAGTTTTCTCCTTCTCCTCCCGAGGGAGGAGGTGAGGAGCGATGGCTGGGAAGAATGACTTGAATATTGCATGTTTGGGGAAACACTAAGCATTCTCATGATCCTTTGAGAAGATCACATACGCAGACACTGGAGCCTCTCCTTTATAATAGATGCCCTCAAACCTCGCGTGATACCACCTTTGTTCCTTTTCTGTAAATGAACTCTTTTCACTCTGATCAAGGTGAATATTTTTGCTATGTACATGTTTAGTTCTGTTAACTGTCTTACTTCGGTGGTTAAATAAATCCTTTTTGCTATTTTTTAAGTAAGTCACTTTATAGAGATGGTATTGTGTTTTATTACAAACGATAGCTCCCAAATGTGGTCTGTGAGAGACTATATTAGAAATTATACAGGCACTTAATGTATGTATTCTCCCTCCCTTGTGTATGTGGGTTTTTTCGTGCGTGTCTATATTTTCCTGGGTCCCAACCCATTTCCTGGGTGATTCTTATACAAAGCATCGTGTGGAAACCCCTCTAATCAATGTGACATTCTAAACCCCCTCATTTGCCCCTTACAGAAATATGGGGGAAGTCCTCAAAGTTATGTATTTGTTAGGTCAGTTATTCAGATAGTGAAGATTTTTATTTGGGTTGTGAAGAGATAGAATTTTTTTCTTTGTGGAAGAATATCCCTCTTGAGAGTGTGGTCTTTTTCATAGGCTTTTCCTGTGAGATTGGGGAGCTAAAATGAGACCATCTTGTGAGGATGTGCTGAAATGAGGCCGGGGCTCAGGAGGAGGAGGCAGGAAGTAGCACGTAAGTGGGCTTTCGTCCAGAGCAGATTTTGAGTTAGAGCAGAAAAGAGCAGATAGGGTCTCATAGCATTTATGAAGTTCAGGGAGTGGAGTCCTGGCTTGTAAGACAATATTAATTTTCTGGGAGAACATCATCTTTGCTGTGAATCTCCCCCCTTGGTGAACATGCCGGCGTGACTCATGTCAGGGAAGACAGTGGGACAGGAGTGGTGGAGTCACGATTCTGCGTCACTTCCTGGGAGACCTGATTAACCAAGAACCCGGACAGAGAAAACGTACTATGTTGTAGTTCACAACAGAGTAAAAGCCATGGAGTGCCTCTGAGTGTTTTACCCCAGGAGACCCTTAACCTTTTTGACCTGCCATGGCACATTAAAAAACAAAACAAAATAAAAACAACAACAAAAAGATCCAAACCTGTTATAAAAAACTCAAGATTGTAATGATTAAAAAGCCTTTGTAAAGTCTTGCCCTTGGTATGCGCTCACGGACTGTCTGTTTTCTGGGCTCTGCAGTGCAGTTCGGCTGAGCTGGTTTTTGATTCCACCTGTGGGAGTCCCAGGCCGGTCTGCTTTCAGAGCAGACTCCAGGGCTGAATGAAACGTAACCTGCACCACAGAGGGGAAGCCTTGTGGGTCCCTCCAGGCACTAGCACGCTGGAGGATGGGTTCGTGACCTCTCACAGAGGGAGGTTTAACCCAAATTTCATCCTATTTAACTCAACCATTTAAAGGGCTAACCTTTTCATAATGTAGCAACTTGAACAGATTCCCCATCTCTTTTATGGCTGAACTGCTTTCTTTCCAACTTGTTATTTTATTTTATTTTTTATGTGTGAAAGGCTTTAGATCAGATTCTGAGACGCTCGTAACAGTAAAGGGAGCTTAATTACCATCAGTGGAAAATTCACAGTAAGAGAAAATAAAAGCAGCAAGCAATAGAACTCACATAGGCTAGATCTAGAAGCCCATTGAGAATGAACCCAGGGTGCTTGATGCCTTCAGGTCGGTCTGTCAGATCAAGGGAGGGAGAATAAAGAGTTGAGCCTAAGTTAAGAGAGAAATCCCTCCTTGCTAACTCAAAATCTCTGCTTTCAGGATATACCAAAGAATAAGACATCCAACAATCAGATCCCTTTGCTTTTTTCCCGTTATATTAAACTAGACTTTTGTGATCATTGGCATGGAATGGGGCAGGCCTTCCAGGAAGCCTCTCACACATGGACATGGAGGCTTGGTTTGGGGGTGGAAGGGTAGTTTGCAGTATGATCACCTCCGTGGCCCGTATGTCACAAGGCCGAGCTCCCCTGTGAGTGACACAGGGAATATCATCCAACACTTCGCCTACGTTGGGCCCTCAGCAGTGGTCGATCCTTTGGGTCACTCCTTTGTGTCTGCAAAGGCTTCTCCCCTCTTATCACTCAAGACTTTGCTTGATTTGAGCCTTTGCTGGGCCAGTGCTAATGAAAATAACTCAAGGGCTGAATCTAACAAGATCTTCAACATTTAAAAATATTTCTTACGAGAAAACTAATTTTCCTTTGAAAACATTTTAAAAGGAACTTGACTACTTTTGTGACCCAAACCACCTGTTAATGGGAAAAAAGAGACAAGCGTGTCCCAGCATGAAAGGGTGAGTGAAAAGTATTTACTTTGCTAGTTTTTACTCACAGGCATTTCATGGAGGCCACACTGAGGCAGGCCAATGTCTGCAAATTTGTGCTCGTCCACCCACATTTTGGTCAGAGTCCTAGCAGGACACAGATGACAGCCCCTCTAGGGTAACTGGAGACAATCTAAGGAAGGGACTGCTTTAAGGTTGTGTGTTGATCATGTGTGTTCCAAAGGCGAGGTTGCAAGCAGAATAACACATTTCCAAATGGCCATTTGACGGTTAGGAGTCCCGATATAAACCCCAGCAGATTTTGATGCATGTTGCATGAGTTGCTGGGGGAATATCATGAGCTTGCAGTCTTTCTGGTAGCATAGCAACAACTCCAGGCCTGCCTGCTCCTCGGGGCACTCAGCAAAGCAGCATGGTCACTGCCTTCCTACGATTCAATAGTGGCTGAGCCAGAGTCTGAGGAAGGCCTGGTCTTAACCAGTCACACTGTGGGGGGGGGGGTGCGGAAAACTTGGAGGGTAACTAAACTCAGCTTCACAGTGTCCCTTTCTTGCTGCCATAACAATAAAGTGTGCTTAAGGGTTTTTGTTATTATTTATGTCCAGACACATGAAACATATTGTATGGTGTTAAGATAAAAGGTACCCTCTTATGTTTTATTTAAGTTGTTAGCTCCATAAGTGATTAAATGTTTACAGAGGAAGAAAGGCTCTCCATTGGTGTGATCGTGTGGGCATTATCTTACAGATAACGTTTGCTTCTCTCCCCTAGGCAGTGATTTTCTTTCTCTCTTTCTTTAGCATTTAAAAAGAATAGAGAAAAAACTGCTCTCTATTCCTTTTTTCTTCTTTTTATTGAGATATAACGGACACATGACATTGTATTAGTTTCAGATGTACAACATAATGATTTGATACATGTATATGTTGTGAATGATTCCAAGTCTACAGTAGTTTTCTGAAACAAAACAAACCCAAACCAAACCGAAAGAAGACAAAATAAAAACCCTGATACAACAACAACAAACAAGTAACCTTGGGGATCCTCACTATTTGTGCAAACAAAACTAAATATTTCACTAATGTCATCTGATATTCTCAAACCCTATGAGGCGTTATTTTTCCTATTTTGCAGATTCAGAAACTCAGGCTTGGAGAAAGGAACTATTCTACCAGAAAACACAGAGAAAGTTAGAGGTGGAACCCGAGCCCAGGTCTGTCAGCCTCCAAAACCTGTTCTGTAAGCCACATTCTCTCTTCCTCCAGGGACGGTGGTTTGTCACTGTGTGTCCAGTGCCTGGTGTACACCCTAGATCTTCAGGCTCATAGTAAGTGTCCTTGCCCTGATCTGCTCCAGCCGGACGAGGGCAGTCAGTCAGTCTGTAAGATTGTGGGAGGGTAGAGCTTTGTCTCCATTTCTCTAAGCACTTTATACTCGGAATTCTTTTCCAGAAGTCTGAATTCCAGGAACCCAGTTTAAAACTCAAGAGCCCCGTGGATTTGGTATAGACAGCAGTTTTATTTGGGACATAGTTCACACAGCCCACATGACAAGTTGGCAAATGGGTGAAATGAGGGACATTACGCTGAAGGATTTGCGGGAGGTAAGCAGGGAAAGGAAATGGATAAATTTGTTGTTTCCTCAAAGGTTAATGGAAAATATCCGTGCTTTGCTGAGCATAACTCACTGCATAAAAGATGTAGCAAAGCCGCTTAACAAGGTTACCCAGCTCTGGGGAGATTTTTTGATCTATGCTCAAATTCTTTCCCCTGAAGTGGCCGGTCAAACCTTGCAAGTGGAGTCAACCAAATTAGTCGCTTGATATGCAACTGCCCAGATTGCACTTTTTTAGGATTTAATTCCTTGTCACTGTCACTACCTGGGAATGACACCTCCTAATTGAGTGTATTCAGTAATGCCCAGCGGCTTCTCTGCTGGAAGCCCCAGAGGACAGCTATTTATCTTACTTAGGTTCAGCCTATTTGCTGAAGGCAGGCATTCCTGTCAGCAGAAGGAGCCAACTTTGGAAGGCCAGGAAGATCCCAGCAGCGTGGGTATCTGGTATTGCTGTATCACCTTCTAGATAAAGAAAGAAAATGTTTTTAAATGTTGAAAACATAAGCACAGCGTTAAGTATTAAGACCGGTATTTTGGGTCTCAGCTGCCTTTACAGATTATCATGCCTCGGCCCAAATTCTGAGCCACTCAGTGTAGCGTTTCTATCCAGGGTCCACGGTAATGAGAAGAGATGGGAAAAGTACCTATTCATAGCAATGCCGGATTACTTGAAGGTCAGCCTTCTGGAGATACTTGGGCCTTGCTATTTTAAATACCATTATAATGAGTTGAGATGACATGCCTTGCCTGATTCTTTTTCTGAGCGTGTTATAGCACCTTGACTACACACTACTGTGTTCTAGCAAAAGACTTGTTTTCACAGGATTAGATCAGGTGACTTCGTGTGAAGCAACAAAGTTCTTCAACAGTCGTCACCTCCATCTTGCTGAAGTATTGGTTTTAATTATAGACCACTCACTTGAACTACTGGGAGTGTGCGTCACCTGATCTTCCCAACTCTTGTTACTCCCTCGCCAATTATTCCTGCTCATTGCCGAGACAGAAACCACCACTTTGTCCACGACACTTCTGCTGCACACACAATTTTCTCCGTCTCCCCATTGCCTGCAGAATGACATCTAAAAATCTTAACCTAACACAATCTCCCAGTTATTAGTTCCACATATGTCACTGTTCTGCACTGAAATTTCTCACCTTTCTCTCTGTGCAATGTAATTTTTTTCATGATTTTACTGTCTCCTGAAATTCGTCCCCATCCGGTGGACATTCTTGCCATCTCAGAGCCTATCTTTCTCATGAAGTTGTCTGATGCCCTCAAAATGGTATCATTCCTTTCCTTGGAGCCTCCGTAGTACTTAGCATTGCTCATGTTAGTTATCTTCCCTCTTTATTTATCCCATGATCACTCTTTATTTTTATTCTTTATGCTATCTTATTTATAAACTTATACAGGGTGGGACAAAAGTAAGCTTATAGTTGTTCATTAGTACATAATAGTACAAGAATGAAGTCTGTGTTTCACGAACTCACAATGGCAAAGCTCCTCCTGCCTCACTGCGAATTGTCCTCTATTTAGGTTGTAAGTAACGTAAAGCTAAGGGTTATGGCTTATCTTCCTTTTACATATACTAGGATCTCGATTGAATTAACTTTTGCTAACCAGGCTGACTTAATTTCTTCCAAGCCAACACTTGTTTTATTTCCATTTAGGGAATAGTGAGTGTCATTGGTGATAATATAGCACCTGTAAGTTCTTTTAATAGTATTTGAAATACTGATGTCTATTGAATATGATCCATTTCTAATGTTGAAAGGAAATGGGTTAAAGCTCATGAGAAGAAGTTATATTTTTTCCTGAATTTCCTCCTACTTTTAATTCTCTTTGTCATCAAAGGAATTAGCCCACTGAAGATTTAATTACTTATAACACTCCAAACTAGTTGGCGTTCCACAAAACTAGTTAAACGCTGTGTTTTGTTGAAGATGATAAATAAAGCTAATTTTCATGTAATTTTACATACATTTAGTTTGGCAGAAACTAGAAAAGAGAGATAGTACCCAGTGGTCTTTTTACATTTAATTTGTAGTTGTTGTTTTAATTACCAACCTTCTCCTCTGGCATTTCAAGTACTTCCAGAGACTAAACTGACAACTGTGAATTATAATGCTTTGTAACTATACTGAGACTTTACTTAAGACTTGTGGCATTTCAAACTGAATTGAAATAAAATTAATCTTAGAGGCTATCATGCTTCTTTAAGGATGCACAGGACAGGAATTTTGCTAAATGACCCGTGGGCTCTTCAATTATATCCACTTTCTCAGGTTCACAAGCCCAAAGTTTATAAACCATCTCAGAACTACTGTGTAGTTTTGAGTAAAATTGTAAGTTGGAATTAAGCATAAATTCAAAGCTACAGTTCAAAATATTTTTCTGGCAGCTTAAAAGCCATAATTCAAGCTTTCTACATAATCTTTTAAATATCTAATATGGTCTATTGTCTTGCACCTGTAGAGACTCAAAAAATTAATAATTATACCAAATTATTAACTTTCTTATCTTCTCTGTGATAGTATTTTATTTCGCTACTTTTGTCATCCTAGATCTTTGGGGCTGTGTAGAATAATTAACTAATTTAAAGACTAAAGAGAGAAAAAAGCCTCTTTATTCTTAGGCATAGAATAGATATAATTTTTTAGGACACAGTAAACTCTCTGAACTACAAATTAACACTATGTATGTGTGTATGTATGTGTGTGTGTGTGTGTATTTAACATCAAGGAAAAGGTGATTACATCTATTGTATTCCTGATGATGTTAGAACTTGTGAATTTGCCAGCCTGGAGCAGATTTGAGGTGTTATCATAACAGGCTTTTAAAAAAAATATTTATTTATTTTTAGAGAGAGGGGAAGGGAGGTAGAAAGAGAGGGAGAGAAACATCAATGTGTGGTTGCCTCTCACAAGCCTCCCTCCTGGGGACCTGGCCTGCAACCGAGGCATGTGCCCTGACTGGGAATTGAACCAGTGACACTTTGGTTTGAAGGCCCGTGCTCAATCCACTGAGCTACACCAGCCAGGGCCATGATGGGCTTTTTATAAGCATGATGCATCTAGCTCTCAATAATAGCCATTCTAACAGGATGAGGTGATATTTCATTGTAGTTTTGATTTGCATTTCCCTGATTATAAGTGATATATATTTTTTATTTTTATTCAGTTATGATAAGTGATATTGAGCTTCTTTTCATGCAGCTGTTGGATAAATAAATATCTTAAAAGTTATTTGCTTAAAATCAGCTATTTACTTCAATTTTATAAAGTGGCAAAATACATAACTGACAATGTTTCCATGTACTGGCAACTAACTCTTAATTTTTATTTAATTATGAGAAAACTAATCTTTTTAAGCATTTAAAAAGTAACTTGACCATTTTTTGTGACCCAAACCAACCTGTTAATGGAAAAAACTCATGTATTGGTGACAAGCATTTCACAGGATGAAGGGTGGGTGAAAAGTGTTTACTTTGCCATTTTTTATTCGCAGGCATTTCATATGGACTGCACTGGGTCAGTTCTATGTTTACAAATTTGTGCTTATCCATATTTTTGTCCAGAGTCCTAGCAAGAAACAGACGGCACTCCCTACAGGGTTGTTGAAGAGAGTTTAATGAAGGGACTGCTTTAAAGAAGCTGAAGGTAAATAATAAGAAACAGTGAAGCATTTTGTTAATAGTAATATGGGAAACTGTCACCATCTTTGGCCTGATGGAGCAACAAAGGAACTGGAACTTGGGGAGAGCTGGGCTTCAAGAGAGGGACAGCAACGGGAAAGATAAGCAGCTGCTGCCAGCCATGCTGGCACAGAGGGGGCTAGGGGAATCACCACCGTCTTTCCCCCAGAATTCCAGTGTCGCTGTTGTCTTACACTGGCCAAACCCACCCCGAAGCCAGGGGCGAGGGAGTTGGCCCCTATGACCCTCCGGGGAGAGCCTCCTGGGGTGCAGAACAGGATGGCAAGGGTAGAGCGTGGATCTGCAAGGGCAGATGGAAATGCCAGCACACCTATTTATATTGTCGTGTCTTTTACATAATGACAGTGAACTTGTTTATTCAAATACAGTCTATAAAACCTGGCATACTTAAAAGTACCAATTTTAAGAATGTATTATAATAAAATGTCATAAATATGCAGTATGGCTTAGCTATAAGAATGTTCTTCAAAATAGCGTTTATAATAGTATAAAATTTGACGTTCTCTATATGCCTTAAAGTGAGAAATTAAATAAACTTGTTTATTGATACAGTAAGTAAAATTAAGTCATGACATGTACCTATATTTCATCATAACTTTTAATAAAATAGACTTAAGATATGACCTTATTTTTTAATATAAAGAAACAAACAATATATATCTATGTAAAGCAAAAGGATTAGAAGGATAATCATTAAAAATATTGGTTTTCCTGGTAGATTACACATCAATTTTTAAAATAAACGTAATGATTTATTCATAATTCCACGGTTTGAGGACAAGCTCCATGTATTATTTATCTCTGTCCTCAGTGCCTAGCCAGGTGCTTATCTGTGCAATAAGCAACACTGAGTATTTCTCGAATGAACAAATGAATGGAACCCTATTGTTTATAGGTGCTAAAAAGCAAGATCCAGAGATACTGAGTTTCTCAGAGTTACTTAAAACTTTGGGATCAGAACCCAGAACTCCGAGACTTCTGCTTGCTCCACTACATTAAAAGGCAAATACTACTGGGAATATTGAGTCAATATCCAGCATCAATTCTAATTTTCACATGGAGTTGTATACTCTGCAACAAAGTTAATCACTCACCACTTCCTATTTATCAGCTCATTGAAACTTGGAACACAGAGGAATTGCAAAGCCTGAGTTGCTTGTCATGGACGAGGCGGCTCTCTTCCCACGAGGTTGCTTTCCCACTTAAATTATAATTCATGTGCTGTGCTTTCTCGATATAGGCTTCATGGAATGTCAAACATTTTTTATCATAGGTTGCATAATGCAGCCCACTTATGGAATGGCAGTGAGTATAATAATCTTCTCCAAAAGGCCAGTCCCGTAGTGGGGGCGGGGGGGGTGAGGGGGGCAGGGGGGACTGCTGTCATGGCACGGTGATGAAAGCTAATTACGTTCCCCCTTCCTTCATTCCTCTCCCATCATGCCAAAGAGTGGCTCTCAGGAGACTGCCAGCCGGGCCACTCTTGTCCTTCACTCAGGCTCTGACAAGCACTTTATTTACCAAGCAAGGGAAAGTATCTTTCCTCCTGCCTCGGGGCTTCTGCTTATAAATCCGACAGCCTTTACTTTATCAAAGAAATTGTGTCAATTTAAAAACTGTGGCCTTCCTTATTGTGGGTGAATATCAAATTTTAGATACAGAAAGATCTCTTTCATGCCAAATTTAAAGAGAATTTACGGCCAAAGCAGAGAAGATTTATACTTTGGAAAGGTCATTAGTGTTATAATGATCACCATGGCATTCCTTCAGCAGGATTTCCTTATGTTTGAGTTTGCGCTGGACACCATTATTATTTTAAGCCATTAATGGGTATACGAACCACATGCAATCAGGTGATATATATACACACTCCGCTGGGGGGAGAGTGTATAAGATGCCAACCTGCATACCTTTATGCAAGGATTTCTGATAGATGAGGTAGTTGGCCAAGTAACAGAGGCACACATCTCTGAGGCTGATGGATCTCATCAAATCACAGAGTCAGCACCACTAAGGATTTGATGGGCCCTTTCCAAATAGCAGCAGACTTGCCCTATAGACCAGAGATTACCCTGTCTTTGCATTTTGCTTCTCTCCTGCTTTTCTTGGTATAAAGCAGGTGTTCTGTGTCCTGGTTGCGCATTAGAAATACGTGCACCTTATAAATACCCGAAGGGTCTTTTAGAAAAGTCTGAGATTGGGTCCTATCCTAGTTGAATTAAATCAGCATATCCAGGGATGAGAGCCAGGCATGGACACTTTTAAAAAGCTCCCTCGGCCATTCCATTGTGCTTTAAAGCCAAATCCAAGCTAAGTTTTAACTTGTAGTCACATTGCGGGGCTGACATAGTCCCCAGAAATGCATTCAAAGCGTCGTAGGATTGACCTTCCACTGTCAACAGGCTACAAAATGGTTATAAATTGTGTTCTTTTGCTTCAGTGCCCTCTCTGCTCACCACCACAAACTTCCTCCTGAGGCACAGTCTCCAAACAACTACAAAATGCCAATTTAACTGAAAGGTCAACTCAGAGTAAGACCAGGGTGAACAGATGGGCCTTACTCGATGCGCAGGACAGCCTCTGGCTGGAAATGCCTAAACACGCGGACATGGCCGGGGGGGAGAAAGACGGCATTGCAGAACTGCTCCCGGCAGGCAGAAGTCTGCTCTCAATTCCAGTGGGTCTTATTCCAGTGCGGTCTCATTGTCAGCGCTGTTTCCCATGTTGCTGCACAGAGTCTTTTCACTGATTCTTCTGCCTAATTGGTTGCGTCTTCCCTGGAATTTGAACTCATCAAGGTGGTGATACTAGGAAAAATCTTATATACCTTGAAGCAGTTAATTTGGAAAGAAAGACTTTACATGATCAAATCAAACCTTTCCTCTCAGCCATCCACCTAAACACCTGGCCCACATTCCTCCATGAAAGTTGACTGCTGAGGCCGGGCCCATCTCTGAGGCCTGTGATGTCTGGTGACCTGCAAGGCGAGTAATTGGGCTGCTCCTTCCTATTCAAGATTTTACTACTTGTGCCGACTGGAGTAGACAAATTTTAAATATAGCAACTACGGTAAAACCTCTATTTGTTCCAGTAGGTTTTTTCATTCCCTACTGGACCATCTTGCAAATTGGCAGTTATAAGTAATGACAAAGAGCCCCTCTCAAGGTTGGCAGGTGTGATGAGTAAGTAACCCAGCGACAGATCGCCTGCAGTGCAGCAATCTCTCAGCTCTCCCCCGAGATGGGAAAAAACCTCTCCACCTTTATCAGCTCAGTTTCTCTTCCCTGTGAGCCTTGAACTTCACTTTGATTTAATCTCATAGCAGCTTCTGTTTTCTTGCTCTACGAAAAGTTGAAGCCATTTAAAAGGAAATGGAGGAAACTGGCAAATCTATTGACTCCATCCTGACAGGCAGATTCACTGGCTGAGGTTGAACATAATCCAGCAGGATGCAGAGAGCCACTAACGAGCAGTCCCTGGCCACATTAGCAGTTCAGGGTTTGTTTGGATTATGGTCATCGGATCTCACAACCCAGAGATAAATCCACCAATTCATCATTGATGAAAAAATCCCAGCTGTCCTATACGGTCATTGTATTGATAAAGTTGAGCGTACTTTATCAAATTTAAATTTAAAAGAATACATTTTAAATGTAGAAGAATACATTTATTACTTATTTGTATTTATTTTGTTTTGTTCTATTTTGTCTATGGCTTCAAAGGTAAATAGTATATATAGATTTTAATCTGGCTTTTCTCACAGTTCACTTCCTGCATGTCAGGCACTAAATAACCAATTCTCTAGGCTATTAAAAAAGTAAATTTAAATTGATGAGGGCCTTGAGTTGGGAATATTATAATTCAAAAATTTTTTGAATGGCTATTGGTCCTGATGATATTTTGTTTGTTTTGAGTTATCATTATGGCCATATTTCTGGAACTAAATTCAATGATAAATTCTCTACTGGTCTCCTAGAAAAGTCAATTTAATTTTCACATACTTAGGTTATAATAGACTTTAAAAGCAATAAGGATTAAAAGGCAAGAATTCTTGACCTATTATTGAAAAGATCTATAATACATTATTACATCTATAATATTGTTAGGACTCTTAATCCGGTGATTATTCACCTGCTTGACAGTGAATGAGTCATACTTCTTTAGAAATGTTGTGATTTATCACCTTAATAAGAATTTTAATATTTTAGAAATAAGATGGGCTATAACCTCAGGGCTCTTTTCCACTGTTGCCAGAAAGGTTATTCACCTGGGAAGTTTATATAATGAACAATTAGCAGGATACGCCCAATGACTGGTGTTCTGCTGCAGTCTGGATTGCTCTATCATTTTTCTTAGAAATCCCTCTAGGCATTAGGCCACTATGGAATAATGAGCAGTAACTCATTGCTTTTAAAATGTAAAGGGCCCAAATCCATCTCGGCCTGGGACTTGCTCCTTGTTTTGTGACACATATAACCTGATATCTCCAGCTACTGGATTTTTTAATGAACCTCGTCTCTTTGTGGTGTTCTTGCCTTTCAGCAGCCCATTTCCAACTCTTGGCTCCACAGTGGGAAGTAGAACCACAACAAGGTTATGCACCAGGCATAGTTTGGGCTTGTGACAAAGAAGAAATGACGTTCTAGGAAAAATTATGGAGTTCCTCAAGATTTTCTAAACATCAAGTGTAAACAAGCCTGTTAAGGGAAATTAATTATATCTTATTGAGTGGTGAGCTCTCTGTTAAACAGTGAGCCAAGAGTATCACTGTCTACCTAGTTCATATTCTCGAGGTCATTTGGGACATAGGTCTGGATTGGTAGTAGATAAGTATGTCAGAATTTCTAGGATCAAGACTCAGCACATCTAAACTTTGCATGGCCAAGAAAAAAAGTATCATCTTTACTGGTCCTTGAAAGAGCAGTACATTGGGGTGCATAGGTTCTTTTGGATTGGTGTTTCAGGGTTCTTAGGGTATAATCCCAGCAGTGGAATTGCTGGGTCAAAGGGCAGTTCCATTTTTAGTTTTCTGAGGAAATTCCATACTGTTTTCCACAGTGGCCCCCCAGTCTGCATTCCCACCAACAATGTACTAGGGTTCCCTTTTTCTCGGCATCCTTTACAACATTTGTTCGTTGATTTGATTATGTTGGCCACTCTGACTGGTTTGAGATGCTACCTCATTGTGGTTTTAATTTACATCTCTCTGATGGCTAGTGATGCTGAGCATCTTTTCATATGTCTCTGGGCCCTCTGTATGTCTTCCTTGGAGAAGTGTCTGTTCAAGTCCTTTACCCATTTTTTAATTGGGTTGTTTGTCTTCCTGGAGTGGAGTCATGTGAGTTTTTATATGTTTTGGAGGTCAAACCCTTGTTCAAGGTAAAATGGCAAATATGTTTTCCCATACTGTTGGTTCTCTTTTTATTTTAATGGTGTTTTCTTTAGCCATGCAGAAGCTTTTTATTTTGATGAGGTCCATTCAATTTACAATAGTCAAGTATTGGAAGCAACCTAAGTGCCCATCAGCAAATGAGTGGATCAAAAAACTATGGTACATTTACACAATGGAATTCTATGCAGCAGAGAGAAAGAAGGAACTTATATCCTTTGCAACAGTGTGGATGGAACTGGAGAGCATTATGCTAAGTGAAATAAGCCAGGCAGTGAGGGACAAATACCATATGATCTCATCTTTTTTTTTTTTTTTTTTTTTTTAATATATTTATTGATTATGCTATTACAGTTGTCCCATTTCCCCCCCCACTCCACTCCATCCTGCCCACCCCCCTCCCTCCCACATTTCCCCCCTATAGTTCATGTCCATAGGTCAAACTTATAAGTTCTTTGGCTTCTACATTTCCTACACTATTTTTACCCTCCCCCTGTCTATTTTCCACCTATCATCTATGCTACTTATTCTCTGTACCTTTCCCCCCTCTCCCCCTCCCACTCCCTTAATGATAACCCTCATGTTCTAGTTGTTTGCCTAGTTTGCTCTCGTTTTTGTTTTATGTGTGGCCGTTAATAACTGTGAGTTTGCTGTCATTTTTACTGTTCCAATTTTTGATCTTCTTTTTCTTAGGTAACTCCCTTTAACATTTCATATAATAAGGGCTTGGTGATGATGAGCTTCTTTAACTTGACCTTATCTGAGAAGCACTTTATCTTCCCTTCCATTCTAAGTGATAGCTTTGCTGGATACAGTAATCTTGGATGTAGGTCCTTGCGTTTAATCTTGGGTAATGTAATTATGATGTGCCTTGGTGTGTTCCTCCTTGGGTCCAGCTTCTTTGGGACTCTCTGAGCTTCCTGGACTTCCCGGAAGTCTATTTCCTTTGCCAGATGAGGGAAGTTCTCCTTCATTATTTGTTCAAATAAGTTTTCAATTTTTTGTTCTTCCTCTTCTCCTTCTGGCACCCCTATAATTCGGATGTGGGAACGTTTCAAGGCGTCCGGGAGGTTCCTAAGCCTCTCCTCATTTTTCCAAGTTCTTGTTTCTTCATTCTTTTCTGCTTGGATGTTTGTTTCTTCCTTCTGGTCCACACCATTGATTTGAGTCCCAGTTTCCTTCTCATCACTATTGGTTCCCTGTACATTTTCCTTCGTTTCTCTTAGCATAGGCTTCATTTTTTCATCTGTTTTTCGAACAGATTCAACCAAGTCTGTGAGCATATTGATAACCAGTGCTTTGAACTGTGCATCCGATAGGTTGGCTATCTCTTCATCGCTTAGTTGTATTTTTTCTGGAGCTTTGAAGTGTTCTGTCATTTGGGCCATTTTTTTTTTTTTTTTATCTTGGCGCGTCTGTTACTTTAAGGGGCGGAGCCTTAGGTGTTCACCAGGGCGGGGTAACGCTGGTCGCTGAGCTGTGAGCTGTGACGCTGTACGAGGGGGAGGGGCCAAGTGAGAGCAATGGCGCCCGCCTCACTCTCCTCCAGATTTCAATCTTTCACTCCGCTACCCACAATCAAACTGGGCCACTCTGGTGCTGGTTCCCGAGTAAGTGGGCCTGTGCACACTCTAGGCCCCTGTGGGTCTCTCCAACAACCTCTCCTGTGAGGCTGGGAGTCTCTCCTGCTGCCGCCCCAACCCCCTGGGGCGCTTTCAATCAGAGGTTTGAGGCTTTATTTCCCAGAGCTGGAGCCCTGGGTTGCACAGTCTGCTTCGTTGCCCGCCGTTCGTCAGGTTTATCTGTGGGCGAATTTGGTGCCGCGGGGTGCTACCCGCTGCTCTGCCTGCCCCACTCTCCGCCTCTCTGAGTCCGGCCCTCTCGGTTTATCTGCGCAGATGTGGGGCCGCAGGGTCTGCTAGTGCTCGGACTGCCTGCGCCATTTGTCCCACACTCCGCCAGTCTCAGTCCCGCCACAGCCACGCGAGTCCTCTCCACCCCGGTGCCCGTCTCCGCCCCTCCTACCAGTCTGGATGAATGGTTATTTTCTATTTTCTTGGTGTTGGTCCCCCTTGCTGTTCGATTCTCTGTCAGTTCTGGTTGTGCGAGGAGGCGCAGTGTGTCTACCTACGCCGCCATCTTGGTTCTCCTGATCTCATCTTTAACTGGAACATAATCAACAAAAGAAAAAAGCAAATAAAATATAACCAGAGACATTGAAGTTAAGAACAATCTAACAATAGCCAGGGTGGGGTGGGGAGGGGACAGTGGGGAGAGGGGATTACAGGAACTACTATAAAGGACACATGGACAAAATGAAGGGGGAGGGTGGAGGAGGGGGAGGGAGGTGGGTTCAGCTGGGGTGGGGTGGAGGGATGGGGAGAAAAGGCAGACAACTGTAATTGAATAACAATAAGAATTAAAAAAAAAAGAAAAAAGAAAGAAAGAGCAGTCATAGCAGTATCTTCTAGGCATTGACCTGCCGCAGTAACTAGTTGAAAACTGAAGTTGGAGATAGTAGAGTTTTTCGTGTTTTGTGCCTTCCCTCTGGTAACAGTTTCCTCTTCTTCGGGGGAGCTGCATCTCCTTTTACATAACCAATTATTCTAAGTTATCCTCTTGGTCACGGGAATGATGTCATAAACAATACTTAGAGTACTTGTTTATTTCTGATTTTTTTAATTGTGCATTAGGTGTCACATCCCTTCCTCTCCCCAAAAAGAAAATCTTTGCTAAGATCCTGTCAAAGAACTTTCCCCCTATTTTTTCCTAGGATTTTTATGGTTTCAGGTCTTACATTTAAGTCTTTAATTTCAATTTTAATTTTTATGAGTGGTATAATATAGAGGTCTTGTTTAATTATTTTACATATGAATATCCAATTTTCTCAACACCATTTATTAAAGAGACTGTGTTTTCCCCATTGAATGTTCTTGTCTCCCTTGTCAAATATTAGTTTACCATATATGCATGGGTTTATGTCTGGGCTCTCCATTCTATTCCGTTGCTGTGTGTGTCTGGTTTTATGCCGGTACCCTACTGTCTTGATTACTATAGATTTATAATATAGCTTGAATGTGATGCCTCCACCTTTGTTCCACTTTCTCAGGATTTTTTTGGCCATTTGGGGTCTTTTTTTGTATCTATGATATATTTTTAAACATCAGGGCAAATAGCTACTATCACCAGAACTAATACGCTCAAACTAAATGTGTCTTATTCTGAATATTTTTTCTTAGCAATGAAAAGAATGTTATCTCATGAAAACAAATTTTGATTAAAATTGGAAAATACTGTAATTATAAGTACTTAATATACTTTTTATATACAAAAATAAAGTGGCCAATATGTTGAAGGAATTATGCAAACAATTTCATCTTCACCATTCCTATCTTATTTATTTAAAGAGTGAAATATCAAGACAAAACATTCTGCATTGTTTCTCTCACAAATAGTTTACTCATTTATTTAGATAATATCTCAAAAAGAAATATTCATTTTCTAACTGCAGAAGCCATTATGACTATCACGAGCCAGATTATCTTCAGTAGCACCTGGTGCACCCAGAACTCCAGTGTTTCTATGCGAGGTCACTTGGAGACATATTCTTTAAAACCTTGCCAGCTGCCTGAAATTCACTGTGGCAGGTACTATCGACCATATTTATAACATCCCTGTGTCACTTGTGGTTTGTTGCCATGGGAGATTTCCTTTCTCTCGCACTGATTGGGACTGAGATTTTGGAGGTGTCAGAAAAGGCTAAATTATAAAACAAGAGGACTGCAGCCTGATGGTTAGGTATGTAAACGTAGCAACAAACGATAAGAGACTGTTGTTTTGGATGTGAATCAAGGTAGGTTTGAGCCTGGGTGAATTTGTTCTAGACGGGAAAAGAAAGGCACCATGAGTATGCTGTTGGAAGAGGTCAGACTGAGAGTAGCCCCAGGTATTCGCTCAATTAGATATAGTTACAGGCCTAGAAAGTAGACTTGGGGATGTTGGGAAGATCCAGGAGCGACTATAAGGGACCTGGTCATGAGAGTACTGGGATATAGCAACCAGAAATCTAGACTTCTGGTAGACCTGGACCCAAGGCAGGGGATTTCATTATTGGAAGGACTGTGTTTAGTGCCAGAATGTGGGTAATGTAAGAGTTATGTCATTGGGGTCTTGTTTACTGGTCAGGAAGCTCATATTGCACTGGAATTTGATACAGGGCTCAGTCATAGGGACTCAGTCAGTCCAAAACTGCTATGAGCTTCCCATGCTCTAAAGCAGATGTTGGATTATTCCCAACTTTGACCAAAAGTACTATCACTGATACTACTGGGGACTTTCTATATTCTACACATAGTTCTTTACATGTACTCATTTAAATCTCACAACAACCCTATAAGGTAGATTCTAACTTGATATTTTATAGAAAAGTAAGTTAAGGTGAAGAAACTTGCCTACAGCCATTTAACTAGGAAGTGTGAAGCCCAGGGTGTAACCAGGCAATCTGGTTTCAGAGTTTGTGGTCATAACCACTTTGCCATTGGGTGATGACAGAACTATGTACCCTGTCAATGTCAAGCCCTGTTCTAGGTTGGGATTTCTGGTAAGCAGAATCTAAGATGGAGTTTAGCAGGCAAGATGCTCATTAGAGAGTGCCTTGAGGTACACATCTGTGGGAAATGGAGCAGGACTGGGCAGAGAGAGATGACCACCCATGGGGAGCTCTAGAGAGAAGTGGCCCAAGACAGTTGACCCACGTTGGACTGAAATGGCCTCAGGAAGGGGATGCTCTTGGGCAAGACAACCCTCTGTAGTTGAGGTCTTTATGAAGGAGCTGGCAGTTAAGGCTGCCTACCTGTTTTACACTGTATTTCCAGGGTAATTATTAATCATTCCCTGTTTTACTCTTAAAAGTAGCCTGGTTGGGTATAAATTATTTTGCCTTCCCAAGCTCTTCTGTTTCTTCCTTTCCTCTACTAATAATCTTTTCTTAATTTAGTTTCTGGAAAAGTTATTTTTATTTAAATAAAGGCCCTGACTTTGTTTATAAAATATTTCAACTATAAACATCATTTATCTGTTATAAACATGTTAGCTGAAAGAAAAATGCAAATGAAAACCACAATTAAATACCATTTCTTATACTAATAATATTCATGGGATAGTAGTACCTATTACTAAGGTTAAAGTTTTCTTTTGTCTTAGAATATAATGTAAAGATGATTCTGGAATTCCTTAACACTGAATACCTAAATAGAATAAGGCCCATTGTGACACTTTCATGGAAATTTTTTAAAACTAAAATGAATGAAATGAAGTATCTTCAGTCCTCTTACATCGCATATATTCAGATGAAATAACATCAATATGAACATGTGAACTTTGCTAAGGCATCACCCTCATAACATACCTTGGAACCAACGAATCTTTGCCAATTTTTCTCAATTATTTTCGTGACTTTCAATGCGGTGTCCCTGATGACCTGAGAAGGAAGGCCCAGCATATCCTTCCGCTATGGCCTGCCGACTAACTTCCTTTTCTCACAAACCATCAGGAAGGGGTGCTAGGCTTTCAAAGGCCAGTCACCACTGCCCTTGCATTCACTTCGCTTCTGTGATAATGCTCTCTGCGATGCTCAGGCCCTCCCTGCCTCGTGGCCCTGCCACCTAGTGACGCCCATGTGGGGATGTTGGGTTACCCTTCCCCCTCTCAGGGTTGGGCTCAGGTGCAGCATCAGTTGTGTTTTGGGATTCTTCCAGATAGTTCTGCAGCTTGCCTAGCTTGGTCATAGTAGATCACATCTAAGCCTCAGAGTGCGGCCAAGGACACACTGTAGATGTTCTCTGTTCTCTTCTCTCTCTCTCTCTCAAGTTGGTCTAGGCACCTAAACGCAAAATATACCTGTAAACTCATTAAAATCCAGAGGTCTGGAGAATCACTGATTCATGAGTTTATAGGATGTGAAAATAATATTTCAAGAAGGTGAAGTAGGTAGGTCTCCTAGTGGGCACATGTTAAAAATTCAGGGATCCATTTCACTTATAAATGATACCAATGACGACAAAGTTGATCACACACATGCACACGTGTGTGTGTAGAAAGTGATTGATTTAATAAGAACGCTAGCTTGGAGTCAAAACTGGTTAATATCCTACAGGACAATCCAATGGTAACCTTTGGGTTATCGTGTCTTTTCTAACAGACAGAAATAATTTTTGTCACTGCTGGACAGAAATAATTTGCAGTATATGCATTTTCTACAAGACAACATGTAAATTTTCAGAGTCTGAGCCCTAATAACTAATAACTAGTAATTCAAATGAGGTTAAATTTCCTAGGGAGTAAAGTAACGCTCAGGGAACGAGATATCCCTGAAGTGGACTTGTTGGACGACGCGTTGGTGTGACTCTGAAAGAGTTTGCTATAATGCTCTTGCCTATGTTCAAATTTTGGATCCTTTTTCCTAATACAGGTAAACCATAATGGCCCTTTGATTTCCTATTTAAGCTGGATTGAATCCTCACACACATAAGTCAAGATGCCTATAAACACAGTTTGTATTTAGTAATATTACTGAGTTTACCTTAAGCTGTGTTTTTTTCCTCCAATCCAGCACCTTCTTTGTTAGTTCTTATCCTTTTTTTAAAAAAAAAATGTTTTTGTTGTAGTTATATCTTTTCACTTCCTTAAATTTGTTGAGAATGACTGTTGGGTATTAAAAAATTAGCAAATAAAAATGTCCATATTACATCAAATACCATGTAATTATGTTTATAATGCTAACTTGGGGAAACTGGTTTTTATAGTGAACATGTCTTTGATGAATGTAAATTCTTATAAATGTAAAGTGATTAAAAAACTAAATCAAATAATTAAAAAAAATCAATTCCTTAAAGTATTTAGTGATTATGAAATTGGCATTGAACTCTCACAAGCCTGGATTTCAATTCTACTTTTATTTTGTTAGTTATATGATCTGAAGCAATATACTTAAACTAAGGTTTATTTCCTTATCTTAAAATGGAGATAATGTACCAGGTGTTATGGGCTGAATTGTGTCCCCTCAACGATTCACATGTTGAGGTCCTAACATCCAGCACTGTATTTGAAAATAGGGTCTTTAAAGAGGTTTAGTGCAAATGAGGTCATTAGTGTGGGCCCTGATCCAGGATGACGGCTGTTCTTATAAGATGGGGGGATTTGCACACAGACATGGAGAGGGGGAAATGATATGAAAAGACAGGAAGTAGAGGTGCTCTACAAGCAGGCCCTGGGATAGATCCTTTCCTGGTGGTCCTCAGAAGGAACCAACTCTACCAACACCTTGGTCTCAGATTTCTAGCCTCCAGAACTGTAAAAAACAAGTTCTGTTGTTTAAACCACCCACTACTTGCTTATGCTACTGCTAGAAAACTGATCCACTAGGGCTGATATTCAGCTGGTAACCAACCTCCAGGACATACAGGCAGTTATGATCTGGTGTATGCTGATAAATTAATGGCTATGCTATGACAGTTACCATTTTGAATACAGTTGACCTTTGAACAATGAAGTTTTGAACTGCAGGGCCCATGTACACGCGGATTTTTCAATTGACCCTCTCACTGCAAACCTGTGTTGTTCAAGGGTCAAGTGATGGCTGGAAGCCCGGCTATGTGGAGGGCTTGCTTAAATTTTAATGAAATTATTCTACTTCATGTGCAGTAGGCCCCCCTAATTCCTGCATTGCTCAAGAGCAAACTGTGTTACCCTCGATAATGCCTGCTATGTAGAACCTTGTAGAGTGCCACGGGTAGTGTGTAGTGTATAATATGCATGCAATAAATTGTAATAATAATATTTAAATTTTATTAAGCTTGGGTTACATTGGCCAATATAGATTTAGGCCAAATAACCTGTCTTTTTCAAAATGAACAGATAAGGAAATTGAATTTTAGAGTATGGTGAAGTGGTGTTACATAGGAATGGAAGAATTGGAGAAAAATGAGAGTATTTGATAAGCCATTAGCCAACTTATTTTGTTCTTTTTTATAAAAAATAATAGTATTAATATCAGAAGAAAGGCCATCTTTGAAAATTTTAACTCTGTGCCTCTATGTAAAAATTTCAAGAGTAATGATTAAAGAGCTCTCCTGAGAGTAGATCTTCTTTCTTGAGAATGTAAGAACCCCAGTAACTCATAATGGGGACAACTTGATTCATGTTACATCTTTGGCAAGATCATTTGTTTATGAAAAACTTCCCCAATTCTACATGTGAATAACCACGTGGCATACAACATATTCATCCATTAGTGTCTCAAAGCATTTTCTATATTTTAATTAAAAATCAAGTATTTTATAAATGCATACTTTGTGCATATAAACATTAAAAATAATGTAATTATGTATAATGTAATATAATTGAAATTATGAAGATTTTCTACTTTCAATGCAGAGGGGAATGTAAGAGCTTGCTAATTTCATACTTGATATGGCAGTAGCTTTTGCCAACTGGCTTTACTCCAGAACTATTACTTGTTAATGTTCCTAAATGCACTACTATTATACTATTATTACTGTCCAATAACAGAACATTCTGCAGTGATCTGAAGTATCTAAATTGAATTGAGGGAAACACACTGCCCTCACTTTTTAACTACTTTATTTTTTTCTATAGGAGGAAAACAAGAACTGAATGAAGTAATGATTAGTTTCTTATTGAAATATATCTTATAGGCCATGAAGACATTGCCAGTCAAGGGCAGTAATTGCTCACGAAGAAAGTTTGCAGTTGGTTTTTCCAGTGAGAAGAAACTGACTAAATCCTAAGCTGCTTTCTACATTTATCCACATTTTTGGACACATATTTATCTTTTCAAAGAGTTTTGTCTCATTACTTAGATTTCTATATGGCTCATGAGACTCAAGTCTTTAGATAGAGTCCACTCCTGTTTAGTGCCTTTCTTTATTCCGCACTGAACTCACTGAGAAATATCATTTTTTCCTAAAGTCTCCAGTGTTATTCTAGGAAGGCACAAATTAAATGTGAAATATTTATTGTAATGGGACCATTTTAAACATATCTTTTTGGTTGTTTTGCTGCAGAGAATGTCTTACCATTATCTACTAAGAAGTTAATATTTTATAATTTTAAATAATTTCAAATGATTTGTAGCGTTGACCCTAATTTACCTAATTACTTTTTCTTTTGCAATAGTCACATTAACATCTCTGTCTCCTAAATTATTTATTTTATTAAACCTAGGTCCAGTGTTAATGACACCATGGAAACATTTTGTGGAAAATCATAGAAAATTAAACTTGCTTATCTATTGTTGATTTGATATTCAGTGGAGTTATATTAAAATCTACCTTTGGTGACTGCTTTCTCAGAGGTCATAGATCTGAGCTTTTGTAATGCACATCATTGAATATTTTTTCTCATATTACTTAGTAAAATGGCATATTTCAGATCAGGGAGATAAGTTAAGATACAGCTTATTGAGGCCAAACTGATCAGATTGCAAAAGGTAATTCAAATACCCTATATGTATTTTTTCAAAATGGTTGGTTTAGTTAGACTAAACATCAAGAAACTGTATTTATCCACTAATGTACAGCAGGGACAGGAAAAAAGTACTTAGTACTAACTGTGATGAGAGAAATCAAACAAAATCCAGGAGTGATGATATCATCTTAAATGGAAAAAAAGTACTTATTGATTTAATAACTCTATAATATAGCATCGATTTTATACATGTTAAAGAAATATGGGAATACTTCTTAAAACTATTAAAAATATTTAATGCCCTGGCTGGTATTGCTCAGTGGATTGAGTGCCAGTCTGCGAACCAAAGGGTCACTGGTTCGATTCCTAGTCAGGGCACATGCCTGGGTTTTGGGCCAAGTCCCCAGTGGATGGCTCTCAAGAGGCAACCACACATTGATGTTTCTCTCCCTCTCTTTCTTCTTCCCTACCCTTCTCAAAAATAAATAAATAAATAAAATATTAAAAAATATTTAATTATAATGGAACTAATAGTTCTTCTAGTTGCCATAGGGCTCAGAAGTATTTCAAATTTCTTTGCTCTTTCTTATCTGCATTACTTACATTATGTTTATCCAGGATGAGGAAAGAAATTCCTTAAATGTGTGGGCCCACTTTTCAGTTACAATGCAAACATTTACTATGTTTAAATACCCAGCAGATATTTTTTAAAGGTAGGCAGAAGATGGGAATTCCTTCATTTATTTTTGAATTTTAAATGAAGACTTAGTTATGGCTGCACAGCTAAGATACAGTCAACTCCATCACTGAAGTAGAAATCATTACTTAACATTCTGATGATAAGTCCATGTGAAACAAACAAAAATTTTTATCTTTTAGTGTCCAAACAGCATGGAGAAAAATTACTTCTTCCTTGGAGCCAAATGCTTTAAAATTCTATTTATTTTTCTAATTACTGTGAGAGGACTGGTAAAAGGAATTATGACATATTATTGCAACAGAATGCTCCATAGCTCATTAAAAATAACAGAGTAGTAAAAGACTATACTTTCAGGGATCATTTCTATAGTTTGTTCAAAATAATGGAGTAGATCCATATTTCCAGGATGGAAGAAAATTGTAGACTAATATGTATTGTATAATACTAATTCTTTAAACAAAGTTTAAAAAATTATTCCCCTTTGTATGTCTTTTATCTTTGTGTATGCTAATAGTTTGATAGAAGGAAGTCTAGAAAGACTCAATGAAAAGCTGGGAAACTTTTACTTTAATACTCTTACGTAATGTTTGCTTTTTTACTCATGTTGATATTTTACTTTTATAATTTCAAAAATTTACTTGATTATTTAAAAGATTAGTTGGTTTTCTTAGACCTTCCCTTTTAAATGTTGTACCCTATGGTGGGAGGTTAAAAATAACAGAAACTCAAACTAGTTTATGCAGATAGTTTTCTTTTTTTAGTTTTCATCTTTTTTTTTTTTTTCTGCTCTTTGTGAGCTGGCTTCATTCCAACTTCACAGTGCTCTGAAGGAGACATCTGCTACTAGCATTTCAGTTCACATCCTTATGGCTTTAGGTACAAAAGGGCACTTCTCCCCCGTCACAAGAAGGAACTTCGGTTGTATCAACTATTTTATTTGCTAAAGCCCTGGATCAATCCCTAACGTAAGGTGTGGTAGTCACACAGACATGTGCAACGTGATCGTTCTAAGATGCAAGGCCTATTATTGTGGCAAAGGAAACACAGCCAAAGGGAAAGAAGGAAGTTTGTTTCCCAAATATGGGAGAGGTGCTAGGTGGGCAAAACCCACAACCCACACACACACGCACACACAATACTTAGGAAACATATTTAGTTATTTGATTAATGAAGTACAAATCACTCAGATATGTTAGTAAGTCAATAGTAGCTTTTGTCATAGCTTTTCTCAAACACTAGGCACTAAAAATATATGTTTCTTTTGTAGGAGATGGATAAACAATTTTATTAACACTTAAAAATTTTCTATGTTTACACAGTTGAGACCACTGTTTGAGGTCTGAATTAGATTATTGGCATTATTAACGGAGATGGGGAGAAATTTTGGAAACTGCCAATTATGGGGGCGTGGAAGAGGGAAGAGTAAAAAATATATTGTACCAATGTCCTGGTAATTATTGTAAAACTTCAGAATGAAATAAATGTGTCCACATATATGACAGTCAAGAATCAGAGACAGTAACAAATATTTTGTCTTTCTGCTTTGTAGTTTATTCAATACACTTATGCAGAAATAACATATCTTTTAGTGTTACTCATTTAGAGCGGGTTACTATGTAAAAGAGAATGTGGGAATGCCAAACCTAGGGAGAAGTGAGCAGATAAGGGAGACAGGTGCAGGACTTTTGTATTTGGGTTTGGTTTCTGAGGAGCGTCTTCTACAGCAAATGCTTGACGGTCCCACGAAAATGTTTTTAGCGGAACAATCCCGAGAAAATCCCACTGGCCTCCAAGGATGAGAAACAGTGATTTAACAGTGGCACTGCTATTTGCTGTTTGGTCAGATAGTATATTTACAGCTGTGAGTAAACTCAGGTGCTTAGAGAAGTTGAAATGGTCAGCTATTCCATTTGAAAAATGTTTTTCATGATAAGAAACATCACTCATCATGAACAATACAATCATATTTTTGAACACCTCCTATTTGATGTAGCAGTAAGGTTTCTGGAATGATTTTAAATTGCCTTTTGCTTCCAATGAGGAAATTCCCTAAGGGAGAATATGATATCAGTCCCTGCTTCCTAATTGAACTTAATGAATACCTAGGCCATATAAATCCCAGTTAATTCAATGCTTAATGTTTGTTGGCTCAAAGAAAAATCAATGTGTTGCGGCACATTATAATAAAGGGTGTTTCCTGGGACTGCCCAGTCTGGACTTTAGAATCTTCCTTCAAAATGGCAGGTCACGCCTTTCCTTGACAAATTTTGAACTGTTTTTTGTTTTTTTTTCCACAGGATGTCAGGAAGCCACACTGAGAAATTTATTTTATATTAGAGTATTTATATTAAATTACTTATATGAAAACACTTAAAAATAAACATCTTGTGCAAGTTGAATTTGTACCAGGAATGTAAGGATTTTTAGCATTAGAAAATCTTTTAACGTAATTAACCAAAAGATACAAAGAAAAAATATATAACTGTATGAAATAGAAGAGGTATCTGACAAAATTCCCCAAATCTATTCAGGAGAAAAACTCAAAGCAAATTAGAAGTAGAAACGTAGGGACAGTCTATATTCCTACCAAATATCAAGACTAAATGTCATATTTATCATTAGGAGTGTTCCAAGTCATGGCAAGAAGAGTGAAAGGATGCTCACTATCTCTCCAATGAGCAAATTATACTGAAGCCTTAAGAAGCTCAGTGGGTTGGGAACAGAAAATAAAAGATGTAATGATGTTAAGAAAAATAAATATAGCTCTCACTCTCTACAGATGAAAAGATGGTCTACATAGAAAATCCATGAGAACCTACAGGCAAACCCCTGAAAATGTAAGAGTTCAGCAGAACTACTGATTGCACGTAAGTACATGGAGTCAATTGCAATTTCATACGTCAGGAAATATTTTTAAAAGTTGAAAATTTAGTTTTGAAAAGAGAAATATAAATACCTAGGAAAATCTAACAAATACAGTTTTAGATTTTTATAGAGAAAATTATAAAACTCTATAAAAAGATATATTAAAATACCTGAGTAAATTAAAGTTCACTGTTTGGAAAATTGAAAACTATGCTTCTAATTAATTTTAATTTTTATTATAATCCCACATAAAGTTCCAATAGAGGTTTTTTTTGTGATTTTTAATGAAAATTTAAAAGCTGATTAAAAAATTCTAATGTATCAGTAACGGGTCATTATAATCCTAAGAATTTAAGGAATACAGGCAGTATAGATTCACCTTTGCAGGTATGAAGATGTGATGAAGGTATAAACATATAAAAAGTGACAAACAGATGAAGAGTTTAAATACTAAAATAGTGCAACTGAGAGCTAAGAATGAGACTCATATGATTCATATGAAGACACTTTGTAAATTATAGAGTTGTCATTACAATTTCAGGAAGGACAGGACTACTTAATACATGGTGCTGGGACCATCAGGACAATAAAATTAAATCCCTGCATCACCATATACATAAATTCATTTCAGACAGACTAAAAGGCCTGAATGCGAAAAAGCGACACTTACAACATTTAGTAAAAATATTGGAGAAGATCATTACGATTTCAGCATAGTGGAGCTTGTCTTAAATAAGATGCAAAAAACACAAACTAAAAGCTAAACAAATTGATAATTTGATTAATATGGTTCTATTAACCAATGTCACCCCAATAAATTTCATAAATTTTAAAAAATTGTAAAAAAATAAACTAATTAAAATGATAAATTTCTGCATTTCCAAAGGCGTTATAGTCAAAGATAAGTCATATCTTGAAGAAAAAATATTCCCAACAAAAGATTATTATCCAGAATATTTAGATAACCACAACTCAATAAGAAAATAGACATCATAAACGATTCATAGGTGAATAAGCCCAAACTGACAATGAAAATGTAAAATTAAATCATTGTTAGGGAAATACGAATTAAAAGTGGGTGAAATATTCATACTCATCAGATTGAAATATTTTTAAAATTTGAAAACACTAAATGCTGTCGAAGATGCGGAGACACAGGAGCTCTCATCCAGACCGTGAAGGTGAGAGCGTAACTAAGTGCAACCGCTTGGAAAACAACTTAATCAGATTTATAAGATGCTCAAGCTTCCAACCCAGAAATTTGACTTCTAAGTACAGATGTATAAGAAAATACATGGCAAGAATCTTCACTGAAGCATTTTTTAATAGAAACAAAACTTAAATATTCATCAATTAGATAACAGGTAAATAAGTTGTGGTATTTTCATAGAGTAGAATACTTTTCAGGAGTTAAAATGAATGAATAATGCTACATGAACAGCGCCAATATATAAATGCATTATATGCATCAGCATTGACAGTGCTCACAAAGAACATGGCAAAATGCAAGTTGAGAAAAAATAGCTACAGTTTGATTCCATTATAGAGTTTAAAAATATGTATAATCATACAAGATATTGCTTATAGATACATGTGCATATAGCAAAATTGGAAAAATATGCATGAAAATAATAAATACCAAAGTCAGAGTAGAGGTTACGTCAGAGGAAAGAAAAAGGGGATGGAAAATAGAAGAGGTATACAGGAGACTTTAACTGTATCTCAAATGTCTAATTTCCTAAACACTCTAAGGCAAATAAAGTAAAAGATCAAGGTTGACTAAGCTCATGGTATATTATTGTGTCATTTTTCCACATGAAATATTTCATAATACAAAGTGAAAATAAAAGATTTAGGCATAAACACAGAAAACTTCAGGAGATAAGTTAGAATATTTGATGTATCAGAGCACACATGTCTCTCCAAAAACATTTAAGCTTCTTTCTTCATTTTTGTCAATGGACAGTGTTTTTCTGGCCTGCCTCACTGATGAAGTTCTGGTAGCAAAATCTCTTACAGTGTTTTTTTTTTAATCCTGACCTGAGGATGTTTATTGATCTGAGAGAAGGAGAGAGAGAGAGAGAGAGAGAGAGAGAGAGAGAGAGAAAGAAACATCAATGTGAGAAAGAAACATCAATCAATTGCCTCCCATACACGCCCCAACTGAGGATTGAAACCTGAACCTGGGTATGTGCCTTGACTGGGAATTGAACCCACACCTCTTTGTTCATGAGAGGATGCTCCAATCAACCAAGCCACATGGCCAGGGCCTTTTGTTGTATTTTTAAAATATAATAAGTCCTGTTACAAGCCGGTGAGCCCATCTAAATGCTTTTATTTAAAGTTTACTTGGCACCTCTCCTATCTCCAACCGTGGTTATTCCATATGGTCACCAGCCTTTTTCCTGATTTCTCTCAGCCCCACTCTTTTCTCATTTTTGTTCAATAACCTGCCCCTGAGATGACATGAGCTATGAGTTAACTCATACAATCCTCTTTTGGCTCAGAAAATTGACATGTCTATGAACTTGAAGCTGCACCTATAGATGTCTCTCCAGCAGTTTTCCTCTTTTACCTCCTTAACCTCTTCTGTCTGTCTTGCTTACCTTCTCTGAGTCTGTTCTCTTATCTGTAAAATGGAGACAATGCACACTAATTTCCAACATTGGAATAGGCATTGAATGAGATAAAAAGAGAACCTACGTAAGTGTTCATTTTTACTATAAAAGCCATATGTCTTCAAGGGATGAAATTTACAATCCAGGTTTTTAAGTGTAGAAAGATTTTATTGACTGCCTTACAAGGATCCTAGTTATATAATATTTGTCTCTAAAATACCTACAGAAAGCACTTGCAAAAATAAATCATCAACAACAACCAGGGAAGGAAATGAAAATTAAATATGTGCCAAGTGTTAAAAGGAAACTGCAGGGAAGAGATTTAAAAGTTTGTAGAGCATGTTTCATTTAACGGTCGTTTTCGATTCTCTTCACTCTATTTTTTTCCTGTAAGGTGATACTTTCTTTTTCAGAACTAATCAGAAGAATGTTTGAGTTTTGAAAGCACATGTTTTCAAACTGATAAAAGTGATGCATTGTCTTATGCTCAAATTAGTAAATTGACGTAGCACTCTGAATGAACAGCAGGACATAAAAACACTTTTGAACAGTATTCTGAAACATTACAGATGCTTTTTTGGACTAGCTGCTCATTTCCTAAACAGATTTATTTGATAGCTTTTCTCATTTAATGAAAGGATGAATTGGAAAAATATGAACAGATTGTAATAACCAAAAATAAGTGAACCTGACAACCTGGGAGATGAGCAATTGCCAATGGACTGAATAATAATGTAGGCGAACTTTGGCATGCACGGTTTATGTATGAATGAGAAATAAAATCTTGACATTTCAGTTTAGAACAGAATGCCTAGAAGAGGATTTTAGAAAAAAAATAACATTTTTAATATCCTAAAAAGTACTTTTCTAAAATATATTGTTGACTGTGTTTTACCTAATAATTTTAAATACCCTTCCCTCCTACCTTCTCTCCTCTCTTTCTTCCTTCATTTCAAAAGTGCAAAAATAAAACCCTGACAAGGATGACTAAAATGAAGACTATAGTTTTGCCTTTTTGATTTCACATTATCCATAAAAGTAAAAATTTTAATCTTTTGTTTATATGTCTTGATTATAGCTGATATGTCTGAAAAATAGAATCATCATCTTTTTAGAAAAATGGCATTTTCATATCAACTGTTTCCTATTACCTATGTAATCTTGAACAAGTCACTTAACCTGTCTAAACCTCAGATTCCTCATATATAAGGAGAAAGTAATACTTCAAGAATATTGTGATAATCATCATAATGTGTCTGTTAAAAATTATAAATTTAATAAGCTATGCAAAATTAAGATATTTTACATATACATTTCACACATTATCTGGCAGCATCTATTAGAGCATGCAGGCAATTGAGCTTTTATTTTTCATTCATATATTTGGCACTGGGTAGGAAACATCCAAGCAGTAGTAAAGCAATTAAGATGACTCCAGTTAAAGATTTAGGTGAAGAACCTTGAAGAGGCGGTCTACTGTCTTTGTATTAAGGCTACAGAAATGAAAGACTTAGGGAGGGCTCTGGTGTTCTGAATCTTTCCCGGTGGCAAACTCTTTATTATTCTACCCTACCTTCCTTTTCATGGGTTGGGGATGCAAGCCAGTGCTCCTTGACTTTGTGAGCGCTGTATTAGGCACTTTATGTGGATTCTTCCAAACAACAAACCTTTGTGGAATCCTTACTGTGAGAGGCAATAGGAATGCAAAGATAAAGATAAATAAAGCACAGCTGTTGCCCACAAGTAGTCACAATATAATAGTGGGACCTGTGTATATGAAAAGAGTAGCAATAAATTGGGCTAAGTGCCTTAATAGAAGCATGCAAAAAAGTGTTCAGTGGTGAAAATAAAAAAAGGAACAAAGAGGCTGTAGTCAGGATAGGTTTTTGGAAAAGGAGACCCTTGACTGCTCCGGGTGCGAGGGAGTTTGCCAACTGAGTGTGTGGCCCGGCAGTGGCAGGACCTGATGGAGGGGGCTGGAAAAGCACATCGCAAGTGAAAAAGGACACCCTGTGCAAAAGTAGGGGACAAAACACTTGGTGTGTTTATCAAATTGCGGGCAATTTAGCTGTCTTAGCAGTAGAGCCTGAGCAGCAGAAATGGAGTGTAGACATAGAAGAGGTGGAGAGAGGTCATTCCAGTCGAGCAGACCTCAGTTAAGTTGTGGGGATCAACAGGGAAAGCAGGATGCAATTGTGTTCCAACGAACCCATTGTAAGTTGAAAATACATAAATCAAAAATGCATTTAACACACCTAACCTATTGAACATCACAGCTTAGCCTAACCTACCTTAAATGTGCCCAACACATTATCTGGACATGACCCCATAGTACGTTGAGGAGGATGTGTTATGAACGACTCCTCTTCTTCTCACCAAAAGCAGAAGACACAGAAGGGCATTTTATAGACATAATGGGATGCAAAAACCACAAAACGCAATATTCAAAAAGTGCTGGCAACACAGTACACTGGAGAGTAGGGTGTTTACCCCTTCTCCCCACCCCTTCCTGATCACTAGGCTGGCTGGGAGTCCTGGCTCACTGCCGCTTCCCCCTAATCATGAGAATATATTATACTGTATATCACTAGCCCAGGAAAAGGTCAAAATTCAAAATTTGAAGTGCAGTTTCTACTGAGTCTGTGTTATTTCTGCACTGCTGTAAAGTTGAAAAATTGTAAATTGAACCATCATAAGTTGGGGATTGTGTGTACTGCAGTGTGGCATTCTTATAATGAAAATGAGTGGAAAGCTATTAATGGGTTTTATGTAGGCAGGCTGGTCACCCTTAAGCTTTGTCTTTTTTTTTTTTCCTATTAAAAAAAATTATCTCCCTGGAGCAGGATGGAGGAAGAATTAAATTGGTAAAAAGTGGTGTGGGAAGGTACGTTAGGAAACTACTGAGAGAAATGATGGATGTTTGAGCTGAAGCAGTGGCCCTGGAGATGGGAGAATGGATAAACAAACAAACAAAAAGAAAATAGATGAGGTGGGTATTGACATTCCCAGGGCGCAGGTGAACATATCAGAGCTCAGAAAAGCTATGTCATTAGTCCAAAGTCACAGAAGTCAGGAAAGAGAAAGATCAAGAATGAAACATTGGTCTCTATTAACTCTAATGCCAGGACTAGCTTCCAAGCTACATTCCCTTGGATGGGTCACATCTACCTACAGGAAGGGGACAACTTTCTTCATCACTCAAAGACAATTAATGAGCCTGAGAGGCATGCTCAGACATCCTCTTTCTAATGTGGCAGCACTGTCCTGGACCAGACATTTTACTTTAGCAATTCTTTCCTTCCTCCCTCTTTCCTTCCCTCCCTTCCCCCCTCTCCCTCCCCACTCCTCCTTCTTTCCTCCCTCCCTCCTTACCATCTTCCTTCCTTCCTATAAGCCTGCTACCAGAGTATATTTTACCTTCTTTTTTTGGAAATGCTATTACTAATTATTAAGTTTTATCTCTGAGCTAATCTGAATACCTGAGGCGGGGTAGGGGTAGGGGACAGGGAAAAGAAAATGTACTTTAAAAAAACCATTAATACAACCAGCCTTTATTTTTAAAAGGCTCACAGATCCTAAGTAATTTGTCTAGGCTCTTTTCCCTTTCTTCCTCCCTCCCTCTCTCCTTCCCTTCCTTCCTTCTTTCCTTCTTCTTTCTGTTTTCCTTGTAGAGTGATGGGAAATAATCTATAAAAATTATACAGGTAGAAAAAAGTCAATAGAAATTTTAAGAAAATCAAAGCCTTAGTTACTACTTAGAATCATTGAAATTTTTTTATGCATATCAAATTAAATATACTGTTTAATATAACTCTTTTCCAATGAAAAGTAAGATGGAGATGCTGAGTTTTCATGTCTTTTACCTGGAGATTAATCTATAAGTAAGAGAATCACACTTAGATTTCTGGTAGATATATTTTACTTAACTTTAAAGAAAAAAAACCTTCTTTCCTCAAAAATGTACAATTTTGAATTGCGTAATTCAAATACTTAATGGTTTATTTTAATCTTGACAGAGTTGAGATTTCATCTTGACCATTTTAGGGAATACAATGTTAGCAAAAGAAATGAAAAGAATTGTAGAATCTTGTTTTTCATGATGACGCAGAATCAAACTGACAGAAGCTCTAGTTTGCAATTGCTCTTAGTAAATTTCTCATCTGTGGAATAAACAAGCTCACGTTTCCATGGGTGTTGTAATGTGTGTGATGTGTCCAGTTCTTTAAGTGCCTTGTGGTACTTTGAACAGTAAAATAAAAAATGAGTTTAAGAAATTGGAAAACTGAGTCTGGGGCTGCAAGCTGATTCAAGACAAATTTGGCTAAAAGTCTTAGTTTTCTCTTCTAAGAATAAATAATAATAGTACCCATCTGTACAGGTTAGTGTTCTCCAGAGAAACAGAAGCAACAGGAGGAGTTGCAGTTGGAGTTCAAAGGCAGTGTGCTGGCTGAATTCCTTCTTGCAAGGGGAGGTCAGTCTGTGTTCTGTTAAGGCCTTCAACTGATTGGGTGATGCCCACCCACACTGTGCAGAGCAGTCTGCTCTGCTCAAAGTCCACTGATTTAAAAGTTAATCTCATCCCTGCCCCCTCCAAAAAAACTCTCCAACTTCACATAAATATTCAGATAATATTTAACCACATATCAGAACACCATGGCCCAGTCAAGTCACCACATAAAATTAACCATCACCTTATTTCAAAAGAATATTCTGAGCATTAAATGATTTAATACATGTAAAACACTTAGGACATTGTCTGGCACATGACATTCATGGAATGTTAATTCCCGTTACTGTTGTTTGATATTCCAGCAGTTACTTTGTTAGAGTGGTATTGAAAAATGACTGCTGTTTTATAGCTTGTAAAGAAATAATTGTAATGTTTGAATAAGACATTTTAAAAGATCATAGAAAACAACAAACATAATGTAGATAAGTGCTTTCTAGCAAATGGTCTGATGTTCTCATTCAAATTGAACCTTTGTGAAAAGAAACGCATTTATGTACTTATCCCAAGGAAAAATACTGGGAGAAAAAAATGTCGTTATGTTGCTTTTCTTGGCATTTTCAGAGATACAACTCTTTCCTTTCCAGGGGCTTGAAAAAGCTCAGATCTTCAAATTTAATTAGGAAAAATGGCTTACTTCCTTTTAAAGTTTATTCTTTATCTTTCTGTCTCCCTTTTGCTACTGCTAGAGAATCAGTGTAAAATAAAGGCCCATCTCATAAAATCTCAGGCAGCAGCATAATTATATTATTCACATGTAGTTCAAGTGTAGAAGTTTGTTACAACCAGAAAAGCTATGACAGATATGTGGTTCCCAAGGGTTTGGCCTTTCACCAAATAAATCATTTGTGAGTACACAGGGTTATAGCCTGGACTTTCCTCTTTGCACCTATTTCATCGGAGGGTTCTTTACTGCCCACACGCTGATTTAACAACTGAAGCCCAAGTTCAGAGATCAGCAGTTTCTTGCTCCAATGGTGATGGTGTTCTCCCTTTCATCATTAATTGTGAATTCTGTCAAACTTTTTTTTTAATCACAATTTGTTAGGAACTCTATACTCAGATTCCTTAACAAATCATCTCTTTTCTCAAACAACTTTTCTGACATCCCATTTATTTGGAGATGGTTTGAAAGGACTTTTTCATTTTTTTTTTTAAATGAACACCCCTGGCTCTTTTTCTTTCTTTCATTCTTTTTTTTCCCCTCACAGATTTTGACTTGCTTCCTTTCCCCTCTTATGTCATTTGGGAGTTCATTCAGCTTTGTAGCTGCTGCTATAAAAATGCATTATTCTACTGTTTCCTGTGTTCTTTGTTTCTCAGCCTTATTAATACTTAATCTAATAAAGGCCTCAGCTCCCATTTCAATTGCAGTTGTCCTGTGTGGGTATGGCTGTAACCAATGCTGAAGTCAGGGCAGCTGGGGTAGCTGCTCAACTGGACAAATTGAGGAAATAAGGCAAAGGTGTTTGGGGTACCCTCTGTCCCTCCCTGGCGCATCCACTCCTCTAACTCTTGAAGCTGTGTCCCCCCTGCCCCCATTTTCATTACCCCAGCCAGTGCTCTTCTTCTGCCTTAAGATCCTTCTAATTCTGAGAAGCTAATTTTCATTCGGGTGTTAAGGATCTCATGCTGCCTCTTAATTTCCATTATATATGAGAGCTGTATGAAGAGAGCAATATTCAACCCACAGAAATATGAGTTGAACATACAAGTTTCTGGGATGGTTAGTGTATTTTTTCAGTTGTATTATATGGATAATTACTTACTCTATTTGTCTGCAGGTCTTTAAAGAAGGTCTCACTGTGAAGTGGATCATGCTAGATTCCTGCTAAGCACACTGAATATAATGGAAACTCCTGGTTTCCCACTTTGATCCTCTCTTGTGTTGGTGTAGTTAACCCCCAGTTGCTTACAGTGTAGCTGCTAAGACCTTATAGCTGTACCCTTCTTGGGAGAATTTCAACCTACCAGTTGAAGCCCCCTAGCTTGAAAATTTATGGACAGTTGTTCCTGCCTTGGGGGTAGCCCACAGTCATGGACAGTGAGTGGCAGGCTGATATGCAGTTCCAAGTCCCAGCCATCCTAAGTTGAGACTACTGTGGGTTACCGTTCAGGCTGGAGAATTCTTCCTGGGTTCAGCCTAAAGCTGATTTTAGCTGAACCCACATCTTTGCCTCCCTTCTACCTTATCCCTACTCCACTTCCTTCACTTCCTTACACAATTCTCTGAGAGCCCTGTCTCAAAATCACTTGCACCCTCATCTCTGACAGACTCTGCTTCTAGAGGACATGACTGAGGCCCGGAGCATAAGCTTAGGAACCAGCATAGCATGGGACCTAAGAGCAAAGAGGGACATTTTTTTTTTTTCTGGAAAGAATTGATTGGATATTTCAGATTTTTAAAATATAGCAGAAACACCCATCATGGAGAAAATCAGAATTTTGATTTGTTTTTTAGTTTCATATTGTTTTTATTTTGAATTACATTGGGCAGGAAACCTAATCTCTTGACTACATAGTTACTTGGCATGTCTTCGTCAAGCATTCTTAGTGGGAAAGAGAATCTATTTCATACTCTTATTTGTTTTCCATTCATTCAAAACTGCATGCTCCTGTGAATTCATGAAAGGAAAAAATATATAAATTATAGGACTTCCAGTCAAGATGGAGGCATAGGTAAACAAGCCTCACCTCCTAGCACAACTACAGAAAAAATATTTTATCTAGACTACGAAACAAATAACACCCAGAACCATCAGAAAGTCGAACCATACGCTAGTCCAACAACCAAGGATGGAAAGAAGCCATACCTAGATGGTTAGGAGGGGTGGAGATGTAGAGGTGGAGAGGTTCGGAGAAGTGTGGAACCATGGGAATAATGCAGAACTGTGGGATTGGCATGGAGAGGCAGTGGAATGGGTGGTCCCACATTCATGTGTGGTGGATAAAAATTGGGAGGGATACCTTGGGAGAAGGATCCTAGCTCCAAACTGGACCACCCAACAGCCCAGGGTTCCAGTGCCAGAAAGATAAATCCACATAACTTTTGAATGTACAAATCAGTGGGAGTAGGGGCAGTGAAAGAAACTGCTGGATTATCAGGAGAATCAGAGGACCCTCATAGATTTAGTACTTATGCAGACCCACCCCTTCAGGGATTTAGCACCAGGACAACAGCTGGAAGGGCACAAGTGGCATACAGGGAGAAACTGAAGTGACTGGTAACAGGGCAAGTGCTGGGAGACAGCTTCCTCCCAGGCAAACCTGCAGAAGCCAGGCAACAGCATTGTCCCCTCTTGAGCCCTCCCCCCACACAGAGCTACAAAGTGATGAAATAGGTGGCCCTGCCCTGGTGATCACCTAAGGCTCTGCTCTACACAATTTACAGGTCCGCTGTTGTAGGTCCACCCTTTTACAACAGGTCACACTACTAAGATAGGGAGTCAAAGCAGCTCTATCTAATACACAGAAACAAACTCAGGGAGGCTGCCAAATTGAGGAGACAAAGAAATATGGCCAAATGAAAGAACAGAACACAACTCCAGAAAAAGAATTAAACAAAACAGAGTTAACCAGCCTATCAGATGCACAGTTCAAAACACTGGTTATCAGGATGCTGAAAGAACTCATTGAGTACAGCAACAACATAAAAAAGACCCTGAGACCCTGACAGAAGTGAAGATTACACTTCTGTCAGGGTGAAGTGAAGGTTCTTTAGTGAAATAAAGAAAAATCTACAAGGAACCAACAGTGGAGGAGATAAAATTGAGAATCAAATCAATGATTTGAAACATAAGGAAGAAAAAACATTCAATCAGAATAGCAAGAAGAAGAAAGAATTAAAAACAAAACAAAACGAATGAGGATAGAATAAGAAGACTCTGGGACATCTCCAAACATACCACCATCTGAATCACAGGGATGCCAGGGGGAGAAGAGGAAGAGCAAGAAATTGAAACCCTATCTGAAAAAATAATGAAAGAAAACCTTCCTAATTTGGTGAAGGAAAAAGACATACAACCAGGAAGCAAAGAGAGTCCCAAACAAGAGGGACACAAAGAGGAACACACCAAGACACATTATAATTAAAATGCCAAAGATTAAAGATAAAGAGAGAATCTTAAAAGCAGCAAGGGAAGAGCAAGGGAAGAGTCAAAGGCATTCCCATAAGACTGTCACCTGATTTCTCAAAAAAACAAAAACAAAAACAAAAACAAACCTTACAGGCTAGAGGGACTGGCAAGAAGTATTCAAAGTGATGAAAAGTGAGGACCTACAACCTAAATTACTTTATCCAGCAAAGGTATCATTTAGAATTGAAGGGAAGATAAAGTGCTTCCCAGACAAGGTAAAGCTAAAGAAGTTCATGGTTACCAAGCTGTTATTATATGAAATGTTAAAGGGACTTATTTAAGAAAAAGATCAAAAATATGAATATTAAAATGGAAACATTCACAACTATCAACAATTGAATTTAAAAATCAAACCAAGCAAACATCCAGAACAGGAACAGAATCATACATATGGAGATCACTTGGAGGGTTATCAGCTGGGAGGGGGAAAGGGGAGGAAAGGGGAAAAGATGCAGGGATTAAGAAGCATAAATTGGTAGGTACAAAACAGACAGGGGGATGTTAAGAATAGTATAAGAAATGTGAAACCAAAGAATTTACATGTATGACCCATGGATATGAGCTAAGGTGGGGGAAATTGCTGGAGGGAATGGAGGTACTGGGCAGAGGGAGGCAAAGGGGTAAAATTGGGACAACATAATAGCATAATCAATAAAATATATTTTAAAGAAATATAAAAATTATATATTTACAAGTTTAACCATGCGAAAATCTCATAGATGTAAATGAATCTTCCAAAAGAAGTGCATCAGTGAGTTGCTGGGTGGCAATGGCTGCTGTAGGGATTTTATACTTGGTCAGCCTGGGAGCAAATTCTGGTCCATGGGGGTGTGGGAGGCTCTGGCATTTTCTGTATATTAAAGGATGTCAGAGCTTGTTTTGCTGGGCATCTTGTCTACACACTTACCTCAAACACAGAGAAAATCTAAAGAGTTTATCCTTCAATGACAGCAGGCTTTGGATTGTTCCAATTTGGGTGATCTTTTTATTAGATGGGCCATAAGTCTTCAGTTTTCCACAGTCCAGAGCCATGTCTGTCTGTGTTCACATCTCATATTTAAGGCAGTTAGAGTCATCCATGCAAATCTCTGTTCATAAAATTGACACCTTCCTTGTTCTCATTCTGCATCTTCTATGATTCTGCTCTGACTGAAGGATTTTACACCCCATCGTTGATCTGCCTCTGGCCCTTCTCATTTGACCGTTGTATTTGGATTCAGTTGGCTTGGTACCTTCCTCCTCTTTTACTTCTCTGCCTCCTCACAGGAGCTCCTACAGATGGATACATCACTTGGACATCTTTGAGGAGAAGTGTACAGCTCATTCTTCAGGCATACCACTGTCTCATAATGTTTTATTAGACAATGTCCTCAAAGTATTCCTTACTATAGAAGAAGACAAGTAGAACACAAGGGAAGCCACCAAACAAGTGGGAGGCTTTCCACTGACAAGCTCACAAGTAGATTAAGCCCTTAAATTCTACCACATTTGCTCCAATTATAATGAGATCCCAGTGGGATGAAAGGTGAGCTGATTTCCTGAACCTCATCATTGCCCCCATCCATCAACAAAGGTTTCTTACTAGGGAAATGCTAGCTTACTAAATGTTCCCTGTCCACGTTGCAATTACTAGAGCTCTGGGAACAGGGTCAAAACTTTTTTTCTGTTATGACTTTATCTACTGCTAGCTATCTTTTATTGCACACCTACTATGTGACAGGCAGTGTGCCAGATAATTTTAGAGTCATTGATTTTAATCTCTATTGTTGTGTGCAGGGGTTGGTAATACCTCCATCCTGCAAAAAAAAGTTGTTTAGAGAGGTTAAGGTTAGACATCGATGAATTTGAATATAAACCTCCACGTGTCTGATTCTAAGCCTATAAGCTATTATATCCATTTTATTGTCCTCTAATTACTCACTTTAGCCTAGCAACTATCCATTTGTAGAGCTCCCTGTATGAGAGATCTATTGCTGAATAGTGAGCTTAGTAGCTTAAAACATCACCTCACAGTTTTCATGGGTCAGGAGTCTGGCCATGACTTAGCTGGCTCCTTTGCTCAGGGTCTCAAAAACTGTAATCAAGGTATCAGCTGGGCTTGGTTCCTTTCTGGAACTTGGTGTCCTCTTCTAAGCCATTAGCAAAGTTCATTTCCTTGAAGCTCTATGGCTGAGAGCCCTGGCTTCTTACTGGCTATTGCCTTGCCGGTCACCCTCATCTCCCAGAAGCCTCTTCTTTTCATTGGCAGTTCACATGTTGGCTGTTTGGTCCTTGAAGGGAGGTTCTAGAGAGTCTCCCTCTCCAGTGTGTTACCATGGAATATTATAAACTTAGCCTAATCAAAGCAGTGATGTGACAGCACCTTTGTCATATTGATTGGTTAGAAGCCAGTCACAAGTCCCGCCCACATTCAAGAGGAAGGCATCTTACACAGAGTCACTTACTGGGGGTCACATTAAGGTGTTCGTGTCATACTCCCTCCCCTGAGATCTCGCAGGGCTGCCTGTGAAGGTTAGGAAAGCATAGCCCGGAGTACAAGAGATGACACTCCTGCAGCAGCTGGTGGATCCAGCTGCCATTTTCCTCCCCCATTTAATTGGGGGGATATTATTTATTGACTTTCCTGGGGCAAGGTGACAATTTTCCATAAAATGCTTTTATACCCATGATGAGAGACTCTTTATAAAGCCAACGTACATTTTTTTTTCCCTAAAAAGAAAAATAGAAAGAAGTCATCTGTTGCTAGGGAAACCACAACCTTTTGCTGTGCTTATTTAGAAAAGAGACACATTCAAGACTCTTCACTGTAGGAAAAGAAATTGTGCTTTATGTTAGTAAGAATAAAAAAAGAAAGAGTATCATTCCCCTTAAAAAAATCCATTATCTCATGTCTTGCTGAAAATATTTTATTCTCAGGGGTTCAATTTAAAATTCACTCTCTTTACCCCCTGCAATTTTTATCTTGTTTGCATATGAAATTTCCTTTGAAGTTAGCAGAATCTTTGGGTTTGGACAAAACACGAGGAGCTGAAGGGATACTGTGTAAGCTAGCAAAAACCATGCCAGAACAACATGGCTAAGAGGCTATGGGATCTCCCCATCCCATTCAGATTGTGCCCAGGAAATAAATCAAGAAAGATCTCAGAGCATTTTTTAAATACTATTCATTCTCATTTCATCATCAGTCTCCTTGTATTATTGCTTAAGTGATAACATTCTTGTACAGATACTGTGGTTCAAACACACTTTTATAAAGGTAGTTCTATTTTTAGGTGTGTGAGATTTTAGCTAAATGGTTTGATATGGTTAGATCCTAAACACCACGACCTTCACAGACCCTTTATATCCAAGTCTTTTCCTTCATGGTATGATGGGATGTGTCCACACCCCCGGACACCCCCCTCCCCCCTCCCTGTGCCTGGTGATCAGACTCACTGAGCCCAGGCCCTTGTCTCCTGGGCCAGACTGCTGCTGTCTCGCAGGGTCCATGGACGTGTTAGTTAGAGTCTCTTTGGGAATTTTCTGGGGCTATTTTACTTGTGAAAGTGTGGAAGAGAGACAGGATGGGGCAAGGAGGAGACATAACCAGAGTGCTCTGACCTACAGAAATACTGTTCCATAGCAACGGTGTGTGTCTGGGAATGGGGCCCTGGGCAGTGTCACTTAGAGCCTAAAAACGAAGAGAAAAGGCATCTGAAAATTGAGGAGAATATTATTTTGGATTGACATTGTATGTGGTTTGTCTGCCACTAATTCTGCTGTTAGTACCATAGGAAAAATATCCCAAAGTGGGTTTTCTGTCTTGTCTTCCTGAGCAAGGAGTTGTGTGCTGTTGAAGATTGTGCTCGCCTGTTCCTTCAAAAGCCCTACAGTCCTCCCAGGGCCGGGAAGAGGACTGGTGGACTCAGTACTCCCAGTTATCCAAAACCCGTCTTCTGGGCAAGCAGAGCATTGCAGAGGGTTAGCTGCCATGTGAGCTTAGACAGTTAAAGAATAAAGGGAATAATTATTTTATTTCTTCTTTTTGTCTCAGATTTCCCTTTCATATACAGCTTTGCTCTGTCAGTCGAGGCCTGTGCTGAGAGGACAATATTAGATTTATTGCCGTGGTGATTATATTAAGGCTTGTTAATTTGAGCTGTCAGGTTCTCTCTTGGAAAAATTCTCAAGTGATTGCAGCCATGGTTTAAAAGGATCTTACACTGAGAATCATAAATACAATACAAATGAAAACACTAGTCCCCCATTATCTACGGGGGACATGTTCCAAGGTGTCCGGTACATGCATGAAACCTTGGTTAGTGCCCAACCCTACATGTACTATGATAAAGTTTAGTTTACCAATTAGACATAATAGGAGATTAGCAACAATAACTAAGAACAAAATAGAACAATTACACCCATACTGTAATGAAAGTTATGTGAGTGTTCTCTCTCCCTCTCTCTTTCTCTTTTCTCAGAATACTGTGATATTTTCAGACTGGACTCGGTGGAGATTAATTAAAACCATGGGAAGTGAAAAAGCAGATAAGAGAGGACAATGGAGGGAATAAAAATACATTCTTTAGTTCAACATAAAACCATTAAATGTGATATTAAAGCAATGGTTTGAATCACTATTTTGCCACAGTCATTTGTATCCAAGAACTATATGAACTAGATTTCTGTTATCATTTGATCTCAATAGGGTTTAAATTTCTAGCTTTCTGCAGGAAAGATAGCAATTTTAAACTGCATCTACCCACAGAGGAAACATTACCTGAGGCACAATGTGAGAATTAGTGGAAATTATATGGATAATTTTATCTAGGGAATATAAGTAAGATAAGAGTTTGAAAAGGCAACATGCCATTGTGTTCTCTAATTTTCAGTATTATTATACTAATAATTGAGATATCAAATATTTTGATTAGAAGCTAGGAGTGAAAATGCAAATATGCTTCTACTTATAAGTTATGGGCAGCATCACATATTGCTAACAGCACTAGATGGTGTTTTGGTATTCGGTAGTAAAAGAAAAGCAAATTAAAACCACTCAGTTTGACATGGCTGCAGACCAATAAGGAATAGCTGTTTTCAATCTCTTTTTCACAAGTGACCCTGACAGGCTACTCAAAAACTATCTACCCACATTCCCCACTTCATAGGTTTCTGTGTTGCTAGGAGATAGAAAGCGCCAAGGAAGTAAATGAAATGGGCAGGGGGAGTAAGAATAACTGGGAACACTTAACTGGTTAGCCTGTTCTGCCTAAATATGCACAGTATAATGGCTTACTGTGGCAAATTGCCCCACCAAATCTGTTTACTGGTAGTCCAACCACTTGCTATTATAGACTGATTCACAGTCTGTGTAATTCTCAGGGAGAAGTGATTTCATAAACAGGAAAAGAGAATTAAAGTTATATATAATGCTGGAAAACAATTGAAGAAAAAAATCACTCTTTGAGCAAAATGTATCTTTCAAACATCAAATTAAGCTTAATTCTAGACTGCACAGAAATATTTTTCCTTTTTGAAATAACTGTTGGAAATTGCAATAGTCAGATTGTTTGGAAATCATTTAATTATCTCAGATCAGGTAGCAAGCCATGGATATGATCTGTATATTTAGTGGTTATAGGATTTAAAATAGGGTTCATCAGCCCAGCCAGGTGGCTCAGTTGGTTAGAACATTGTCCCATGCACCAAAGTTGTGGGTTCTGTCCCCAGTCAGGGCACATGTAAGAATCAACCAATGAATGCAGAAATGAGTGGAACAGCAAATCAATGTTTCTTTCTCTCTTTCTCTTCCTTTCTCTATAAAAATCAATACATTAAAAAAAACCCCTTTAAATAAAAGATTCATCAATCAAGGTTCTTAGCCAACCTATTCTAAAAGTTAATAATTATCTTTTTTCCAACCTGCTGCACATATTCTGCCACCTGTGAAGTTGTCCTGAATGAAAATCTTTTCAATAGAAATTGACAATGAAAATGGTGGAGACGTGTCAAATATGTGACTAGAGAATCTCCTAATCTATGACATTGGCCGGACAATTTCATGCGCCTTGTCACTAGCCAGGGGAGTGACATAATTACAGACTTGTTGCTCTGCCTTGTTTTGCTCTGTGGAAGATGAGCAGAGATGACTCCAGAGTTTCGTTTTCAAGTCCCACACTGATTTAAATATGAATGCAGAGATAACATTTTATGGTTGAAAAGGATCTTAGCAATCAACAAATGATAGATCTGAGACCGGGAGGTAAAGCAATTTGTCCCAAGTTACAAAGACAGAGAGTATCAAGCTGAGACACAAGTGAAGATTTTTTGGTTCTTAGCCCAGTGCGTTCCCAGCGCACCACGAAGGCATCAGAATTTGTTTTAATGGTGTGAAGTAAATATGAAAGTATTACATTGTAATTGTCAAGACTCTTTGTGTTCTTCCATAGGACATGTTTTCCAAATGATTTTGGAAGCTTAAGTTAACACCTGCTGCTTTTAAATAAATGAAAACATTATTATTCTTTATAAATGTCTCCTTCCTTCCACAATAAGTGCCAAATAACAGTACAAAAGCTGTCAGTATCTTTGTTGAAATAAAAACTCACACAACAGAAAATGGCTTAAAAAGCCTTATTAGCGAGGTGATGAGCTGAACTAGGGCCAACGTTGTGGCTCTACTTTCTCTACTTGGATGTGACCAGTGACTAATGTCCGTAGTCTGAGCATCTTTTAGATTCTCATGGATGCTACACTTTACAGAAATACCAAGAAGATTAAGCAGTGATTTAAACATTTAAAGTCATTTGGAAACAAGATATATATATTTAGTGAGAGTTCAGTGTTCCTTCAGTAAATTGTTTTAATAATGATGCTGGTAGGGTTTAAAAGCACTTAAAAGGGCACAAATGCAGGCCAAAATTACTTAATAGCCCACGATCACTTGGCGTGAAGTGGTTAAGTGCTAACAGCAAGGGTTCCAGCCTGTATTTTTCTTAAAATCACAAACTTGTTATTTGATAGCACTTCTGTGTAAGCTTGCCTTGCCTGATAGACTGAGACAAAAAAGTTCGCAAGAAATGATACTGGATAGAACCACCAGATGCCATGGAAGAGCGGTTAGTCTAACTTAGACTTCGCCTTCTCAATAGAGAGCAGTTCTTACAGGCACTACTTGTTGGGGACAAGAGTTTGGCCTTGAGTTCCTCAAGTCAAGCTGCTGTCTGTCTAAAACTTGCCATCATTAGTGGCTTGCATGCCCAGTAGCAGTGAATCCACACTCACTATTTAATATGATTCGGACTGCAGTGCACTCCAAATCAGCAAGAGACTACTTGCTTGGCTGAAGCAGTCTCTTATCAAGGAAGCTGACTCTCAGAGTCAGTGGTTGGGAAATCCTGAAAGCTCCAAGTAATCTACTCACGTGTAATCCATTTTTTTTCCTTGTTACCTTCTGATATCTGTGATGCAACCCTTATTCTTGTGGTTTTTAAATCTGGAAAAAATTTTTAATGAGTAAGTTTTGGTCAGATGTTTTACTCTCAGTTCTGTCACCTTGATGTTGTCACTTGGTCCAGTGCGATGAGAATCCACCCAGATCCTGAAATTGGGTACTTGTGTTACTTCACTTGAATAACAACACTTCCAGTTCCTTTTGTGGTATGTCAGGGTGGCAAATATTTTCTCTAAAGGACTAGATGGTAAATGTTTCAGGCTTTGCAGGCCACGTGGTCTCTGTCACAACTATTCAGCTCTGCTGTCACAGTGCAGAAGTGGCCAGAGGCAGTAGGTAAATGAATGAGCACGGTTGTATTTCAATGCAACAGTATTTACGAAATCGAAGGGTAGGCTGGGTCTGGCCTGCAAACTCTAGTTAGTCAAACTGGGTTATAGTAAACTATCTGGACTGAGCAAAACTCTTTTAAAAATTCCTGAGCTTTAGAGGTTTCTTTGCTAAACTCTGGAGAGGAGGATTCCATAGAATGAGTTTTGCCAAAATAGCTACTTGTAAATTAATTTCAATTCATGGAATATGTGGAGATATATTAAGGTTAGTAGGAAGTAAAAGAAAAAATCTATTATTCTTTTCATTTAACAAATTATAAGAGAGTGTAAGGTTAACTCTTACATAAATTACAAAATAAATATAACTGGTTTGTCAATGCAAAATGCTAGCAATGATCAATTTAGATTACTACAGTCAGGAAATCTACTAAATAGAATGAATTACCCAGCCCATTAATTTAAGAATTGGCCAGTGTTGTGAGAATTTCTCTAGTTATTGATACTCTCATTTGCATCTTGGCCAATAGGAAGATCATTCATTTAGAATTAATCTTTTAGATTTTGGAAGAAACCTAATGATATTACCTATTTTTGAGACATATTGTTATCTGAATTTACTGTTAAGAATTTATACTACTACTGAGTAAATAAATAACCATTGGGCAATAAAGTTGCTTTAGGAAAACCAGGGAGTCTGCCAAAATAAAAATAGAAAACGCTAAAATCAAATATAGGAGATGTTTGACATATTCTGCGTGCTATTTTAGTGACTGTTTCATTTGGGTCTTCCTCTCTGTTTAGGGAACAGAAGGTATGAGAATGTTGATTCTAGAAATACTGGAGTGGACCAAAGTAGATTTAGAGTTGTGAGTACATGAAACACAGTTAATAAAGCTATTGTAATAATCATAAACTGCATGTATTTTTCATACAAGCAACTGTAAACCTACTTTTGTTCATCCCATCTTATAAATGGGTTTTTATAATATAAATGACAAGTAGACTGATCAGGGTTTGGGAGGTATTAGGATTAAGAACAGAATTATAGTGAATGATGAAAATAATAGGACTAATATGTTTACACTTTAAATAAGATTTTTATAAATTCAATAATGAGGGAAAAATTAATAAAAATGTTTGTTAAAATATGAAGGTGCTAAGAAGGCATGTAAAACTTAAGTTAATCAGTCACTGACTTGCCCTCAGTGGGTTGAGTGCCATCTCGCAAACCAAAAGGTCACTGGTTCTCTCCCAGTCAGGGCACATGCCCAGGTTGTGGGCCAGGTCCCCAGCTGGGGGTGTGCAAGAGGCAAGCAATTGATGTTTCTCTCCCTCTATTTCTCCCTTTCCTCCCCTCTTTCTAAAAATACATAAATAAAATCTTTTAAAAAATTAATCACTGATCCTAGAAAGAGCAGGGTGTGATAGCTAGTGTACAAGATGGACTCAGTGTTCTTCCTTTATGGTGTTTGTTCCCTTTTGTTAGCTGCCTACCACAGAGCATGAGCACTGACCCGAGTGACCTACAGAATGTGTCAGAAATGACATTTGACTTTGGAGGCTAATAAATAAATAAGAGGCATTTTTAGCAACTGATTTTCCCTCTCTTATATTGCTCCTTTATTTTTATTGTATGTAATTAAGGTGTCTAACATGATGATTTGATAAACATATACATAGTGAAATGAATACAAAAGTGACACTAATTAACACATCTTCTCACATAATTACCTTTTCATTCATTTTTCTTTCTTTCTTTTTTCGGTGATGAGTAGACCTTCAATCTACTTACTGATCCTATTTCCAATATTCAGTAGAGCAGTGATTTCCAACCTTATTCCTCTCATGGCACACATAAACTAATTACTAAAATCCTGTACCACACCAAAAAATATATTTTTTACCAGTCTGATAAAAAATAGGTATAATTTTGATTTATTCATGCTGGACAGTTATTGTTGTGTTGGCTGTTGTCATTTTTAAAATTTTACAATCTAAGGGAAAAGAGGTCGGTGTCCCTGACTAAGTAGTCAGGTATTGCATGTTTAAAAAATTCTTGTGGCACATGGGTGAAGAATTGCTGCAGTAGAGTATTATTAATTATAGTCATCAAGCTGTACCTTAAATCTCTAGGCCTATTTACCTCACATAACCGCAACTTTTTACCCTCTGACTAGTATCTCCCCATCACCCCCCACCCTGTAACCACCATTTAACTCTGTTTCTGTGAGTCTGACTTTCTTTTTCTTTTAGATTCCACGTATAAGTGAGATAATACTGTATTTGTTTCTCTGTGTCGCCTATTGCACTCAGCATAATGTTCTCCAGGTTTATGTGTGTTGTTGCAAATGGCAGGGTTTCCGTCTTTCTTATGGCTGAATAATATTCTTTCTTTCTTTCTATCATCTAGCTGTCTGTCTATCTATCTATCTGTCTATCATCTATGTATCTTCTATGTATCTATCTATCTATCATCTATCTATGATCTATTATTTCTTTCCATGTTTCATTTTAGATAGTTCCTATTACATTGTCTTTATAATCATTAATCTTTGCTCATGTAGTGTTTAATCTGCTGTTAATCCCATCCACTGTATTTTCCTTCCCATAGTTTTTTTTCTTTCATTTTTTTAAGTTTGAACTGGGTCTTTTAGCAATCTTCCATGTCTCTTAATATGCTTACACGTTCCTCTACCTTTTGAACATATGGGGTATGTTTATAATAACTGTTTCAGCATCATTTTCTGCTAATTTTGTCATTTGTACCATTTTTACATCTGCTTTTATAGTTTATTTACTCATTGCATATCGTGTTTTCCTGCTTTTTTCAGATTGGATGAAAACTAGACTGCAAATTTTCCAATGTTGGGTGCCAGAGTTTTTATTTTGTATTTCTTTAAATAAGGTTTGGCTTTGTTTTGAAGTGAAATTAAGTTTCTTGGAAACAGTTTGATCCTTTCAACTTTGCTTATAAGCTTTGTTAGATGGTCCAGGTCAGCCTTTAATCTTGGGCTAATTTGATTTCACCACTATGGCATAATATCCCTCGGAAGCCTTGCCTGATGCTTCATGTGTAGGAATGTCTAGCCGCTCTGGCCGGTGAGAACCTAAACCATCCCCATCCTTTCTAAGCTCTTGGGTTTCCTGCTCCATTGGAGTGGCTCTTTCCCAGACGTAGTGCTTTCCTCAGGGCAGGCACCGCTGGTAATCAGGTGAAGAGTCAAGGAGGACACTGTGCATGTCTCCACAGCTCTCTCTGTGCTGCTCCCTCTCCTTCACTTCTCTGCCTCAACAGTTCTAGTCACCTTGGCCTTCCTGAACCCTGAATTCTGCCCTCAACTCAAGGACACCACTGAGCTCTGTTTGGGTCCCCCTTCCCTGTGCTTCAGCTTGAAAACTCTCTATGGGCAGTAAGCTGAGGAACTTTTAGGCTTCATCTTGATTCTTTTCTCTCAACAGTCTGTTGTCTATTGTTAGAAAAGTGTTGTTTCACATATTTTGTCTAGTCTTTTTGTTATTTTAGGTGTGAGGAGGCAAATCTACTTCCTGTTATTCCTTAATGTATGAAGGTGGAAATTCAGGGACAGAGGTTTTGATGGGGTATGGGAGATCTTCCTGTGATATGATTTACATCTAGGACATGAAAGATTGTACTATCATGCAATTTCCTTTAAAAGTAAAATCAATTTTAATATGTTTTTCTAATATATTGATTCTTGACTCTCATATCTTATGTGACTCATTAGGAAGATTGTAATTGGCAATTATTTGCCTCATTAAGTAACCCTAATGTTCTTTTTAAGCATTTCCTTAAAGTATTTGTTATTAATTAAAGAATTGGAGATGGGTTTTTTTTGTTTCACATTTTCAATCCTTTATGTTAAAAATCGATGTTAAAAATGTTTCAAGTAATTGTATTTTTACTATTAGCAACTTTTTCTTTCAGCACTAACATCTTCTTTATATTCTAAACTAAACCATGAAAACTATTGATTTATGCTTTAGTTGACAGTATACAGTTATATTCTCTAACCAAGAGGCCTGGATCAACTGGGTATAAGCATATGTAATCCTAAAGTTCCTCAGAAAATACTGGCTTTGGGGCACAAGTGAAATTACATTTATTTTCATTCTTCGGTTTTGATGATTCTCAACAAAAGCTTCCATGTTCAATCAGTGTCTCAAATCACCTCTCAGCTCTTCCTGAGAATCTCCAAAGGCATCTCTCATATCTGCCTATAAACAAGTCTTATGCCAATGAATCACATGCAGTCCCTCATCTGGCGTCCACCCTTTTTGACATCCACTGTTTATAATGTCACTTCATAAAGGCACTCTGCTGACCTGGCTGATGGCACTCACGGTGACAACATCACAGTCTTCGCCAAGGGCATCATCTGCTGATTCTGAGACTGATAGCATGGTGTTGGTTTTTGTGCGGAGGCAAGGAGAATGTGCTTAGAGTTTCTCTAAAAATCGGTCTCTCTCAAAATCAGTCAGTTTCTGACATTCATTCTTAACATTGAATCTCATCAAGTATTTTATGAAAGTATATAGTTCCATCAGCCGCTTGCCTTTACTTCTCTAATCAATGTGTTTCAAACTGAGCTGAGGGAGCCTGATGAACAATAGATAGAATACATTCTCTCAATTATTCTGTTCCTTTCTCCTTAGGGAAACTTGATCTAACCAGGCTATTACCTCTGTAGTAGGATTATTACAACATAATCCCTTCCATATATATTAAAGTGCACAAATTAGGAACTGAAAGAAGGTAGATGCTATTCCACCTGTCAAGTCAAATCACCCAGGTACTTTTAGAAATTGATACCAGAGAATCTTTGAACAAATACACTATAGAATTTTTAGTCTCTAGTAAACCATCCACAATTAACTCTATTTTTGAAAAATCAATATGCATATCAATAAATGGGCCATTTCCTACATCTAGATCACGTAGTTTGCTTGCTGTCCTGAATAAGTAAAGGTCCGTGGTTCTAACGCCTTACATGTGTTAGCCTATCTAAACCTCACAACAGCCTTATGCATTAGACACATATCTCCATCTCCCAGCTTGCGGGCTTCCCTAGCTAGGAAGTAGGGGCCGGAATCATAGCCGTGTTAGTCTTGCTGGAATGTTTCCCCACTCTAAGGAGGAAGTAAACTCTAGGAATATTTAAGTTGATTATGATTTTGACCCCACTTTAAACACTTGTAGATCAATTTTTATGTACTTTTATTTTCTGATCAACCTTTAAAAAATGATACTTATCAAAATTGTCAGACGGTGGTTGGAACTATATAAACTAAACATCTGATGAAAACTGAAGATTCAGTAAAACAACTGGATATTTCTAAGTGTCTTACACTGATTGGAGAAGTGATTATATTACTCTCTCATTTTTTTAGACCTTGAAACGTCCTATATATATACACACAAATACATACATACATTTCATGATAATGAAGGACAGTTGGGTATTAACTTATTATACTTGAGAAGTATAAAAATAATATTTTTACGTGTGGGTGTAGTGTAAGGGTATCTCTTCCCCTTCAAAGTGACAAACATGTATCTGCTTCAGTGAAGTTAATTTTAGTGTGCCAAACCCTGGAACAGAATAATGAACTAGAAAACTATTTTTTTTCCAAATACATTACTAATCCTATTTCAACTGATCCTTTTGTTTAAAACAATTAATTCATCTAATACAGTCTGATGTCTGTAGCTCAGAGCTGAAAGGGTGGAGCAGGGAAGGATGTGTGACCGTTTTGCACTTTACTGAGACGTGAGTAGCACTGGTGTCCTGGTGTCAGGGTCAGCCGTGAAAAGATGACTTCAGGAGCTATTCTAGAAACTCATCTGGGAAGCGTCCTTTTAGCACCCAGAGTATTGCCTGTGACTGTCATGGGATATCCTCAGTCTAGGTACATTTCTGTGATGATACACATATGATATTCTAGACCAGGTGCCTCTCTGTGATTACAACTGTCACATGATATCCTCGGTCTCTAAATCGAACAGCTAAGTGTTCCCTTGTGTCCCTACATTGGCATGAGGTTTGGGTGCCAAGTCATGCAAGCAACGGAGAGGGATTTGATAGGGAAGAGGTGGACTATTCAGATTTGAGGGAATAGGGTGTTGCAATCCATAGCTTGGAATCACTGAGTGCTTGGGGTGGCGGGATGGTCAGGAGAAGGGATGAAGATGAAGGATGAAAAGGGAAGCATGGGTATGCTTGTTTGATTATTTTAACTGTTCTTAGCTTCATTCCAGGGGTTCTGTGCTAAAAGCCACATCTTTAACATCCTTTAGAGATTTCCACATATTCTAAACCCAAACAGTATTTCTCTCGCCCCTGAATTTCCCTGATAGTTATTTACTTTTTTGCTCCTCTCTTTCTTTGCTGATTTAGACTTAGATTTAATTTTTCAGCTTCCCAGTAGGAACCTGATGAGCCCTCATCATGAAATATCACTTATACTAAAATTTATTTTCAAGTTAGTTCATTAAATAGCTATCAAGTGTTATCTCACATGTTTAAAAATTTGAGTATTGTGTAAACAAACAACACTGAAGCAGCCGAGAAATGACTTCCACAGTGCACCTTGCGATTGACAATGAACAATGCTAGAATAATTGTTGTGTCCGAGAGGAGGTTGAAGAAGTTGTTTTGTCCTCTCCTGTGTGTAGAACGGGGCCATCTGTATAATGTGTGACCAGGATAATTGCCACCCACTGCAGTGGAACTTTCAGAAGAGCCAGCCTTCCTGTTGACCTTAATTGTGCCATTCTTTATACAGCTTAATTCTAACTTTGTCTATAAATGATTGAGTAAATTTAGATATAGTACTGAATACATACTTTCTCGTCCTTTTTCTCTGTGATGTTTTAATTCTTAAGCAGCTTGACTTATTCAGGGTGTAAGATACATGTTATTGTGTGTTTATAATCTTTTATAATTATAAGAAATTAAGTGATTTATTATGATGAGCTGAATGAACACTTGTCTTTCTTCAATTCATGGAGAATTTTGTCCTCGTATTCTACCTAATACATGTAGTGTAACCAATCAAACATAGTATGTCCGTATCCATATGTGTAACCAACAGATGTTTACCACATGTGACAAACATGGAGAGGAGCCACACAAATCCCCCTGTGGGACAGGAGGGTGGCTGGCTGCTAGCCTTGTACTGTCATCCCCTTCAGGTCCACCTCAGTTTTTGAGTCCAGGCTATACTAGCCATGTCCATCCAGCTGCGATTCCTTCAGTGGATGGATGATCTTTGCTCCGGGGCTCCCTCGTGGGCAAGCAGACTTTGTTGGATCTGCATTGTTGTCTCATGGCTCCCCCACCTGATCCCGCTTCTTCTCTTTTGCCTTCACGGCTGTGGCTCCGCAGTAAACTTTCTGTACTCCTAACTCCGTCTCTACCTTGGCTTCCTACAGGCAGTTCCCAACTGCCATAGTAGAGTTGTAAAGTTCACTTTCAGCTTTTGTTTTTCATTCTGTTCTCGAATTTCTTCCTCGAAATGTAGGGACTAAAGAGAATATGAAGTATAATTCCACTCTCTTTGGAAAACTACTATTATGGCTCATCCTCCCTGGGCCTTCTGCTTGTACGAAGGCAGTAAAAACTGTTTTTACAAATAAACCTATTCTTCCTTGGGCTGAATTTCAGTGCTGCAACACAAGGGTGGGAATTTGCAGACCATTAAGCTCAAATTTAAGCACTGTCTTGTCCTTTTCATTAACAAAGAAAAATCTAGGCTACATTTCCAGCTTGATAAAATAGACTGCTGCCTTCTAATTGGTCATTTTAATAAAAGATAGTGACTTATAATTATATAAGCTTTAGCTATTAAAAAATGTTGCTTCGGTAACCGTTATACACGCCTGCTTTAATGAACTCTTCTAGATCTCTGTGTGCTGGAAGATTCATTTGGGTCATTTAAAGTCAATTCTATGAACCTTTAAACATGCAAAATGATGTTAGTACCTTATCCTATGGCTTTTGCACTTTAAACTAGGGCTGAGATGGTTTCTATGAGGTCAATTGCCTCAAATATGAAGTTTTTAATTACCATGTACATTGCAGCATAGAGGGGAAAAAAGATAAAATGCTGCTTTTGTAGAACAAGATAAAACTATTTATAGGTTCTGTTGACTAACTGTTGAGAAATTAAAGAATATAACAGCAAAAGACCCAGAAAATGGGTCTTTTCTCTAATTTTCTAAAACTGTTATGGAATTTCCACCATAACAATTTCAAAGAGCTGGATTTGAAGTCAACATATCTACATTTATATTATAGCCCTGCCACTCACCTGTTGTCAAAAGTGGCATTATTTAGTTTCCCTGCGGTTTGGTTTTTTACTCTATAAAAGACTTGCTCAGAAGGTTGTTGTGATTACCGAATGAGGAGATCTGCATGAACACACACTGTAAGCTTAACAAGGTTTAGACTGATATCCAATATTTTTATTTTTTTCTACATGGTCAAATCTAGAAAACAGAGTTGACTTACTTTGAGAAAAGTTATTAGGTATTTTGCAAGGAAGATAAGACAAACATATTACTGTCAGGACATTATCATTATTTCAATCACAATTGGCTTAGACAGCTTGGGAGGGGGTAGAGGGACTGATCAAGTCTATCAGTTTCTGTACGTGTGAGCTTCGAGTCTCTGTCATGGAGAATTTAGTCAACACTAGTCTGTGTCTGATTCTGACCTGCTAAGTGGCCATGTATCTCTGATTTTTAAATACATATATTTGCATGTATTTTTTAAGAACTTTTTGGCTTTTAGATAATGTATTCTTGTTCACGTATTCATATATATGCACATTCTAGTCTTTCCCTTTTCTCTTTTTCCTTTTGGTAAGATATACTAGTTGCGTTGAGTCATGTGTGGCCATGTATGTAAAATTATATAGTGAGAAGACTCTTTCGTGACATAACTTGAACCACCATGGTTCTCTTTCAACAGGGCTGTCTTTCCCAGTAACTCTCCTTCTGCATCCCGGAGCTCACTCGTTGGTCTCACTGCAGCATTCTCCTGCAGAGGAAGTCTGATTTTATTAAGGACCCGAGTGACGGGATGTTTTCTGAGATGTGTGTTTGGCAACAGGAATATAACATACAATGTACAAGGTAGTATATTCACATAATCATCAGAAATGCTGCACAGGTCATCACCACATCTAAACATATTTCTATTCAAAACAACATTTAATTTTTGAGCACCTACTATGTGCCAAAAGTTTCACATTGTTAGCATTCCATTATAGCAACTCAACAAAGAGAAACAAGGTGGTCATTATCCTTTTGTTAAAGCATTTGATTTTCTCTCAGTTTTAAAAAACAAATCAGTACACTCACTTCATTAAAATTTTAAACATACACATGATTGGCAAAAAAAGGAAAGTAAGCATTTCCTTCCTCCCTTCAAAATTCCCAATAACACTCCTCAAAAGTAATTACTTTTAATGGTCTGTTGTGAATCCTTCAGTGTGTATGTGTGTATTATTAGCTGGCTCAGGCTGCTCTAACAAAACATCCTAGACGACGTGAGTTAGATAACAGACATGGAAGACGTTTATTTCTCCCAGTCCTGGGAGGTGGAAAATAAAAGTATAAGATCAATGTGCCAGCCATTTGGTTCCTGGTGAAGACTTTTTTTCTGATTTTTAGATGGCTGTCTCTCACTGTGTCCTGAAATGGGAAGAGAGAGATCTCTCTCTTCCTCTTCTTATAAAGTCACCAGTCTCATTTTGAGGGTCCACCCTCATATCCTCAGCTTATGCTAACTGTCTTCCAAAGGTCCCATCACCTCTAAATATCATCCCACTAGGGGTTAGGGTTTCAGAGCATGAGTTTTGAGGAAGCAGTTTAGTCCATGGTATGTATGTATATCTATACACACTTATGTATATAAATATATATGTGTGTACATATATAAAAACAATTGGAATCATATGAACACAATTGTAAAGCATTGTGATTTTTTCCACTGGAATAATGTTTTTTTTTTTAACTTTTTCTTTTTTTTAAAGATTTTATTTATTTATTTGTAGAGAGAGGGGAAGGGGAAGAGAAAGAGAGGGAAACATCAATGTGTGGTTGCCTCTTTGCATGCCCCCTAATGGGGACCTGGCCCGCAACCCAGGCATGTGCCCTGACTGGGAATCCAACTGGTGGCCCTTTGGTTCACAGGCTGGCGCTCAATCCATTGAACCACACCAGCCAGGGCTGGAATAATGTTTTTTAACAGACTATTTTTTTAGAGCAATTTTAGGTTCACAGGAAAATTGAGTGGAAGGTACAGAGATCTCCCACATACACCCCGCCCCAACATGTGCATAGCCTCCCCCATTATCAACATCCCCACCAGAGTAGTACTTTTATTACAATTAATGGATTTACATTAGCGCATTATTATCACCCAGTATCCATACCTTAAATGTGGCTCACTCTTGGTCTTGTACATTCTATGCTTTTCAGTAGAGTTATAGTAATATGTCTCCTATGTCTTTTCAGTTCCATTGTCCTGAAAGCCCTCTATGCTGCATTCATCCCTTCCTCTCCCAACCCCGACCACTACTGATCTTTTTACTGTCTCCATAGTTTTGCCTTTTCCAGTGAGAATCATACAGTATATAGTCTTTTCAGAGTGGCTTTTTAAACAATAATATGCCTTTAAGTTTCCTCCACATCTTTTTAATATTTTGATAGCTCATTTCTTTTTAGTGCTAAATAATATTCCATTGTCCAGATGTACCACAATTTCCATTCGCCCACTAAAGACATCTTCCTTGCTTCCAAGTTTTGGCAGTTATGAGTAAAACTGCTGTAAATATCCATGTGCAGGCTTTGGTATCCATATAAATTTTCCATTTGTTGGGGAAAATATGAAGGAGTGAAAGTGCTAGATGGTATGGTAAGGTGTGTTTAGTTTTGTAAGAAAACACCAAAATATCTTCCAAAGTGACTGTACTATTTTACATTTTTTTTTTAGAGTTGCCAGATAAAATACAGGATACCCTGGTACATTTAGACTTCAGATAAACACTGAATAATTTTGAGCATTCAGTTGCTGTGAAATATTATATGTGCCAAAGATGGGAATACTTACACTAAAAACGTATTCATGGTTTATTGAAGTTCAAATTTACCCGTGCATTCCGTATTTTTATTTTACATTTTTACCATCAAAATAATGAGAGTTCCTGTTGCTCCACATTCTCCCCAGCATTTGGTGTTGGTAGTATTCTGGATTGTAGTCATTCTGATAGTTGTGTAGTGGTATCTCATTTTTGTTTTAATATGAGTTTTCCTGATGACATTTGATGTGGAGCATCTTTTTATGTGCTTATTTAACAGGTGTATATCTTCTTCATTGCAGTGTCTGTTCAGGAAATTTGTTAATTTTTTTTTTGTTTGGGTTATTTGTATTTTTGTTGTAGAGTTTTAAGTTTTGTATATTTTGGACAACAGTTCTTTATCAGATATGTTTTTTGCAAATATTTTCCCCCAATATTTTGCTTATCTCATCATTCCCTTGACAGCATATTTCACAGAACAGGACATTTTAATTGTAATGAAGTCCAGCTGATCAATTCTTTTCTTCATGGGTCATGCCTTTGGGGTTATATCTAAGAAGCCGTTGTCATACCGAGGTTGTTTAGGTTTTTCTCTTTTGTTAACTTCTAGGAACGTTTTCATTTTGCATTTAAGTCTGTGATCCATTTTGAGCGAATTTTTTATGAAAGGTGCAAGGTTTGTGTCTACACTTATTTTTTTCTGCGTGCACATGTACCGTTCCAGAACTGTGTTGAAGAGACTATCTTTTATCCATTGCGTCGCCCTTGCCTTTGTCAAAGATCCGTTGACTTCATTTATGTGGCTCTGTTTCTGGTCTCTGGATTCTGTCCCATTATATTATTTCACCGACACCACACCCTCTGGATTACTGTAGCTTTGCAGGAAGTCTTTTTTTTTTTTTTTTTTTTTTTAAATATATTTATTGATTATGCTATTACAGTTGTCCCATTTCCCCCCCCACTCCACTCCATCCTGCCCACCCCCCTCCCTCCCACATTCCCCCCCCATAGTTCATGTCCATGGGTCATACTTATAAGTTCTTTGGCTTCTACATTTCCTACACTATTTTTACCCTCCCCCTGTCTATTTTCCACCTATCATCTATGCTACTTATTCTCTGTACCTTTACCCCCCTCTCCCCCTCCCACTCCCTTATTGACAACCCTCATGTTCTAGTTGTTTGCCTAGTTTGCTCTCGTTTTTGTTTTATGTGTGGTCGTTAATAACTGTGAGTTTGGTGTCATTTTTACTGTTCCTATTTTTGATCTTTTTCTTAGGTAACTCCCTTTAACATTTCATATAATAAGGGCTTGGTGATGATGAACCTCTTCAACTTGACCTTATCTGAGAAGCACTTTATCCTCCCTTCCATTCTAAATGATAGCTTTGCTGGATATAGTAATCTTGGACGTAGGTCCTTGCGTTTAATCTTGGGTAATGTAATTATGATGTGCCTTGGTGTGTTCCTCCTTGGGTCCAGCTTCTTTGGGACTCTCTGAGCTTCCTGGACTTCCCGGAAGTCTATTTCCTTTGCCAGATTGGGGAAGTTCTCCATTATTTGTTCAAATAAGTTTTCAATTTTTTGTTCTTCCTCTTCTCCTTCTGGCACCCCTATAATTCAGATGTTGGAACGTTTCAAGGTGTCCTGGAGGTTCCTAAGCCTCTCTTCATTTTTCCAAGTTCTTGTTTCTTCATTCTTTTCTGGTTGAATGTTTGTTTCTTCCTTCTGGTCCATAGCATTGATTTGAATCCCAGTTTCCTTCTCATCACTATTGGTTCCCTGTACATTTTCCTTTGTTTCTGTTAGCATAGGCTTCATTTTTTCATCTGTTTTTCGAATAGATTCAACCAAGTCTGTGAGCATATTGATAACCAGTGCTTTGAACTGTGCATCCGATAGGTTGGCTATCTCTTCGTCGCTTAGTTGTATTTTTTCTGGAGCTTTGAAGTGTTCTGTCATTTGGGCCATTTTTTTTGTTTGTTTGTCTTGGCGCGTCTGTTACTTTAAGGGGCGGAGCCTTAGGTGTTCACTGGGGCGGGGTAATGCTGGTCGCTGCGCTGTGATGCTGTACGTGGGGGTGGGGCGGAGAGGGAGCAATGGCGCCCGCTTCACTCTCCTCCGGATTTCAGTCTTTCACTCCGCTACCCACAATCAAACTGGGCCCCTCTGGTGCTGGTTCCCGAGTAAGTGGGCCTGTGCACACTCTAGGCCCCTGTGGGTCTCTCCAACAACCTCTCTTGTGAGGCTGGGAGTCTCTCCTGCCGCCCCAACCCCCAGGGGCGCTTTCAATCAGAGGTTTGAGGCTTTATTTCCCCGAGCTGGAGCCCTGGGTTGCGCAGCGGTCTGCTTCTCTGCCCGCCGTTCGTCCGGTTTATCTGTGGGCGAATGTGGTGCCGCAATGTGCTATCCGCCACTCTGCCTGCCCCACTCTCCGCCACTCTGAGTCCGGCCCTCTGGGTTTATCTGTGCAAATGTGGGACCGCAGGGTCTGCTAGTGCTCGGACTGCCTGCGCCATTTGTCCCACACTCCGCCAGTCTCAGTCCCGCCACAGCCACGCGAGTCCTCTCCACCCCAGTGCCGTCTCCGCCCCTCCTACCAGTCTGGATGAATGATTATTTTCTGTTTCCTTGGTGTTGGTCCCCCTTCCTGTTCGATTCTCTGTCAGTTCTGGTTGTGCGAGGAGGCGCAGTGTGTCTACCTACGCCGCCATCTTGGTTCTAGGAAGTCTTGAAGTCAAGTAGTGCCCGTCCTCCAACTTTTTTTCCTCTTTCAATATTGTGTTGGCTATTCTGCATCGTTTGACTCTTTATGTAAAGTTTAGAACCAATTTGTTGGTATCCACAATGTAACCTGCAGGGCTTTTATTGGGTTTACTTTGAAATATAGCTCAAATTGGGAAGAACTGAGCACCTTGACAATTTTAGTCTTCCTATCAATAAACATGGAACAGCTCTCCATTTATTTAACTTTTAAAAATTTCTTTCAGTAGATTTTTATAACTTTCTTCACCTAGATTTTGTTCATATTTTGTTATAGTTGTACCTGGGAATTTCATTTTGAGGGAGTACATTTGACTAATTTTAACAAGTAATTTTAATTGTATAAATAATGAAATAACATGAAGAAAAATAAAAAACCCTGAAAATTACCAAAACATTATCCATATAGTTTTGTTTATTAATATTCTTTTTCAGTTATTTTCTATATGAATACCTACTTTACATAGTTATAACTGTATTGTACATGCCATTTTAAGTCCTGTGCTTAAAATTGACATTGATGTAAATATTTTTCTTGTAATTTTGTGGTCTTAAGAATTAGCTTTGTCAAAAATTGCAAATGTGTATCATTAGTCATTCCTGTTGATAGTTGGGTTTTACCCCTTCCTTATGACTGGGAATTTGGTTTTACAATTCCTAATTTACTAGGAAGAGTAGTATACTCTTTTACTTATTTATGGGTACAAGAGTTCTGTTACTTTGAGTAAGTTCAGAGCTTAACTATGCTTCATTTTTCTCATTGGTAAAGTGGGTCCAAATATTACATCTGTCTTTTTTGTAAAGTATAGTGAGAGCTAAACCTCATAAAGCATTTTGAACCCTTAGACTATTCTCCAGCATATGGCAAGTACTCAATAAATAATGTTTAGTAATTGAAAACTATAAACAAATGCTTATTTCAAATGTTTAACATATTTTAAATTTTAGATATATGCTTAAATCAACATTTGATGATTTGAGGTCCATAAACAAATCTATCAACCAGAAGATACTGCGATAATTCTAGCAAAAGAAAAAAAAATCAAGTGTATTAAAGCTGTTATTTTTTTTTCTTTCTGTTAGCGTTATAGTGGAAGATGGATAGACTAGCTATGGATGACTCAACTTTCCACATTAATCAGAAACTTGCACTGACTCAGTTGATTGCTGACAGCTATTTGCTGAGTGTTTACAGAAGGCGGTGAGTGAATGACCTATGGAAAATATCATTGTAAGAAGACACCACGTAAAAATGCAGTAGACCATTAAGAGTTTACTGTACTTAGCAAAAAATATTATACTTCCAGAGCTGTATCCTTGCTGGTAAGAAAATAGTAAGTCTTTATGCCTAAAATGCTGACATTCCAGAGAGATGGATGTCTTCTTTCAAAGTTCTCTTGAACAAGCCATGAAGAATAGCACTGGCTGACCCTCAGTTTATACTTGACTTTGCTACACAAAGCAGCAAGTATGACCTCAATTTTATACCCATCAGTGAGATTTATGATCTGATCAAAAAAGGCAAAAAGCAGAAAATATGTTAGAAAATACATTAGAAAATAGAATCCACAAAAAAACCTTAAAAGATGTATACATACGTATGCATGTTTGCACTGTCAACCTAAAAATTTAGGCAGCAATAATCAAACAAAAAGCATTTATTTGAGATTAAGAGAAGCTTAGAGTTTTTATGAAAAAAGGGAGGAAGATAAGGTAAGTGTATTAAAGGGTAGCTTATTGGTGCTAGATGAGGTAAGGTTAGATTTATTTTTCATAGACTGGCTTGAGATTTGCTTTGGTGTATTGGTTTAATGAGACTTAAAATCCACTTGTTTATGACTTAAGTGAAATTGTTGGAATCTGCTTGTTTATGACAAAGACAGACATGTTGTTTTTAGAAGTCAAGGCATTTAGATGTAAGAATGAAGTAAGTGTGTCGGGATGTCTTCTCATCTGCTCTCGTCAGCAGTGAGCGCCCCAGCTGCTGAGAGTCCCCACCGGGGGCTTATCGATAAGAATATGTGGAGAAGCAACTATGGCAAAGAGACCTTTAGAGTATAAATACTCAGAGTTTGTGAGGATTATTTGAGAGTTTTGGTTTGGGCAAGGCACACTCTGCTGACCTCAGCAGCTCTCCGAAGGTCTTGAGATGATTGCTCCTGCCACGGGTGGCCAAGGCGACTCTGGCTGGCAGGGGTGGTAAACCATGTCCCTGAAGTGATAACCCTCAGAGCGGCCTAGCCTTTCTGCCAACACTGGAGCCTCTGTTCCCTAACAACGTGCTTTAGCAACCAGTGACTTCTATTTTTTCATTGGCAGCTGAAAGTCAGCTTTTAGTTGGTTAAACCAGCTCTCCTGAAAAACCAATCTAGTATTAAGAGGTATATCTCTAAATTTGCATTTTATTCCTTTTATCTACCCTTGCCTGGAATAATAGTATGATCAATTTGTCATTTTTTTGGAGTATGTTACTTCTTTATTTGGTTTATTAAAATATATTTTCTTATGTGCTATTAGCTTGTAAAATTATTATAATTCCCACAGCAAAACTGTGCTAAGTAAATTGCAATAAAGACAGGATCAGTCTCTGAGCATAACTTTGCTAATTCCCCCAAACAAAACATTTGGTCATCAGGCAGAAGGCCAGATTTGTACTTCATTGACTGGTTTGGGATTTGGTCATTGTCAAAGTCCAATTTCCTCTGTCCTTACAAATAGACTTTTCGTATAGTTACTGACTTCTTGGGATATTGGTGGTTTGGTTCGGTTCAGAAGATAAAGAAAACAAGAAGAGTGGGGCAGTTCTTCTGAAGTAGCTCCTCTGACTATGTTTACATGGCTCCACTCATGTCATCTTTCATAGCACACATGCACATACATGGGTGCACTTTGTTGCTTTGCCAGAAAGAAGTACAGAAGAGCTGCCAAGTGTGACTTGTCTTGATTCAGAAATGACTGAAAATGATGAAAATACATATTTTAAAGTAAATCATGGCCTTATTCCCCTTCTTGATACTTCTAATGATCCTGAAAATTTTTCTTAATGTTCTTTTGGTTGAGAAGAAAGTCTGAGTAGGTTGGATCAATGCACAATCACTTTATGGTTGAACAAAATGTTATGTTCCTCTACAACAATCTAAAAGAGACTGGGATTTCCTCCAGGAGCTATCCCTACTTCATTAATTTTAAGGCCGCTGTCAACTGCACCGATCATAGTTACTTAAGAAGAATTCTTATACCATAAGGACAGATAAAATTTCTATTGGATATTTAGGCATTTGATTCCTTTCCAAAAATCATAAGAAATGTTTCTGAAATTCTAAGGACAGATGCAGAATCGAACACACTCAGGGAAGGGTGATCTTGTTAGCAATGATATATGTAAACAATATTTGAGCATATTATTCATCAGAAATTGTTTCTGCTGGAGTTAAAATAATAAAATAGGGCTTCAATAATATCATTTGCAGCTTAGAGAAAATCATAAGTTGAAACTTGGGTTACTGCCAAATGTTTAATAGTCTAAGATGTCTAGTTTTATATCCACAGAATTTGGGGGAAAAAGATAAGGAAAATTAACTTTCTTTGAAGATTTTCAGTTCATAGAATCTTAGGCTTTAATGGAGCTTGGACATCATCAGACCTTCCCCTCCCCTCGTTAAAGACCGTCTCCCATGTGTCTCATGGGGTTTTTGTCCTGTGGTCATCCCACTTTGGCTTTGATGTCCCAGCTGTTCCATTGTGGGACATGTGTAGTTGCCGGATTCACTTATATGGAGATAACACTCCTCCCAGATATGCTCACAAATTGTTTCTGGATCTGCCTTTAAAGAGGAGATTTGTTCCTTATGTTTACTAATGGTCTTTTATATAATAAAATAATATAATCGCTTTAGGAAAACTATTATGGTTTTCCCAGTCTTTTCTTGCCCAGGCTAAGCAGAGTTATAGGCACAGATTTTGGAGCCCAGCTGAAATGAAAGTCCTCTTTATCTCTTCCACATTGCATGACTTTATCGAACCTTTATAAGTCTTAGTTTTTTTGTCTGTAATAGCTACAAAGGAACTAACCTTACACATCTCTGAGGATTAAATAACAATACAGTCTCTCAACAGATGTTAGCTACTATTTTTATTCTCTTCACCCATTCCTTGCATAACTTAAATCCTTAAGAGCTAGAACACTAGAATAAATCCAAATAGGTTTGATTTAAATCAATTTTTTTTGAAGAAAGGTCAGTGTTAATCTCTGTAAATTTCCAGGGGAAAGGGTTGAGACAGAGGAGAGAGAGAGAAGTGTGTTTATGTGATGCAGATGCATTTTTATGGCCTCTCAGGCTCTGGCATTTTATATCCATTGAAATCTCGCTTTCCGTGATGTGGGTCAAGGCACTTTCTGTCTTCTGGAGTCAATGTAACTGTGAGATTCAGTCCTTTTTCAATTACACACACTCATACATACACACATATGCACACTTACATCAAGTCTCTGAATATGTAGCAACTTTAATAAAGGTTTGGGAAAATAAAAAAGTCTTCACGGCATGTGAAAACTTAAAATTGAATATCTGACATTTTTGTTCCAAAGTGTTTTCTCTATGGTCAGCTATGTGTCTTTGCCACCTCTCTTTACTGGGCTCCTTCCCCTCTCTCAGGAGCCATCCAAATTCCTCTGAGGAGAGTGTCCCTCATTAATGTAATTACATTCCGAAGATTCAATTGGTTAGAATTTAAGAGTACTAGTGACAGGTATTACAAAAATAATTTGGCTCCAATTAATAAATTCCTCTTTTTGGAATCTTATCCCTTCATAAAATTCAAGACTAAAATAATGTAATCCTACAGAGAGCTTTTTGCATTGCCAGTTGGAGGAGGCAATGTAGCTATTTATGGAGGATCTTTAAGCAAGAACAGTTTTTATTGCTTTGAAATCACTTGCAGATGTTATTCAGTATCTTTGCAGTTGCCTTAAGACCAAAACTAAGACATGGCACTTGTTACAGCCATCTGTGTAATGTTTTGTTGAAAAACGTCATTATTCTACACTTTTTTAGGATCATTTTTGTGTCCAAACATCTGCAAAGGTAAATATTTTAAAATCGTTGTCTTCATTAGTATTTAAGAACTGAAGGGGAGCAGTTTGCCGCTCTAAAATGTCTTTTTGTCAGGATTATTTTGAAAGACAGTGAAAACCAAGCAGATTCAGGAAAATCTCTTTACCTCCTCCTCAATCACCAGCATTTACATTGGAAAGGGGGGCTATAACAGAAAGCAAACTATTACCAGAGATACCCTTTCACCTAAGAAACCTATTTACATAACAAGGCTACCTTTGTTTTCTGAACATCTCCTCTACCTTCCTGAGAATGGCCTGCCTCCCCTTTGTATCTGCGCCCCCTCACCACCCCTTTCCTTTGCTCAGGGTGTTACATAAACCTCAATTACCTGGCTGCCTTTTGAGTCTCCTGTCTTTGGGGCTTCTGATACATATGAAATTAAATGTTTTTCTCCTGTTAATCTGTTTTATCTTAATTTGATTATTAGACCAGCCAAAGAATCTATAAGGGTGAAAGGACAATGACCTTCCCTCCCCCACACTGTTTTTTTTTTAGGGGTGGGGGCTACAAAATGGGAATTGATAGCCTTGAGAAAGATCCAACAAACTTAAATAAGCAGGTAAACAATTAAAGCCATGTGTAGGTGATGTTTAAATTAAGATTTGAGTTATCTTTTTTTTTTCCTTTTCATGCTGAGTAGGGTGTTGGCAGGTATATTATTATCTCTTCTACTTTATTTAGTTTTAAGACTTTTTCACACTTCAACGTCTCTGAAATTGGGATGCGTTTTTGTAATCTGTAGAATCCGGAGCTGGTGTCAGCCACGCGTCACAGGGTGACTGTCACTGACTGTGTGCATGTGGATTTAGTCATAGCTTATAGGCTGTCATCCCTGAACTGAAAAGTTATGTGCTTGATGGTGCTACACATTTTTAGTTTAGTTGAGATTTAAAATGCCTAAAATGTTTTAATCTATGCCTTAGCACTAAAAAAGAAGCTGTGGAGAAAAGCAAAGGAATCAGAACAGGCTCTTTTACTCCTCAGGAACTTGTGCAAAGACATTTTCCAGTTTATTTTGTCGTACAAAATATCCAAAATATGCAGCAAAAGTCAACTTTGCTCTTGTCATCTGCCTCCTCCCAAACTCCTCCCCTTTCTGTATTTTTTCTTAAATCTGAGACAATAACCCGAAGGAAAAAGGAGTAAGGGCTCTGTTGCCAGAAATTCTGGCTTCCTGGTTGTGATCCTGAGCAAGTTGGTTGCTTTCTCAGTCACAATTTGTCATCTGCATAAGCATGACAACTGTGACCTCGCTGGATTGTTTGGAGGGTTACACTAGAAAACATGTGTGATGGTGCCCAACATTAGCTAAATATAGAATATGATCTTAAACACAAAATTCCTTTTCCAGTCTACTTGTTCTCTCCTATCCAGGTTTCTAATAGTTTAGTTGACATTTAATTAAACTCTTTGTAATTTTTTTTTTGCCTCTAGCCTATGACACAATTCTTTCACACCTTAATTCTTAGGTTACTTACAGGCTTCAGAAAATATTGCCCACCAGAGCAAGCCAGATCCCTTAGCCGAGCTAGTCCCCGCTGTCTTCTGTGAACAGTTTCCTTGGTCAGAGAGACCAAAATCAAAGTTACGTGAAACAGGACAGTTTTCTGCGGTAAAGACTTGAAGGAATTCTATCGATTCTCCAGTATGTTTTTTTGAAAAAGAACACGAGATAATTCTATCATTTCATAGCATCACTCACCAACTCTTGATTTTTGTGGGAGCAATTTTTTAGGTTGTAGATTAACCTTGTCCTTTATTCTGCCCACTCTTATTTTGTCTGCCTCTTGGCTATTTTCACAGCTCATTAGTGCCTCCACCAGAGGATAGGAAATGGAAATAAACGATGGAACCCAAACTCAGGCAGTACCCATGCAACATAAAACGTACCTTCAGGGATGAAAGAAAAGCCATTGGGTTGGCTGTGGGGATCTTAATGACTAAATTATTCTCCCTATTTGATTTCAAACTGTTATCCACACAGTGCTGGTCAGCTACTTACACTCAATTTTCTTCTTGAAATGGTTGATTGATACTTATTACTACAGTGATATCCATCAGCCACCCAGGCCATCAAGCATGCTGAGTGATCTTTTACCAGTGGACAGGTATCTCCATATGCTGTAGCTTTCAGCCTCATCCTGGTCTGTATGCTGATTCACTTACCTGTTCTCATTCACCTCTGCCTTAGGGCTTGGCATCTCATAGCATCTTCAAATTTGGTAGGTACCTGTCATATACACTGATACCCTAGGAGCCAATATGGCTAGTGACTTTAAGGACTTAGGAAGATCTGACTTCACTCATTTTTCAGGCTGCAGTGAAGGAAGGATTGGTTTACATTCTTGAATGATTTGTTCTGTGTAAGGTTTGGCCACCAATAATCACACATTTTTCCCTGAAAGTTTGTATTTCTATAAATGTCATAGTCCTTGCCAAAGATATAACCTTGACAAAAAGATGACTTCTTTTTCAAAACATAATAATTCACTTTATTAAAACCAGTTACATCATCTGTAGTTATTTTAGTGTTATATTTTGTTAACACTCTCTGTTCACAGATTTGGTCGTGAAACTATGGTTGTCTGGGGATTTAAACAAGTCTGCTTTAACTTTTCCTTAACATGAGAATGAAGAGGAGGTTGTAGTCAGTTTAATTGTGTATAAATAAGTTATTTCTTCAAAGTGGTATTAAACTCTTCATCAGTTTGCTTTTCTGTTGTTAAACAATATGAACTTGGATAAAGCTTCTTAAACACCTGTATATTAAAGGTTAGTGAATGAGTCTTTTTTCCCCCATAGAAGTGAGGTAGAAAGAAGCCATGAGAGAATGCTGGAATGACCCTGGTAAGGAAAAGTTGGCGTAACTGTGGCGGAAGTCTTCTGCCTGCCTCCTTTTCATAATATTTAGACTGAAAACATTTGCGACAGGATGTGCTAATGAGGTAAAGAAAAGTGGGACTAGGAAGAAAAGGGAGGAACAGAACATTAATGAGGGATTTATATGAAAAGCAAAGAACAATAGAGCTGTAGTTTCCTAAATTTAGGGTCTTATGAGTATGTTGTGTCCTGCAGTATAAGAATGAGGTAAGCCAGTTGCTGAGAGCCTGACCTTCTTTGAATATCTTGTTATTATTGTTATTTTTAAAGGAATTAGGCTGAAACAGAAATGAGTGAGGTAAGTTGGCAAAGTGTAAAATTCATTTCGCATGCTTTACTGGGTCTCAGGGAACTGGCTCATAGATTTGAAAGGGCAAGTCACTGTGTGTATGAGGAGGAATGACCTAGCCTTCAGGACATGGCGGTGGCAGACGATATTCCCATTGTGGAAATTGATGACAGTGGTGAAATTAATTAGCTCTCCTCTCCAACTGTGTGAGGTGACAGCAAGAGTTCGGAGTCAGAGGAGCACCCAGCAGGCCTACGGGCCTCCCGAGGGAACAAGGAGGGACAGTGCTTTTCTCTCACCAAATTGTCACATTCATGTCAAAAAGAAATTGGATGAAAACAACAAGAAAAAAGACACATTTTTCCCATCTTGAGCATTTAATTTAGATCTTAAGTTGCTTTTAAAAACTAAATATAGAATAATTAACTCTTATCAGGCGACCACCAGACTGCACTGATTATTTAGAAGAGTTAGAAACAAAGTCTGTTCTATAGTCAACATGACCTTTATCATTTATGAGGTTGTTTATCTGGCTGTGAAAAGTTTTTTCAGAAAAAATTTTTTTAACTACATGGGTAAATATCTTTGTTGTCTTTATTAATTAATTTTCAAAGTCACATTCAGAGTTTCATGCCTTCCATTTACAAAGGTCAGGAACATTTTATATATGAATGGCATGGGGAAGGGGGAGAGTTCTATAAATAATATTTTTGATTTTAAAAGGTCAAATGAGAAGGAAGAAAAATTCATCTTTGTACTTTATGCATCTCACTTATATTATGTGCTTTTGAAAACGAGTTCTTTGTCAATATACCATGTAACACGCTCTTTTAAACACTGACATTTGCTCCTGTATAATCTGGGTTCTGCTGTAACCAGGGTAGAAGGAAAGGGTGTGCCTCATTGGCTCAGCAGCTGGTATTCACCTGATTAGTGGATCATTGGGACCATGTTTTGGAGTTTGGGGGAATGTCCAAGATTAGCTTAAATATGTTCTTGTTCCAAGGGATACATGGAGACAAGGCACCTTACCTGACTTGTTCCAGTAAGAGAACTAGTCATGTCAGAGTGGAAGTAGAACCTAGGTGCCCTGACGCCCAGGCGCGTACTCTGTGCTGAAGCAATCTCAGTGAGCTCCCAGAAACACTTCTTTTAGAAGGAAGTTCTTCACAAAGCTAATTCTCAACAATGAAGTCCTAATTATAACTAACTTTATTAAATCTTTATTGAAGTAAGATATAAATAGAGAAAGGTGCCAAATAATACAGGTATAATCTGATGAATGATCACAGAGTAACACCTTTATGAAACCAATGCCTAAATAAAGAAATGGAATATTGCAGGGACCCCAGAAACTTGTCCTTGGGTTGTTTCTCAGTCACTACTCTTACCTCCTCCCTAGAAACAATAGCAATTCTGATTTGTGCCACCATATGTTGGTTTTTGAACTTTATATATAAGAGGTCTGTCTAGAAGGTATCCAGCCATGTAACATGAAAACTAGAGACATTTGTTGAAGAAGATACACGATACAAGAATGCTGTGTATAGGATGATGATGCCTCAGTCCCCTTCACCATGGGACCTCACATGGTTCTCCCAATCACCATCAGCTGCCCTGTCATATTTGCCTGAATCTCATTGGTGGTCTGAAATCTCTTCCCTTTCAAAGGTGATTTTAGTTTTGGGAAAAGCCAGAAGTCGCAGGGTGCCAAATCTGGGCTGTAGGGGGAATGAGTCACCTGGGTGATTTGATGTTTTGCCAAAAAACTCTGCATGATACATGATGCATGAGTGGGCACATTGTCGTGATGAATCTTCTAACCATCAGCTGCCCACAGCTGCAGCCTTCTGAATCATCTGAATAGTCTCCGTGGAGGAATGTTCAAGCTTAATGCAAAATTTGATAAAGATTCGTTGCTCTACTCACTCATTTTGAATGTGATAGCCGCACAGTACACATGCTCACTCAATGGTGTCTACTGTCCCCCCTGACTAGTACAGTGAAGTTGTCATTGTTCACACATGCGCATTCCAGTCCACTCTCTTTGGCTGCCAGGTTACATCAATGTCATACAAACTGTTCTCATATTAACAATGTCTGGACTTTTTCCAGACAGACCTTGTAAATATGTTCTTCTGGTCTGGCTTCTTTTCTCTCAAGATATTGTTTGTAGGATTTATCGATGTTATTTCACATGGTTTGTTCCTTTTCAAAGATGTGTGGTCTCCCTTTGGATGACTATGTCACCATTTATTTATCTACTCCAATGTTGATGAAAAATCTGGTTGTTTCCAGTTATGGACAACTATAAATACTACTACTATGAAAATGCTTGTTTATGTTTTAGGATGCATGTATATGCTTTATCTGGTAGGTGTATTCTTAGCAGTGAAATAAAGCAATGAAATATGCATAAATGTAACAGACACTGTCAGCTTTCCAGAGTGGTTTTGCCAGTTTACATTCCCAACCACCGTGTGAAACTTGCTGCCTGTTCAGACCAAGCTTGGTGTTACCAGAATCTTTAATGTTATCCATCCTGCAACATGTGTTGTGGGGTCTTGTTGTGATTTGGATTTGCATTTTCAAAATTACTGATTATTTTGAACACTTTTTAATATTATTTATTGGCATTCTTATATTTTCCCTTTTTAATGTAGTAATTAAAGTCTTTGATACATTTTTCTCTTAGTTTATCTACCTCTTCCTTATTGATTGGTAAGAGTTCTTTAAGTGTTCTAGATGAGTTATTTGCCGGTTAAGTACATTACAGGTATGTTTTAGTCTGTGGCTTGGGTTTTTATTCTCTTAATAGCATTTTGATTAAAAGATATTCCTAATTTTAGTGTCATCCAATGTATTAATTTTTTCCCTGTGGTTGATATTGCTGTTTTTGTGTTTATGCGTGTGTGCTTTGTTTAAAAATATCTGTTTACCTTCAAGTTTTTTTTATTGTTGTTCAAGTACAGTTGTCTCCATTTTCCCACCACTACTTTCCCTCACCTCATCCACCCCCACCTGCCACACTCAGTCCTCAAGGTTTTGAAGATATTCTCCCATGTTATCTCTTAGTTGACTGACTTACCGTTACTCCTTTGATGTTACATTTGTAAGCCACTGAAATTGCTTTTTTTGTGTATGATGTAAGGTACAGATTTGACATTTGTTCTATTTTTCTCTAATGATTTCCAATTTGCTGAGCATAGTTTTGTGAAAAGACTGGTCTTTCTTCACTGCTCTATAATCATGTGTCCATATATAGGAGTTTTTCAAATCTTCCTATTCTGTTCCATTGGTCTGTTTGCCCTGTGCCGAAACCATGCTGATTTAATTGTCCTCTATTCTATTTATTTGAAACTCCTATTAGTTTTATGTTGGCCTTCTCATTCCATGTTCTATCTCTAGATTTATACATGAAGCATTCTGGGTAATTTTCTGAGATTTGTTTTCCAGTTCATTAGTCCCTTCTTCTGAAATATTTAATTTGCTGCTAAATCATTCCATCATATACTAAATTTGTTTTGATGTTCCATTGAAATCCTATTTTATTCCTAGATTAGATTCACTTTCTTATATTTTTAAAACATGTTTATATTTTTTCAGACTATGTTTCATTATCACACAGATTTTATAACATTAGTGTTTATTTGATGATACTCACTTATAATCTGTTTGTTTTGTGAGTATTGATCTTTAGTGAGTTTTTTTTTTCTTTGGTAATCTCTCAGGACAAAAGAAAATTCCTCCAGAGAGGTTTAGAGTTCGCTTCTAGTATATTATTAGTCGGGGGCCAATTTTTATATTAAATTTCAGCTTTCCAGGCCACATGCAAACCCAAAATCTGTGTTAGGTCAGGCCCAAGATTTCTCAGTGGTTTATTGTTTACCCAGAACCCTCATAGTCATAGATCTTATCATTCCTGAAAGAGAGTAGAGTGACGGTCAGGCATGCTCCTGGCAATAAAGTTCCAAAACGAGAAAGTACAGCACAAATATAAAATGTCATTGTGAGGCAAAGATCTGGGGAAAAGAGACCCCTCTGCACTGTTGGAAGGGATGTAAACCGGTGTAACCACTGTGAAAAATATTATGGAGTTTCCTCAAAAAATGAACCATAGAATGACCCTGCAGTTTCTCTTCTGAGTATTTACCTGAAGGAAATGAAAACACTAACTTCAAAAGATACGTGCACCCCCTTGTCACTGCAGCAGTATTTATAATAGCCAAGATATGGAAACAACCTAAGTGTGCACGGATGGATGAAGAAGAGGTGATGCATACAACGGAATATTATTCGTCCGTAAAGGTAAGTAAATCTTGCCATGTGTGGCAACATGGATGGATTTTGAGAGCATTATCCCAGTGAAATAAGTCAGAGAAAGACAAATACTGTATGATCTCACATATATGAAACTGAAAAACAAACAGAAAATCAAGCCCATAGAGAAAGAGAATAGCTTGTTTGTTGCCAAGGTCGGGGTTTGGGGTTGGGCGAAATGGGTAATGGAACTCAAAAGGTACAAACCTCCAGTTATAAAATATATAAGTCATGGGGTTGTAATGTACCACATGGTGACTATAGTGAAAAATATTGGGTCGGCCATTAAGTCCATATGATTTTTTTTTTCCATAAAATAACACTGTTCATTGCCACAATAATTATATTGATTTGGATATTTTGAGTATGTTGGCTATCTTCTCTGTGGTAGAACATTGATTGTTCTTAATTTAATGTCTTGATTTTATCACTATCAACTTCAGTTCGTCTACCCGACCATGGACTATCATCCAATGAGAAATCTCCAGCACGAAACTTCACAAACCACTTTTGACACATTTGATCAGTCACAGCACCTTCTCCATACACTGCACAAATCTTTTTGTGTGTGTCAATTGTGTTTTTACCTTTCATGAAATAATAAGGCATAATATGCCAAATATGTTGCTTATTTTCTTCCATCTTCAATATTAAAATGGCTACATGAAAATTCACCAATTTTGTGTTTTTTTTTAAATGCAAGCTGATATGATACTTGTCACAATACAATCTAACAAAATTCTTCTGAATGAAGTTAAAGACAATGAAGCGCTACTAGAGCCATCTTATGGAAAAAAACCAAATGAACTTTTTGGCCAACCCAATACTATATTGCATATTTGAAAATTGCTAAGAGAGTAGATCTTAAAGTTCTTATCACACAAAGAATTTTGTAACTACATATGGTGACAGATGTTAACTAGATTTATTGTGATGATCATTTTGCAATATATACAAATATCTAATCATTATTTTGGGTACCTGAAACGAATATAAAGTTATTTGTCAATTATACCTCAAGAAGTCATTTTTTATTTTATAAAAAGTTGCTATTCACATACATTCAGTACAAATAAATCTTGCAATACTTGATGATATTCGTTGTTATAACATTTGTAAAAATGAATTGGAAGTCTAATTTGAAAACTACAAGGGGGATTCTTTCCTTTCTGTGGAATATTGGCTGCCCGTGGAATATTGGCACTGAAAGAATCCTTATTTCACTTTTTTTGCGTTTACATTTTACATTACACTTTACGTTACCTCTTCTCGTTCCCCTTTGTCTAATAGCAGAACGGAAGCTGCACTTTGCCTGCCCTATCTGATGCTCAGGAAAATGCACAAACTTAAGTCAATGCTTCAGTGACTGTGTGTTGAGGGTACCACAGTTTCCATCCTGCTGCCTCTGTCACTGGCTGCTCCAGAAACGAAGTCTCATCATGTATACCGAGAGACACATATACAGCATTTTGTGAATTGTGCAGTGTCTTTCAGATCAATGGTGAACAAGATTCTAGGCTTAGCAAAGAAGCAGATAATGAGAGAAAAAATCAAGGAGAGCAGAGTAGGAGTTAATTCATCTTTGTTAAGAATCTTCATTGCTAAAGAATTGGCAGCACCAGCCGTGAGATTCTAGCTGGGGATGAAAGGAAGAAACTCCTGGTTTCATTCTCCTGGGGAAATAAGGACGAAAAATGAATTGAACCAGGGGGAATAAAAAACAAGCAGAGCTTTCTCATCTGGGTGATCAGATTTCTTCATAAAGCTGCATATCTAAGATTTTCAGCTTGCTCCCAGACAGAATTGGAAACATGGAGAGAGGCAAAATATAGGTGCAGTAAAAATGAAAACAAGGCCAACAAAAAGCTTTTTTTGTTGTTGTTTAAGTGAAATATCTCCAAATTTCTTAGATTCTAATTTAGTTTTTATTTCTATTTTAATTCATATAATTCTTGCAACTACTGCAGCAACCAAAACATTAAGCCTTGTGCTAATGTGTCAAATGGGAATCTCTGTCTTTTGTATCACCTGCATTTAAATACCCTCAGTTACAAATTATCTTAAAGTGGAAATCAACCTGATGAGAGACGAGAGTACTTTTGCACTAAAGAATAATTTCACTGTATTTGTTAATATCTCAGAATTTTACTAATAGGTTATTTATGTTAAAATGACAAAATGGAATTTTGTATGTCTTTTTAAAAGTGTCAATAGGCTTTCTCTTAGAGCTAAGTGAGTTTTATATAGGATGACCTATGATGAATATTTGTTCATATATTAGACATTTTTTAATCGAGGCTGGTAGGTGCGGTGTTAAAATTGCCAAGACAACAGCAAGAAGGCACACATCCTAAACCATTTCCCCTTTGCCTGCCTCCAAATACTAACCCCAGTCAAACTGGCAAACACTCTTGGCATTGCCGTATTTGCACTCTCACCGTAAGAAAGAAGTGTAATCTTGCTTCAGATAGAGGCTGGCTATCTAATGCACCAAACTAAGTCAAAGAGAATATGGGAACTACCCAGAATTGTCCAATCATTTCTAGTCATTTAAATTTGACCAAATGCTAACAGTAATTCATCCTGTGGAGGCAATAACAATTTAAAATAACCTGGTTATATTTAATTTTTTTAAAAAACAGACATATCTAGGAAGATCTGGCTCTTGGTACAAGACCAGAAGTCTACGTGAAATTGCCTACTTATGACTTAACTTTCTATTTTTCTTTAGCTCCAGTAAAAATAAATGTATTCTCATCTTAATACCACCTATGAATAATACCTAACAGCTAATGTTTACTGAACACCCACTTTATATAGAGTTTTACAAGCACCGTGTTCTTTAAATTCATGAACACTTATGAGGTAGCTTCTATTTTTTGTCACATTTATTTCACATGTGAGGAGACAGGCTTAGTGATAGTGCAACTAAGATTTGAAATCAGACCCTTCAAAATCCAGAAGAAATCAGGATGGCTGCACTTAAACTAATCATCGTGCCTAGGGACATGCCATGCTTTGCTTGTCCAAGCCTGGGTCATAAATCCAAGCAGACAGCCAGTGAATAATTAGTACAACTCTATCTATCTATTTATTTAATAGAAAAAAAAAATGAAATAAGCACTGTTCACTTAAAATAGACTCAGGAGGCTATTAGGGAAGTGGGGTCCCTGAGCCTCAGTTTCTAGAGCTCCTATTAAGTTGCTGATTAAGTTGCTAAACCTGTTACTAAACTCCACTTAAGGCTGAGCCATCAACATCTTGGAACAACAGCTGCTGTATGGACACATACAGACTTTACCTCCTCTTAGTAAATTTTGCCCCATCCCTGTTAACCTAGCCAGCAATCCTTCACTTGCATGAAAGAATCACACATTGTGGTTTTTGCCTTTATAAACCCTGCCTTTCTTTGTTCTCTCTGGAGTACAGTCTGAATCTGGATTTTTCAGATTAGAATCCTATAAGACCCCAAAATAAATTCTTAATTTGTTTTATAGCTTCAAATCTTTCTTGGTTGTCTATCTTTCTATCTATCTACGTATCTATCTACGTATCTATCTATGTATCTATCTATGTATCTATCTATGTATCTATCTATGTATCTATCTATCTATCTTCTTTTACTCTAAAAGAAATATGTACAGAAATTACGAGTATGTTTACTGTAAGTAGATGTCACATTCTTCTACCTAATAATTTAGAGGCTGCATTTTTTTAACAGCAAAGGAACATATTGAACTTGATAGCTCTCCAAAGTTTCTTCATATGTCTCTCTTAAGATTAATTTATATTGTATTAGTATTCTTTTAGTTACAAGAGACAGAAAGCACCTAAATTGGCTTAAGCAAAAAGACAGCAGTAAAACATTGGCTTGTGTGACTAAAAAGCCCCAAGACAGCATGGGGGCAGCTTGTCCCGAAGGCTCCGGCGATGTCAGAAGGACCACATTTCTCTCTATTTGGCAACCGGACTGCCATCAGTCCCAGGTTTTCGTGCTGGAGAGGAAGTATAGAACAAACTTGTTTTTTTTTTTTTTTTTCTCAGAAGGTCCACCCACATCCCAGAACTAATTCTATTGAAGCTGATTTTGTCATGTGACCTTCTTAAACTAATCATCGTGCCTAGGGACATGCCATGCTTTGCTTGTCCAAGCCTGGGTCATAAGTCCAGTCCTATGACTGAGGTTGGGAGAGTGGGCAATTCTGCACAATCCGCATGGCCCCATGATGGACATTAGCAGGTCCTCAAATAAAATTTAGCAAATTATTATCATAAGAAGGAGGGGTAGGTTCTGAATGGCAAAAGCATCAAACTTACATTACAGTGTTCCTAATAGCTCAAACATTTTACAAGGGGTACGGATCCCTTTGTAGAAAAGTCATGGTAGTAGGGCAGAACTAATAAAAAGATGTCAAACACTGAATTTTATCATAAAGCCTTTAAAAATTCTGGCTTTTTACAAAATATCAGAATATAATTTTCTTGAGTTAGCTGTGTAAATGAGGGATGATAAAAATAAGATCATCAATTATAATTGCAGACTGAAAATAAATACTTGGTTCTACTATATAGAAAGGGAAGAAATTCTACTTGGAACTAAGAATCTGGTCTACCCTCTGATCCAGAATTTTCTGCTGTGGGTCTTATTTTGTGGAGAAAACAAATGGTCTAGATACCCAGAGAATCACTTTTTCCAAATGATCCTGTATCAGTGTAACTCCCATGTTAATACACTTTACAAATTCCCTGGGTCATTAGATCCAGCATTGTTGTGTTTGCTGGGCTATCGCTCTTCTTCTGGCAATTCTGAAATATGGGGCTGGTCTGACTACTCAGTCCTCTTACTAACCATTAACATGAGATTATTAGAAAAGCAGTTTAGTTAGCTGGAAAATAAACACAAATTCCAACAACAGAAAAGCATATGCAAGCTGAAATCCTTCATGTCACATCATGTCCATGGTTTAGAGGCATTTCATGTAGCCCTCAGTGTCTCTTTAGAGGAAGAGACAGTTTTGGTCCTACCATGGCGCTGATCTTAGAAAAGTAGACATGGTTTAGCTGTGGCTGTGGTAACCAACCTTCCCAAGTGTTTGCATATATTGTACTTGATTCTGCTCCTTTCTGGTGATTAAGATTATTTTTTGTCCTTTTATGGCTGTCATTAATGGGAGAGTTTATTTTAGGTTTCCAGCTTCATTGAGATATAATTGATATAACTTGTAAATTTAAGGGGCATGCTATGATGATTTGAGACAGATATTTATTGAGACGTAATTACCATAGTAAGGTTAGTTAACACACCCATCACCTCACACAATTACCCTTTGTGTGTGTGAGTGTGGTGAGGATTCAAGGTCTACTCTTTCCGCAACATTCCATCATATGTTGTACAATGTTGTTACAGATCCCCAGAACATATGCATTTTATAACTGACGGTGTTTATCTTTTGGCCAATATCTCCACACTGCCCATACCTCCTATCCCCTGGAAACCACCATTTTACTCTCTGTGTCTGCGAGTTCAATATTTTTAGATGCCACATACTGTATCTGTCTTTCTCTGCTTGACTTATTTCAGTTAGCATAATGCCATCCATGTCCATCCATGTTGTTAAAAATGACAGGACTATTTTATGGCTGAATAATAATCTTTTTGTGTGTGTGCATATAAAATGGTATATATATCACATTTTTAAAATCTCTTAATCCATTAACGGAACTTAGATTGCTTCTTTGTTTTAGCTATTATGAATAACACAGCAGTGAACATGGGGGGTATAGATATCTCTTTTTTAAAGTTTAAAAAATTTTTTTAGTTAGTTATTTGAGAGAGAGAGAGAGGAAGGCAGACAGAGAGAGAGAGAGAGAGAGAGAGAGGGAGGGAAACACTGGCTCATTGCTCTACTTATTTATGGCTGATTTTTATATGTGCCCTGACTGGGGATTGAACTGGCCACCTTGGCATATGGGGACGATGCTCTAACCAAGTGAGCTACCTGGCATAAAAACATAACATTTTTCCTTATTTAAAAAATGGATTGTGTTATATTCTCATTGAGTATTAATTTACCACCATTTCAAAATGGATGAAGAGACTTTTCTTTATGACCCAGCAGCTTTAGTTTTCTCAGTCTTTTGTGTATAGTTGGTAATGGTTATGTTTCTGTGCACATATAATATTACCATTAATAAATATAACTGACACTTACTGAACGTTTGCTAAGTGCCACGGTTCTGCAAAACACTTTTTAATGCTTTTACTCAGCCCAGACTTCTGAACAGACACCCAAGTCTGCGTATCTAACTGCCTGCTAGACTTCTTCCCTTGGGTATTTTGAAGACATCTTAACATCTTCACCTCTACACTTTTTTTTCTTCTATATTTGCTTAGTAAATTGCATTCTCATCCAGTTAGTTTTTCATTTTCATATCTGGGCATCCTATTTGGCCTATTGTTCTTCCTCTCAGTCCTAATGGATGAAACATCAAGCCCTAGTTTATAGAGCTGTCAGTTCTAGCCTTGCAAAGCGGCCTACCCTTCTTCATCTCCGTGGCTCTCTCCCTGTTTTTCTCTCCCCTGTTGGGTGTGAGAGTCTCTTCATGATCTGCTATAGCCACCTTGCTGCCCTTTGACCTATGCTCAAGCCTGAAGCCAGAAACATGGTTTAAAACAGCAATATGTTCACGTCACTTGCTTGTGAAACACCCTTCTATAGAATAAACATTTATCTTCCCATTCTGCTTCATCAGCTGGCTCCTCTCCTACACCAAATTTTAGCATTTTTGAACATTTGGATAATCTTAGTTTAGATGACCTTTCTTCAGAGGGACTTCCAAGATCCCTTACAGTTGTTTTGGTATATCTGCATCCACAGTCTATTTTACTTTCCTTTTTTAACTCCTCACAATCATGTGTACACTCACTATCTGCTCCGTAAGCATAGACTACATGAAGCAGGAACTACCACGTGCTCACCATAATATATATTGTCTAGCATAACGTGAGCACTCCCTAAGTGTTAGTTGAACAAATGAATTAATCCTACAAAGGTTGTTCAGTTGTTCAGTTCCAAGCTGGGGCTCTTTCCACTATGCCATTCTGCTTTCAGACACATTTTGATTTAATTTTCATGTCATAAAATTTCAATATTTGCCCCAGGGTTTCAACAGGAATACCTAATGTTTTCAATATAAGTATTTATATTTTGTTTTCTATTTGGGCCATATCTCAGTTTTTCTTAGTAATACATTTCTCAGGCTCTTCTTGAAATCCTCAGTAAAAAGATGAGAGAGGAATAGAAGTTTCTGAGTGGAAGTGATTAAAGTACATTTTAAATAGTGCTGGATTATCCTAAGGCAAATTAAAAAGTGTGCTTCAGGCAAAACATTTTGAATAGCAACATTTCTCAAAAAGAAAATAAGTCATCCCGATGGAAAAAAGTCAGAAATGTGTTAAACTTCCTAAAACTCATTTTAATTGTGTATTATTGATTTTGTTTTAAATTATATAAGAGGGCCCCATAATATTAGGATCACTAAAGGCATTAACAGGACTCAATTTGAATATTAGTGTTAAAGAAAAATGTTTGATTTTCTACATATTCTAAACCAAGGATGTTTCACTTTTCATAATAATGATAATAATAACCAACTAGTATCATATCTCAGATACTATGGTAGGTATTTTATATGCATTATCTATAATTCATGCTACCGTGAAAGTTAGGTGCTAGCTTTCCAGTTTTATAGACGAGAAAAATGAGAGAATGGCCAGGTAATAGAGTAAGCCCCCAGCCTGCATGCTTTCTGCCAGGTCACACTAGTTCTCTCTGTGTGACAGAAGATATGGCTTCTTCTTCATCGTATTCATCCTGGTAGGACAATCCCAATGCTGGCTATGCAAAAGGATTGCATACATTGCTCTAATCTCCCTAAATTGGCTACTGTGCAAAAGTGAAGTGAAGCGCTAGCAGCTCAATTGAAAATCTATATGTTCCAACAGGGTGCCCAGAGGGAAGCAGCAGATCTCTAATTTGGACCAATCAGCACAACAGAGACTGTGGCAGGGCTGCTTTGAAGAAATATACAAAGTTTCAGTCATTGTGGTTGACAGAAGAACTGAGATTTATTGTAGAAACTAAACATTTTTTTTTGGAATCAGTCATTGCGTGAACCTGGACTCAGCAGCTAAATTTCCTTTATTCAGGGCCTGGTTATGGTACAAACTGGATATACAATGCTATTTAGACAGAAACCAGCATTCAGTATTTATAAAACTATGGATAAAATTTAAGTAAATATCATATTTCCATAGCAAAACCAGTTCGATCCAATCAAGAAGAAATCAAATTGACCTGAAAAATTCAGAAGTACCTAGGATGAATTGGGAAAAGACTACCACTGTGCTTTGTGGCTGATACTTCTTGAAGGGGCGGTCTACCTCAATTTTTAAAAATTATTTTTGACTTCTCTCCTGAGGTAGGCAGATGTGGCATGGATCAGTGCCAGCTATTCTCCTTTGGTGGCACTGGTATGTCCTGGATTCCCAGGAGGAATGCTGATGCTGAGCTAGACCTGGTTACAGTGTCAAGGAGGCACTCAGGATACACAGTGACCAACCTAGAGCTGATTTCCAGCTGCCAGTAAAAGCCCCTGTTGTTAGAGCACCCGTTGCTAAGAAACGAAAACACCACTGTTGGTGGGTGGGCTGATCTTTCCTGGTACCAAAGAGTCACCTTGGCCACAGCAGGAGCTAAATGCCCCAAGGCATTCAGAGAAGTTTTAGTTTAGCAAATAGTCATCTCCCCCCAAACTGAAACTCTCAGTCTCCACAAACTCTCAGCGTTTATAGTCTAAAGGTCCCCTTGTCATAGTGATTCTCTATGTATTCTTACCGATAGTCCCCCAGTTTGGCCCCTCAGCAGCTGGGCTGTTGGCTGCTTATCAATGACAGTTGTTAAATGATGATATCTAAACATGACTTACTTCATTCTTACATCAAAGCAACTTTTTTCTTTGCTATAAGTGAGTGGATTTTTAAAAATTCTTTTTAAAAAATTTATTTATTGATTTTAGAGAGAGGAAGGTGGGGGTGAGAGAGAGAGATAGGGAGAGAGAAAGAGAGAAAGCGAGAGACATCAATTTGCTTTTCCACTTATTTATGCATTTATTGGTTGATTCTTGTATGTGCCCTGACCAGTGATTGACCCCACAACCTTGAAGTATCTGGATGATGCTAACCAACTAAGCTACCAGCCAGGGTCATAAATGAGGGGATTAAAACAACTTCATGTAAGTTATAGTGGGACTGAAATCACATTAAACCTGCACGCAGGGATACTGTACATTGGGCGACAGTGGGTTAAGAAATAGCCATTCTCTTAATGCATTTGAGAGAATATTATTTAGGAGAAAACAAACAAAAAACCCCTTTAAATCTGGAAAAGTAAAAGCATGAAGATATGACATATTATTATAAGGGACCCTGTGCCTGGTTTGGGAACTTTCTGAAGTCACAGTGGAATTACTTGGCTTTCAAAAGCGTTGGTTAATCATGATGTGAGCCTTATTTAAAGTGACATGTGGAATGCCTTGCCACATGTTGGTCATATCTGAATTTCTTGCTAATATACAGGGGCAGGCAAAAGTAGGTTTATAGTCATGAGTATGTGGAACAGAGTTTATTCTTGTATTATTAGTTATTGGTAATTGCATTATTCTCCCTGAGAACAACTGTAAACCTACTTTTGCCTGCCCCTGAATATTGGCATTTAATAAGTAAAATGTTTATTATGATCTCTTATAGGGGAGAAAATTTTCCTTCTACCCTTCTAGGTTCTTTGGCTGGTTTAATAATTAAATTGATATGAGACAGGCAAGGAGAAAAACAAACAGAAGTCGAGTAGCATGTATACCTCCTGCACACATGGGAGAGAGCCAGGGACACTGAGTAGTACCTTCCCACAATGGCCTGCCCAAGCCGTCACCTTAAATACCATCTCCAGCTAAGGACAAAACATGTTGGGGTGGGGAGGCAGTGATGGGACATCACCAGGAAACACGTAGTAAACAAGCATAAGGTTGTTAAGCAGATTTGAATTATTGCTTTCTCCATTAATAAGAGGTTACAGAGATTTTAGAGACATCCTTCTCTCCCAGGTACTGTGAGGAGACACACTTACAAATGGAGAATTCCCTTACAAATGTAAATGTTTACTTCTACTCCGTTTTCAGAGCTTTACCTGTGTTTGCTGTTTCTTAAAAATGACCAGCTTAAAATAATCAATATGCCAAAGAAGCATATTTTGGGGTGGCATATTTTGTTTGCCTACAGTCTGAATGCTAATTTTATTTTGCACAGCAAACACTTTGAAAAAATATCCTAGAATATACAGAAAACTATATTACAATGTTATTTATGTACCATCAATCTTATGTTTGACTTCAAAAACATTATTTGAATAATTTGCATGAAAACAAGATCTTTGTCTTTTAAGAGTTAATCTGCTGCTGCTGCTATTTATCTTACACTGGATTATAACTTCAAGTGAGGGAAAAACAGCAGGAACGGCTGAACCCTTAAAAATAAAGATCCTGTTTTCATGCAAATACCTCTAATAATTAAAACAGAGAAATGGGAAAGTCATACACAAAACCTCCAACCAAGTCTATCAGAGTTTTTGAAGAATAGAGAGGCTTTAATGTTTTGATTTAACATCTGAAGGCAGTGGAGTTTTCATGTTACTTTGATCTTTAAAACCCTATGTGGTCTTGGTGTCAGCGACTTTCAATGAAGCTCTTAGGTTCCTGCAATCCTCTTTCTCAAAAAGGCTGAGGGGAAACTGCACATAATTGTTTTTTTCTCATAGTTTAGTTTGCAAACATTTGTTACGTTTGAAGGTGACAATAATAATGTGTGTGGTACACTTTTCAGACTGGCTTTGTCATTCTGACCCTGGGGACATTTGATCTTTTCTTCTGGGGCATTATCTCAATGTATTATCAATACATTATCGTAAGAAAAGCACCATTTTTAGATGAAACCAGTTTTAACCGTGAATTATTCAAATAGAATGTTAAGAAGAAAGAAGTATATTGAAGAAGGGACTAGAATTGAGGATATTTGGGGGAATGACTTCCTTCTATTCTTTCCCTCCTCTGTTCACCGTAGGTATGCCACTGCTACTGAACTGAAGGGGTCTGTTTGCCTGGACACATCCAAGTCCAGTAAGATGTGAACAGGGGGTTGCAGCACAGAAGATAGTGGTTTATTGGTGAGGAAGTAGCCCACGCCCAGAGGCAGGTGAGCTAATGCTTAAAGACCTGGGTCTCCCATAGCTTCCAGCGGGTGGGTTATAGATGGGGAAAATCTTTAATCATGGTGACTAAGAGACTTAGGGTTGTGGTCGGGGCTGTGGTCTCTAGTGCTTGGTGGGTGCTAGGGTAGGGGGTAGTTGGTCGGTGCATCTGGTCCTGATGTCAGCAATGGTGTGGCTTCATCTGGCTTCGCTGCTTTCTGGGCCTGCAGCTAAAACACAACTGAGGCCTAAATGTTATCTCTAGTTTGACCAAAACTTTCTCTGGGGTCAACAGACCAGAGGCTTGTTCCTAAGATTACTTGATGCTGATCAGAATCTCATTGCCCAGAGGCTTAATGGTTAAGGGAATGGTCCTGCAAGGGAGAAAAAGGCAGGTGAGTCAGGGTGCTGGGTGAGGCCAGTTTGAATCAAAAGGAAAGGAAGGAGAAAAGGTCCTATTAAAAATGAAGTATGTACGTAGTTACATCACGTTCTCTTTCTTCTCATGCTCTCCTATTCCCTTCATATTTAGGGCAAACTGTTTTGCCTACACTTTTTTATTATTGGCACAACTTTACCTTTTAATTTTATATACTTTTTATCCTCACCCAAGGATATTTTCTTTTCATTCCTTTTAGAGAGAGAGGAAGGGAGAGAGGAAGGGAGAGGGAGAAATATCGATGGTAGAGAGGAGCATCGATTGGTTGCCTCCCGTATGCACCTTGACCAGGGATCAAATGCGTTTGGACTAGGGGTGGCGCATGCCTGCACCAGGACTAGGAATCAAACCCACAACCTAGGTATGTGTCCTGACTGGGAATCCAGCCCACAACCTTTCCATTACAGGACGGCACTCCAGCCAACTGAGCCGCACTGGGTAGGGCAGCACAACTTCAGGTAATAATTAGAACTTTACTAGCCTAACACCTATTGTGAGCTGATTCCTAAAATAAGAAAATTTTAATTAGCGTGCCTCTTGGTGCCATAGAATCGGCTATAGCCAGTAAGAAAAACATTCCTTTTTCTGAAAAGCTTTACCAAATGAGCTATCTGATTAACTACTGGATGTTAACAAAGGCCTGTGGTGTGAGACACCCAATTTAAGAACAGTAATAATGAAAAGTGAAGAAAGAAAAGACTGCCTGTGTCAACTACAAAAATGAGATAAAAATATTTCTTCTAAGCTTTTATTATTTTATTAACACTATTTTTTCTAATTTAAAACTTTCTTTGGATTTGAAAAAATAGGGAGAACTGAAAAGAATGTGGGATTAAAGATTAACTCTTGGTTGTATGGCTGCAAAAAAATTTCCTATAGCAAGTACCTGTTACCTCTTCACCCAGTGCGTTCTGTGCCAAGTCATAACACGGTTGCTGAATCTCATTTACTCGGATGCCCTGCAGGGCTATTCCATAAGTATATAAGGCCAACACAGACATAACAGATACTTGCTTATTTCCCTTCTTTCATTCCTAGTGAAATTCCCTCTTCCAAAACAGTAGGTATATCAGCAAAGTATTGCACAGTGATGTAATGGTTAATTTTATGTGTCAGTTTGGTTGGGACATGAGGTACCCAGATATTTGGTAGAACATTATTATGAGTATTTCTGTGAGAGTGTTTTTGGGGGAGATTACCATTTAAATTGATGCAACTTTTAGTAAAGAAGATTGCCCTCCATAACATGGGTAGACCGCATCTAATTAGTTAAAGATGTGAATAGATCGAAAAGACTGGCCTCCCCCAAGCAAGTGATAATTCTCCAGTAGATTGCCCTCATTTGCAATGCCAGCTCTTCCTAGTTCTATGGCAGACCGCCTTCAGACTCGAATTGGAAATGTTGATTCTCCGAGGTCCCCAGCCTGCTGGCCTACCCTGCAGAGTTTGGACTTGTAACCTCCATTATCACAGGAGCTAGTTCCTTATAATACCTCTCCCCTCATCTCTCTCTCTCTCCATGTACATATATGAGAGAGAGAGAGAGAGAGACAGAGAGAGAGAGAGAGAGAGAGAGAGATAAGGGGGGAGAGGTATATATATATATACAAAGTATGTCCAGAAAAAGTCTAGCCATTGTTAATATAATGAGACTGGTTTTCACAACATTGATGTAACCTGGCAGCCAAGGAGAGTGGACTAGAATGTGCATGTGTGAACAATGACAACTTCGCTGTACTAGTCAGTGGGGGCAGTAGACACTGTTGAGTGAGCATGTGTACTGTGTAGCTGTTGCATTCAAAATGAATGAGTAGAGCAACGAATCTGCATCAAATTTTGAGTTAAGCTTGAACATTCCTCCGCGGAAACTATTCAGATGATTCAGATGGCTTTCGGGGATGATGCAATGAGTGCCATGCAAATAAAACTGTGGCACAAATGCTTCAAAGATGGTCAAGAATCTGTTGAAAGTGATCCATTTTCTGGAAGGCCTGCAACAAGCAGAACACCTGAGAATGTTGAATGTGTACGGGCTGCAATCAACAAAGGTTGGTGACTGACAGTGTGAGAACTAGAAGCTGATCTGGGGATTCCAGACACGACTGTGTCTGAGATCTGAGGCAGGATCTGGGCATGAAATGTGTCGTGGCAAAATCGTTCCTGCTACCAGAGGAGAAGGAACATCTTGCTGCTGTTGGTAATGACTTAATTCAAACCAGTACCAAGGAACCAGATTTCCTCATGAAGGTCATAACTTTGAAGGGGGACTGAGACATCACAGTGCAATGTACAATGTTTCTTGTATCTTGTATTTTCAGTAACTGCCTCTATTTTTCATATTATATGGCTGGATACTTTATGGACAGAACTATTTGTAGGTTTTATACATTTTGGTTCTTTTTTCTAGAGAACCCTAATACAAGTGGTTTTCATAGAAACTTCAACTATTAGATTGCTCTATTTCTATTCAGCAGTCATTCACGGTTTGTTTAATTTCTTTTAATCTCTGCTGAATATCTTTCATTAAATCTTTCTAAAATATTGATACACAGAGTAAAATATTTACATTCTATACTCAGGTGTGCAAAAAATTAGTCTTCTTTTCTTTTTTTTTTTTAAATAAAAGTCTTCTTGTTAATGAACCACCAGCCCACTAATGGGGATTAAGGTTAAGGAAGCAGAGGTAAAACTTGACAATTAAATTTAATTTGAACTCTTCAAATTTGGAGTCGTTTCTTTAATGTTGTCTCAGTTTGTTTTGGGTAATTATGTAATGAAATTTAAGGTTTAACAACCAGTTTTGATTCTCACTGAAAGTTTTATCATGTCCTCACTTCCTCCTCAAGAGAGTATTTCGATGTAGGAGAAAGCTTGCGGATTAGGTCCACTGGAAAGGAGGTTCTGCATGATGTCATTTGTGCAATTTTCACAGACCTCTGTGGTCATGTCCACAGTCCATCTTGGTCACTGGATGTGCTGTTGGAATCTGCTGTAGATGTACTCCACTTTTGAAAACCATGACTGAAATTTCCTTTCTGGATTGGCAAAGTCCTGGGCAGTTTGGACCTTGCCCTCCACAGAGTAAGGTCTCATTTTTGTTCTGGTGGGTACTAATGATCCCTCTAGTTCTGGCTGTGATTTCCATTTACTCCTGGGTCATTTTTGATATATGTACATTTCACCTTGCCACAGTGACTACTGCTAGCCCAACCCAATTAGCAAGCTTGCTAGCCAAGTAACATCTGCTTCCTTCTCGAATTCCACCTAGGGTACATAGGATTTCTGGTACCTTTCCTATACCACACAGGAACCCAGCGAGGTTTTGGAATGCTAACTCCAACCCACCTTCTGCCTAAATGTGACATACTGCGGCCTTTATATTACCATTTCATGCTGGAATGGAGCACCATTCAAAGGCGTGTTCTGTATGAGGTTGGAGCTGGGTACAAGAGCCCTCTAATCAATGAGGTCTCTAGCTTCTCAACAGAAGCAAGGGATGAGGGGTTACTGAACATACTCCTTTTAGTCAGATCCTCTCATCTTCTCCAAATACCTCTGTCTTTTAGATTTTCCCCTTACTCTGCTGAGAACTTCTCTTCTATGTTATTTTACCTCTTCACCTATACTGCATGCTGAATTTAGGTAAATGCTACTCATACTTTTTCTGGGTAATAAACTTCATTCATAGTGTAGCTTTAGTGGCAGAAAGAGTTATAAAAGGAAAAATGGATTAATAAGAAAATACATTGGCTTAATATTTTTAAAACATGGTTCCTGTTACATTCTGATAGTCACAGCATTGCCTTTGATCACTAGGTCATTGTATTATGTTGCTACATTCGTATTTCATCTACTAACATGAAATGAATTCTTTCTTCTTTAGGTTTTACTGAGAGTTGAATCTAAATAAATAAAAACTAGTCAATACTCTATAGATTCTACAACTTGAAATATAAAGATTTGGGGTTCTGGGAAAAGTGGTAGTAAGTATTTTTTAAAAATACAAAACTTTTTAAACTTTTGTTTGCATATGTGGTTCTTTTACAAAATGTTACCTTCAAAATGATTAAGTGGTCCACATTATTTCGAGGTAGTGTTATGATTAACTGCAATTATCAAATTATGTCAATGGCTCTTAGCTTTGAGCTGAGTATTATTGTACATTAATAATACAAATGTGCTAATTGCTATCACTACATTCTGTGCTTGACATATAATGATAATTTACTTATTACTTTTAAGTGTATCAGAAATTAAAGTAGGTTCTTCCATGACTGGCTATTTTAGAACTTTTTGCAACATGCATTAAATAGGGTTTTTGGTGTGAATGAACTTTTCCTTGAGGAATACTTTGACCTAAACTGCAGGGGCTGGTGTAAAAACAAAACAAAACAAAAAAACAGAGAAGGAACACTTAAGTTTTATAGCTAGCACCTAATGTTCTTTTTCCAAGGAAGCATAGGAATTCAGTTCTGCACGGACCAAGGGGTTCTAGCCTGGAGATTTGGGTGTTGCGAGCGTGTAGTGTGGCCCACATCTGAAGTGAGGTGGGTGGCACAATCCAGGTGTGGGCAACAAGAGCAAAAGAATCAAGGCGGTATGGGAATCTCTGCCTGAGATAGAGGATTATTGAGCGCTAGACTTGATGTAATGTTTGGATCAATTACATTGGGGTCAGAGAGGGCTATAATCCCAGTGGGGGACAAGATAACCTGCTGCTAGTTTTTCACCCAAACTGAGAAAATATGGCAAGGGCTAAAGGAAAGCTGTGGCTTGAGGGAAGGGAGCGGTTAGGACACATTTCCGCAGCGTGGTTCCAGCTTTGGTGAATGATTAATTCTACAGTCCATCTGCTAGCATGTTGTCTGTGGTCCGCTGGACCTGAAACAAATGTTAAGCATGAAACTCGAAGATATGCTCATGTATGTCTGAGAAAGACTGACGGTTATCAGAGAAGAAGAACAGATGTTTAAAATGTAGACATTCTCCTAGTTCATCTAATTCTCATTAAAAAGTTGATCTTCTTTGCCATCCATAAAATACAGGAAAATCATGCTGGACACCCCTATGAGTCGTTCTGTTATTTCTTCATTCAGCAGATGATTATTGGGCTTCTACAAGGTTCTAGGCACCGGGAATGTGAGGCTTAACAAAACAAGCAGAGTCCCTGCCCTGCACTCAGCAACCTGTCTAATGATGGGGTAGAAACGATAAGCGTGTAAGTAAACAAACCAAAATCAAGGCAATTAGAAGGTAGAACAGATTCTGTGAATGAAATAAGCTAGGTAACCTGACAGAGTGGCCAGGTGGAGGGCACTCTAAGTAGGGTCACCAGGGAAGGCCTCTGTGAAGAAGGAACTATTTTTTTCCAGTTTTATTGAGAAATAATTGAAATATATCACTGCAAAAGCTTAAGGGGTAGGATATGAGGGTTTTGATTTATATATATTATGAAATGATTATCATAATAGGTTTAATATTCATCATCTTATGTAAATACAATAAAAAGAAAATTTAAAAGAAATTTCTCCTTGTGAAGAGGGGTAATGAGGGAAAATAGGGGAAGGGTCATCAAGGAACATGTATAATGGACACAGGGACAAAGCCAAAGGGGGTAGGATTGAGGGTGGGAGGCAGGGATGGGTAGGGTTGGGGGCAGTGGAGGGTGGAAAATGGAGACAAGTGTACGTGAACAACAATAAAAAAAAAAGAACTACTCTTATAACAAATTTCCTATATATCCTACAGCAGTGTTAACTATAGTTATCATGTTGCACATTATGCCCCTAGTACTTGTTTATAACTGGAGGTTTGTACCTTTTAAACTCCCCTCCCCCAATGTCTCCTGTGATCTCTTTTTCTATGAGTTTGGAGGGTGTTTGTTGTTGTTTTATACTTTTTTTGGAATCCACGTATGAGATACAGTATTTGTCTCTATCTGTTATTTCCCTTAGCATAACGCCTTCAAGGTCCATCCATGTTGTTGCAAATGGTAGGATTTAAGAGGCAGTCACTGAGAAGGGAGTGAATGCTGAGCAGAAATAAGCCGTGGCAAGATCAGAGAGACACCACAGGTAAAGCACTCAAAGCAGGAGAATATTGGATCAGCGGCGCTATACGGAGACGGCTTGTGAGGCCAGACAATAGGGAGCGGGGAAGAAGGGTCCATTATGAAATAGCTAGGAGGGAGATCATGGAGCCTAGAAAGCCATGGCAAGGAATTGAGACTGTATTCTGGGTACCGAGAGAAGCCACTGGAAGGTTTTAGGCAGTAATGTGACAGTTCGAATAACTGTTTTTAAATCACTCTTTCAGGTGATGATGTTAAATCAGGGAGATGGTTTGCCATGTTTCTCCACTGTGAAGGTGCCACTGCCCCTTTCCATGCTCCCGTCTTTCTAACAGCTCACTGAATCCAACTCACACTCAAGTGCAGGGAAATTAAACTTCACTTCCTGGGAGGGTTGTTTGCATATACTTGGGCATCACTGTATGTAATATACTTAATCTTCGTTCCAGCTATGGGCTACATGAGCTGCTATCATCACCCTGAATTTACAGATGAGAACTCTGAGGCAGAGGGAGGTCATGTAATTTCAAAAGAATGCAGACCTCATGGTTCCCTATTCTACACCATTAGGAGTAAGAATAGGGAAACAATTCTATTTCTTGAATAGAGAAATAATTCTATTTCTTGATGTTTCTTGAAATTTTTAAATACCTGACCACTATTTCTGTTTGATAATCATCTTTCCTAAGATTAAAAAAAACCTTTAATGTATATGTGATCACTTACTAATGTAAAGAATTAGAAGAAAATACAAAAGGGGTATGCATTTACCAGTTGCAGCTGTTATTGTATCAATTCTATTAGCATTATTCTCAGTTTTAATGTAACTCATGTTTAATTGAACTTATTTATAAAGTTAGTATGGTATTGTATATCATAATATGTTTGAATAAGCTGATAATCCATAAATATGGCTCATTCTACTTTGTTTACTATTTTTACATTATGTATTTGGAAATTACTTGTAAGCTAGAGGAGAATGTTCCTATGACATTCTAAAAGCATAAAATCATTGTTAATAAAAAGTATATTGTTATTATGCTAAGTAAAATAAGCCAGTCAGAGAAAGACAAATACCATACAATTTCAGTTATATGTGAAATCTAATGAACACAATAAACTAGCAAACAAAACACAAACAGACTCAGATACAGAAAACAGATTGACAGCTGTGGGGTTGGGGGGGTTGGGGACTGGGTGGAAAAAGGTGAAGGGATTAAGCAAAAAACCACACACAGACACGAACAACTGTATGGTAATTACCAGAAGGAAAGAGGGTTGGGGGAAGTAGGAAATGGTAAGGGGGGAATAAATGGTGAGGGAAGGAGATTTGACTTGGGGTGGGTGGGGAACACACAATACAGTATATAGGTGATGCATTGTAGAACTGTATACCTGAAACCTATATAACTTTATTAACCAGTGTCACCCCAATAAAGTCAATAAAGAAGAAATCCCAAACAATATACTTTTTTCCTAAGACTGTCATTTTATTATTATTATTTTATTTCTATTGACTTTACTGGAGTGACCTTGGCTAATAAAAGTACATAGGTTTCAGGTATACAATTCTGTAATACATCATCTGTATATTTGTATTGTATGTTCACCAACCCCAAGTCAAGTTCATGGGTTACTTTTTAAGGTGATGAAAATGTTTTAAAAATTGACACAGTGATAGTTGCACTACTCTTGAATTGTATGATTTCAATGGATGAATCGAATGGTATGTAAACTATAACTCAATAAAGATGTTAAAAAAGAATATTGTTTAATCCTATCATAGCGTATGAGATATTTTTTGCCCTAGAGTAGCATGCTCTAGGGAAGAATGTCTATTTTGACTTCCTAGATTGTACCTTCTCCTTTGCCATCAGTAGGCAGCATCAGCCCTGGGAACTCTCAGGATGGTTACAGCTACTAGTGAATGGGTTCTAATGTGCCAGGCCCTGGGCAGAGCATTTTATATACATCAATTCATTTCATTCACTAAGATATACAGATGTTAGTGTCTCTGTTTAACAGGTGAGGAAACTGAAGCTGGAAATGGTTAAATAATTTAACTTCCTTCACACAGCTGGTAAAGAGTACAGCCAGAAGTGAACCAGTTCGGCCTGATTTTAAACACTATTGTACTTTAAACTTCTGTCCTTTCTTGTGGTCCCCTCTTGTGATGCTCCCTTGTATTGGGCTGGGACATAAGATTGTATTCTCCTCTTCACCTCCTTCCTCCTCCTTTTCCTCCTTTATTTCAGGCTGAAAACTAAAAGAGAATGAAGAATTTTGGAAAAAAGTAGAAAATAGAATACATAATTCAGGAATAATGGCAGTTTAATTAAATTCTGGCTCCTTTCTGGAAGTTTTATAGAGGAAAAAGATATGGTCTTGGACCTTAGTGTACTATAAAATCTTGATTCTAATTTGTAAGAATAGGCTTTGTTTTTAAGGTTGCCATCTGTCTGGAACTGGTTAGAGTAGCTATAGATCACGAGTTTGTAGTGGGACATTCTGGAATGGGCACCAGAGCAGGGAGGTAATTGTTACCTGGTTTGTGGGTGGGCAGACTGTTCATTTTTTTTCTAGGAATGTTGTCTTCATTAATGTCTATGAAGGTACCATGGCATTTCTGTCACTTGAATCTTATTAATAAAATAATACATTAAATATTCATTAAGTGCCTCCTCTGTACAGAGCACTGTTGTATAGTATTTGGGCCAATGAGTAATTGGGGGCCTTCACCTCAAATTTTATCAGTCTCTTTACCATCACCTAAATAAATATATAATTTAAGTAAAAAATATGTAATGCTTTGAAGATGAAACTTAGAGACATCTCTTAGTTCATTCCTGCCTTCTCCTCAAGAGAAGGCACTGCTGATTCCTTCCTGTCACGGACTTTTGGAGCTACCACTGCTGTGGTGGGGAGTTTGGGAGAACCCGAAATATATAAAGTATGCTCCTTCCCCACAATGTAAGCTAAGTGGGAAGTAAGCAAGGTGGCATGCTGAGTGCGGGGGCATGGGCTGGACTTGGGCTATGGGGCTGGACAGCTAGGGGACATACTGGTCACCCTGGAGCGAGGACAGCTGGCCCCATCTGCACCCTCCAGTCATGATGCCCTGCCTGCCCAGGCTGGGCCCCTATGGCCCTGGACAGAGAGGTCACTCCCAGCCTGGGGGCAGTGAATGTTAGGGAGTCAGGCTGGGCCAGTGTTACAACCTGACATTGCCTCTCTGTGCTCCATCAGCTCCAACGCTTTGAAGCGGGAGAGAGCGGGGAGCTGCAGTGAGGGTGAAGCAGAGCAGAATTTGTTATCCCCAATATGTCTTCTTTGCATATTGATTATTTTAGGCTGGTTATTTTTAAGGAACAGCAGACATGGGAAAAGCTCTGATAACTGCGGCATTTATATTTATAAGGGGAATCTTCGATTGTAAGGGTGTCTCCCTCTCTATACCAGGAGGAGAAGGATGATTAAATCTCTAGAAGGCACCTACTTAAATTTGCATAATAACCTTACTCTATTTTTACTGTTTTTCCTAATAATCTCCCATAACAGCTCCCACCCCGTTATTTCTTCTTTTAGCTGTAAATGTTATTTAAAGTGATGAGTTGGCCGATTTTGGGAAATTAGTTCTCCTGGGTATATCCCATGTATATAAGAGGTATGCATGTTATTAAACATTTGTTTTTCTCCTGTTAATCTTCCCTTTATTACAGGGGGCCAAGAACCTGGAAGGGTAAAGGGAACATTATGGTTCCTTCCCTCCAAGGGCAATACCTGTTGCCAACACCCCTCCTGGCCAAGCTCCACAGTGTCCAGGGAATTTGGGGATGGAGGTGACCAGTGACATGGGGGAATATTTGGAATGAGTATATAGAGGCCCAAGTCACCATGGGGCCTTCTGGTACCAAGGAGAAATGAGCTCTCTCTTCGACTAACTGGCCGGAGGGCGGGATGGTGCGGGCTCTGTCCTTGTCTCAAGAGGAGCACTGGTGGAAAAATGCAAGTAGTGTCACAAAGCCAAGTGTCACAAGGTGAAAGAGTTCTAGAAGCATTAACAAGATCAGAAGTCAAGCACTAGCCTCTGGTGTTCAAGACCTAGATTTCAATCCTGCTTCCACCCTTTGCCGTCTGTGTCCTAGGCTTCACTTTTCTTATCTATGAAACAAGGGAAGAAGAATACCCGTCTCATACAAAATGTGAGGAGTCAATATGTTAATACACCTAAAATGACAACTTTCAACCCTGTGTTACCTACTGTTATTACTTCCAGGAAGAGGGGCAACCTCATCTTGAAGTGCTCAGGGGAGCTGCTAAGAAAAAGGGAATTTGAAGTGGGTTTGCACAAAAGGTTAAGATTTGAATGGAAAGAACTTCTTAAATCAAGGAACTCAAATACTATGTGTGAAAAAATGCATGGTGTTTGTTATTGTTTTGCTACAGTGAATTTTGTCTCTTCTGTCTCATCCAATCAGGGATCCAGGTAAAAGCTATTAACACCTACTCTCAATTTCTAAAGGTGGGAAAGAGAGAATCATTGCAGCTAAGCATTTTCACAATGGTTTCTAGCAATAATATTATTAAAGGCGGTAGTCAATGTGTAGCATTTACAATGGGTCAGACATTGTTCTACAAGCTTTCCATACGTGTGTGATCTCAACTTTTCTCAACAGCCCCCAAAAGTATTTTATTTTATTTTTTAACAGAAAGTTAATTGAAAGGCACAGGGAGGTTGGGGACCTTCTTGCCTATGGTGATTCTGTTAGGAAGTGGTGGAGAAAGAACCTGAAAGAGGAAGTGAGGCTCCAGAGCGTCTATTGCATTTAACTCATTAATAAGGGGAGGAGATAGACCTTCTAATGTGTAGACTAGTGAGATGTTATGAGGCACACACGATTTTGGTAATCTTAAAATCACATCATGTAGGCTGCTGTCTGCTCTGTCCCTGGGTAATCAATGTCCTGGTGTCGAAAGCTGGGAAACAGAATGGACTAGCCAAGCTGATGATTCCAAGCCATTGCGCCAAATGTATATAGCTACCATGTTAGTAAATCCAGGAGTAATTTCTGTATATTCTTGAAAGCATTTTTAATATGTAGCAGTAGGCCTAAAAATATTAGTTTTGTTGGTCGTATTCCATTTTACACACATTCTGTTTTGTTTTGGGCGGCAAATTATGCTGAGACTAAAATCGTCTTTGCCAATAATTTATTTAGCATAGGGTCACTGTGGCAATTATAATGATTTCACAGCCAATAGCATACAGAATAATGTCTCTTAATAAGCCAAGAAAGAACACACTTTGAATGAATTTACAGGCAAGAGGAGTTTAAGGGAAATAAAGCCCACATTTAATTTGAGGTATATCTCTTTGTGATTTGGTTCTTGAGAGAGTTGGCTTACCCAACTGAGTGGACACCCAGCTGCCAGCACAAAAGTACAAGTTCCTTGTTGCTAGAGCACGTTGCTAGGGAACAAAGGTGCCAGTGTTGGCAGGCAAGATGATTTCCTTTGTGGGGCCACTGCATGGTTTGCATCACTGCCAGTAGGTACAGTGGCCTAACCCAGGCAGAAGGTGATACCCCAAGGTCTTGGGAGAGCTATTTAGATCAGAAAAGGGTCACTTGCCCAGAGCAAACACTCTAGTGTAAATGCCCCCTAGTTGCAGTCGTTTGTCCACATGGTCTTTTTGATAAGCCCTCAGTGGGGCCCCTCAGCATCTGGGCTGCTGAGGGCTTATCGACAGCCACAGATGCCGCTCCTGACATCCTGACACAGTGACTTCACTCATATCAAACAAATCTTTACTTACAAAAAACAGCTTCATTTTTGTCATGAACAGGTGGATTTGAAATCATACCAAACCAATACACAACACATTCACACATGCACACCCTCACTTCTCCACATACACACATTTTCAAAAGTTGGCTTTGGGCTGTGCATTTTACTGGCTGGTTGGACACTACACCTAGTCTGCAGATAGGAGCGTGAACTAAGATACCTCAGGAGGGCCTTTCCAGAACTCTGATTCGTGGGTTTTATAGCAAGCGGAGATCGCGAGGAGAGGTAACTCTTGGAATAGCACCACACTCCGTTTGTCATTTCATGTTCTTTACCTAGAAAGAAGGAGAAGCTATTTGGATGCAGTGGCTGGAGCTTTCACTAAGTAAACAAATAAAATTAATGGAGCGTAGTGTGTGGCTCTGTTTGCGTGTGCCTTTCCATCACAATGTCATATGTCATGAATGATACGGGGAGTTCTAAGTAAGATGAGGCGAATAGCAAAGCAATTTGGAATGTGAAATGTGGATTTATTCATCACACAATACTTTCGACCAGATAAAAACAATGATAGCTCCTTAGGAGTTTATAATAATGATACTAGATTGGAAAGATGATCTTTTTGCATAAGTAAAATGCTGTCAATACTCGCCAAAAGTGACTTTTATTTATTCCTTACTGTATGGATATCAGTATGCACTGTAAAAAGTTAGGAGGTAGACATGTGGCTAAAATGAAGAGACTTTAGAAAACGCAAAATAAATTTGCACCTTTTCTCATAGTTTATTCACATTATTTTAATTTTGTTGAATTTTATTACCAGTTATTTTAAGTATGCTTCTGTGCATTTACTTAAAGTTCTAGGATAGCATTGCTTCTTGCTGCTGATCATTAGAATCACACAGAAAGATCTTTGTGTAGAGTTTTGGAACTTATCCCTTGTCATTCTAACTCAGTAACTTTGTGTTGGAGTCCAGAAACCTCAATCTAGATTATTTTATATTATTAAAAAATAGAACTAAATTATTGCTTCCATAAATGATTAAAAAAGGGTTTCATACCTGTGGCCCTCCAAAAGCCCACTGGCACACTTAGTGGAAAGGAAGCATAATATTTAGCAAGGGTCAACTGCATAAAACAAATTCACTCACTTTAAGAAACAGTTAACTAGTAGTCAAAGAGGTTATGTAAGCAACATGCATTCACATTGCTGGCAGATAGAGTCAGGATTCTGACCCTTCCCATCACATATGTTACTTTTCTGAAGCTCTTGTTTTGGACTCCCGGAGGATAATAATTAATTGGACAAACACTTGTCCCTTTCAAGCATTTGTGTCCATATTTATATAGTGACAAAGTGAGTATCTTTTTGCATCATTGGAACTCAGTGGTTAAATAAGATATTTGTAAGACCCTTAACAGATGGCAAATATTTCAATGATCAATAATTATAGACCATTTTGATAAAGCAATCTAAAATAAAAGATCAATATTTCAGGGTAGTAAAAAAATAACTACCTTTTGTTTCTTGTTTAAATATTTTGAAACCTTTAACTAAGAGCTTCTAGATGTTCCTGTTCTGTAATTTTCTGGTATATAAAATAAGTGATATTTTGCTACACTAATAAATTGAGCCACATATTCAAATTTACATTAAATTACTAGGATATATGCTACTAGAATTTTCAAATTTTCTGATATCTAAATTTACTGTTAGATACCCTGGCAATAGATATAATAAAAACTGTGATTTTGCTGTCATTTAGATTTATTTTAATCCTATGACATTTCACAAGTTTAAACAAACTTATCCTTCAAATGCAAAGCATTATCAGGGCTGGGAGTGTTACTGTTGTTGAGGTGACATTCTCTAGGAGGATATGAATAAACTTTGGATTTGGAAGAAAATGGGTTTGAACTTTCAGGAAGGAGCCCGGGTGAAGAAGCCCCGTGATCCCGCCTGCGCAGGCTGAGTCTCCTCGCGTGCCCACCGTGTATAGAGTAAAGGCCACACTTTAGCGTGTGGTTTTGAAATTCCTTTATGATATGCACCACCTTTTCTTTCTAAAATTGTAGATTTTCCTTTTATCCTCATGGCCTAATGAACTTTCATTGTTCAGATTTAAACAGTTTTAGTATTTATACTTACACATGTAATTATATGAGTGATAACTATCAGAACAACTTAAATAAGATAACAGTACAAGGTAAAAGCCTGCCCGTGTCCCTTTAAACTCACTTTCTTCCTAAGTGTCCCATTCCTAAACTTTGTATGCATGATGTTAAGCCTTTTTCTATGCACATACTTGCATATTTTTGGTCTTCTTTTTTACATATATGACAACATTTTATTCCAACTTTTTGTCCTGCTTTTTTTTCACTTTTTGGAAATCATTACAAATCCCTAATATTGATATATTTCTTTCTTTATTCATATTATGAAAAATGTTACAACAGACATCCCTATACATATATTTGTATACATGGGCTATACTTCTTGTAAGATATATTCTTACGAGTGAAACTATTGAGCCAAAAGGCACATTATAAAAGTTAAAAATATTGGCAGATTGCTTTCTTTTAATTTCATCTATAGTGTATGAGATTTCTTGAATACTGTACCCATTCCAAACAAAATTTATCTTTAAAAATTTTGCAATTAAATGCCCAAAAGGTTGGTATCTTCGAATTCCTTTGATTACTAATATGTCAAATGTATTTGTATATTTTATATTTATAGGTTATTTGCATTTCTTTTTCTGATAATTCTTTGGAAACTTTTTGCCTATTTTGTAAAAATTGGATTTGTAAGAGCCCTTCACATATACTGGATATTTACCATTTACCTGTTACACAAACAATTTATATGTGGAAATATTTTCCCCATATTTGTTGCTTGTATTTTAACTTTGCTATATCATTCATTGAAAAAAGATTTTAAATTTGTATATAATGAGATCATTTAATTTTCTCTTATGACTACTGAGAATTGTTTAGAAAAGCTCTTTCAAACTAAAATTATATTTAAAAATAGTTTCCTGTTTGCTCCCTAATTATTTTTTGTATTTGTTTTTAACATTTAGATATTTAAATTCACCTGGAATTTATTTTTGAAAATTATATAATATAAAATCTAAATTAATGTTTTCCTGAAGTACATCTTATATCCTTATTACTTATTCAACATTACTTATTTAACACCTCTGCTTTAAAAAATACTAACATATAGATGTTTTCATGTTTATTTTTATAAACATATACTACATATTTTAACAAACTATACATGAATATAAGCAGGTTGCATGTACATAGCTTCCTATATGTGTGTGTGTATGTGTGTGTATGTGTATATATATAACCTCCTTACATTCATGTATATGTGTATATATACATATATTTGTGTATTTTTATTTCACTGATGTACATTATACTTTCTAGGCTGGTAACACATTAATTAATGTATTCTATAATATATTTTGATATATTAAAGGGCAAGTCCCTATTCATGATCCTTTTTCTTACATTTTTTGGTGTATTCTTGTACATTTAATTTTCCAGATGAACTTCAGAATCACCTTAAGATTCACATAAAAATCCAATTGAGATTTTGATTGTGTTTGCATTGAATTTATAGGTCAATTTGGGGAGGATTTACATCTTTATAATAGTGAGTCTAGCCAACCAGAAAATTAGCATGATTCTCTACTGATTCACATATTCATTTATGCCCTTCATTAACTAAAGTGTGCTTTACATGGGTTTTTTACACTACTTATTAACTTTATTCCGAGGTATATCATCTAGGACGAGGTTTGACTGAAAAGTAAAAGAATCTCAAAGTAATAGTAGCTTAAACGGGAAAGAAATTCATTTCTACATGAAAGTAGCTCACTAAGGGCTAGTATGTCAGTTCTGCTGAGTCGTCTTCAGGGCCCAGGTTCCTTCTGTATTTCCTGTCATCTCTGAAAATGTCACTTCTGGCCCTCATGATTCATGATAATTGCAACCATGGCAGCCAGCATATCTGCATTCCAGGGAAAATGACTGAGGAAAACATACACAAGAGGAAGGCAAGGACAACAGCCAAGTGTCTTACAAGGAAGACTTCTGGAAACTGATACAGAATAATTCCACTTATATTCTACTTATATCCCATTGGCCAGAATGAGATATTACATGGTCACCCCTTAGTGTCAAGAGAGCCTGAGAAATATTTTCTTTATTCTGGGATACTATGAGTCAGTAAAAACATCCAGTATCCTCTCAGTATGGAGGAAGGGAAAAATAGAAATTGGGCGGCAATTAGCAGACTCCACCACAGTAAACACATTTCAATTTTTGTTGCTATTATAAACACATATTATTTTGCATATATTATTTTTCACATACCGTTTCTTGTATTTATATAGACAGAGTAAAATCCAGTTGTAATTTGAGAAATAACATCTAAAAAATTCTATCTGATGAAATGTTGAATTGTGCCATTGTGTAGTCAATAAAATGACCATTATGTGGCAGCTTGATGGAGTTCTAGGGTCAGAACATATGATCCAAATTCAACTTGTTGCTACCTGGGGACAGTTCTGCATTCTGTGCCTGTTTGCATTTGCCAGGAGGTCTGTGACAATTTAAAGACTAGTCAGGTCATAGCCTACCCCTTTTGTTGATCCCATTAGGGAAGATCAGTCCAGTAGAATTCTGGGAAACACAGAAATCCACCCCGTCCTTTCCTGCAGCTGCCTGTAGTTCCGTGTCCAGCATCATTTTCTTCCCATATGCCCTTCACCCGAACTGTCTTTCTTTTAGAACTGGGGCTCAGAGAAAGAGGGTATTATTTGCATTTGTACAAAGCCCCATCAAGGGGAGGTACATTATAGCAGAAGTTTTTGGTGACACATGCACTTTGTAACAAAAGGAAAGCCAAAGATAAATGTAAAAAGTAAACAAAAATCCCATGTAACTAACTCCATATGTTGAAAGTAGAAAATATTTTTCTCCCCTCTCTCCCTTTTTGTCTTTCTTTTTTCTTTTTCTGTAAACTTACAAGATGGCTGTGAGGTGGGGGTAGGTTAATTTGCATAGCTTTGCTGCCAAGGCACTCTTTCTGCCACCTCTAATGTTCAGACCCTTCCACATCATTCATCTCAACTACTGAGCTGATAGGAATTATACTCTACAAGCAGGTTGTCTACCAAGGGAGATGTCCCCAGGTGAATGTTTATAATATTTTTGCCTAGCAAACCAACTTTTTGAGGTTTTTTTTTTAAACAAGCCAAATCAAAATAAAAACAACCATCTGTTTTCCCTATAGGATGATAAAATGGCTCAAACTGTGTTGGAATTGAAATAAAAATAAATCACCTCTGGACTCCTTCAGGACTTACAAAAGCTAAACTAATAACTACAGAAGAAAGGTATGAAACGGGAGATTAAATATTCAATTATACTTTGATGTGTGAATACTTTTGCCTGGAGTTAGACAAAACCAGTGCCTCACACATTCTGCACAAGTATCATCATCTAAGGTGATATGGCTTAGTTGTCAGGATGCTGGGCTCAGTAGTCCGGCCGAACTGGTTTGTAAGCTTACCTTTCCCTACTCAAACAATCTTGACTGCATTACTTGTTTCTGCTAAGACTCAGTTTCTCATCCTTTGATTGAGGGTAATAACAACACTTCCTTACTTTATAAACCTATTCACATAAAGTAGACAAGTTAAATATTTCAATTCCATTTTAGTTTGACAATATTTTGTTGTAGAACTTGAAAAGAAGAACTCCATCTTAAAATACAGGTGAAGCACTCTCATTTCCTTATCATGTGGATTATAGAGAAGTGTGTATACACACTTTCTTCCTTTGCTTGTCTTCCACTTACTTTCAACTCACTGCAATCAATTTTCACCCCTGTCAGTCACTGACTCTTCTTACAAGGTCCCCATGTTTGCCATGGAAACATTTTAGTCTTTATTTTTCCATGACCAGTGTAAAGCATTTAACAAAAACGTGCACTTCATAAAATTCTATTTTCCTTGGTATTTATGATCCAGGTTCACCCATCTCTTGCAGTAGATTTTCTCCTTCTCTTTGTCCTTTAAACATCAGTGCTCCAAGGTTCTACTCTGTTGTTGGAACTCTTTACTTTTTTACTTCCCACAGTTTTTCTTGACAATATTATCTCTCCTCCTCTACAGTTTTTATATCACCAGCAAGTTGTTTACTCCAAGATCTGCGTCTTCAGTCTTCTATCTCAAACTTAAACCTTGGTATTCATCAGTCATTTGGGCATCTCCTGCAAGTTCCTGGCACCTAACACTAATTTTATTTTTTCCCCCCAAACTTGCTGTCCTCCCATCCCCTCTTTGTGCCAATGTGAATTTATCCTGTCATTCAAGATTGAACTTCAGAGTCATCTTTGACTTTTCCTCTTTATTACCTTAAACACCCAATTAGTTACCAAGACCTGTTGACTAATAGCAACTTTAGATAACTAGGAAAATAGTCTCTCACTTCTCCAATCCAAATAATATAATATTGCCATCAGAGTCCTCTTTGTAAAATCCAAATTTATTCATCCTACTTAAGTTCCCCTGGTGATTTCTCACCCTCCCCCAGATAGTTTAGAAGTCTTTTTGGCTTGGTGGAGGAAACATCCTTCACAGCATGGCTTCACGGTACATTTAAGCCTTGTTTGCAGCCCCTTTCACTGCAGTTAATACCACTGCCCAGAACTGTCTGCATTTCCTGGATAGACCACGTAATATCATACCTCCTTGCCTTGTAATTGCTAGCCCATTTGCACGTGTGTTCTTCCTCACTTCCATCTGGCTATGGAATAGATTAAGGAACAAAACATTCTTTAAGACACAGCTCACATGTTATATGCTTTCTGAAGTCGTCCTTGACAGTCTCGATTTTTCCTCTTAGTCTTTTATAAGTACTTTTATATAGAACTTATCACATTGAATTATAATCATTTATTTTTCAACAACAGGTAACTTCAAATGTCTGGTCCCTAGCTCAAAGCTTAACCCTTGGTATGGTATTTATATATATACCAATCAGATGTTTTATGAGTAAATGGTGATCACACTTGCTTTTCTTTTGCCTGACAGTCATATTCTTTGTCATACTCTTACACAAATTTTCAAGCTAAGATAAAAATGTATGACTTTGTAATAGAAGTATGAATGTTTCTTTTTTAATGTTTTTTTAAGAAAATGTGCTTGTAAGATTGACATTAATAAGACAAGTACTGAAGGCTTCATTATTTCTTCTTCTCCTCACCCCCAAGCCAGTTACTGAATTCCTAGGTCACTGATTATAATAGTCCTGGCGATGGTGATTTTCATCTTGTTGAATGTGAATTATGTATTCAGGTCTCTAGCCAAATCAAGGTTCTTTTTTATCTGATTTAAATTTTCACATCATGAATAACTCTGTCAGTTTGCATTTTCACTGTGTTAGTAAAGCCTCTTTGGCGACTCCATACGTGGTCTTGTTTGTGTACCTCAGTGAAAATGAAATGCATTAGTTATTTAGAAAATTTTAGAGTGATTGGTGATTTTTAAAAGCCTGAAAACAAAACAAATATTGGCTTTTTAATGGTGGTTATTTAATTGTATTTAAAACACCCTTTAAAAACAGTATGCCTTTCTCTAGATTATTAAACAGAGCAGGTAATTAAATAGAGAATTCTAGTTAAAAGTGGCATTTGTTAAAGGTTGGAAATCTAGTGATTTTGTTTACTTGTATTTCATCCTTTGAATGGTCACATACTATGTCATTAAATAAATAGATTATAATTTAACTAGATCTTGACTGAAGAACATTTGTATTGCCTCTAGTTTTTACCACTATCAGCAATGCTAATGTAAGTTCTGTTTAACAAAAAATATTTCTCCAACTTTCAGCTTTTCCCCAGACTGATAAAGGGGAAATAGTATCTCAGAGTAGTTTTACATTTTTATTTCCATTATCAGTGCTCAAGATCAACTGAACATATTATATGTTGAAGGACAATTTATATTTCTCTTTCTATGAATTGTCTGTTCATATATCCTGCACATTTTTCTGATTGTTGTTTTTTCTTTCTGTTTTGAAAAGCTATTTAAATATCGGAGTTTTAATACCTCATCAATGATAAAGTATCATATAAGTGGACAATATGATATATAAGTTGAAAAAAATATAAAAATGTTTTTCTGGTTTTTTATTTTTTATCCCAATGATAGTATAAAAATTTTTCATACATAAGAAAAAATTCAAATTTAATAATTTAAATTTAACATTATATTTAGTCCAATTTATCAATCATTCTCTATTGCATCTTGATTTTCAGTATAATTAGAAGAGTTTTTCCCAGCCCCAAGTTAAAGAAGAATTTAGTCACTTTCTTTTAATATTTGAGTAATTTTATTTTTTACATTTAAATATTTGACCTATTTAGAATCCATCATAGTATATAGGAACAGAGTCAATTTCACATTCTATTATTTTGCTCTCTAGCTTTTTCAACACAATTTATTAAAATGTCTATATTTTCCTCAGTGATTTAAGATAAGCCTTTTACCATGTGCTAAGGTTTTATATGACATTAGTTCTATTTCTGTGTTTTACAATTAATTCCATTGGTTGGTCAGTTTATTTGTGCTCTAAGGCCATACTGTTTTAATCACAGAAGGTATATACTATGTTTCCAACCCCCCAATTTCTTTTATTTTTAGTATTGTCTTGGCTATTCTTGCCTGTTCTTTCTTTCATATAAATTTTATATTCAACTTGTCTGATGGCAGTATAAAAGAGGATTAATTGTGTTTTTATTGTAAACATTTTATATTTATAAGCTAAATTATTTCTGTGTGCTCTTGAATTTACGCCTTCAAACCCAGCCACACTGCTCTGGTCAAAGTCAGTAATGCTATGTTTCAAAATCTGGTGGCCAGTTCTCAGTTCTGCTCTCACTGGACATGCACGTCATAGTTGACAGAGTGAGTCATTTCCTCTTCTTTGAAACACTTCTGTACTTGGTTTTCAGGACACCAGACTCCTAGTTTTTCTCCTAATTAGTGGAAGCTTTTTCTCACTCTCTGCTCCCGGTTTCTTTTAATCTTCAATCTCTAGACTGAAAGGAGTCCTAGGACTCAAAATTTTGACTTCACTTTTCTAGCTAAACTCACATAGTATTTGGTGATCACATCCTGTCTTATGTGTTGAAATGGCAACTACAGGCTGATGACTCCTAACTTTACATCTTCTGTTTAGCCACCTCTCCCGGTTCTAGCCCCTGTATCCAGCTGTCTCTGCTTGAATGTCTGATAGTCTAAGAAGCTCAAAATTAGCAAACCCAGAACTGAAATTCTGATCTTCCAACCGCAAAGCTCTCACTTCCACTCCTTTCTTTTAGTTTCACAAGTGACAAATCTCTTCTCCATTGTTCAGTCAGAAGTGTTGGAGACATGATTGACTCTTTCACTAACACCCTGGCACAAGTCCCCACCATCCGTCCCCTGGATTAATAAGGTCGTCTCCTACCTGGTCTCCTGGCTTCCACCCTTGCTGCATTTCACATGTTCTCAAAAGAGCAGAGAGTTTTATCGCTTGACATCTTCAAAGTTTCTCTTTAAAAAAGCAGGTTGCAGCTTCCGCCAGCTACCTTACAACCTGAATAAATAAGGCCAGTTTTATGTACCAGCAGGTTAGTTAGCCATACAGAGTGTAGTCAGAAGCCCCCTGAGGAAGCCACTCCTCCTCCCCCCCACAACACACGTATTTCCCTTCCCTAACTTCTTCAGTTCCTGAAATTCTACCTTTGAACTTTCCTCTTAGCTGTCAAGTTGAAGGCTATTGCTAATAATAAGTGTTTCTTAGGGTATTATTAGTCTTTGTTACCTTGGAACAATGCATTTCTCAAATTCTTGGGAGAAAGAGGGTCTGGAGAAAATAGAACACAGATAAAGTAACTTCTAATGACAAGAGAGGGAAATAGGAAAGACAGAGAGCTTGAACTTGGGCTTGCCTTGATGTCGATAGTCCTCAGTGAGGGGGAGGAAACATGAAATCAGCTACCGGCCGTGGTGTTCTGGAGGTAAGATGCTTCATAGTGACACGTGATTAGATTTGGAATTTTGCCTCCTTTATGTTTTAGATACAGGCCAAATATCTAAAGGGTTTTCCCTAGATTATCCAAATAGAGGAAGTTGTAGGTTAAAGAAAAGTATGAGATAGTTAGCCTGCCTGTAAAAAATTCCTTGGTTGTTGCTACTACATCAGCTCATTCTGTTTTAGTGTAAGACATTAAAATGGAAATCACAACACTAAATACCATGGAAAAAGTACCAAAGTGTAAGGTAAATGAGAGGCTGCGTTTCAGTCACTTTAATTTTAATGTTGTTTGTGGTAGAACTGATTATCAAGCCAAACTGAAAAAGTGGTATCTCCTGGGCAAATGCTAATGTTCTCAAGACTCCCAACAAGGGCATATTTAAACAGGAGAAAATAGGTTAATAAATTGCATCATGAGAAGATCATCCTTTAAGCTAGATGTGCCCACCAAAGGATCACATCATCTCTTAAATGTATGAGTTTCCTTGAATTCAAGAGTATATCCTAATTAGAATAGCTCTCAGCTTTGCATGTCTTAAAGCCACAGTATGATTTGTAAGTAGGTGAGTGAAATTCTTACATCCAAAGAGAAAAACTTATTATCTACCATGTCAGCATCAAAGGTGCTGAGAGTGACTTTGTAATGGGTTGAGTACCCTCTGAAGAGAAGAAACGGGGCAGAGGAGGGTCATCTCACAGAGTACATACTATGCCATCTGTGCCACTAGACACTGGAAAGGGCCCTTCTAGAAAGTGACAATTTCTTTACCATACCATAGGTATGCTAGCTTTGTGATGGTTCACTTCAAAAATTAATATTGTGTCTAGTGGTCTTTAAAAATTTACCCATTTTCTTTCATTGATCAGATGATTTTGCTACTTGTCAGCTAACTACATAGACCATACTCGCTGGGATCACATGAGATCTTTTTTCAATAACTCAAGATTGGAAGAACTCGGTATATTCACATCATAAGAACACTTGTAAAGACAAATGGTGTTAAAATGATTGAAAAATTAAATTTCTGTCTTAGGACTTATGCTAGGCTATAGTTTTATTTCTTTATAATCTATCACTGATGTATCATGTGACTTTAGGTGAGTTGACAGACATCAGCTGCGGTATAAATGCTGAAATTCATAAAACTAAAATAATTCCCTTACTAGCTGGGAATCTGCCTGGTGTAACTGACACAGGAATATTAGGAATTTGAAGCTACATTAAGGAAAGTCTTATGCAAATAAATAATTATATGTATTTTTTATTGTACCAGCCTATATTCTTTGGATATGCAACAGATTCTTCCTTTTATAATTATTGCCTTTGTATGTGATAGTTACATAAGGACTTGCTAAAAATATTAACCCTTCCAAAATCCTATGATCTTTTTTTTTTTTTAAAGATTTTATTTATTTATTTTTAGAGAGAAGGGAAGGGAGGGGGAAAGAAGGAAGGAAAGATCAATGTGTGGTTGCCTCTTTTGTGGCCCTCACTGGGGACCTGGCCTGCAACCCAGGCATGTGCCCTGACTGGGAATTGAACTAGTGACCCTTTGGTTCACAGCCTGCGCTCAATCCACTGAGCTACACCAGTCAGGGCCTATGATCTTATATTGTGATAAAATACCCAGTATATGTGTTAATGCCTAAATAGTTGTTGCCAGTTGTATGCCATCATTTGTATTTAACAAATATAGCATAAAATTTGCTAAGATTTATTTTAGATCCCTATTAGTTTCCAAGTTTTCAGAGAAATTCATTGTATATTTTTAAAAATATCCACTCCTTTTTCCTTTTGTAACATTGAGAGCACTGAGGCTATAGCGTGGAATAATCCACTCAGAACCCCAGACAGAGTGAATAGTGGAACCAAGACTCAAGATCTGGTTTTTGGATTCCACATATTTCTCTGTTAACACTCCTGTCCAAGCAGGAGGCTATGATCATTTCAATATACTGTTCAAGTTGTTTATGAGTTCAACCACAAAACGAAAGATTTTCCAACAAATTGTACCTGAATGATATAAGTGTGATGAATAGGTTTGAAATGAGATTATTAACATGTAATATAAGCATATTTAGTATGTGAAAAAATACCATTAGTTTTGTGTCAAAGTATGTGAGAAGTGTACCCTTATTCTCTCTAAAAATTATCTCCCAGACTGTCCCAGATAACACTACTGTGGATTTATGCTTTATACATCTTCACATAATGCCCTTTGAAAGAGAGAGATTGAAGATAATGTCAATCACATTCTGAGCCTTCTCAATGCTAAAATAAACTTTTAAAATTACTTCATTGGTTTGTTTTTTGTTTTTATGATGTAAGGAGTGAAAGGCTGACTTTTTATGAAGCTGGATGATATTTTTAAAGTAAAATTGATGGCTCACTGGTTGTTTCTGTGACAGGTACTGATAACTGATATGGAATAAATAAGGAATTCAGCATATAGATTGTGGAATAAATAAAGAATCCAAGTACATAGATTGTGATATGAGGTATAATTTTCAATTATATATTTTAGGAAAGCTTGTTGGAAGAGGTAACATTTGAGACCTGAATGAAGTCAGGAAGAAGATACTTGGGAGAAAATATTTTAAGAAAAGCAAACATCCAATGCAAAGGTTCTGAGGTAGGAACATTGGCTGATTGGAGAAACAGCCAGGGGCCAGTGTGGCTCTAATTGGTTATTCAGAGTGAGGCTGGTAAGAGAAGCTGATGGAGAGTTAGCAAGGGCCAGGTCATGTAACTGTACAATTTTGTACTAAGTTGTTTTCTAAGTTTGATGGGAAGCTACACAAGGGTATTAAGGAAGGACTGATCAGCTTCAATGTCTTAATGAGATTACTACAGCCACTCTGTGGTGAAAAAACAGAGTGGATACTTTGACCATGTTCTAGGTAAGAATGATAATGGCTTTGAATCGTCTCCTAGTAGTGGAGGAGAGGTGAGGTGGTAAGATTTGCACTGTGCTTTAACAGAATTTGTTCATGCACTTGATGTGAGATGTGATATAAAATGAGACTCCAAGAATGATGTAACACAAATGACAGCGCTGTTTAATAAAATAAGGAAGCCTGAAGGAGAAGTGTTGGGACTGAGCTTGGTTTGAGAAGATTATGCCAGTGAAGACTTTTGCTTATGCTAATGTGAAGTTCACCAAGGATATTGAGTCTGAAGTGAAATTTTAAAGTCCTTAGCATAAAGATCATATTTAAAGCCAATGAAACTGGATGAGATCACAGGACATAGAGAATAGCTGGATGTGAGAAAAACTAGGGAAGCATGGTATTCCAGAAGGCAAAAAACCAACTATGGCATTTTAAGAAGAACTCATTTCAATGTTTAAAACGCTCCTAACAAGTCAAATAAGACAAAGACCGAAGATGAAACATGGCCAGGAATATTGTGCAGACATTGACCAAAGCTGTTTTAGGAAAGAGGATGAAATAAAGTCTTGATTGGAGTGACTTCTAAACAGAACCAGGGAGTATGAAAGTAGAATCAGGAAGTATGGACCACTGAGGTTCTTCTTTAAAGGAGGACAGAAAAATAAGGCAATAGCCTTAAAAAAGATTTTTTTTAAGATAAAAGAAGCAACAATACATTTGTATGCTGACTGAAAGATCCAACAAAAAGAAAAAAATTAATAATGCAAGACAGAGTCAGAATACTTGATGAGGGATGGACAGATGAGAAGAAATAAGATCTAGAGAATAAGTAGAGTTGATACCTTCATAGAAGCCGGTGCATTTTGTCTGTTTTGCCACTGGTATAATATGTGAGGATGAAGAAGCTTTCATCTGCATGTGAGAAGGGGGTGGAGGTGGAGGGTGTCAGGAGAGAATAGAAGGTAGGAAATAATTGCCTGAGAAAGTCGGAGGATGAGCTGACTAAGGCAATGCAGTAGGACTGTATGTAGGAGGTGATGAGAGTTCACTGAGATTGGAATGGCCTGGGATAAAAGTGACAAATCATCAGTTTGAACTTATTTTGAGCAAACAGTAATATATAAGCAAATCCAAAATAGCAGTTGAAGAGTATGGCAGCTGTGATCTCAAAGTAGCAATCATGTTTATGCTTGAGTAAGTGGCTATATTGCAGGATGGGGCAAAAGGAGGTTTACAGTTGTGACTATGCAAAACACAGAGCTTATTCTTATATTGTTTATTAATTATTATATTATTTTCCATACAAACAACTGTAAATCTACTTTTGCCCCACCCTGTAGTTTCTAGAGCAATTCCAGTTTGGAGGACCCAGTCTTCACATAGGGATACACAGAGCAGAATCTTCCTTGTATGAAAGAGATTATCTGATATCATACTTACCAGGATTCTACTGAAGCCAGTTAGAGTTTAGAGCAGGACTTCATTCCATGCAAAATACATGGAGTGCTAATTCCAAAAACTGAGGCAAAAAATCTTCACAGTGAGGAGAAAGGATGAAGGGAGAAGTGTGTTGCTAAGTGGGGATCCGGGGATCCACAATCTACCCAGCTCCCTGGATCCTAAATCTAATGCAACATGTCTTGTCTCAGACCAGGAATTCTGAGTAGCTAAGGCCTCCTGACTAATATGCTCCTTCTCCTGGTCAGGTGAGGCTTAGCATCCCTGTGGGCCTGGGCCCCCAAAGAAGGGCCGAGACAGTGACAGGTCAATGGACTGGAAGAAGGCAGGGCTAAAAAGAGAATTTTGAGAAAGTGTACAGGTTTAATAACAGTTCAAAATTGTATATTTAAAGTATAAAACTGAAGAGTGCCTCTAAAGTTAGCAGAAAAAGTAAAAATGTTTTCAGGACCAAAATTGAATTATAGTGTTCGGTGAGTAAATTTGATGCTGTTTTCGTCCGCTAAGATTTAAAAAAGAAAGGAACACAGCTTTCATCTTGTGACAACTGAAAGCATACACATCCATCTATAAAGATGATTTTTTTGTTGTTGAACTAAACTAAAACACAAATTGATTATGTGTGTCCTTGGATAGAGAACACTGAGTGACAGGGGGTACAATGTCTTTAAGCACAGTTTTACAGTCAGCAAGCAAAGCCTGTACAATCTGTTTTTTAAAAAATCAATCCTCCATAAAAATAGAGGGTTTTACACTGAATTGTAACTAAGCAAAGGCGAAGCTGTGAGGAGTGAAGCTGTACAGAAACTTTGTTCCTGACGGTTAAGCTCGAAGCAATGTCGGGACTTGACACCTCTCTATTAGGTGGGTGATTAACACACTCATTATGAAACAGCTCTCAAATATCAAGTATCATACAAGAGTTTTGCACAGGTGTTGGAGCTCATTCAATTTGTGTACAAATCCTATGAGAGCCCCTAAGAATACAGATATTTTACGCTCTTGATTATAGCAAAGCCTGGTGCTTCAGATGGCCACCAGGAGGGAAGACAGGTATGACACCAGACAGGACCTCACACTGCTTAGCCATGTAAGGTGTTGGGCATTAGCACAGCTTTAAATTAGCCTCCATTTGGTCTTAGAGGTCAAGGCCTCATCGGTGCTGCTATATCAGTACTTCAAAGAGGAAGGGACCCTTTATGTAATTTTCTGTTATCTTTGCCAATAAATTCAGTGCTGAATGATGAGGTCCTTACGCAGTAGAATTTAATGATAAATTTGAACTCAGTATTTTATGACTTCTTAGATCAACACAAGAAATTGATTTGCATATTGTGAATTTCTCCTAAAAGGGGCTTTTGTATGAATTTCTTGCCAAGAAATAAAAATTGCATAATAATATTTATCCCCTTCCCCCCTTTTTTTTTGCTTGTATATTATGTGGACTTTCCTGGTATAATTTGTTACATAGAGTGCCTGATTCCTATTTTGGTGTCATTGAACTCAAATCCTATTGAGACTATACTTTTATTAAATCTCCTATTAACCCTTTTTCCACCAACCTGATTTTATGGTAGGTGAATGATGATAAGTTTCCAAAAGAAGAAAAATTTACTGTTTATCCAAAACATTTAATAGATAGATATGAGACAAGTTAAGAACCAAAGAATTTGGTGATAAAAAATATAGTAGCCAAAAAAGATAGATTTTAAATTGGAAAGAATAATGTTTTAAAGCTATTTTGATGATGTTGTAGTTTTCTTTAATAACCTTCAACATAAAGTGACTCAACAGAAAACACACACACAAATTTTTGTTTAACTGATACTTTTTGGACATGTAGAAAAGTGCTGGTGGCCAATTTTTATTTATTCTCTTTTAGAATGAATATTTGAGAAGATAAATCTATGTAGTACAGGTATTATTTTATACATTGTATGCTCTCCATGCCTTATTTTTTAAAACAAAGTGTTTTTTAAAATACACTGTGGAGTTCATGAGTATTTAAAGCTCAGTGTAACACCACTCAACTAATTATGAGTATATATGTCTCAATTTTATGTAGAACTCAGTTTTGAAGTAAAATATTTTTCCTTCTATTCACATATCACCATAGTATATATTCTCTCTACTAAGGAAAATTGAGAAGGATTCTTTATAAAGGTTTTGAAAATTCACTATTTAGTAAAGTAATTCTAAGAGTCATTCTGCCAAGGTTTAACTGTAGAATCTTGTAAAAGTCACTTAGCCTTTCTGGGGCTTAGTTACTTTATCTAGACATGGTCTAAATGATTTCTGAGGTCCTTTTGAGCTTGATATTCAAAAATTCTATGAAGTTGCAAAGCTGTTTGAAGATCGTTATGAAAAATAGATAACAACATAATTATAGTGCCATATCAATTGTGTTATGAATATGTGATAATAAAATATAAACATTTATCAGTAGAAGTTTGTTTAATGACTGATGTGCTGACCACTAAAAGGTTAGTATTATATTTTCCCTTTAAAAGGACTTAGTTTTTAAAATAAACCTTCTCATCTTCTTAAGCCCACAAATTGGATAGCTTGCTACAAAGGGAAATCTGAAAGAAGTATATGCTTATACAAGAAATGTTTACTTTAAAGATAAAACGTATAACCCACATATTAAGATTAGATATTTTTTCTCCTAGAAAATGACTTAAAAAAAAACTATGTGAATGTAAATTAAGACTACCTAATTTAAATATTTAAAATAAACAATTATTAATGAAAAACCTCATTGCTGTTTCAGAGATGTTTGATATGCATTTACTTATTGGGTCCTCACAATGTTAGTGAGAGGAAGAGTACAGATATCACCACTTCTATTTTACACATAAGAAAAATGAAACTTTGGGAGGTGAAGTACATTTTCTAGGGACTTAAGTGCAGATGCCCCAGCTCCCCATCCATCCTCCCAAACCCCCATTATATCCATGTGCTCTGTGTGCGTGCATGGGGGGATGTTTAAGAACGGGAAGTTCAGTCTTAGGGTCGTTTAGGGTGGAGGAGCCATGTGCACATCAGTAGTTGTCTCTGTATTTCCTGGTGAATGATGGCAGCTTCAGTCATTTATCCTCGAAGGTAGTCGGAGGAGGTCTAGAGGTCTCTCAGCCCCTTCTTGCTTCAGAAGATGCAAGAGGATCAGAAATCAGACACCATCTTCTTTGAGAACTTCCTGCCCCAGAATAAAACACACAGTTCTTTTCTTGAAGGGTCAGCTTTATATTATATAAAAATATAAGATAAAAATATATACAACCCACTCAAGAGAGTTGAGTTGATGAATGTTTTCCATTTACAGAAGTAGGGAAGTCCTCCTAATTAAAAGGCAGACTCTGTATATATGTTATGTATATGCATATATAGATATGTATACATTGGTATATAGATATAAATAAAATATTCCGTTTTCACTAATTCATGTCACCTTTCGATTTGCTAAATCTCTGATGCTTTCCTGTTAATAGTTACCATGAAACGTTTTACCAGTGTTTTCCAAAACTTCCAGTTTCCTTTCTTTCTTGCCACACACCTCCTTCAAACTGCTGTGACAAAGTGACTTGCTTTGGGCAATGAAATGTGAGTGCAGGTGAGGCATGTCACTCCTGGGTAGAAGCACTTACAAGGTGCTGCAGCTTCGTTATTCATGTGTCTCCTGCCATGATGAACTGTAAAACCTGTATTGAGCTGGTGACACTATAAGATGATAAACTTCTGTCCCTAGCTGAATCTGTGTTGGACATAAAGAGTGAGTGAGAAATAGGCTTTTGAATGTTGAAGCATGAAGTTTTGGGGTGTTTGTGCGTAACCTAGTTTATCCAGACCTCATAGCGATTCTTACCAGTCTTTTAATTTGTTGAATCCTGCAACTTACTTTCTTGTCTTTATATCCCTGATCCCTTCTAATGCTATTTCATTCTATTGAAATAATTTTTATTTTGGGGGGTAATGTAGATTCACAGGTTTTTGTCTCCTTGTGTTTTTATGCATACAAATTCTGCCACAAACCTCATTGTCAACTTGTCTATTTACCTTCTTCTGAATATTTTAAGTACATTATATATTTTGAACCTAGTGGCACAATTTTTAACATTGCTACAGAGGTTTTTTAAAGACTGAATTCTTTGAAAATATTTGAATATACCATAAGAGAGGAACAAGAAGGGGAACACATAGGCAGAACTCATAAGATGTGTTAGGTGTGTGAATGGAAGCAAGTAGCTTCTGAGATATAGGCAGAATCCGTAAGATGAGGTAAATAAAGATAAGTAAGGCAGTAAACAAAGCCTGTGTGGGATGAACATAGATATAAAAGGATACAAAGATCAGAAGATACCTAATATTTATGGTACTCTAAATATATGGGAGGCACACAGCATTCATGAGGCAATATATACATGTAAGCCATTGAGTATTCGTAAGGCTTGAATTTGGTCACTCATTGGTAATGTACATTCGGCATCGTGTGTCTTCTACTCAAGAAACAGAAATAAAATCCACAACTTCTCATAGGCTGAGTCCAGTGAGCTTTTCCACTGGAGATCCAGTGATTGGTCAGGATTACTGTATTTTTGTCGTGCATAATGTGTACCCACGTTTTTGGCCCAAACTTTCAGGAAATAAATCCTTCATTTTAATTTTTTAAATTCATTTTTTATTCATTTATATTTAGATACTTGTTTTTTGTACTATAAAGAAATTTTAGCATTTATTTTTGTACATATTATGGTACAAGAAATTTTATGTAACAAATAATTACAAAACACAAGAACAGATACAAGGTATTTCAGGTACTACCCATGTAGAATGCACATCTTCATTTTTCCCTCAAAAAGTTGGGCAAAAAAGTGTGCACTATACACAGCAAAATATGGTACTTGCCCTGTATCTCCCTGGTAGAGCAAGTATGAGTGCTGGTCTCAGGCTTCTGTTGGCTGAGCCAAATTACTCAAACATCAACTCTGGTGCTTGTAACTGTGCCATTAGTGGGATAGTGTGGCTCTTGGCAGAGAGAGAGGGAGAGCAAGAGTGAGAGAGAGTGAGAGAGAGAGAGAGAGAGAGAGAGAGAGAGAGAGTGAGAGAGAGAAATGATTTCTCTATCTTTCTAGCACTGCATAACCCAGAAGTTAGATAGTATGATCTTCCACTCTGCTTGCACACTATCTCAAGTATATTAATCTATGCTATCTTTCCCCCTTTGCTTCTCACTATGTAATTTTAAAGGGTTTTAATTATTTTTTAGAGAGAGGGTAAGGGAGAGGGAAAGAGAAGGAGAGAAACATTGTTCAGTTTCCTCTCACATGTACCCTGTCCAGGCACCAAACCTGCAACCCAGGAATGTGTCCAGATTGGGCATCCAACTGTTGACCTTTCACTTTGTGGGACAATGCCCAGCTAACTGAGCTATGCCAGTCAGGGCTCCCTGTGTATTTAAAGCTTTTTTTAAAGTAAATTTATTGGAGTGACGTTGGTTAATAAAATTATATAGCCTTCAAGTGTACAGTCCTATAATACATCATCTGTATGTTGCATTGTGTGTTCATCACCCAAAGTCAAATCTTCTCCTGCCACTGTGTATTTGACCTTTTTACCATGTACTACCTCCCTGTCCCCCACCTCCCTTCCCCTATGGTAATCACCATATTGGTGTCTGTGTGTATGATTTTTCATTTGTTCAGTTGTTGCTTTCAATTTTATATCCCACATACGAATGAAATCATGATTCTTGACTTTTTTCATCTGACTTATTTCCCTTCGCATGGTATTCTCAAGATTCATCCATGTTGTCGCAAATGCCAGTATTTCATTTTTTCTTATGGTTCAGTAGTAGTATTCCATTTTGTCTCCAAGAGTATACATTACTACATCTTATTTATTAAATCATCTATTGAAGAACACTTCAGTTGTCTCCATATCTTGGCCACCATAAATAATGCTGCAATGAACATGGGGTTGCATGTATCTTTATGAATAAATGTTTTCAAATTTGTCAGGTAGATACCCAGAAGAGGGGTTGCTGGGTCATTTAGTAACTGTATTCTTAATTTTTTGAGGGATCTCCGTTCTGTTTTCCATAGTGGCTGTATCATTTTATATTCCCATCAGCAGTGTGTGAAGGATCCTTTTTCTCCACAACCTCTCCCACATTTGTTATTTTCTTATTGATAATAGCCATTCTGATAGGTGCGAGGTGGTACCTCATTATAGTTTTGGTTTTCATTTCCCCAATATCTAGTGAAATTGAACCTCTTTTCATATATCTATTGGCCTTTTCTTCTTGGGAGAAGTGTCTGTTCAGGTCCTCTGCCCAGTTTTTTTTTTGGGGGGGGGATTGTCTCTTTCTATGTTGTTGAGTTCTATGAGTTCTTTGCACATTTTAGATATCTCACTATGTATTTCAATTGATTAAATAAATAATGTTATTTGAGCACTGTAACTTGTTCTGTGAACCTTTCTCTTATGTGGCCTTTGGGATCTTGCCTGCCAGTGTTTTTGAAGGATACCATTGAATCAAAAATAGCTTACCATATGACAGCTTTCTTTACAACAGAAAATATTCTAACGCAGGATTAATAGACATTATAGCAAACTAGTTTGGCTTTTCTACATGATGATTATTAACCCTGTTACACAGTGTGTGAAATGTATTTGTAGAAATGCATATTTGTTTTATTTTTCTGAAAAGTTACCAAAAGAAGAATGTGCTGAATACCACAAAGCATCCTTCAGCTCACACTCCTTAAACAATTTAATATTCAAAATAGCTAATGGCTCTTTCATAAACTCTGTGTAATGGCTTTCTTTGTGTAATACATTATGTTAGATAAGGTGGAAGTTGCAAACGTGGAGAAAATATAATCTTTGTCTTCAAGGAGCTGATGTCTAGTAGAGCAAAGAATGTTCATATGAAGTGAAATACTACAAAAAAATGTACAGTGCAAAAGTAGGCAGCAATAGAGCATAATAGAAATCTAGAGGAGGAACCCAGAAAAGGGAGAGATGTCATTACAAAAAGAAAATCTGGGAACACTTTATGGAATGGAAGGAATGGAAGGCATGCATAGTGATGAAAATTTGCTAAGGAAAGCCAACTGCCTGCTACGTTAACTTACACAATGCTCTTGCCTCGGAGAGACCTTACCAAGGAGAAAGGTCAATAAAGAAGTTCATTTGCCTTATTAAGTGCAAGGGGACAAGCAAAGTGAACAATTCTGTTACTATAATAGAAGCATACTGAGGATTTAGAATGCTTGGCAAAATATTTTAAAAACATGAGTGCAAATGTTTGGGGGCACGCAGTGTCCCCCAAGTCAGGCTGTGCAGGGTGCTGTCCAAGGTTCTGAAACGGTCTCTCTGACCCAAACCTATAGCCTAATGATGAATCCAGCAAAGCACTCTTCCCTCCTGAACACTTGGATGCTTACAAGAATCTTAACTGCACACCCAAGGAACTACTATCAGCTTCTTGTAGATGGCTCAGAAATTAAAAACTATTACTCCATCCAAGTCTAATGTCATGTCTCAGCTGTACATGGACTTAACTCATGGAAGAGAATTCACTTTAAAAAGTATGTAATAGACAGCTCTAGAGACTAAGATAATAGTTTATTAGTTTTTATATAAATATTACCTAAATAAATGCTTACTAAAAAGTAAGTAATCTCCATTTGGTCAGGAAATGCTATAGTATTTAGTATATACCAGACACTCATTAAAGTACGTCATACACATTAAGTGATGTACTTATCACAACAAACCTATAAAATCAATACTCATTACTCTCATGTTATAGATGGGGAACTTCAAGTACATAGCTGGAAAGTGGTGGAACCAGAATCCCTTCCTAGGAACTAGTCAGGTCAGGAACCAGGGCCAGGGTTCTCTTGTATTTCTAATGTATTTCTGTGTGTGTGTGTGTGTGTGTGTGTATGCATGGGTAATAATCAATTCCATTTGATATTTATTTAACTAAAGTCAGAATTGCAGAGTGATCAAGCAGCCTCGGAGGATGGACTATCTGGGCTCTAAATATCACCTGGGGCATCAATAGTTGCATGACCTACACAGGCTGCTTCCCTGTTTCGCACTTCAGTTTTCCCATCTACAAAATGGGGAAAAAAATAATGCCTGTTGCATAAGGTTGTTGTGAGGAGCAAATAAACCGATGCATGTAAAGTACTAAGAATAATGTCTGGCACATAACAGGGCCCAATAAACATTTTCTATCATTATTGCATATTTTCATGGCATTCATTAGGTTACAATCAGATTTTTCAATAAACCCTGTCTTGTTAACCAAAAATTTTGTAGCCAAAGGACATGGTTTAAATATTTCATTTTCTTCCTTAAGTATTGATTTAATGGTTTAAATATAGATGTTTGGCTGTTCTTTCATTTTTTGTATGCATCTTCTAAACTTGGTCTATGCAGCTGAGTAAATGAGAAACAAGTTAATTACAAATGAAGACATCCACATCAAAATGTTTTTCAGCGTGCAGCTAGTTTACAATACATTGTACTGATAACACTAAAGTAACTATCAGCATTCGTATATGAACCAAGTAAATTAAAGTTGACCGAAGAATTGATGTTTCTTGGCGTATATGATTAGTTATTCATTATTGGACAACTAAGACAATAAAGAAACCAGAGAAAAGTGGGCAGTTGCCTCAGGGACATGAGAAACTGAGACACAATATACAAATATGCAGCCAGTATTGAATCAGAAACATGGACAAAATGAGCACTTTTGGAAATGTTGCAGTGTAACAATCCTTAATATTGTTTTATTTTCACATTAAAAATAGTATCCTTCATTTATAAAGCATTACCATGATTAATGAAGTATTTTATGTTTAATACCTAAATATTATGTTAACTTTTGGTATGCAAAAAAGAAAAAAACAAACAAATGCAGAGAGAAGTTTTTATCCTTAAATATTTCAAAGTAAATGGGAGGGAGACAGGTAAACAAATAATGTCAGTACTGTATGAGGAGGTCTGTATGAAGTGGCCTGGGAATAAAAACGAGGACAGGTATGTGAAGGAGATTTCAAAGGGTATGTAATTTTTTTTACCTTCTGTGTTAGCATTTGATAAGAAAATACAGTTTAGCATTTCAGGTATAGGTTTGAAGTCAGGTCTGATTTCCATTCTTTTTTATTACAGTGAAAAAACTTAATTTTGTTTCTTTAGATATTAAAGTGATTTCAATTATTAATTTTACATTATGTGAACTTCAGCAAACCCCTTAAACTTCATTTCAGCTATGACTATTCAGTAATGACTATTAAATGAGATAATACATATGAAGTACTTAACTCAAACTCTAAACTATTGGTTTTCAATATACTGTTTCTACTATGAAAAATAAGAGAGAATTTGCCTTGAAAGTGTTACTGAGTGTGAGTGGGTACACTTCAGAAATATGAAAGAGCTTATCTGAAGCAAAGATGCAAGGAGAGAGGAGTATGGCACTTACATAAAATTTAGGTTGTGGGTGAGCAGGGGAAAAATAAGCTAGAAAATTAGGAAGAGTCTACACTTTATTTTAAATATGAGGATTATTTTACTATACACGATGGAAGATTTGATTGCCTGGAGAAACACATAGTGACAGAATCATACTTGAAGATGCCACACTTTAAATTAACTGGTATTGCCCTGTCTGGGTTGCTCAGTCGGTTGGAGCATTGTCCCATACACCAAAAGTTTGTGGGTTTGATTCATGGTCAGGGCACATACCCATTGTGGGTTCAGTCCCTGGTTGGGGCACATACAGGAGGCAAACCACTAATGTTTCTCTCTCTCTCTCTCTCAACCTTCCTTTCTCTCTAAAATCAATAAACGTACCCTCACATAAGTATTTTTAAAAACTGAGCTGGTATTTAATTACAGTAGCATAATTTTCAGAATATAGTAGTATGTATATATATGATACTCATTATCCCACAGAAAATTCTTGGGTGCACGAGTATTTGTAGGTCATTTGCAACAACTCTGGTCGGAAACTACAGCTGCTGATGCAGAACACTGAAGATTTTGCTCACGAGAACTGCGTCCTCAGGTTTGCATTTAAGAAGGGATGCTGTGTCCATCATTGAAGGATGTTTTATAAAAAGGTGGAGGAGAGGGTGAGGTGGTAGGCATAAATTCAACTGGAGTCCATCTCAGTGGTTTGAAGAAGGGATATATATCAGTCTGTGTCTTGATAGGAAACAGAAGGTACCATCTGCTGACATTTTAGGAAAAGAAAGAAATGCTGATATGTAGATAAAGGTAAGGCAACCAATAGGTTAGCACTAGCCAGGGGGGGAAGCCATTACTACTCTTAAGTCTTATTATCCTTACTACTCTTAAGAATTATGAGAGGCTGGTTGAGGACCGGAATCATGGGAGACGTTGTATTCATGAAGCAAAGTAGCATCTAACAGAACCACACACCCAAGCAGAAGAACTGGGGAAATATAACCCAACTCTCTCTCTCTTCCCAGGGCCTCCAAACCCAACCCAAACAGAAGCCAGAAGGCAAGGAAAACTTCCTAGAGGTCAACTCTCTGGGACACTGAGAAAGATAAAGAATATAGACTAAATTTAGGGGGGCAAACAGAGAATAGCCAGCACAAGATGGAAGGGTCTAAATGAGGACAGTGGCAGTGGGTATGGAAAAGGGGGAATAACTACAAGAACTTTTTTATGAAGTAGAATCCATAGGACTTGGTGACTATGTCAATTACACCACAGAGAACACTAATACATATAATATATTTGATTGGAAACATAACATGACAGTTGCCATAATGTCAGTCATGTTTCCAAAAAGCTGGCATTTAATCACCATAAAATAATTTGTTAAAAACAGTTGTATGTGTATATATGAGATATTATTTCAATGGGGTGCAAGTGAGAGGAAGGATCTTGTGATATTTAGATTCCTGCATGCAAACCAGGGTGAATGGTGGAAATGTTTACCCAAGAAAAGGGTTAGAAAAGACAGAGCAGGGAAGAAGGAGGGCTGGAGTTGGAGTTAAGAAAGGAGGTCATTAATTTCCATGAAGTTTATTTTTAATGATTAAAACTGCTATTTTATTATACTCTAGTTGGGTTAATCCAGTTCCCAAAGGCTTCAAAGTCAATAGTGCTGTAAAGTTGCAGTATTAACGATTTATTTGGAGAAAGGGGCAGCATACGGGTCCACAGTGGAACAACCATTTCACAGCTAGTCATCACTTATTGTGAAAAAATATCTCTGCAGTGAAAATTATCCTCCCACCTCATTGGGACAACTGCAGAGAAAATTCTCCTGCCTAGATATATGGCTTCAGGGTCTCAGATTCCCTGGCAACAGCTACAGAGAGCTTATTAATGTGATATTAGGAAACTAAACTATAAATTTATAACATTTAACTGTTCTGTTTGACTCAGCAGTGTGTTACAAAATGGCATATTACTATTTGGCTCAAACAATTTTTTCTGCTTCATTTGTTTGAAGTTGTTTTATTGATGCCATGACCCTTAAAATCATTGTTTTTTATCCCCCTTTTTAATTTTATAAATTACCATTTAAAGAACATCTTTGTGGACAAATATATCTTCCCTGTATCTGTTATTTCTGTATAGTAGACTTAAAAAAATCAAATCGCTACCTCAAAAACCATGGGGATTCCTAAAGTATTTGTCATGTATTACAAGTTAGAAAAATCTTGACTTGAAAAATTCTATCTCATTTTAAACTTGAATTTTAGACTTCAATTTTTATACTACTATTTTTTACAACTGTTTTTCTGTGACTTTTAGAATCATTTTTTATTGTTATTCTATTACAATTTTTCCCTCTTTGCCCTCCTCCTCCCATCCCATTGCCTGCTCCCACCGACAGTCCCCACACTGTTGTCCATGTCCATGATCATTCATACATGTGCTTTGTCCAGTCCCTTCCCCTTCTCTCCGTTATCTGCCCCCCTCCCCTCTGGCCACTTTCAGTCTTTCCCATGTTCCCATGCCTGTGGTTCCGTTTCATTCATTAGTTAATTTTGTTCATTAGATTCCTCTTTTGGTGAGATCATATGGGATTTATCTTTCACTGACTGGCTTATTTCACTTAGCATGATATTCTCCAGTTCCATCTTTTATTGTGACTTTTTAATGTCTCTTTCTCATCTACTGAGGTCTTAGTGCTTTTAAGTGATGTGTATGAACTCTGTATATTGCATATACTAACCATATGTTGTGAATATTTAATCCAGTTTATTAAATTTTAAATTTTTATATGGCATTCTTGATATTTAAGAAATTGTGTTACTTAATAAAATATATCACTATTTTTTGTGATTTCTGCCATTGCTTTTATCTTAAAAATTCCTTTCCTACTGAGATAAGTGCCTATCCTTATATTCTACTTAATTAATTTCAATTTATTTTTATAATGTAACACAAATCCTTCCAGACTTCTTTTGATTCATAAGCCAAGTATAGCAAGTAACTTGACCTCTTTGTGCATCAGGTTTCCCTCCTATAAAGTGGAAATAATAACAGTACCTTCCTTAGAGGATTGTTGTGAGGCTTAAGTTAATACAAGTAAAGTGCTTAGAGCAGTGCCCAATATAGTAAATCGTTCATAAATGTTAACTATTAATATTCCCACCGCTTGTCCAAGTTCTGATATCTAGGAATCTCTGAACATTGAAACATTTTTTCAGAACTCATTTGGCATAAAACGTGACCTGAACTGACATGAGGCTTGTTTTATCACGTTTGGTGTGGATCTTCACATACTTCTCTGCAGACTTATTGCTGTGTTTGACTTCAGGTGTGGAACCAGATTCCAGTGGGGATATCACACAAAAATACATTACATACTCTATATTTCCTTTCTAAATGAATAATGTTTTAGGATGCAGTTAGTTCCTGAGACCAGGCTATATTACTAATTGATCAGCTGTTAAATGCCAGGAATTATTATTCTATAATCTATTATTTTACTTAATCATTATAATGATTTAATCACATATTCATTCAACCAATAGTTTCTAGAATCAACCAATAGCTCCTGTTCAGGGTGCCTCATAATGTATCATTAATAATGCAGATTACGAGTAATTTCTCCTTTCTCTTTCAGATACACTGCATTTCTTTGAGACTGCATCACACTACGCATTGTAATTAGTAAAATAACTTTTGGGGAGGGTGAGAAATAACACTGTATTAAGGCGGAGTTGACTTTGGACAAGTTCAGGACCACGATGTACGAGGATTCCACCCCTACCAACGCTTCATGTCTGGTGCCACACAGATGGCTCGGTGGCCAAGGCCCAGGATTCCAAACCTGTGAACTCGTGATAATCACAAATTTGGCAGAAAATCATCGTGATTCAACCTTGAGGGGACGGGCAGACACAAGGCTTTTGGAGGCAGCTGTGAGTGTCCAGATTGAAGTTTTAAAATACACTTTTATTTTCTTTCACCCATAAGGACAATGAAATCAACAACAGAGTTTCTTTTTTTTAAAGCGTCTTTAGCTTTAATTCAAAACTTCAGGTTTCTGAACTTCCTTTTTTTTGAAATTATTTTCCTGAGCCTTCTGTGTTACTGTATATTGTAAACTTTTATGTTAAAGAAAAATATATACATTTTTATGTATATTGTAAAGAATTGTGATATTTTTTAAGAGAAAAAACACACTGGAATTTCACACATATCTTGATTTCAAAATTACTAAAATAGATTGAGGAAAATAATTTAATTGTATTTTCCAAGGGAAAGTGAGGTTCAGAGAGATTAACATATATTGATGAAGGTTTGGTAAATGGCAAAGCCAGAATTAGAACCTTTTCAAAGGTCACTGTCTTTCCCCTGCTCCATTTTTATGTCTGCTGGAAAGATTCCTAACAGAAAAGATCTTCCTTTTTTCCCTCTTTCTCCCCATTTTGTCCTCATCACCAAAGTCAACCTCACATAATTGAGTGTTTGCTATATCGGCACAGGACACAGCCCAGATGCCCTGTTTTGGATCTGTTACAACTATTACTGTACCTTTATATCACAGTTCCACTCTACATTCTTTTCTCATAAAATCTTCTCATGTGAGAGGTAAGACAGATATCATGAACTCTTTTGCCAAGTGAGAAAGATAAGGTGGCTAGATTAAATGAATGACTTACCTCCTAAAAGATATCACAAAAGGTGTTGGATGCAGAAGCAAGTTTGTAGGACTCCAAGCTCTTTCCACATGGCTTTTCCCTGTACTTTGGGAATTAAAGGTGACTTGGAGAATCAGGAATGTCTATTAGGGTCTTTCCTTAGCAAATATATTAGTCAGTGTTTTCTCCCATAATAGTTTAAAAGATATAGCCTTGGGAATGTAGTGTACTGTAAAGATTAAGAACCATGACTCAAAATACCAGAAAATTATGTTCCTGTTGGGCAAATTTTATTTTTTCCTTAATTCTATACCTATAAATGAGGTAAACCAAGGTGACTTAAATAATTTGAGGATTTATGCAGAAAGGCAGACCACTCATATTACTAGTATAGCTGAATACCACCAGCATTTGATTAAGAAAAATTCTCACTTAGATGATGAGGAACTGAAATATACTTAGATAAATCAGTATGTCTACTTTTCAAATATTTTTATTTTGGGAAATATTGCATACATACATTCTTTCATATGGCAATAGTTCCCTTTTCCTTCCTACAAGGAGTGTGTGCATTTCAAGGTAACTTCCCCTAATCCATTCCTCTACCTTTAAACACAAGCAGTTCCTCTGTGACCACTTCTATGCCATGTTAGTGCCATGGACCAGCACTACAGATAGAGCAACCGGAAAATAAGCACATGAACATGGGACGGGCCACCTTCCCTGCTAAATAAGGATGTTTAAATGACAAGCACGTACCGCAGGCAAAGTCAAAATAACATTAACACTTAGATCCCATGTATGCAATAAATTAATTTTTGCCTGCTAACATATATGAATATAAGGTTTCTCATTATTTGTTTACATTGTTTATTTCATGAGTGAGAAATTAATACAAAGAGCTAGGTTAGGAGCATACCTTGAAAGAATGAAAATCTGTTATGTGTACCTTGTAACCTTTCCATAAATCCATTCGAATAACTCTTGTTAGCAGAACTGCTGAATATCAGCCAATTATCAAAAAGGTAAGATAAACAAGGATTTTGAAAAAATCTATACTAAACTTTTCTATTTAAAAGTCGGTTATACATCTGTGCCTAGGGAATATTACTTTCTATGATAAAAACATATGGGGCCTTTGAAATTCAATATATAAAATGATTTATGTTCCTTGTTAATATTCAGGGTAGGAAAGAGTATTCAGAGTATTCACCTCCATTTGAATGGGTGATATAATTTGCCTTCCTAAACCTACTAATGGATCAACTGTACAGAGAATATAGTTGCTGAGGTGGCCTGTGTCTTAAATTAGTGGCTTATGGTTATTTTTCTTTCTTATTCCATTTTACAGTGATCTGTCTCCAAGTACAAAATCATTTCACTTCCTTTATGTCTGAAACTGGTTAAAGATAGATTAGAAACGGAAATTTATTTGTTATCCTGAGATCCTTTTTCTTTGAAAATAATTTTGGAAACATTTCATTAAAGGAATAATGAAAATAAAATTCATGACGGATTCTGTAACCAATGGCAAACTTCACAAAAGCATATTGTTCACCTTACCAAAAAGAATATATATAATTACTAGGCTTTCATTTTTTTCCACATGCAAAATTACATAAAAGTTGCTAGCATGCTATTAGGAGGGCAGGCTCTCTGAGTTTAGGTGAAAAGAATAAAATCTTAAATTTGATTTGTTACTAGTTTAGTTGTCTGGATGATTTTCATAACTTCTCCAGGTATCTATTTCCTCATCTTCAAGAAAAGTTAATAAGACAGTCATGTCATGTGGGTAATTTTAAAGATCAAATGGACCAATACCCATAAGCACTTAGCACAGTATTTGACACATTATAAGGGCCTAATAATATTAGTTTTTGCCTAGTAGTTATTATTTATCAATAAATTCCCACTTAGAGAAACTTATGTTTAAAAAGCCACTAGCTATTAATGAATCTATTAATTCAGATAAAACAAGAGTTTAAAAATTTTGTATTTTGTGAAATCCACAAGGGAAACTATTAAAATGTGCCACTTTCCCCCCCACCCAAACATTCATTGTTTTTGTGAAGGGAATCGTGTCTCAACATGAAAACAGTGTAGCGGAGCATCGATAATTGAGACAGTTAATATTTCCACTTTAAATCTCCAACTCCAAGGCTTAACATACTCACCATGCAAACAAGATTAGAATACAAGTTAAGTTGGTAAGATATGAGTTCAGATACAACCTTTTTCTAAGAATTATGATACTTTTCCAATGTAACAATTAAATATTTTATTTTAGTTATTTATAGCCATCTATTTGGATAAAAATTTCTTAAAATATTCAAATAGCATGACAGAAATTGCAAATAAAGAAAAAAAGCACGCATTGGAAGTGGGAAATGTCAGAGACACAGCCAAGGATCTTGGTAGGTTAACACACTGGGAAAGAAGTTCTTGCAGCGATGTAGTAAATTCACGTTGCTGAGGCCAAGGGCCACAGTGAAGGCCACAGGCTGTTAAAAATGGTATTTTTAATCCTCAAAGAATGCCAGAATCATATAACCAAAGACTTTTTCATAGGACCAGATAAATGATCACACCCGAATGCATTTCATTATCCTTAAAGTAAGAGACATCAGGTTGTTTAAAGAATTTTTTTCTAGTTTTGAGATATAATTGATATATAACATTCTGTAAGTTTAAGGTGCACAATATGATGATATAGGTTTTGCTTTAATCCTTTAGATTGGAGATTAAAAAAAAAGCTGAGGGATACATTTTCTGATCTTTTTGGTTATTTGACTTAGGTTCCCTAGATCTGCTGACTCCCTGTGACCTTCTTGTCTCCATACTTGTGCATTAGTGCAGAGAATGCTGAAGTGCAGCAAGATAAACAGAGGCAATGAAGATAGATGGAGCATCAGAGAAGCAATCTAGGAAGGAAGGTTTACAACTTGACCTTCTTATATACTCGGAACAGCATCATTAGCAGTTCTAATTACTTTTTTACAAGCAATTAGACTGTTTGTGTATTCTCAAAGTAGTCACCAAACTAGTGGTGATTGCTTACATCACCAAATTCTTGCCTCTATTAGATTTTTTATCTAGTTTATTTCCCAGTTGCCCCAATTTTTAAAAATCTTTTTTATTTTAATATTTAAAAATACTCATGTGTAAAAGTTGTTCATCATTTTATATGTTCTTTGTATTTTGATTTGGAGGAAAGGACAAGTGATTATCCTTAAAATTTATTTTAATTTTTTAATCCTCACCTGAGGATATGTTTAGAGAGACAGGAAGGGAGAGAGAGAGAAACATCAATGGGAGAGAGAAACATTAATCAGTTGCCTCCCATGTGCACCTCACCCAGGGATCCACTTGCAGCCTAGGTATGTGCCCCGCCTGGGAATGGAACCCGCAAACTTTTGGTGTACGGGACAATGCTCCAACCAACTGAGCCACATGGCCAGGGCAAAATTTATTTTCATTTTTTTCAAACAGTAAGGATGTTAACATGGATGCTAAATACATTTTTATAATATATATTAGTAACATGCGATATATATTAATGATACCTAAAATATTTTAATTTGAAAATAAATAAATGCAAGTTAACACAGATTTTCTACATTACTTCCCAACTATGTGCAACATGGCCTTTTTGATACTTTATTAAAAATAATTTACGATCCTGCTTTTTCACATTTATTACTTTTTCCTAAGAAAAGTCCCAGTGGATTTCACAATTTCATAGTGCACTAACGAGCTTATTTAATACAATGACTAGCCTTCGAGTTGATGTTATTACATTGAATACTCTGTATTTACAAAGATCAAGGTGTTTCCGATTGTACCCATATTTGCCATAAACGCAATTTCTAGTCTCTATACTTCTAAGGGATGATGGTGGATGAATCCTCTGGCAGAGTCTCTATGTTCCTGTCCCGGCATTCTCAGTTGAGCCTGCCCAGTCAGCCTTGGTTGTTGGTGCCCTCCTCTTCGACCTGTTTCTTCCAGGGGTGGTGGTGGTAGGTAATCCTGGGAACCTCAAGAGACTCCTTGAAGCAACGATTGGTTAGATTGGAATCAGCTGCTATATGTTCTCTGCACAGTGAGAGTTTTTAACCTGAAGCCGCTCTAGATTGTTGTAGAGTTGGATCTCAGATCTGGGCTCTGTGTGTGTGTCTATTAATAATGGGGGAATCTTCCAAAGTACTGAGGCTGTTTCTCTATTCCTCTAATAAAACGCATATTATAAAGAATATTAAGCAAAAGGAACTGACATCACATCTTTTATGGCTCTTACTGGACCTCTTGTGATTTAAATGGTTTCATCAGCGATGGCAACCCTTGGGTGAGGCTAACGAGGAAGTCGCCTCCAGAGCATCCAATAGTATTTGTTCCGGAGAAAGGAGTGAAAAACGGGGGCCACGGGTTAATTATTGCTCTTGGCTTTTCGCTTGGGAGCTGCTGTCTTTTCCGTGTTAGTTTCGTAGGTCGTCGCGTCCCACCTCCCTCCCCAAACAAGATAATGTTTTCTTTCAGATTCTTTCGCCCATAAACAGTACGCGCCTTTCTTCATCCTCTTGGAGGCTCACCATTGAGGCTACTATCAGGTGGACGTCCTAAACTTTCTCACGGAGGCTGGGGCTCCGGAGTCCCCGGTGTTCTAGTCATTCTCCTGGTTGCACACGAGGCGTCCATCACTGTGCCGGGGCACATGCACAGCGAAGAAGCCAAGCAAACTTTCTGCTTACCCTTACTAAACACCGAGGAAGAAATCTGTGCAGCAACGACAGCACTTTTCGTCCTGGGCTCTATCCCCACCACGCCCACCCTGCCCACACTCACCCACGGAGCCACCTTTCCGCAGACCCCTCCTCTGTCCTCGAGTCCAGTTACCCTGGCCCGGCAGGTCTGGGTACGCGTGCCTACAGGCTCTGCTGCCGCCTCCGCCCTCGCTGTGCTCCCCGCGTGAGCGCTGGATCATTCCAGTCTTTGAGCATGGCAGATTTCCACCGGATGACATCATGGGAGCTGAGTGAGTGCCGGCTCCGAGAGGGGGACGGAGTAGGGGAGGGGGAGGAGGAGGAGAGAGGGCTGGTAAGCAGAGCCAGAGCGGGTCTGCCCGCCACTCAGCTGCACGTCCGCAAGCTTGGGAGGAGCGCTCCGCCCGCTATTGACAAAGGATGGGAGGATGCCTGCGCCTGGGGATGCTCTCGGTGCACAACCCCGAGGCCGCCTGAGCGACTTCGCCCTCCGCCGGTGAGTGATTGCAAAGATCCTTCAATTAGACTCGTGTAAGCCCGCACCTCCCTCGGCTTCCCGACCTGGGCGACTGCGTCCTTGACCCCTAGCGGGGCTTGGCACCGCACTAGACTCGGGAGCCCAGGCAGCAGGTGCCTTTGCCTGGGGGGTCCGCAGAAGAGCCGAGGCTCCTGGCTGGGGTTCGTGGTGGGTGCTGGGACCCAACTCCCTGGCGGCGTGCTCGCCCTGTAGGCGCCGCTCTTGGTGAGTGGAGGCTGTTCCAGCCAGCTGCGTGGGGTAGTTACCTCTCTTGGCTCGCCAGCGCCCGCCCTGCGTGCCAGACGGTTCTGGTGGATCCCAGTGCGCGGCGCGCTGTTTACACCAGCTTCGTACTAGTCTCGGAGCCGCACCCCTCGGAAAGCGCGGAATCGACGAGAGCCACTCACAGGCTCACGAGCTACCGGTGTGGGCGTGCGAAGTACGGGCAAGGATTACCCAGGGAGGGCGTGCACCCCCGGACCACCGAGGGCAGCCTTTGTCCTGGGTTTAGCGCCGTTGCGCTCAGACCTGAGTCAAGCTCTCCGCAACTGTCGAGTCGGATCCGGGTCCCCTGCACCCGCCCACCTGGGCGAGGGATGCTATTGTGTTCCTGCTGCCGGAGGGACTGAGAGCTGAGACTTAAGACACCAGAGGGTCCTGCGCCGGTGGGTGAGTGTCGCAGTTATCCAGGTGCAGAAGAGCTGCTTTCTAAGCGTCAGGAAGTGAAGTGACCAATCGAGGCAGCTAGACACCCAAGTTCTGTCCCCGAGTGGTATGAGTGAAAGAGCAAACTTAGGATACTCATTCTTGCTCTTTTTTTCCCTCCTGGTTTCTGAAACGCTTGCGGCTTATTTGTCGCTGGGGGATGGAGTTAGAGGCATATCCTGTATATACTTAGGGAGAGCTAGCCTTCCTGGAAATTCCATTTGTTATTCAGTAGTTCCGGAAGAGGTTCGCTTGCTAAACATTTTTTAGAGTGGTATTTGTTCTATTACAGAGCTTTGTGGGCTTAAGAGAAAAGATTTGGAACCTGCTCAGGTGGCTTAGTTTATAGTTGTGCTGAGTGTAAGTGCTAGAAAGGCAACATACCAATACCCACGCCTTCTGGTTACCTGTCGGTTTGACACACGTTTTATCAATGAAGTCCTTCTGTTTGGGAAAAGTCCAATTTTCAGATCACCGAGAAGTGGCGATAACTATTGGAATATCTTACTTAAATGTTAGTTTATTTACAAAATAAACACTTTGTGAAAAAGATATAAGAAAGAGAAAGTTTGCTACTTTGGGGCTCAGTTGCTTTGGGGGGATTTCATGCACTGCAATCTAAAATATTTAATATTCATGAATTTAGTGTGTAAGAAATGATCCCAGAATACTAAGGAGACTCTTGGTATACAACTTTCATATTCCAGCAGCTAACATAATGGTATAATAAAGTAGCAATCATAGTTGTAATTCAAAGTTCATTTTATTTTCTTTTTCTTAAAATGGCTTATTGGTTTTTCTTTAGATTGTTTCTTTTTTTAAAAAAAATATAGGTGATCCTAGTGAAGCTTTTCTATAACAAAAGTATCAGAGTAAAACTTTCTAGGTCAGTAGTTGCTCTTCTGATAAAGTTGAGGTCTTTCGGAACAGACATGCTAGAAAAGTGTTGGAATAAGAGGTGAGGTGGAAGTAAAAAGGAACTGGGTGAGATAATAGAGGGAGGTCTTACTAAATATAAATGGTGCCACTAAGGTGGGTGTCGGAGTGTGTCACAACAGTTTTGCTTTTGGAAAAGCTCACTGTAGCTTTTACATGCTGTCTCTCCTTCCGGGAAGTGCATAATTAAATGTTTGATTACGTTCTGTTATGTTGCCGAGTCTAACAATATGACCAAAGGAAGCTCATCTTTATCCAGGACTTCTGGAGTTAGCAGCAACATTTTCTCCTGTGATTCAGAAATATTTTTTTTTCAATATTTGTTTCCTGACTTCTTATCACAAAGAGCTCCACCTGTTTTTTCAAAGTTTTACTTTTTTCTGACTTTATTATATTCATCTCTTTATCGTAAAGCTTAAGGAGCGTACATGAAGGTTCTTAGAGAACTTGTTGCTCGTGTTGGCTGCTTTCCTTAAATATTGTAATAACAGAATCTCTTTCTGAAACTAGCCCTGTGGACATATGGTCTGTGATGTGCTTATGTGATGGGGTGTACCCGACGTAAAAATATACACGTGTATAAATACATATAATCTCAATTAGACAATCAGCCAACAAAGCGGGAGGCATATGGTTTTTGGCTCCTAGTTTTGGCAAAGGATATTTCCTTTAACAATAAGATGTTTTCCCCTCTGTATATGGTAAGTAAAAATGTACATTAAGGAAAACAGGTTATATTTTATGCTTGAAATCTTTTATTTCAAAAATACTTGTCTAAGAAGGTCAAAAATGCTCTGGTACTTCACGAAATATACACTAGAGTATGTAGGGTAGGTCCTCGGAAAGTGTAAACATCTTATAAATCCAAATGATGTAGTTGATAGTCAGTACAGTGTTATTTTTTAGAACATGAAGTAAAATGATGTCCTTGCACCAGAGAATATTCTCATAATGTCACTTAATGTATTTCAGAAATAGTTTGGCTACTTTGTTACACAGGACTCTTAACTGGCGGAGACGAGAGGAAGAGGACAAAGTTGCATTATAAGACAAAAACGAAGCTCTGGTTTGTTGCCCAGAGTAGGCAGTAGTGATGTCTCAAGGCTGTGGAAAAGAGTATTGTCAGAACACTGGAAGATTTCCAAGACAAGATGATGTATGAAGAATAAGTTTATATCATTTGATGATCTCGTTGCTTTCAGTGTTCCAATGGCTTGATTTGAACAGATACTGTAGGATCCCTGTGATACAGTGAGACTCTGTCCACCTTCCCTGAGGCAAACTTATATCTTGAACTCAATCAGAAGGTTATCTTATAGGCCTTTCTATAGTATAATTCAAATTCTAGTTTAAGGATGCTTTATGGACCACAAAACGTGATTTTAACTTTCGTGTAGGCCTTCGATATGGGAATTGGTCAGTAAAACCTTTTTTGGCTGAAAGATGTTGGTGTCTTGGCTTCTTCAGGAATTATGTTTAGAGTGAACCACCCTGGCCAGGTGGCTCGGTTGGTTGGGTGTCCTCCAGCAAACTGAAAGGTCATCCAAAGGTCCGGGTCAGGGCGTGTGCCTGGCTTGCTGGCTCTGTGCTCCAGGCACTTGCAGAAGGCATCCAATGTGTGTTTCACTCCATCTCTTTCTTCCTCTCTTCCCTGCTCTCTAGAATAAAAATAAACTTTTTAAAAAAAGATTGAAAGCCTACATTAATGGGATTGTTGAAAATATTCAGTATGATGATATTCATAGGCTTAAAATAATATATTAATGGAGTTTTTAAAAATGAAATTAAAGAAAATTTGAGACAAAATCTCTATAAGCTAAAATTATCCTCTTGTTATAAAGTGGACACATTTTGCAACTTAACAGACCCCTGTGATGCTATTGATTCAGTTTCTATTTCCCAGTGTCAGAATGGTGAGTCCTGGGTAGGCAATTTGGGTTCTACTTTTGACTTTGTCATCTAATTGAGGACAAATCTCTGAACCCCTTGCACATTAGTTTCACTTGCCATTAAATAAAGATGATACTATCTGCTCTGCCTTCCTCACAGAGAATGGGGCACAGTAAATGAGCTCACGTGCAAAAGTGATTTCGAAAATATAGGAACTGACGACCTAACGGATATGATCTATTAGTGAAAGAAGTAAATTTTTATAGAGGTGAGTCTAGTTTGTGATTTCTATTTTAAACATCTGGTATTTTTAATTAGTGGCATGCTTGACAACTCATTTATTAGAATTTATAAAATTGTTCAGTAGGGTGGTGCATATGTTTTTTTTTAACTTCAAGTTTGTTGGTAACAGATTCATTGTTTTATGCTTGACATGTTTTTATACAGCCTTCATTTTTAAAGAATATTTAAGCTGGGTATAGAATGTTTTGGCAGTTGTTTTTTTTGAACACTTTAACTTGCTGTTCTTTTGACTCTGGCTCCTATCTAACCTGTCAGTCTTATTGTTGCTTTGAAGATAACGTCTTTGTCTCTCACTGATTTTAAGGTTTTCCATTTCTCTTATTTTTCTTCAGTTTTACTATGATGTTCCTAGGTATGGCTTTCTTTTTACTTATCCTCCTTAAGAGTTTGCAGAGCTTCTTGAATTCATGGTTGGATGTATTTCATCACAGGAAACTCACTGGTGAATTCTTGATACATGGCTCTACTCCAGTTTGTCTCCTTTCTCTTTCTGAGCCTTCAATGCTACATTTAACACATGGTTTCACTGAGCGCAACGTGCCTCTGATACCTGTTTCACTGTTTTTTCACTCTTTATTTCTCTTTATGCTTGTTTGGATGTCTTCCCTTGACCTTTTCTTCCAGTTAATGAATAACCCTATAAAATATGCTTATTATGCTTTCTGGCTCATTTATGGGGTATTACTCTAATTATTGTATTTTTTAGTTTTCAAATGTGCATTTTATTTTTTTCTATGGATACCAATCTATCCATTTTGTCCGCTTATTTTCTCTGCTACTTTGAACATACTTATCAAAATTATTTAAAATTTTTTGTCTATTAATGCCAGTAATTGTATTACTATGAACTTCTCTTCAGTGTCTTTCTCTACTCTTGATTTTTGTATTTATGTGTAAAAATTGTAGAGGCTCCACATGATTATCCAAGATTAAAGAGCTGTGGCCATTTCTTCTGCTGGGTAGTTACATGGGTAGGTGGCCAATCTTTGTAATCAGTCAGTGATTGAGCTGACTTAATAGCCTTCGTCCACTGCAGGGGCATCCGAGCTGACAAGGCATAGATATCCAGAGCCTCCCACTGGGGTATTCACAAGTACTAAACACAGTTCAGGATAAGACTCCTGAGAATCCTGCTCTTCTTTTCACGAGCTTTCTTCTTAGGTTCCAATCTTATGTGCGACTTCAAGCATCAGCAAAGGTCATGTGGTAAAACCAGGCATGTGCCAGCTTGGTGTTTCATCCTTCATTTCTCAATGGAATCTTGGCATTTCCTATCTCTAATTTTTTATCTTTATCCTCAAATAACTGCCAAAATTTCCACTGGATTCTCTATCCCATGTTAGCGGTCCTCTTCTCAGTCAAAGCCCGTATTGTCAGCCTCTTGCTGTGTGTCTAGATTGGCAAACTCCTCCACTCTCCATCCCAGGGGGAAAAAAGCACCTTCAAAAATTCAGCTTATGTCTTTGATGAGTCCTCCATCTGGAATTTTGAAGCCTGTAATCTTGACTTCAGAAGCTCTCCAATAATTTTTAAGAAAAAATTTCCTTTATATCTGGCTTTTCTAGTTCTTCTTGGTGGTAGTGTTGGTCTGCTATAAGTTAGGCCACCAAAATGGTCAGCTGAAGTAGGGCATTACCGATTATAAAAATAGATGTGTAGGGATGCAAGATTATTACTTGGTGATAAAACTGCCTCTTGGACCCTGTCTTACATGCTTTTAGCCTCAATTCCGATTCTGTCTCTGACTATGGCCAACACTGTAGGCAGGCTGTGGCTCAATTGTGATGACTTCTCACATCGAGCTGGTGCTGAGTATCTTCTCTGTTCTGCTCTGGGACTTGACCAGCATGTCTGAAGTCTCCCTCTCTCCTGGAAGTGCAGCCTAGAAATGGGGAGGAGCTAACACCCCTTAGGAAACTCCTCAATTGGCGGGAATGGGTGGGCAGTTCTGGGGGCTTTCCACTGTTTCTCAGAAGGTCTAGGTTGGATAGAGCCTCAGTTGACCATGGTAATGACCCAACTTCCTACACTTGTATTGGCTTTTATTCTTTTCCTATTTCACTTCACATGGTGATTCATTCTTACTCTCTGGGATCACCTTCTACTCTTTGTATGCAAGTTTTAATTTCAGACTGCTTTTGAAGGGAACTTGGATTAAGATATATGGTAAATTAGCTTTTTTTCTCTAGAGGAAAATGAAAAAAAAAAGATAATCAAGACTAAAGCCTAAGCCACATCCATTTATAATGAGAGAAAAATGATAAGAGCTGAAACAATGTATTTCTCAAAGGTATTTATTTATAAATTCATCATCTTTCAGATCATTAAATGAAGCCATTTTATTCTTTTAGTAACTATGAAGTCATCTATTAACATAAAGATTAACTTTCCTTCCTCCTTTCTTTTTTACTTCATTCATATATATATTTACTGGTAATCCACTCTATGCCCTGTACTTAGGTAGTTCCTGATGATAGATAGAATGGGTAACGAAATGTGGCATGACTCCTGCCTCTTCGGAGAGTTATTTCTATGAAAATTAAATATTCACACAAATAAGTGCACACATGGAAGAGTGAACGCACTGAAGGACAGGTACACGCTGCCGTGAGAGCCTGTCACAGGGGAGTTGAAATTAACCAGGGAGGTCTGGGCAAGTCTCCTTGAGGAGGTGACACTTGAGCTGACACAGAAAGGATGAAAACGAGTTAATTAGGTGGGAAGAGAAGAGAAGAGGTTTTGAACAGAAGCATAAATGGAGTGCACTGAAGGCCCTTTTGATGGAGAAAGCTTGGCCCTTTTGAAGGAATCATAGACAGTCTGAGTAGGGAGTGTGGCATGGGTTGGGAAGACATGATGGAGACAAGGGACTGCCACAAATGTTTCAAATATTAAAAAGTGAAGTATTATGTGTGCATGTGATTGTGTGTGTTTGATGGGGGCAGTGAGGAGGGCCCTCATAAATAAAATAGATGATAAATTAGCAAAAAGAAATATATAGAGGATCTGGGTAGCCCTGCAGGTGGCTCAGTTGGGCTTCCCGTGCACCAGAAAGGTTGTGGGTTAGATTCCTTGTCAGGGAATATGCCTAGGTTGTGAGTTCAATCCCCAGTTGGGGCACATATGGAGGCAACTGATCAGCCCTCTCTCTCTCAACCTCCCACCCTTTCTCTCTCTCTCAAATCAATGAACGTATCCTTGCATGAAGTTTAAAAAAAAAGGGTCTGGGTAGGTTATGATATTGTCACAGGTGGGCACAGTTAACCAGGTTCTTGGTGATCGTCAACAATGAATTTAACAGAACACACAGAGGGCTTATAGCAGAAAGAGGGAGGGAGCAGATTTTTTAAGTGGCAATACACTGCACAGAACATGGGGGTGAGCCAACTCTGAGCAGAGATTGACCCTCAGAGGCCAGAGGGATTCTATTCTTATAGGGCAGATATTTCCTGGCTAGTTTTGGTGGGGTTTTATTGCACATGTACAAGTAGTTACATTACTTTTAAGCTACTGTGCATGCCGTCTCCCTTGATTGTCCTTGATTGCCAATCAGGGGAGGGGGTCCCACAATGCTAATTTATTACAATGTTATTAAAATGAAGCAGGGGTCCTGTAGCCTCGTCTGCATAGGTGCAGTCATGATTCACCATGATTCAGCACTTTTCCAGAAAGCAAGAGACAGCTAGTCTTAGAACGGGGTCTCTGTCCTGTATCGATGTCCCTTGTCCTAGTCCTGGGGCACCTCCAGAGTTTTCTCATTCCTGAGGAACTGGTCTTGGAACAGGCGCTCTGTTCCATATTGATGTCCTTTGTCTTAGCCCCGGGGCACCTCCAGCGTGTCCTCACTGCTGACGGTCTCCTGTCTCAGTATGATATATGCAGAATAACAAATACTAAAAGTTATGAACATTTGAAAAATGTGAGAAATGTAGGAATTGGTATTGTAGATTAGTGAGTTTCTAAACAAACAGTTGAGGGAAAAGGGAATGAGATCTTTATTCATTTATTGCTCAATTTTATTTGTCCTTGCTTGTGATGATACCTTCAAACCTATAGATGAGGCTTTTAAATTTCTGTATATTTAAATAGTTTTACATTGTTATACATTTGTATACTTTTAATTGTTATCTGTTAATTTTTAGGGTGGTAGAATTGTAGGTAGACTTTGAAAAACATTCAGCTGAAGTTCTACTTGAGGTTGATTTTCATCGTGCAACACAGAAGGAGTAGACAGGTGCTACTGAGGCGAGGTGCATCGCCACGTTTAATTGCTCAGTCCCCAGCCAGTTCTTGTACTTCGGTTTTACTAAAATTAAATTGCCTGTGTACTGACACAAGTCTGGATTCTGGTTATGCTAATTTCTCCCATATTTGAAACTAAAGGAGCAGGAGACAAATTATTTTCCACTTAAAGCCATATTTCCTTAGTCATTTCTTAGCAATTCTGCCTTAATAGAGCCCAAAGTTATATTTCAGACACAATGTGAAATGACCCTTTAAGATTTAACACAATGTATAATAGTTCTTTCTGGGCATTTTCTCTTTTTAATAAGATAACTTGGTTTATTTTTCTAGGTTGCCTTTAACTTAGTCTTTTATGAAAGCTCTTAATCTTGTGAATGCTTATTTTAAAAACATTTAGTAAAAATGTGATAAACAGGTATTTGTTCAGTAATTATTATGAAAGGAAGATTTGTGCCATAAACAGTGACGGGGGATTAGATGGAAATGTGGGAGTTAATTGGGCAGATTACTAAGATACTGAATAACAAGTATGAAAGAAAAAGTCTGGGATTTTTCTGATTTGTTCCTTATGACCTTTGTGGTAGAAGGTAACCACCCTTAGAAAAACAATCAGAGAAAATTCCCTTCCCTACTTTCACAGACCAGAAGTTAGAAAACAAGTCTTCTTAAAAGCGGTGATGATAGATACCGTCTCCTTTCACTTTTGTTATGAGGCTGAATCATAATGTTCAGTTTACAGAAATTATTAAAGATGATGTACAATCTGTTAAAATTTCTTCATCATACATTATACAAGTAATCCCCCACAACCCAGAAATATATTTTGAGGACATGTAAAAGGGATCTTAAGTATTAGATATCTAATTATAATCTGTTTTTCTTAAAGAAATAAAAGAAAGTCATTCAAAATATTGATAGTGGTTATAGGGCTATGGTTAGTTTTTTTATCCTACTTCTCTTTATTTTGTAAATATTTTTTAATATGTGTGATTTATTTTCTCAATAGGATGTAAGTAAATACTTCTCAAATGGAAAAATTACCTGAAGCAATACTGCAAAATGATAACTTCTGTTAAATCTAATAGTTTACTTGTGGATGTTTATGTTTTAATAGTTTTCTACATGTAGATAGGGAGTCTGGCAGAAGTAAGGCCTGCTTGAGTGTGGTTGGTAGGGTAATAATATGGGTGTAATAATTTATATTTTTAATTTGAACACTTCACCTAAAATGTCATATGGTATGCTTGAGTGTGATATTGTTATATTACAGAGTTACATGCATATGATTTTGTAATAAAAGATTTTGTAATGAAAAAGAGGTGTTATTTGTGTCAGACCCCGTATATATTTAATGATACAATTAAATATAGGGAGAAATGCTAATGCTAAGTTACATTCTATGAAAATACATCTAGTGTGAAAATTTCTTTGTATAATTTGCCTCTTAACAATATAAGAGACAACATGTGTTTGGCTGTTTCTTACTGGGATCCAAGAATTAATGTTTCTTTTAAATAAGTTGTTTAAAAGGAATTGTTGATTATCCTCACTCACTTGTCCTAATAAATAACTAAGAACAGTTTGATATTGCCAAGTTTTACTTTTATGTGTTTTGTGAAGAGCAAAGAGTAATCTACATTTCCTCCTATTTTTTTTAATGGTGGTAACATGCGCGTGGGTCTCAGACTCAACTCACAAGTCTCTTCGTTCACTCGTCATGGTCTCCTACTCGCTTAGCCGCTGTGGTGCGAATTTGATCACCTGTGCTTTGCCACGTGGGTGCTGGGGGGTGATCTCTGCTTTTTCAGATGGACTTCTTTTATGTTAGTTCTTCCTCAATGAGAGAAAAATTATTATACTCTAAATATTATACTTAGGGAAATATTTGTTATATAAAGAAGCTTTGAAAATAGATTTTCAACAGAAAGCCTCAGTTTCCCTTTTAGAGGAATGGGAGAAGTGGTAGTTTGGAAAAGCCCAGATGCTAAGCCATACTGAGCTGTCTTGAAATGCCCACTGACTCATGAAGGGACACTGGTCAAATATCCCTTTGAAATTGTGATTTCATTGCCTTCAGATATATTTTAATATCTCGGGTCCTCTCTTAGGTTTCCAGCTACTCACGGGAAAACTTGCCAGTCATAGTTTCGGGACCCTGGAATCCTCTCTCAAAGATAAAATTAGCTTATGTTAGTTTAAATTATTTTTAAATATTCAAATATTCAGATTTTCTTAGCTCTGAGGGGAAAGAAAATTGGGTTAACTTACATAGACCTGGTTTCTGCTCTGATTACTTCTCGGGTCCAGCCTGTGTTTAGTGAATGTTTTATTTTACATTATCTGGAAATGTATTTTCTTGTCCCATTTATTGCTCTGTATAAGCCTGAAACAGGATGGAACACATGTGTGATTTATGTATGCTAAATTGTTTTCTTGTGAGATTCACTGTTAATAGGTCTTTTACCTCCTGGAGTATTGGATTGTTAGGGACTACGGCAACTGTGTTTGCAACAAGAGCCTATATATCCCAATCAGTAACTTTTTAGGTGTTGTGAGAAACTATTTTAACCATTATATTTTACAGAAAATGCATTTCCAGGTAAACAACTGGAACACAAATGAGGCAGTCTAGTGTGATTATAACTAGCATATACATGAAAATGAGAAATTGGAACCGAGAAACAGGTATTTGTAGATGATACTGTTTATGGATGAGTTTCTAACTACAGCAAAAGTTTATATTCTATTGCTCAACAAACTGTGTTAAATATTGTTATTCAAACTCTCTGATTTTATATCTCTGATATTTTTCCTCTGTCTTAACCGACTAGCTTTTGATAAATGACAAATCAGTATTTAAATTTTAACTAGTTATTACTTTGTATTTAAAAAAAATTTCTGAATGTCTCTGGGGAGTACAATGTGTCTGGTTTCCAATCCAATTAGTCTTGGGTGTCTATGTGTCAATAAACTTTGGTAAAGGGCCACTGATGGAGGCGGAGCTTCCTATAGCTCCCCTATGGCCTCAACCTCCATCACAAAAATCATAGGCTCCTTGAACTCATATCCCTCAGGCATTAGCAGTAACAAAAATAATTATTGTTCACTTAGATTATTCTGGTGTGGAATGTACCACTGTTTTCTTCTAAGAGTTCAGATAATAGAGAGTTGACCATTATAAAACAAAATAGAACTCTTGGCCTGTGTTTGCAGGATTACAGGTGTTAAAATATGTGTGTCTCTGTCTTAGAGATAATCACCCAAATAACTGTCCATAGATTTCACATATTATTCATTGCTCCTAAGAAAAGATTTTCTATATTCATGTTTTCTTATTCATGTTTGGTTATGCTACAATAAATGCTCATGGTAAAGGATTCTTTCTGGTATATTCAACTCCTACCAAAAATAGCTTCCCTGAGATTGTAGGGAAATGCAGGCAAAGCTCATAGTTGCATGAATGTTTACAAAAATGAGAAAATGATAACATAGGCATGTTCAAGGAAAGGAAGGGAAGGGAAGGGCAGGGAAGGGAAGGAAATGGAGAGAAAGGGGAGAGAGGGAAAGAGGGGCTCAGAGAGAGAGAGACAGAGAAAGAGAGAGAAAGGGAAGGACGAAGGGGGGCAGAGAGACAGAGAGACTAACTCTGTTTCTGTACTGGATTATAGGGATCTGTTTACCTATATGCATCAAAGCCCAATCATCAAATGTGAACAGGACTTTTAGCCAAGAGTATAACAGTTTATTTCTGAGGAAATGGTGCTACACCCAGAGTCCCAGGTGAGCTTGTACTCAAGGACCTGGCTCCCCAGTGGCTTTCAGGGGATGGATTATATAGGGGAAGATCATTAATCCTGGTGGCTAAAGGAGTTGGGTCCTGGGTTCTACTGATTGGTTGGCACCAGGGTAGGGAGTCGTCAATCATCGTGTCAGGTCCTGATGTCAGCCGCGGCATTGTTCTGTCTGGTTTCATGAGGATGCGGTCTGTAGCGTCATTTCGCTTTCTTGGGGTTGAAACACTACTGAAGTCAAAATGTTATCTTTAGCATGACTGAATTTTTTTAAAAAAAATATTTTATTTATTTATTTTTAGAGAGAGAGGAAGGGAGGGAGAAAGAAAGGGAGAGAAACATCAATGTGTGATTGACTCTCAAGTGGCCCCCACTGGGGGACATGGCCCGTAACCCAGGCATGTGCCCTGACTGGGATTGAACCAGTGGCTCTGGTTTGCAGCCCACACTCAATCCACTGAGCCACACCAGCCAGGGCTTGACTGAAATTCTGTTTCTGTGGTTAACAGACCCGAGGCTTTTTTCTTCAGGCAGTTTGATACTGACCAGCATAGGATGTCCTAAGGACTTAATGATTAAGGAAGAGAGTGGACAGACAGAAAGGAGAAAGGCTCATACTGAAGAAATGGAGTTTCTGTGAGATTGCATGCTCAGAGAAGTAGTAGTTGAAGTAAATACTGAAGATATTTTGTAGTGTCCCGAATGGAGGGGCACAAATTGCCTTATAGATTTATGTGATACCACACCATATATTAGCCAGTTAGCAAGTGTGACAGCAGCTGCAGTTGAAGGCAGATGGCAGTTGATGAAGGATCTAATTTAATTTTAATTTTGAATAACAGTAGACAAATAGAATAAGAATTCTTGTAATTAATATCAAAGTTTTGATGTAAGGAAGTACCTATTTTGGAAAGCAAGTGTGAACCTAGAATATTTCAGGAAAGGGAAGAGCGTTAGCTAATAAAATATCAGAAGAGGAAGAAGATACAGTCAGGACTAAGATGGATATGTCTCAGCCGTGTTCAGCCAAGTGCTTCAGCAGTCATTTTGTGGAGGGATCCTTGTTAAGACCTGAGTCCATGAGTATTGTTAGGGTTGTTTTAATTTTCTTCCAATTACAGTTTGCATTTAATATTATTTTGCATTAGTTTCAGGTGTCATTAGGCTTATTTTATATGTGTTTGCTTACAATAACTAATTTGTCAATAATATACATATGATTTACTACCAGTGTGGGTTCAGGTATTTTCCACTGAGTATTTCTGTTTTTGTAAAATTTGGAGTTAGAAAATCCTTTCAGCTGTTATTATAAGTAAGTATAGGAACATGATCATTGCGATTGAAATTTGGGTTCCCAAGGCAGGGCGAGCAGTGCAGAGGGCCCTTCAGTGCGGTGGTTCTCCAAGCATAGTCCCAGACTGAGTGAATCAGAATCTTCTAGAAGGGCTAATAAAAGGCAGAACCCATTCTCAGGCCAACTGTTGGGGTGGGGCTGAGAAATTTACATTTAACCAATTCTCTGGGTGATGCATATACACAATGAGCCGAAACTTTATAGAATGCTGTTAGAATACAGCCTATTCCTGTTGGTGTGTATACACCATAATACAGCCATACAGTGGGCATTTTATTTTGTCTCAATTTTTTTGTTTGAGCAATTCTCCCTTAAACCATTTTGAAGTGCAGAAATAACAGAGACATAAACATCTACAAATACTAGGAATGTTTGCTATGGATTCTTTGGAGACTAAGACTTCCCTTCCTCACTCAACAGGGGGCCAGATGCCTGAGAAGCCATTTTGCCCAGGGAAAGTATTACAAGTAGCCACCCACTGTGTTAAACATATTGCAAAACCTGGGGGAAAAAATTAACAGATTTTTTTTCCAGTGGATAAAGCTAGAAGCTTTTATCTTGCAGATAAAGCCAGTAGAAGAAAAGTCAGTGGCTCTGTGGGTCACAAAGTCTTCATTATGCTGTTGTTAATGATTGTGCAAGGACGATTAATGACCGGAGCTGGGGCAAGTGTTGCTGCAATAGGTGCCTGATGCTTGCCTGGCGCGCTGATTTTTGGAATGGCCCTGGGGGATGTGCTCACATTGGCTACTAGAATGTGGCACTCTCTGATAGAACGCCATTTGGATGTTACAAATATCAGTTCTCTTATTTTGGTGCAAAACACATCACCTGTAGAACTGCTGGAAGTGTAAATTCTGCCCCCACCCCTCAGAGATTCTGACAGTTAAAATGAGAACAGTGCGTCATTTTCTTAGTGACCTATGTTTCCCAGAGAGATGGGCTTACAGATGTGAGCTAAGTGTAAACACATATGTTACAGAACTGTCAGTACTCATGAGGATGTTTTTCAAAAATGGACATTGTTACAGCAAATAACTCAGTACAATGAAAAGAAAATAAACCTTGGAGGGTGTCTTATTTCATACCATAGAGAGTACATTGAAATTGGAGCATAAAGATAATTTGAATATTCTGTTGCATATATAGTTGGTTAAACTGTATATTCACCTTATAACAGAATATGGATGATAGATGTCATGATTTATTGATTGCATATCAGGAGCAGGGCATCAGACACTTTAGAAGATGTTTCTTCTCAACAGAGGAAGGGGTCGCTCTTGGAGTTGGCAGAACTGTAGCTTAATTGAAGGGTGTCAGTTCCGGCAGACTTACTGAAGTTTGTTTAGAGCTTCTAAGTGTATCAGACGACCGTACTGGAAACAGTGGTGACTGAGGGGACCAGTGAATCCTTCGGAAACATCACTTCATGAACACAGCCCTATCAGAACCACCGCACATGCAATGACACACGTCACTGGAGTTAATAGAGTGCTTAAAGGCATGATGCGAATGTCCACATTTTCTGAATGTTCTGTAACAGCTGGGTGCAGAGGAATAGAATTGCTTTCCTGTTAAACACACTATTGCTCTGACAATGTTTACTCTGCATCCCCAGGAGAAAAAAACAAGGTTTGTTTTTGTAATTTAAGGTTTTTTGGAGTAATTAGAGAAACTCCTTTCTTAAATGGATTCATAAATGGAATATATTATTATATTTTCTTCCAAATATTTTAAAGAAAAATCCCACTGCTATAAAAATACATGGAAAAAATTAAATGACCTTTGGAAGGTTTTTTTTGGTGGGTTTTTTTTTTTTTTACTTTTCTGTTTTTTTTTAAATGTCCATTTGCCAAATGTCTCATATTATCAAAAGTTAGAAAAAGCTGATTCTTATAATAACAATAATTACTTAATAGCATTTCTTACATAATGCTGAACTTGTTTTAATAGTCAGAAAATAGATTTCATCTTCTTGGAATGATATTAATAATATCAATCTAATTACAACTTGTTTTATGATCTCATTCATTGATTCCCTTCCTCAACAATGTCTGCTTAAGTGATAAACCACTTAAATTAGCCAGGTCTACCAGTTCCCACTTACCAAGAGTCAGAGCAGTTTACACTTCCTTTTCACTCTCTTCATATCCCCAAAGAAAAAGCCATGTTGAAAGTGTCCTTTCCTTTTGTAAAATTAATTTCAGATATCCTGTTTAGTAAGTCTCATTTTGAAATTCTTGCTCTTCTGTTTCTTATCTCAGTTGTTTTCTTCAGCCTAGCCAAGGTCTCTCATTCTCTAGTGCAAAGGAGACTACCTTGGTGCATCATTCCAATGTTACTTGGCCCGTGACTTTCTTGTTAGCATTTATGCCCCTCAGTCACATTGGCTCTCTTGAGGCTCTCCACTTATGGCCTCTGTCTAGAGTCAGGCACCCCTTAATGACAGGGATACCTTTGGGGAAATGCATCCTTAGGCAGTTTTGTCGGGAAACATTACAGTGTGCACTTACGCAAACCTAGATGGGTCTGCTACTGCTACTGCACGTACTGAGCTTCTGTATGGACCGGCAGCAGGGTAGGTTTGTTCACACCAGCGTCAGCACAAACACACGAGTAATGTATTGTGCTATGATATTACCATGGCCACGATATCACGAGGCTATGAGAATTTTTCAGTTGCATTATAACCTTATGGGACACTGTCATGTATGTGTCCTGTTGTTAACTGAGAGGTTATGTGGTCTTTAGGTAACTGAGAGACTGTTGTGCGGCACTTGACAGTATTTGTAGTCATTCAAGAGCTGGTGAGGGCTCCCGGCATGCATCCAAGTCTTCACTACGCCCCTGGGCTCACAGTCCAAGGAGCAGATGTTCCCTAGCAGAGGAGGCTCCAGGAAGTCTGTTCTGACTCACACTTGGGCTCTAGTTGTGTGCTGTGGACTTACTATGGAAAGCGCAACGTGGCTGTGGGAGACATTTTCATGCCTTCCTGGGGAGTGATTCATATTCTATTTATTAGGAAAAATAACCACAGTGTATAATTTCTGTAGCCTTTCCCTGTCTTTCTTATGACTTTTACCTTGCCACCTGATTAGCAGGGATTCACAGAATCCGGGAGAGTCCGGGACTCTTCCTGATGCCATGATCCCTTCCAGAAAATAAATGTTTCCTTTTTCTCCTGAAGTTTTTAGGAAAAAATTATTTCTCAAATATCTATTTTGTATAATATTAATACCTAGTTGAAGGTTTATTTTGTGACAGTTGGGGAGGACAGAGAAAATTGGTTTAGTTTTTATGAATCACAAGGTTCTTACTCATTGACATTTAGTATTTATGATAAAGTAGTAACTCGATTTTTACTTTTACAGTGCCTCTGCCACTACAGGATTCTGCCTTTCTTCTGTATTGAACATTGACTGAACTGTAATTAGAATTATTTTCTTAATTTTATTTTATTACATCATAATTTTAAAAAATTGTTATTGTGTATATGCCTCATGTGGATGTGGTAGGCTAAATAATGGCCCCCCAAATCTCCATTTCCTGATTCTCAGAACCTGTGAATGTCACTTTATGTGGCAAAAGAGACTTTGTGGATGTGGTTAAGTTAAGGGTCCTGAGAAGGGGAGATTATCCTGGACTATCTGGGTTGGCCAGTTGTAATCACAACCATCCTTACAAGAGGAGACAGCAGGAGCTGGAGTTCGAGACGATGACGTGAGGACAGGAGCAGGGGATGAATGGAATCATCCACTTTGAAGATGAATGAAGATGCTGCAAGCCAAGGAGTGTAGGAGGCCACTGGAAGCTGAACACGGCGAGAAAACACATGTTGTTCTCAGAGGTTCCAGAAGGACCCAGTCTTGCCAATAGCTTAACTTTAACCCAGTGAAATTGGTTTTGAATTTCTGATGTCTAGAACTAAATATAAGGTAATAAATTTGTGTTACTTTAAGCCACTAAATTTATGGCAAATGTTAGAGCAAAAATAGGAAGGTAATACAGTCAGAGTTAAGTATGAAAGAGTATTAGATTGCCTCTCCAGACAGACTATATTTTATTATACTTTGGTATGATATGAAACATGATGGGCACACATTTTTTAACATAAACTCTTTGCACAGTGAGGCAGTGTATGTATATCTAGAGTATCATGATAATAAAAGTAATAGTACTTTTTCCCTAGGATTATTGAAATATATGTTTAAGTATTTTTGTGCTTATGAACATGAGTATGTTTTAAATGCATTATAAAGGTTATAATTTAATCCTCACAGCTCTGTGAAATCTGTGCTATTGTCCTAATTTTATAATGAGGAAACCGAAGTTTAGTTGACAAAAATGATTCAATTCCTAAATGAGAGGTGAAATTCCAACTTCAGTGTTTCTGACTCCAAAGGCCAATATCTGTTTAACTACCATGTTGTATTGTCTTCTGTATGTTTGACATTTTTTGAAAACTTTGCACAAAAGATGATAAGTTTGAAATACTGTCATTACCTGTGACTTTTCTGTTTTATCTGAAATGCTAAAGAAACATTTTCCCCTTTTTTCCTTGTTTTTCCCTTCATATTATGCTCTTTTATAAGTAAGTGCTATGTACTGATAAAATGTCCTTATAAGTAGAGTGGTTCTGATTATGATATTTGAGTTCTATAAATTATAGAGTATTTGAAGTCATATGAAAAGCCTTACTCTGTAAGATTGCATTAATTCCAGAATTATTCCTATAAAAGGACATAAAAACTACAATATTGGACAAACACTGGAAAATAAGCACTATACTCTAAAAAGGGAACATGAAGAAAAAATACCATCAGAGTTTCTTACATAAGGTTTGGAAGTTCTGAATGAGATTCTTAGTGGAAAAATGATACTTCAAATTTGGGAGATGTTGAGTGTTTGATGGTTTGACATTATTAACTTTGTGCTTTATTTTAATGACTGTTGGAGATGAGGACAATGAAAATGCAGAGGTGTTATGATAACTTGCTTCAAATTTTACTTCTATTCAAGAGGTGGACCAGAAAATATTCTGACAGTTCATAGTCTAGCTAGCATTTTAACAAGTACAGTGAACTCTTTTCAGTCACTAGGATAGTATTTAGAGGACGCACATTATGTATGAAGAAATTACACATGAACTTGTGAGTTGAGGGGTGCAGATATGTTTTGGTAACTGACCTTAGATTGATGGCCAGAATTGATTCAACAGCTCTAACAGAAAAGGGGCTCCTCTTTTCTCCCCCACCATTATTCCACATCATTCTGGGTACACCAGTGCTATCCCTGCGTGTCAGGAAGAGTGAACCCTTTCCAGATAGAAGAGCTTTAGGTGTACAAAAACTTACTGTTGGAACCACAAAGCAGGTTTTGTTGCTCATAAAGTAAGTGTCCTCAGTAGAACATAAGAAGCTGTAAGACAGGGAGGTTGTCTGGCTTCTCTTCGCGGTATCTATGATGTCTGCAGAAGTACGTGAATTATAGTAATGGCTCAATAAATATTTTTTTGTGAGTTGGCCAAAGATCTCTTCCCATGGTCACAGACAGCTAAAACCAAGAGATTATCTGTTTGCTTATGTGAGAATCATATGTCCTATTTCCTTTGTTTCATAGTGCTTGATTATTATTATTAATATATTCTCTGACCATAGTTTTGCTTCTTTCTAAAAGTGGTATTAATGATATTGTTATTCTGCTCCCCCCCGCCCCCCAGAGTTTAGAGCTCCACAGCTCTCAGGTCAGGCTCTAAGCCCTCTCAGGAGAGTATCATTATGTTCTCTTCTGCTTGGAATGTCTACTTACAAATGAGCTGTTAATGTTTCTGTCTTTAGCTCCTTCAGACCTTGGAAACACATCAAGAAACGTACAGAAGCTGGGATTAGACAAAAATCACCTTTAATGTAGGAAATGGTTCTTGTTCTTGTAAGTAAATATTTTAATTAAATAAAGGTCATTCCTCCATTTTTCATTTTTAATTGCACCAAATCCAGTATGGACTCTCTCTCTTTTCCCCCTTTCCCCCAAATAAAGCCCATTTGTAAATCCGTACTGACGAAGCACAGTCTGGGTTGCTGAGCAAGCTCTATGCTTTTAAGTGAGGTTGATCTTCTACAAAGGAAGTCAGGCAGACTCTCTTGATGCCAATTATTGGGCAATATGTCTGGATTTTTATCTCTTCCTTTTCTACCCACTCCTAGAAAATTGCAGAAATATCAGATTACCACCCCCCCACACCTCCACAGGCAAGTGTTAAATTCTCTTTCATTTAATTTAGTAGTATTTTATTCTTCCTTCCCTCCCTTTTCAAAACTAAGTTTTAAAAGTCTAACAGGATTAGGAATAAGGCTAACTTCTTAAACACTTGTATTGACAAAGCAAATATTTAGAATAAATCATGTTAAATGTCATGAACACAAACAATTTCCATTCACTTTAATTAACTCTAAAATTCATTTTCCCTCCTCCTTGAGTCCCTTCCAGCATCTTGGTTCTTGCTTCCAAATTACCCTACTATCTCTAAATTACATTCTTTGAATTACTGAAACTTTTTAGTGAGTACAGAACTCATAATTAGCAATTGTTGTTCGTACTGCTCTCCATCATTCAGTTATTATGAATTTCAACCTACCTTTCATTCTGGGGACTAAGATTAGGAACATGTTTTGATTCTTCTAAGAGAAAATGGCAGCACAGTGAAGATACAAGAACTAAATAATTCACCCACTTTGGGAAATGAGATATGCTGCCTTTTATCATTGTGATAACTTAAAAGAAAAAAAATAGCTAAGAACAGGCAAAGGAAATAAATTCAATATCATTCATTAACATGACAGGAGGTACAGCAGGCCCCCTGGAAGAGTGGGATGATAGAGGACAACATCTGGCCCCTTTGCCTAAAAGAGACATTCATTTCTGTCAAAGAGAAGAACTTAGGCTATTCCTCACTGTTCCAGCTCTGTGGGCCCTTTCTCAGCTGTGTTAACTCACCAGTGGCAGTTCTTGCTGAGCTGTTTTTAGAAGGGAACTTAGAAATAAATTCTGGAACCTATGATAATGCCAAGTGATGGATTAAGTAAAAACGAAGATATTTGAAAGAGTTTTTCTAGAATTGCATGTCACTTCTCCATTCACCTTAGTCCAAAATCAAGTTGTGTCTTCCCATCTATTTTTATGTGTTCTTCATTTATTCATTCAACAAATGTTGAGCACCTAGGACATACCAGACTCAGTTGAAAGAGCATGGGAAACATCAGCAAATAAGCAAAGGTCCACTTCTTCCCAACGCACTCACTTGGAGGGTAGTCCCAGTTGTAAATGCTAGGACAGAATGAACTTAACAAAAATGTGGTATGGAAATGTAAATGCTAGTATATGGGCCAAAAATAAAATCAGGTTTTTTAAATTTGACAATTATATTATTTTTGATTTACTTTTATATTTTTCTTAAACTTATAAAGAAGGATAGCCCTGACTTGTTTAGGTATTATGAAAATCACTATACTATGTACGGCTGTTTGTAAATCTGAGGTCATTCTTTCATTCAACAAATTGTTAGCACTAGTGCCAAGTACTGCTGCTAGGTGCTGCATAATAAAGCCATCTTTTTAAATGAGTCAGCACATCTCTGAAGAGAAAAGACTCAGCATTTTACAAGTCTGTTTATACTGAAGCATATGTACATATAATTGCAGGCTTGCAGATATTGGAATTTGTCAAGACCATTCATTACTGTACTTGATACTAGAGATACCAAGAAGCAAATGATGAGAAGCAGGTCTCCAGAGCCTTTTGGCCTAGCTATTAGTTGTACCCTTTAAGACTGAGTGTATGTGAACAATGCAATTTATATATGTATATATAATATATATACACACACATATATAATAGCATATATAATATATTACATATATTATATATACTCTTAAAGTGGATTGTAGAGAATCATAAAACATATTTACTTTTTAAAAGTCAAACATTGGACTTCTGTATATTTATAGAACATAAAATTTTAGTTATCTCAATATTTCTTTAGTCTTTTTATTACTTGAGCTCAGCTCCTAAGAGACTCATTTTCTATATCCTGATATATCTAGGGCATTATCTGTTTAGGTCCACTTAGCTCATTTACTCAGAACTAATGAGAACAAAGTCTCAGCTCTGATACCCAAGGGACTGCTCATTTGCCACCTCAGCTCTTAGCCATAATGGTGAATTTGTCTCAGCATCCATCAAACCATTGGCCTGATAAAATTCATGTTAAAAATGCTCTTTATATAAATACCTGACCTTATTTATTTAATTGCTGATAAAGGCATTGTGAATGATTTTTATTATTGTGAGAATCATTAAAAGAGATTTTAGTATATTCTTATTAAACTCTTCAGAGAGCTTCCAATATTTGCTATGTATTATCAGGTTCTGCCACTCAGGAATATTTTATTGCTGGCAAGAATTAGGAAAATAAATAACTTGGAAAAATGGAAGCAGATGATAAAAATAAGAAAACTAATAGGGAAGCCAAGTCCTAGTATTTGTCATTGACAAAAGTTCACAGTAGAGCAGTAGGCAGAGCTACATCTGGATGACACATGAATTTCAGAAACAATTTAATGTAGCTTATTGATTATGGTACAGTACCTAACATAGTGCTTGCCACATGAACACTTTTTAATTACTCATTGGCAAAGGGAAAACAGTTAACTAATGGGTCTATGAGTTGACTTTGGCTGTGAAAAACCAAGCTTTTAAATACGAAGAACAAGCTACTTCATTAGGTTAATATCCAGTTTCCTTAATTTGTGGTCCTTGGATAGGTGTGCTCAGTATGGGTGTGCTTCTTTGTTGGTAGAGGTCATCGAGAGGATCTGACGCGTGGCTGATCTGAGAGCTGGGCCCTGGCTAGTGGAGGCTTCTTTACCCCCCTCCCATGTGTTTGGAATGTACTTTCTGTGCACCGTTCCCATAGCCAGAGGAGTTTCAAGGACAAAGCCTTGAGAGGGAGTAATGTGTTGTTGAGACCATCTGGACTGAAAGACCATTCAGGCCACCACTCTCGTGGGCAGGTGCAGTGCTCTGCTTATCGTTCGGTGGCCTAAGACAAGCTTGTATCTAAGTTCCTTGGTTTATTAACCCTTAACAATCTGGGGCAGTCTGCCTCTTTCCTCTGTCTCTCTTTGCCCTTTGTGTATCAGGGCCAGTTTCAAATTTCACCAGGGGAACTTCCAAGGTTGCGAACCAACATCCTCATTATTTTTAGACCTATTTTGATGCACAGAGACATTAGGTTTTGCCAGAATTTATAGTTAAGCTGCAGAAACAGGAAGAGAAATGGTTGACAGATTCCAAATTCATTTTTGTATACTATTCCGTTAAAGCTAGTTGCCTTTCTAGAAAAAGTAAGCCTACTTTTCACAACTTGGTTTTACACTCTCATCCAAGTAATGGAAAAGAGTTTTGACATGCAGTATACAAATAGTCAACTTTTGTTACTGACAATGAACCCTTCATTTCAATATTCAAGGTGCTGAGTAACAACAACACTCACGTGTCAATAGACCGTTACTATGCTCAGTGAGTACTATGTGCTCCAAAATGACCCTTTTAAGGCTTTACTGTTCGTTCTTTCTTTTAGGAGATTCCCACTTTCTTTGATTTCCACCATGATGTGAAAGATTGTGGACAGAATTCTGCAGAGCCATTAAATAGTGAGTTAATATAAATCATCAGTAACTTTTAGGAGAGAAAGAGTTTTGTGCAAGGCCAGCCTTGTCTGTCCCCCTTTCCTGTGACAGGACCCTTTCTTTGCTTTAATCCCCAGCAAGAGCACAAGAATAAGTGTTTGCAACCTGGCAGTGATGTTGAATAGGTTGCCTGCCACGCCTACAAAAAAGGGTGAGAATAAAGAAGCCCCCATGTTGATAATACTCACAAGTTTTAACTGTAAAGCAAACATATCTTTCATACAAGTATAAAGAATTCCTATGGTGAAAGACATTGTCCTTTTAACAGATTGGTTACAGCTTCCAAGATGATTTATTTATTTATTTAATTCTATATTATTTTATTTTTTCCATTACCATCTATCCCCCATACCACCTCTTCCACCTTCCCCATCCTCCCTCCACAAAAAAAGTGCTTATGAACCCAAGATGCATTCTTTAAAACATAAGGAAATAAATGAAAACAAAAACTAGTCCTATAACCCTTTGCTATGTATTATAAAATAAATGGAGTAAGGAAACTGGTTTGCATGAAAAAATGAGGGTGGGGCCCTCTGGAGCCTTTGAGGCTGGTGGTTTATTTTACAATGAATATTGCATATTTTGTACACACCCTAAAAGGCAACATCCTTTCTGGTTAATATTTGCATTCTTTTTGCCTCAACCAAATACCAATATTTCCTTACTGTTAAAACACCACTTCCTGTTGTTTGCTAAACATTCCTACCTGATACAGGCATATTGGCAAGTTTTAGAATAGCCAGTTTGGTTGTTTAGTCTCTCATCTATCAAGAAGATAGTGCTTTCCTTCCCTTTGGTGGTCCAGTCAGAAAATCTTCCCTCTCACCTCTGTGAACCTTCTGCCTTAGCATTTTATATTCATGAGTTTGATGCTAATGTCGTCTCTCAGTACAGCACATGCAAGTTCATTGACTTCCAGTGAACAAGAAATGCTGTTCTTTCTACAACTACTTTTTTTAAGTAGAAAAAGAAAGAGGTTTTTATTGAAAATACTGTGTAGTATCCTAAGCTTGCTGATTGGTTATTAGAAGAGAGAATATGTGTATATATACAATGCACAATTTTATAACATTTTCATTACATCTTATTTTTATTATGTACCATCTGAAACACATGCACTAATGGGGAGGACGATGAAATGAGCTCCCATGGCCAATCTTGTTTCTTCTTTCTCCCACATTCCTCCCATTTCCCTGATTATATTGAAGTGGAGCCCACACATTTCATTTCACTAGTATATTTTAGTATATATATTTAAATATAAGGACCATTAAAAAACTATACTGACAATACTACAATCTCACCCCCAAATTAGCAACAATGGAGCTATATTTTAATAGAGCAGCTCCTAGCCAACTAATTATATTAGTGTTTCCTTTCTAAGTCAACTTAAAGAACCTCTTGCTCAACACTACAATCTCCTGGTGATGACTTGGCATCCAGGCTGTATCACAGATGCCCAGTTAATCAAGATGCAGTTGAAGTGTGGCACTAATTGCATTGTGTTCTAGCTGCTGAACTCAGGGCTTTTCTTTTCTGTTTTCATGGCCAGCCCTCAAGCACATTTTGAAATACAATAAAGCTGATTTTCTTTTCTGAATCTTGGAACCCATCTCTTACCTATGTATTGTCCCCAGGACCCTTAACAGTGCATGGAACCCAGTCTCTGCCTACCCTCCACAGTGCCCCCTGCAGGCCTAGCATGGAGTTGGGTTCCTTTCTCCCATTCCCAGTGCAGTATCCTATTTCCCCAGAGTTCCATTTCCCACGTAAATTTTAGTCCAAAGGCAACCTGGGCTCATATACACCAAGATATGCGAGAGGGAATAATCATTTTTCTAAAAGCAACCTTATAGTTGTCATTACTGATAACAGTCTTTGGCAGGTAAAACAGGATGTCAGAGGAGGTGGAAACCAGGATGACAGCCATTTGGGTGTCTGTATAATATGTCAGCTCCGGGCATCCTGAAAATGGCAAATAAAGAGGACATGATTGAGGCATGTTCTAGCCCGTAAGTTGGGAACAGACAAAATAAGAAAAAGAATAAGTCAGAAGGGGAAGAATAAAAGGCAGAAAAGAGAGAGAGAGGTAAGGGGAAATCTAGGTGGGAGATGAGTGCTCTGTGGGCATTGAACTTCGTGGGAGCCTGTCATATTTCTGAAGAACAAACTTATTGGGAATAGGACCACCCATGTATTTATTTAAAGGATTTTTAATGATAGGAGTATAGAGTTTATTATATTTTCTGCTATGGCATAAGCATAAAATTTTATATAATAAAGATAATTTATAGTATAAATAGAATATTAGAAAAGATGATTATGAGGTCGAGAAGACTGAGAGAAGCATTCAGAGAAGATTTTCTTTTTACCACTGTGCATAAAAATCCTGAGAACTATAAATTACACATGTATGAATGTATGTATGTAGTCATATGTGTATAAACACATAAACTCAAAACCCTATATATAAGTGTGTTGGGGGAAATTTTTCTTCTACCTTTGTAGGTTCTTCTCACTGGTCTAAAAATTGGTTGACACAAGACGGATTAACAGGAAAAAAACAACCAAATTTAATTACATACATACACAGGGAGTTTCCATACGAATTTGGGACCCCAGGAGAAATCAGGCAGTTGAGGCTTCTGTGCCTTCTGAGCTAAGGAGAAGGAGTTAAGGACTTCAAAAGGGAGGAAGGTGATTCCCGTGGAAATGGAAAAACAAATGTTTGGTAAAGGTTTGCTGGGCCATTTGGAGCCAATGGGACGGACTCTGATTCCTAGGCCCTGCCCACACCTATGGTGATAGCTTCCTTCCTGAAACAGGCCCTCTATCTAAATTCTTTGATGCAATAAGAGAGAAGGTCAAAGGTTCTTTCGGAGTCTTTTGCTTCTTAAAAATAAAATACCCCTCATGCCAGAGAGATATATTTTACAGTGGCAAATTCTGCTTCCCAACAATGTGACAAAAAGAGAAATAAAGAGGTGAGTTAAAGCATTCTTTTAAATGCATTATAAAATGACCTGTTAAGGCCCACAATTTTAAAGAGAAAGAACAGAAGCACACACCTATGGCGTTTTAATAGCCTGGTATTAATACATAAAAAAACACACGCATATGTGTGTGTAGAACATAAAAGGCTGAATGAAAGAGTTTAAGGTGCTAAAATCCAATTGTAGAAACGAGTTCAGAATTGGAGGAGTGCACTTTCATTCTTTCTTTTCAAAATCCTGTTTCAACAGGTTACTTTGTAAAGCATTTGAAAGAATGCTCCAACTCACCCATTTTCCTTTTCTTTCTTTCACAAGGCCTTAATTTTTTACCATTGTAATTAAATTTTGCATTTATTCTACTTTAAGTGTTACTTATTTTGAATGACCCACTGTTTACTTTCCTATTTCTTTGCCAAAGTAAAATCTCTAAGACCATAATGGAAGGTAATGCTAATCAGTTAAGCAAGGAAATTATTATTTTTTTAAATGAAAGGGGATAAAAGAAATATTAACTAGTGATATAAAAAGGACTAATAAAAATTATTTTAAAAATGTTTTTATCAGAAGGGTGCTAATGGCTAATTATCTCAGGCTTTCAAGCAGTTTAATTGTCTCCTGACACGAAAAACATAAAGCTTTAATTCAGGAATGAATGTGCTTTTAGGTATCAGTAACTTTCAAAGTTGCTTTTATATGATTAGATTATTAGGGCTACCCCTGGCAAAACTGTGATTTCTGTTTTTCAACAACTATAGGATCTGTTTGAATGGATGGTTAACAGCCTCATTTCCCCAATGTGGGACAAACACTGGTGGTTATTTGTGGCTCTCAGCTGCGGGTGGAGACTGGGCCATCGGGACGGTGTAACTTCTTTGACTTCGTTCTCATGAGATGGGATTCATCTTGTTCACTGTTTCTCATTATTTCAGGAGCAGTAATCCCTTAATTCTCCTAATTCTAGTGTTCTGTTAGGCCTTTCCTTTCATTAGAGAGTTTGGGAAATATCAGCTGGGAGAGAATCCTGGAATTAATACCCTAATGAATGAATTCTAGCTCGTTAGAAAATTTTAATGATTCCTAGACAAATTAAGTAGAATGCAGACTCCATGGAGATCAGAATATTTATAGTGCTTGGCATAAAGTAGATACCAATAAATATTTGTTGAATAGAAAATTGGATTTAGTAATTTACTGACACATGAATGCGTGAACAACATATGATGGCTATTGTCCTGGCCCATATGATTGTTTCAAAAATATTCATAAGTTTTTGCATATGATTTTGCTATTCTTATTCTAGGATGTAAATTTGATCCAGGCATGGCCCCTAGCTAATGTACCATTTATAAGGCCTATTACCTTATCAGTGCTGTTGTTCTCCTCTTCAAAAAATTATCTAATGAGGAAAAGTAATTCTTTAAAGTATGAAGTAAAACTTTATGAATATGAGCTTTATTAATGACACTTGTAAAGACATTTCTATCACATATGGGTTTATTAAAATATTTTTTGTTAAAATAATTGTCTCACTTTTCCATGGAAAAAGCATTGGATGTAGTGCACTTAGGGGGTGAGATCAGCCGAGCGAGGGCGCCTTGTGTTCGGGGTGCTGCTCATCTTGTTTGGCCACTGTGGGCGTCGGGAAAGGGTACTTGCCTTTGAGCTCACTCAGTTCAGTGTGCAGAATGAAACCAGAAGATTTTTTTACTCTCTACTTTTTAATGTCAGCCAAATAAGATGAGTATTATCAAGTCATGGGCTAAACTGGAAATTATGTCATTAATTTAAGAAGAAAAGCCACATGTGTTCTCATATGTACATACATTACAAGTGATATAGATTAGAGTTCCGGTGTTAAATTTTCATTTATTCTAAGAAAGTATTTTTGTGGTAAGTGAAATGTAAGGGCAGACCTTTGTAATCCAGGTTCTGCAGGGTCTGCCAACCTTGTCTTTGTCACATCACACGCCTGTCATCATGCTCAGGGCACTCAATTGCAGCTGCAGAGAATCCACAGTCAGTGGAAGTACTCAAGGGGCACACTCAAACACATTCCTATAGGCCAACGATCTTTGTTCCCCATTGTATGACGCGAGGCAATTGCTTCTGTACTTATCACATTTTAAAAATGCCTGTCACCTTTGTCCTATAATGTTTTCTCTCTGACATCTGCCTCTGTGTCCTTCCACATAATTCCCAATCATTTTCACTTAACTGTTTCTGAATTACATTGTGGCAGCATGAAAATTTTATGGTATCTCACTCCAGAAGGGGGAATCAACTCCAGATTGAATATGACAAAACCTGAATCCACCTGTTTAATGACAAACACTTCCTTAGGATGTGGTGTTTCCTTTGCAGCCATCAACTCCGAGATTGCAGGTTATAGTACACAGTCTTTTTCCAGAATACAAGTCTTCATTTTTTTAACAATTGCCATGGGTAAGGCTCTAATACACGTTTTACATGTGTAAACTCCTTTAATCCTTATACCAACTCTATCAAGTAGATTTTGTTATTATCCCCATTTTTGTAGATGAGGAGCCTGGGCTAAAGAAATTACTTGTCCAACTCACATTTTTGGTATTGAAGAGGAATCAGGATTGAAATTCAAGCAGTCAGGCTTCCGAGTTTACACTTGTTACCATTAAACCACAATGTCTCTGAAGACCTTGAATTTTCAGTCTTTCTGGAGTTAAAAGTAAAATACAATTTGGGTCATGTCTAAAGAAACTAGATATTTAAACTAAGAACATGGAGTCAGTTGGAGTCCTCGATTCTAGGTAAAAACAGTCCCAAAATGTGCAGAGCTGCATCTGAACATGTATCACCTGGGTGTTATGGCAGCCAGACTAGAAGTGCCTCACCAGCAAGGTGTAAATGAACAGAGAATCACAACACAGTTGGCCTAATTCACATCTCCCACCTACTCACCTGTGTGGAGCCACTTATCCTTTGGTCCATACGTTTCCCTAGTCACAACCAGCATAACACAAATCTTGCACATCAGACTCTTCTATTCTATTCTACATGATTTGATTTCATTCCCAGGACAGAGTTTGCTGGTTGTCTCCTACTAGTCACTCTTCCTTCTTGAGTAAAATTGTGGCTCAGTGAAGACTAGTTTTCATCTCCGCTTGTTCAGAGGAGTAACCAGTGACTAGGTTCCTGCCGTTGACAGAGCAGATGTGTCGGAGGTGTTTAAGGAGGCCATTCCCCTTTTTCATCCCTTGCCTAGTTAGTGGATGTTATGGTTGCTATTGGGAATGCCCTAGTTCCCAGAAATCTATAGGACATTTCTATGAGATCCCTATTAATCAACAACAGTCTTCCAATACTTCCCAAATACCTTGTGACAAATAAGATTTCCCATGGCCATAGAAAAACTTCAGATTTTCTGACCCATTTCAATAGGTGGCCTGTATCAAATAGAGGAAGTTCTAAATCATCTGCAAAATGGACTATTAATTCACACCCTAGACAAATTTGTTTCTGTATGTTTTGGCCTTACTGCAATCTGACAATGACATGTGGGTATGCCTACCTCCCTTTCTTATGATACTGTAGTTGACTGGATTCTACTGTTTTGAAACATCAGTTTATATCTTGGGGCAATTTCTACCTTGTGGAATTAGAAAACTTTGATCTAAACATTGCCTGTTGGTGTATGAAGTTCTCACATACCTGTCATGTTTCTACAATAGTTTGCTAACAATTGTATCAAAATGTTAACATGTTTTTTCTCATTGCCTCAGTATTTTCCAGAAGATGGCATTGTAACTGAAAGCTAAAGGTCTGAGGAATTTATTTTTTTTTAGGTTAAATTAACCCAATACAGAAGATAGCCCTTAGATGTTCTTATTGGCGTTGTTCACTCGGTTTTAATGAGATCTGAAGTGTCTTATGGAGCACAGACAATCTTGTGCTTGGTGCATGAAATGTGGCTTGGCCAACTCCCCGAGCATTCTATTCGTGTACCCTAGTAGCTGTTTGCTGGGCAAGTGCCTTTTAAAATACCATCTGAAAGTTGTTCAACTGTCACTATTACAGATAAGAGATTTTTGTGCAAGTAATCAAAAAATATAAATTTTCCAACATATTTTTTTGTTTCGAGCAAAGGGAAAAGGGCCTGAGAGATTTCATTTTACTTTGCATCCTAGAATAAAAGCCGTGGCATTATAAATGTAGTGAACGTAGCATCCGGCACGCAGTAAGGATTCCATGTATGTTAAATATATGAACAGGAAGTAAGTAGAAGTTGGTAAAGAAAAGATGTGATGGCAACGGCCAAATTAATCAATTGCTAACAAAGGACTAACAAATATTTATTTAAATTTTTGCATGGCTGAACAATTGCGTAACAACTAAGTATCTCTAGAATATGGTAAATTTTCTCATCGTTATTAGTGTATTTTAGTTGGGTTGGGTTTTTCCCAGGGCTAAACTCTGGCTCACTCCAGTGGGTGCATATGTCAGTGCTGATTGGCAAAGCTCTTGTGTGTGAGATGATGTTTGTAAGTCCAACAAAGGGACTTATTTGGAGTCGTGACTTGCATAGAGTCGAGAAAACTTAGATAAAGTAAACAGTGAAATCTTTCATTCTATTCCTTGGGCAATGTCTGAACTTGAGGAAAGTGTATTTTTCTCCAGTCTACTCAGAAGTTATCCATTCTGATATAGACTAGAGAACGCTGTGAAACAATTTGGGTTAGAGAATACAGTCAACAGAACACACTGAATCTGCATCCATTCTCTGTAGAAGCTGAAGCATTTTAACTTTGTTTTTGAAGCAATGAAGGATTGTAAGCCGGAAAGTGTTGAGATCTGATTTGCTGGGTGAAGCACTTCCTCTGGCATCAGAATACAGATGAACAAGGATGTGATTGAACCTGGGGAAGCTGTTTTGTTTGAGGCGAAAGATAAGGATGATCAGACAGATTAGTAGGTATATCAGAGTGTTGGGTTTCAGAATCATTTACAAGAAAGATATGTGAGGGCTTGATCATGGGTTAAATGTGGGAGAGGAAGAAGGCTCATGCGTACTGATGGAATGTGTGGTTGGGTGGAGCTACTTGCACTCACTGAGTTAGGCAGTCTAGAGAGAAAGGCTTTTGGGGAAGATGATGCGTTCAGTTATTCATGGCTTTTGTTTTCTTTAAAATTGACATGATTTTAGAAAGGAAGCTCGTTAACATTAGTAGCTCTTTAAAGTTAATGATGTTACTTGGAAGAGAGGAAGAAGAGAAAGAGAAAGTTGGAGGTCTGACTGAGGTGATACCCACCTCACTGGCCTGTCCTGACCTTGGTACTTGTATTTCTGAAATTTACCTGGTAGGCATTTGTTTACCCCGAAGAGGATCTGGACTTATGGCCCAGCCTGGTCTCAATTTAGGTATTGAGAGGTCAATTGCGGACAAGTTCTGATTGCTTAGTAGGTCAGGTGGTTGAATGAAAAGTCACCGCAATTCCACGCATGGCTATGCAGGTATCTCCAATTCACTAGTTTGCTGGAATTTCACGTATGAAGTAAGGCATCCTTACTGCTAGCATCCTTGCTGTCGAGGGTGTAAATACATCTGCAGGGAAGTCCTGCACTGTCCCATGGCTGCTTCATTGTTCTAACCTATGGTCGTGGAGTCTGAGGGCCTGGAGGGTCCACAGGGCTCACGCGGGCCGACCCCATTGTCAACATGGTTACTTTTCTAGTGCAACATGTCTGCCTTTTTAACATGACTCCACCTCGAATTCAATGTAGAGAAAGAGAAACTACTGTGAGCAGTATTAGAATAAAAACTTCTTATGTAAATAGCAGATACCTTCTTTTCCCAAATTTAGGTGTGGTCAGTGTAAAGACTGATTTATAGGTGTTTATTTGTTTTTAGTATCTAAAATACAATTGCTTGGAGAAAGTGCCTTATGTAAAGTTCTAGCAGATCATCCCAAATGGGACCTGTTATATTTCCATGAAGCCTCTGGGATATCTGTTTCCTGTACATTCAATTTATCTTTTCCAGAAGTTCAGTTGGGAGCTCATCAGGATTCTCAGAAGACGTGAGAGTTGATTCTCTGTGTCTGCTGTGACAACATGAGTACAGTCATCCACGTTGGCAGTGGTAGGGCCACAGATAAAAATTGCCTTTTTGACTTGCATAGAGAAAACGAAGGATGTGTGGCCATTACGGGTCTTATTTGAAAGTTGGGGATCAAAGGGCAGCAAAATGGAAAAAGAATCAGTCCAAACTAAAAGATAGGAAAATCGTTGTTCAAAAGTTAATGAGAAAGCCATACAGCTCCATGCCAGGAAGAACTTCGTGACATATTTAATCATTTACTTAGTGTCTTTATTATTTGATGTATAAACAGTGATACAACCTAATTTGTAGTCTTCATGCTAATACGAACTTATGGGAAATACACCTGCCACCAAAAGTTTTTTGAGAGTAGATGTTATACTATTGGAATTGCAAATTCTTCACAAATTTTACCTAATCAGATTATGAAAAACAGTTCACACACAGAAACATAATCACAAAATTAATGTGACTCAAGATGATATTTGGAACCATATTTTTTTTCTCAGTTCCATAGCAACTGGGAACTAACCACATGGATCTCCTTTTAAATGTCTCAGAACTTAAATACACAGTGTGGACAGATGGTCAGTGAAAAGGTTTCTTGTAGAATTGTTCAATGAATAGTAACCTTTAAGAAAATGTTACTTCTTCCCAAAATATGCATAGCAGAGGCATCAGTTAATTGTATATATGCCATTCCAAAATGTTTAACTTTATTACTTTCATATTTTCATAGACCTAAAGATGTTCTGCCCCAGGATTACCCAGGAGAATGACAGAGCTTATTTAAGAGACTCTTGGGTGTTGTGAGTAGTAATCTCCACAATAATAGCTCAGTACACGTCAGTCTGTAATTCACTATAGAGCACAGTCCACTGAAAAGAGTAACTGTTTCAAGAACACTCACATGTTAACATACTAAATAAATGATCAAGAACAGCTTTCTCTCTGGAGACAAATGCAACATTCACAATGCTTTTGGAATGGTTCTATTTTTCCTTGCCCTGAAATTTTTAAAGATGAATACTGAGGCAAAGCATCATAAAAAAGAAAGTCTTCTTGTTGGAAAGTTGTTCACATACTCGTAGAACTAGGTTTTCAAAATTGATTTTGTTTTAGGATTTCATGTGGACCCACGATCGCTAACTGGAGGACAAGAGAATCAATATTTATCTTCCACTGTCTTTATTAGAAAAGTTTCTCAACTCTGTGTGATAAATTATATTTTTTCAGTTAGCTCATTTGACTTGTTCTGTAAGTTTTCTTATGAAACTATATTTTTATTGTTTTATTTAATGATTCACAATTAAGGACTTGAGTAGTAGCTTTAAGCAGCTACTGTTATGCAGGGTAAAGGAATAAACACCACAAAGTAATAAATATATTATCTATTGTCCTGGAATCTAGGAAAAAAAGCAGATAATTGTTGTAAATACATTTCAATTTCCTGATAAAGATAAAAACACATTTTCATAAACAGCATGCTTTTAATGGTCTTGTAAATCAATATGTTCTTTATCAAAATGCTTTCTTCTCCTAGTAGTTCAATAAAACTCAAATTTCATTTTTTCCTAATGATTTAGAAAATAAAGGAACACCGTTTTATGTGTTTGTTTCTTTGAATAACAAGAAATGATGTGTTGTGAAAAAGAATTCCTGAACTGCACGAGCTTAGTTTCCAACATCATTCTTGATACAGGAGATGTTAGACATCAGAAAAAGAACAAGCCATGTTACTGCTGTTTCTGATTCACCATTAAGTTGTTAAACAAAGCACAGGGGTGCCATACCCAATTGTCTGGCTTAATTCTTTCCCCCCACCCCTTAATCTCTCTGGGAATCCCATATAATGGACCTGATTCTGTTGAACTTGATTCAGTTCCATAGCTAGTTATTGGTTGGTTGTTATGTTCTGGAACTTTGCTAAGCCTAGTATATAGAACAGAACAGAGAGACACGAATTGCATGTCTCCAGCACATTTATCAGTGTGTTAAGAGTGCAGGTCATATTACTGATTTGTAACAGGCATGATGTCCACCACTGTAGCCATGTCTGCCCAATTGTTCTGCGTGGCACCCAGCCCCTGGGGCCAGGGAATGCTGTGCCAGAGGTTCGGGATCCGGGCTGAGCATTTGATCCCCAGTGTCCCATCTGTAGACTTGCCAGCAATTCTTGAGGGGTTCACAGGAAGGATTCTGCCAAAAGGCTGTCACTATCATTGATACTCTGTCTCAAATGTGGAGGGTAGAACAGGGGGGACACTAGAGAGAGGCAGAGAGCCATGATACAAACACACATTCCCACACAAAGAGCTACATGTGTGTATGCACATATGTAGGGTGTATGTATATGTAGCACATATGCATCTATACTATGCATACAGTCACACATATGCATATACTAAGCACTGGTTATAAAAAGGATTAAGATTACTTTGGCCACATATACCAATGATAAAATAGACAGTCTTAAAAAATATCCAGGGCAAGTGATTCTATAATTGTATTTCTATCCTGCTTTAATGTTCATTTATTCTTCTTGCTTAATTTTTTCTTTATGCCCAAGTTGATGCTCTCTTTGCACAATATAGATTTTATTATCTGTGTATCTATTTTTACTTATATGACATTTTATACAACCCTGAGTTACACTTTCCTTTTTGTTTGTGTCTTGTCCTATGTGATTATTTTACAAGCTCATATCTTAAAATATTTTTATGCTTTATTTTTCTTAAATAATAGCACTTGTAATCAACTTGCCTAATTAGTCAAACTCTTCTGGAGCTTGGGTAAACAAACTACAAGGAGTGCAAATAAGCTGATTTCCTAAGAAAATGATCATCCTCACGTGTAGCATCTTTAGTGAGTATGATTTGAAATCAATAGATTCCATCAACGATATCACCGTAATTCTTTACTATTTTTTTTTTTTGTTCTGGAATCCAGAAAAAACTGCAGGTAATTAATTCCCCATATCTGTTTGTTTAGTCCAATATAATTTCTAAGTTAACATTTGCTGATCTACCTCACATTCGGTGCTAGGTAGACTTTAATGAAATTTCAAAATCCTTTGTGAATTATGTCAAGTCATAAGCATTATTTTGATTTTTTTCCCACTTAGAATTAAATATATCATAAGTTTAGTGGTTTTGAAAGGATACATGATCTAACTATTGGTTAGAGAGGCAAATTTTCTAGTCCTGTCATTTCAGCTTTTCTCCCACATTGCTTGATTTTTTTAAAAAGATTTTGTTTATTGTATTTTTTACAGAGGGGAAAGAGGGAGACAGGGAGAGAAACATCCAAGTGTGGTTGCCTCTCCTGTGACCCCTACTGGGGACCTGGGTTACCACAACCCGGGCATGTGCCCTGACCGGGAATCTAACCCGTGACCCTTTGGTTTGCAGGCCAGCGCTCAATCCACTGAGCCACACCAGCCAGGGCACGCTGCTTGATATTTATTAGTGTGTAGTTATTCCATGTGGCATTTATAGAAGAGTCAGTGTAGCAACAAGACAACTTGAAGATTTGACAAGTTTACTAGGCTTAAGGGACCAATAACGTGAATGAAGACACATGATTTGAAAGCATTTATAGCACAATAGTTTCGAAGATTTAAACATTAAGCTCACATATGCTTCCTGAAAGGAGGCACATTAGGGAGTTGTCACCATCTTACAGTTTCTTGGTCTTGTTACTTCACGCAAATTTCTTCATATTTTTGTTTACTTTTGTTGTATCTGTACTCTGTCTCCAAACAGTAACGCCAATTTAAGGGCATAAGCTATTTCTTAAACTGTTTCTAAAATGCTCAAATTTACCTTTAGCATTTGGCACAGTCCCTTATGGGCAGGGTGAAAATCTGAATCCACAAGCAGGATATTTTTGTTGTTCTTGAATTTAATTTCTAATTGGGGTCTCCATTTCTTGGAGTAGTATCAATGTAATGACATTTTTTCTTTTGCCCAGAAATTTGGGGGTGGGAAGCAAGAAACTGTGAGATAGGACAAGGATTATATAAGGCTGGGAAGGCGGGGGCTCTGGTCTACACTGGCTGCATATCTTCCTATCAATTGTTGACACTTCCATTGTTTTATCTGAGCCTTAGCGGAGTAAACAGGCTGTGGCTGTTTTGTCCTTCATTCCTCAGCTTGAAGCCTCTTCACCTCCACCCCATTTCTGTGCATCAGAGTTAACGAGGCTACGCCCTTGCCATGCTGGGTTGTAAGGGACTCTGTGAGGCTAAGTCTCAACACTGGATTTTCCAAATCCCTGAGCAGCACAGTTTAGTTTTTCCCTGTTTCCTAGTTTTATAAACTTATATGAGGGTTCTGTCCTCAGTGCAGAAAATCAATATCTATTTGGGCAAGAGATGATTTGTGTGTACCGGGGAGTCTAGTTTCTATTCCTTCTGTGTTCACTCAGTTTTTTAGATCTTTTGTTCTAGCAAGAGTTCTTTCCATTCCTCCAGGCCTAACCCAAAATTAAAGTTGGAAGGAAATCAAAAGATTAGAGGGTGACAGTGTCAGAAAATATAGAAAATGTATGTGTAACATCTCTAATTATTACCCCCTCCTCAGTATTTAAAATTAAATAGTCAATGAATAGATGTTGTCATTGCCGATGATTAATTTATAAAATGTCGAATATATAACTTTTAACCAATATCTTTTGTAAAGAAGACTAAATTAATATTTTATCTTTTTATTTTATTTAATATGGTAATTCTTTTTTTAGATGGATGACAGATGGGCACAAATGGACTACTAACTTTATCTTAATTTATAAACTTTCTGGATGTTCACTGAATCACATTTGGACTTTCATTTACCTTTTAACCATCATTTGCATATCTCAGTTTTACGAAGAATATTGTAATATTGTATCTTTCATCATAATAGGTCTAGATTTTGATTTAATGTGAAGGAATATCAGAGAAGAACCTAGGCGATAAGCTGTAATCTAGTGACTGTTAATGATTTCCTGAAACAAAATGTTACTGCACTGAGGAGAGAATTTTTTTTAAAGCTGAGCTGTGTGAAGGAGGGAAACAGCATGAGGTGGCAAAGTAATGTGGAAGTAAGTTTGCAACAACAGTGAAAACAAGTTGTCACCGGACCTGAGATGCCAGGTTCCTGGGTTCTCAATGCCATAGACCTCAGCATAAGATCAGGCAGACAGTTTATTGAAAAGGGCTTGTGCACAAGGGACTTGACCAGAAAATAGAAGTCAGGCTTCCTGAGGGGTTCTTGTGGGTGGCTTACACAGGGGCCGTGGGGTGGGTGTGGGGCTTGGGAATGAGGAGAAGGTCAGTTGTCCCACCATCGCCATCTGGTGGTGAGGGATCCCAGGCTAGTCACAAGATGTTTGCCACGGTCAGTGGAGCACGCACAGGGCCTGAAAATAATGCTTGTGCAAATATTTTACCTACCATTTAATTGACAAAACAACTGTTTTTCAGAACATGATGTTAAGAAAATATGTCATTCATTCTTTCCTTTGCGGATGTAGTTAGGTGAATTTCAGCTATGGAATTCTACTGAAAGCAAGGAGTCATAGGCCTTGAGGGGGGAGTTGGTTTGGTTGGATGGGCTCCAGACGTTATTCCTGCACAGTCTCAAAGTCTTGGCTCACTTCTGACTTGCAGTGTAGCCTTGGACCAGCCACCTTTTCTTTCTGGAATTCAGTTTCCTCTCTAAAAACATGCGGTTAGTTGACTTTAGTAGCTAATTTCTCAGGATTTTATAGATTTTGATAATTCTTACAAAACCATAGTTCCAGCTGAAGGAAAATGCTACAGATATTGATGAAGTAAGTTGTATTTTTAAATTTAATGATTATAATCTTGCTAATGTTAAGGAAAGATGAACAAATCTGAAGACTGATCCTTGAGAATGAATTTATTGAATTCATACAAACAACTATATTGCCATGAAAAGAATAATACTCATTAAGAGTTTCCAAATTCTGGACAGATCAGGGAGGTAGAAAAATATAAATGCTTTAATATTGCTTATAAAGGAATATTTTACAAATTGCTTTTAAAAATATTTTTTAATATCTGGAGAGCAAAAAGAAGATTAAAAAATCAGCAATATTTTGGAAAAAGTCATAAAAATAAAATTATATTCAGTTCATTCCGTCCCATTATCACTTCTTGGTTATCTTGATTATTGGCCAGTATTTTCATGAATCTAGTTATTTCTTAGAGTTCCATAAATCTTTATCCAGTTTAAAGGTATGATCTAAAAGTTTATTCTCAGAAAATTCTATGTTAGAACAGGTCAGAATCCTTTCCCACGGTTATTTATTTACCCACAGTGACAATAAAATGTATCAAACCTGAATATAGGCTAACAAACCTTCAGTTCTTAGGATGGAGAAGATGGTTTCCTTAAGTAATCAAG